>NC_037300.2:10869615-11493846 GCF_000002775.5 Populus trichocarpa | reverse complement strand
TCTACAATAGCACCATGAATAGCGCATAGTAGAGCAACGCACATTGGCAATTTCCTTTAATTTTTTCCTTCTATGATATTTTCAATTTTATGTTTTTTCCCTTTTCAATTTTTTTTCTCTTATTTAATTTTTTTTTTCATACTGTAAAAGAAATAAATTGATGGGATTTTTTTTTATATTGTACAAAAGTTGGGTGATGATATTTTTTTTTTAATTTGAGGTTGGGTTGAATTTCCTTATTAAATCATGTTTGTTTTTGCGTTTCAAAAATGTTTTAAAAAAATTTAAAATTTTTATTTTATTTTTTTCCTTAATTCAAATTAATATGTTTTGATGTTTTTGTATTATTTTGATGTGATGATATAAAAAATAAATTTTAAAAAATAAAAAATGTTATCTCAATATGTTTTTTATAATATTTTAAAAAATAACCGTAACGTAATAATATAATAGCTAGCATATTGGCATGCGCTTTGCAGCGGATCAATAACAATTTTTTTTTTCAAATGTTAAAATGCTTGAGTTGGGTTAAAAGTATAAAATGTATTTGCATCATCATCATCTTCAAATAAAGTATTTTCTATAGTAGCACCATCAATAGCGCATAGAAGAGCAGCACCCAATACATCAACAACTAATTTTGTTCCTTTTAATTTTTTTTCCGTTTAAAATATTTTGATGATATTTTTTTTCATTTTAGGTTGGCTTGAATTTTCTTATTAAAACATGTTTGTTTTTGTTTTTAAAAATGCTTTTTTTAAAAAATAGAATTTATTTTTTCTTTACTTCAAATTATTTTTTTCCAGATTTTTTAGAGACCTGGATGAGTTTTTAATCCACAAGGAGATACAATTGAGTACTGTGCTATTGAATGTTTGTTTTTATTTGAGTGGAAAATTAGTGATTTAGTGATATTTTGAACTGGATTTTTAAGAATTTAGGGTTTGGTTAGATTCTATTGTGATTTTATAATGGAGTTTACAGAGGTTAAAAGTGGAGGTAAACCGAAAAAGCGAAAGCTAAACAAGGAGGAAAGTGAAGATAACAAATTGGGTCCTGCTGGTAGCAGGACCTAAAAGAGTTGGGCTAAACATACACTTTGGTCCTCCAAGTTTTCAAATTATAAACTTTCAGTTCCTAACAATTTATGAAATCCAAATTTGGTCCCAAACATCATTTTTTTTTTTTGGTCTTTGGTTTGAGAGAAGAGAGAGAAAGTAGATGGATTATAATGGTAAAGAAAGAAAGTCTCGGTTGAGACCAATTCCGACCATGAAAACGAATGATGTTGGTGTTAATGAGTGTTTTTTTATGAAGATAGTTTATTCAGGATGTTGTTTTCCCTTACACTTGCTTGGAATGATAGATCTAAACCTGAAAAGAATTTTAGTTTTGGGTTGATTATGGGTTTTAGAGCTAATTTTTTTGTTGTTAGAAGATATGAATGAGTTTTACAAGGTATTTAGAATGTTTTTTTTTCTAGGTTGAAATATGGTTGAAAATGAGTTTTTCTTAGTCTGAAACAGATTAACCCGATTTTCCAGTGACAAGAAGTCGCTGAAAATCTAGGAAAGGAAGACGACACTTCGCCTATTATTTTTCTTCAAAGAATTAAGTTGTCCACCCCTTAAAAAATAAAAAAAATAAAAAAAAGGCCCACGTGCTTTGACCTTTTTCTGGAGGCCTAGGAGCTCTAGCTTTTCCTAACCCTAGAGACTGGGATTTTTGTTTTCATTTTTATTCATTACAATTGGATTTTTTAAATTTTTTCTTGTTTATTCTTTTTACAATTTCATCACTTGATATTTGGTTGATTATTCATTAGACAATGTAACTTGTTTCAGTTTGATTTTGTTTTTCAATCACCTCAATATTTGGTTGGTTCTTAATTTTATAGGTGTCTATTTTATATAAGAAAAAAATATTATAAAAAGAATTATTGAACCTAATTGAGTCCATGATACGAGTCACGAGTTTGACCGGTTAACTTTGGTTGGGTAGGGATCAAGCTTCGTAATTTGTTTTGTAACATAAATTGTTCTTGATTTATTTAATTAGATACATGCATAAACTTTTTGAATTCCATTTGAGATTTTTTATATATAAAAACACATTGTAAAAGTTTGCATATACACTTTTTTTTAAGAAAAAAAAATTCAACATGCGGCAAAGCGCGAGCTAAATAACTAGTATTTTATATGCCTTATTAGGTTAGAGCTATTGTGTCTAGCTATTTTGGTATCCAACATTAAGCATATCTTTTTTTTTTCCTCTAGAATTTTGATATTGCAAATAAAACAATTCCTTTTAGTTATCCTAGATGGAATAGATGGAAACAGAGGAGATAAGATAGAAAATAAAAACAAAAAAAAATTGTTTTTGGTATTAGTGTATAAGAAAGAGTGATTGTAACTCATGTTGACCCTTCTGGACCATGACCTGAGCCTTATCCTAAGTCGATCTCTAAATTGGATTTTAAAATTACGATAATAATCACTGTTATTTTGACATTAAATCTGGTCAATCCGAGTTTATTTTTCTAACTAGTGACCCGGTTCTTATCCCTTATCGATTCTTAAATTTGGTTTTAAAATTATGATAATAACTATTGTTAGATAATTTTGAAATTAATTTTTTTCTTATAAAGATAATTTAGGAATGGAAAATAATTTTTGTTTGAAATTACTTGTAAACAATCCAAATGATAATTTTCAAGAAACAAACAATTGAACAGGCTTAATCAGCCATCAAATTTTTGCAATATAACAGCTTCACTATAATCGAGAAAAATTAACATTTGTATTTGAACAGTTATACCGCTAAGACTTTTTTTTATTTAAACTCGCTTGAGCAAATGTTTCAATTTACTCAAGAAAAAAAATCGAAATTTTAACTCTATCTAATTGTTTCTGTTTGAATATATATTCCTCTCTTTCCGAGTTGCTTTCAACATTTTGGAAGATCGCTTGGAGGCGGCAGAAGTGACTCATTAGGGCCTTTGCCATTGTCCACCAAGAACGCCATCTTAAGTCCCCATGTAGTGTGCACCTCAAGATGGCAATGCATGAACCAAACTCCTACAGAAAACGAAAAGATGATAGTTAAAAAACACAAATTGAAACAAATTTAAAAAAGCCAAAGTCTGTGAATTTCAACTGAAAACATTTACCAGGATTATCAACACGAAATCTGATCGCAACCCATCCACCAGAAGGTACTCCAATTGTGTTCCGCTCAACAGGGTCAACAAGGTTAAATTTCTTAGGATCAGTCTTCGGATTGTAATTCCCTACTCCCCTACCAACACCGAAGAAATTGAATCCATGTAGATGGATTGGATGGTTCTCAGGGGATATGATCCCAGTATCTTGCATAACAAGCTCGACTGTCGAGTTGTAGCGCAACCTATAAACTTTGGTTCCACTTGTGGTCTGCAAATTTGTTGGTGGAGTACCTGTGTAATTAAAAACATGTGGTGGCTTTGAAGGAAAATCAGTGGTGAACACACCACTGATGTTGAAGAAATGTGCTTGAAGCAGGGCAGTGGTTGGCATGACAAATGTGACATTGTTGATACTAGCAACAACTCTGCTACCATTACCAGCTTTGCAAGTTGGACACGGGTTAATTCCTAGACCAACAGTGAAGAAAAGGTTGTGGTCAACAGTTAATGGGACTTTGGCAGGGAACCTTTTCGAGTTTAGACTGCGTAGAGAATTGGTAAATTGGTTGGCAACTGCAGTGGCATTCTTGGGAGGTGGGATGGTGAGAGTTGTAGGGGTGCCAGAAAGTGCTCCCGAATAGTGCAAAGTGGCTGTTGCAGTCATGTTGTCTACTGCAATTGGAGCATCCATGAATGGGGAGGCTGCAACCAAGTACTTGCCCGTATTTTTGTTAGTTGTGACGAGGACATTGGTGGTCTGGCCTGGGGCAATTAAGACTGTATCAGTTTTGAAAGGTTTAACGTAGGTGGCATCAACTTCCACAAGAGTAAGCTTGTGCCCTGCAATTTTGAAGAAGAGCTCTTCGTTGAGTGCAGCATTGATCAGCCGTAGCATGTAGGTCTTCCCACTTTCGACTGGCAATGTGAAACCGCCTGCAAGAATCGAAGAACATTCTTGTGTAAGCTTTTTAATATAGTGAACTTGATAACGGGAACCTTAGTATTAAATTTAAGGCCATGCCAGTTAAATACCCTGTGAAGGACAAGCTGAGACAGCTCCTGGATGCCCATTAATTGTGTGAGCATCAGAGACATTTGGTGCTAATCCTGATTTAAGAGCTTCATTGATCACAGCTTCAGTGTCTGATTTCCACCATTCGGCTGCAATATAACTTAACCAAGTTAATGCAGAATTGCATATTTAACAACTATGAATCTTATACTTGGAGTTATGGTTTGAACCACATTCTTATCAACTCGAGAATTGCTCAAGTTATGGTGAAGCAATAAATTTGTACGTCTTTCGCACCTAAGACAACAACAAATTCCTTGTGGGGAGCTGGGAATGGGTAGGGGACACCTCGCTTAGGCAAGACAACTATTGCACCATGGACTGTGGCCCTTAACCAGAGAATATGTGCATGCCAAAGAAGTGTGCCTCTCTGGCCTGTGATTGTGAAATTGTAGACATAGCTTTGCCCTGTCTGAATGGGGCATTGCGTAATGTACGCTGGTCCGTCAGCCCAGCCCGTTCTTAATTGCCTAATGCCATGCCTGCCAAATACCAAGAAAAAACTACATCAGAATCATTCATGGTTAATTAGGATAAATGTTATTTAGTATCTTACCAGTGGATGGACACATTATATTTGACATGATTAACAACTTTTACAAGAACTGTATCGTCTTCTCTGGCATACAGAGTTGGTCCTGGAAATCGGCCATTGACGGTGACAACAGGCTTGCTTGAGCATAGTCTGGTAGTATTTTTCATCACCACCTGTTGAAATGATAGGAGAAATCAAGCTCATTTCTACATCAAATGTATATAATTCAAAGGTCATGACAAAATGTCCAAGTTGTTAAAGTGTTTGTAGCTAATTCTGTCACTATAGCTCTGCATGGAGTCTGTTGACGATTTAAGATCTTACCATTACTGTCCAAATAATTAATTTTCATTACTAAGTTTGCCCAAATATTAAATAATTTTGTCTGACTAGTTGTGTAAATATATAAATGGATAGCGAGAGCTTTTTGCTGCAAATAATTTCCAATAAAGTAAGAATGAGAACAAATTTTCCATTAGAAAACTCTAAGCTTGCAATTTGAATCGTAGTTTTCTAACAATGAAGTGCATTTTGAAGAAAATTCTCTATGTGAACGAGACTAGTCAAGACCTCAAGCTCGAGCATTTCGAGCTTTGGTCACTCATGACGGCGTGCTATAGCCTTTTAGCTGCAAAAAGGCTAGACCATATCCAAGTTTGTTCTATAAAAATAATACTAACAACGCAAACTTACATTAAATTTGTAATGCCGAACCCTGCATTCGACCAAAGCAGGGAAGAGGCTGACAGCAAGAAGCATAAAACGGAACCACGAGTACTCCATTTTTGCTGACTTTCTGATCATTCCCTTTCAATCCTCTCTCTCGCTATTTGATATACTTCTTTCTTATTTCAAGCTTGTTGCATTCATCTGTAGCTGACTACCTCAACCTTATAAAGGGATTAGGGGAATTGTTGCCATGTCGTTTTTCTCAGTTAGGTTAGTTGGGTGAGCACATTCTTGGAGAACAAGATTTTGAATCCTAATCTCGATGGATTTCTTACGTGCTCCATAAAGTACTCCTGTTCATGGTTCTACGTAGATTTGGAAGCAAACTATGAGCATTCATTTGTTAGGAACCTTACATGGAAGTTTGATTTTTTTTGCTGTGAAATGATTAAATTTGGTACCCACTTCCTACATTTTGATCTTGAAAACATCCTCTTGTCCTACTATCTACTCCACTAGTTGAAAAAAGTATAACAAATACGGGATAAAAAGAACATTTGGTCAACTCAGCATCAGGCAAGTCACCTTAACTAATCACATTCCCATAAAGTTGCCCTTAAAGTTTCTTTTGTTTTGTTACTTTCTAGGACATGACATCCCGATTGAGCTAACTCACATTAGCTACGAACAATGTCTAGTTATGTGATTCGTTCTTTGAGGCAATACAAGAGCTTAATGTAATTTGGGGTAACTTTTTTACCTGAAGAGTGTTGAATTCATGATATAAAGAAAATGAATTCAAGGGTTAGATTAAAATGTTCAGGGATCAAAGTAAAAAAAAATTCAATCGGTGTTTGATTTTAGAATTGATTTATTGATTTTATTTCATCCAAAATTCATGATTTTTATGGGATATACTAAACTTTTTAGACAAATAACTAAAAATATTGGTTATGTTTTGAAATAACTTTTTATTTCACTTTATTCTAAAACTCACTGACCAAATTCAATGAGATTTTATTCAAGCAGGGTCTCCCATACTGCTATCAAATTGACTCTTGGTAACTTTATATTAGTTTTAAAAGTGTATTATTTTAAATTCAATAGCAATTAGTGGACAAATAATATTTTAAAATAATGATCTTAATTAACGTTTCAAATACATAATTCAATATGATTTTCCACCATACTTTTCAGCTCCAGCTTTAGGGCAAATTACTAATTATCCGGCGCTTGAGGTCTTGAAAGCTTTCGTGATGACCCAAATATTGCTTTTCTTATTCAACAACAGATGTCGAAAGCCTAAGAACAAAAAAAAAATGGGTAAAGTTCGGTAGGCCTAACACTCCTCCTCGAGGCATTGCTTGCAATCCTCCTCCTTAGGGATGGCCCAATATTACTTGCAGGTCTCTTGATGGATGCCGGACACGCACCAGGTCCTCCTTTCGACGGTAATGTGTTTTTTCCTGGCTCATTATCCATGCATCATTAGATCAATTTCAATAGAATGCTAGCAGGTTAGATCACTAGAGGAGATCATTTGCTGCTCACGTTTTGCTGCTTATTCACTGTTTAAACTAGTTCTAAGTGTGTTTGAGAGTGTGGTTGTAATTGTTCAATAAAGTATTTTTTACTAAAAATGTATTAAAATAATATTTTTTTTTATTTTTTAAAAATTATTTTTGATATTAACACATTAAAATGATCTAAAAATATTAAAAAAAATTAATTTAAAATTATTTTTGATATTAACACATTAAAATAATCTAAAAACATTAAAAATATATTAATTTAAAATAAAAAAATTAAATTTTTTTAAAAACATTTTTAAAACGTAAAAAAACCAGATAAAAAAATGTGAGTTTTCTGAGTGCATAAACTTTAACAATTTGGTTGAGCTAAACCCTCCATCCATCACATGATTAAATGCCATTACATATTAAATTGATAATTATATATAAAGCACGAATTCTATGTCAAACCATATTTGATTCAACCCTTAAACAATTTATAAACCTAAAAGACTAAAATAAGAATGTTAACACCTGTTTTATTACCTTTTACATATAAAATTAATTACTAAATGTATTATTTAAAATAGGAATTTTAATGCATAGTTTAACATACCATTTCCATGTTGAAATTATTAAATTATTGCCCTTTTAACTTAATTAAATTAAAATAGGAATACTTTTTGACATGAATGATAACCGATTTAAATATGTTTTGTTTTAATAATTATCTTATATATATATATATATATATATATATATATATATATATATATATATTGTCAAACTTAACCTTATACTTAATCCAAACTTGATCCTATGTATATGTATGTTTATGTGTTATGTACTTGAGTAGCTAATCAATGACTTCAATTAGGGGTGATCATTTTCGGTTCGATTTGGTTTTTATAAAAAAAAAATAATCAAACTGAAATTTTTAAAAAAAATAAACCGAAACCGGTTCAAACCGACCGGTTTCAGTTCGGTTTTTTTGACAAAAACCAGTTCAAACCGGTTTGGCTTGGTTTTTTCGTTTGACTCGGTTTTGGCTATGTTTGGCTCGGTTTTTTCGATTTTTCCAGTTTGGCTCGGTTTTGGCTTGATTTTTTTCCGGTTTTTTTTTGTTTGGGTTTGGTTTTTTCGGTTTCAGGCTTATAAAACCGAAACCGAACCGGTCTGTTTTTTAAAAATTTTAATCGATTTAATCGGTTTTTTTTCATGGTTTGGTTTTTTCGGTTATTGTTTTTCCGGTTTTCTCGGTTTTTTGGTTTTTTTGCTCACCCCTGACTACAACTATTTCTTTCTTTGTTTCTTTTTTATTTTTTTGGGGTAATTGAATTAACATAAGTTCTTAACCTAGGCTTAATAGAATACTTTTAACAAAAAAAAAAACATTAAGAAGCTTTTAAAAGTCTAAATTATATTTAAAAAAAAAACTTTCATACGTGTGAGATCCATTTTAATATATTAAACCTCAAACTTTTAAAAGAAGTAAATATAATAAAAATGGTGTGTTTTTCTTTGTCTTTTTCCTTTACCAAACACTTTATTATTTGATTATTAATATACTAAAAAAACAACATTATATGAATTAGTTACATAACACGCTATAATAAGAAATTTCCATTTTATGTTACTGTTGTGTTGAAATAAGTACTTTAACTCCACATATAAGCTAATTCATTTTATTTATTTTTTAAAAAGGAAAGTTAGAAATTTATCAAATCATGACTTGTTTGAAAACTAAGAAGATTTTTTGTCATGGCGAAAACTTCCACTATATCAAAGAATCATCTCAATCCAATAACTTAAATTGTTAGATGAGATTTCAAGATATAATTTATATTATTCTCTAACATACCAAATAGGTGATAATTATCCATTAAAAATAATTATTTTTTAAAAAAATATTATTGAATATATGAAAGCAATTACATTAAAAAAAAAACTAAAAGAGATGATGTTTTTATTATGCATCACCTCATAAAATATTATTCATTGCAATGATATTTTTTTAATCTATGCTTTTTTTATATATAATTTAATCTTTTAACATTGATTTACTAGAGATTGAGCTCCATGATTTCTTGTGTTTGCTTTCTATGTAGTTATCATAGTCTCATAATCCGTGTTGCGGGCTTGGAAAATTAACTTGGTTGATTCAAGTTTTTTATTTTTTAATTATCATTTTTTTTTCAATTTCATCCTTTAACATTTAGTTTATTATGAATTAGGCTTTATAATTTATTTTGATTTGCTTTATATAAGGCTATTTCGGTCTCATGACCTAGGTCACGAGTTTTGCAGGTTAAACTGGATAAACTTGGGTTGTTTTGTTGTGCCTTTTTTTAGAATGGATTTTTTTTTCAATTTCATCTATCAACAATGAATTGATTGATAATTGGCTTCATAATTTGTTTTAATTTTTTATAAGTTATCCTACTCTCATAACTCAGGTTGCAGGGTTGACAAGTTATCATAGATTGGATTATGTCATTTTTTGGTTTACTTTTTTATGAGGTTATTCTAGTCTCATGACCCGGGTTATGGGTTTGGGATTTTAATCTGGTTTGACTTGGTATTTTCGTGTCCTTTTTTTAATTGATTTTTTTTAATTTCACCCTTCAACATTGGATTGATTAAGAATTATACTTTATAATTTGTGTCAATTTACTTTCTATGGGGTTATCCTGGTCTCATGACCTGAGTTATTGCTTTGACATGCTAACTTGAGTTGTCTTTTTAATCCTTTTTTTTAATTATTTTTTTATATTTCATTCTTGAACATTCGGTTGATTAAGAATTGAGTTTTATTATTTGTTTTGATTTGCTTTATATGAAACTATCATGGTCTCATGAGCCAAGTTGTTAATTTTGCAAATTAACTCCAGTTGACCCTGGTCGATCCAATATTTTTCCGTATCAACATTAAAAAAAGATTATCGTCTTAAATATTTTTTCTTGAGTCAAATTATATTTATACCAATAATATAAGTTATCTTGGGACTTGTTAAGTTAATCGGATCATATCAAATTAACTCTTATATAGTTCAAATTTTTTTTCTACTTTAAAATTTTTAGCAATGATTAAATATTTTTTAAATTAAAAAAACTAATCTAACCCATAATATAGAGCGGCCAACTATCTAGTTTGATACTCAAGTTGTGTTGTGTTGTTTGTTTTGAATGATGGTTAGTTTTGATTTAAAATTAGTATTTAACTAGAATAGTGATGGACTAATATCTGGATTTTTTTCGTAAAAAACAAATTTATGAATAAAAATTGCTTTGCTTTTGAATCAAAGTTAGGCACTTACTAATTTTAATTATAAGAAAACATGATTATTAAAAGGTACAATTTCCTTTAAGAAAAATTCACTTCCTTTAAAAACATTGCATTAATTATTTATTTGGTTTCTTTTAAAAGGTGTGCTATGTGTTTTTTTTTAAAATAATTTTTATGTTGTTGTTCTATTTCCAAGCCTACTTTTTTTTTATGGTATTTATTTTTAAAAGAGATTCTAGAAAGTTAGCGTGAAGTTTGACATTAATCCCCGAAAGAAGATTTTATTGAGTGAGAATTTCAATGAAATTTTTATGTTAATCTATAAAAATAAGAGATTTTATTGAAATGAGTGTTTTTCAAAAAACAATTATGTTAATTCCTAAAATAAAAGATTTTGTCAAAATAAGAAATTTTTCAAAAAAAATTACATTAATCTCTAAAAATAAAAGATTTTATCGATGGAGGAATTTTATAAAATTCTTGATATTAATCTATAAAATTAGAAGATTTCATATAAATGAGGAATGTTGTTATTAATATCTAAAATAGGAGATTTTATCTTTTTGAGATTTTGAGCAAGAAATTTAGGCATTAATCCATAAAATAAAAGACTTCATTGATTAAAAAAAAGGAGCTTTGATTTCTTTCAAAAAAGTAGATTTTGACAACAAATTAGATTATCCTAAGACACTATATTAGAATAATCTTAGGTTTTTAAAAGAGTTTTGGAATGTCGGGCCCATGAACAAATTATAGAAACGAAATATAAAAACATCTAATATGATAAATAATTTTTTTTTTTGGAAATAAGGACATGAAAACATAAAAATATTGAAATGACACACTGATTAACGAACTTGCTTAAAATTTTAATAGATGTAGTTTTGTTTTTTTTTTGTGCGTGAAAGAGGCTTGGCCAAAACACTTGGAATTGGGAACATATTTTTTAGCATAATCATGAAGACTAAGATAACTATAACAAGCATAAGAATAAAAACTTAAGATAGCAATTTAATCTTAAGAATAAAAGATGTTAAGTCATATTATTCATTTATGTATCATTCAAGGAAGCAAAAATAAATTTAATGATTTGTTTTTTAATTCACAATCAAGGTAGCATGTAATATTTGAATTCAAGTATTTTTCATGCCCTATCATCTAAAAAACAAAGCACATTTCAAAACCCTAACTTTATCATTCCAAGTCTAGGTTACAAGCAAACTTAAAAACACAAGTTTTGATTTTTCTTTCATGCATTTGTATTTTAATCAAAATCATCACATTTAATCTTCTAATCATTTTTTTTTGGATTAATAAGAGGCATGCAAAACCAACATTAAATACAAATAAACTTTTAAAACCCTAACTTTAAATTTTTATCCATGTATTTTTCACATATTTGGCTACCATATTTTTTTATAAGAACACACAATATCTATGCAAAAAAAAACTATTTTTAACTTGTATTCATGCATTTAAAAATCAAAATGCATTATTTCGTATTATTTTTTCATAAATTATAAAGAGAAAAAAGAAAGAAAGAAAAGAGTTGTGACTTGTTTCAAGGGTAGTTTCAACAAAGTACGAAGGTGCTGTGGAGGCTCCTAGTGGCTATTATAGTGGCCGACCGGAGATGGAGTGGTATTATGAGTGGTTTTCTCTCTCTAGGCTAAGGTTTTTTCTTTCTTTTTGATTTGTGTTTTTTTTCTTCCTTTTTCTTCCTCTCTTTCTTCTTTCTCCCCTGTGGAACTCTCTGGTTCAGAATGAACCATTTGAGTGACCCAAAAATCCAACTCCTTTCTTCCTCACAATTAAGGTTTTGTTTTGTTTTTTTTTTTTTTTTTTGTGTTTGGGTATAGTTCTCTCTCTTTTTCTTCCCTTCTTCTTTCTCTCCTCAATCTCTTCTTCCGCTTAGATAAGTTGGTTTGAGCTCAAACCTCCCTTCCTAAAATCTCTCTCTCTCTTATTCGAACTTTCTATCTTTAAGTTTCTTTTTAGAGGAAGGTCCTAAAACCTTTCTAGGTTAAATAATCTTGTTCGTTAATCTCTTTAGACAAATCTTGGTCATCCATCATTGTTGTACACTTTATATAAAATGTTTGGGTTGGCTCATTTAGCATGCATTTTCTGCCACCACTTGGAGACAATGCAATAGGTCTTTGGCTTAAAGTGAAGTATAATTACAGGGGAAGAAAATGACATGTTTCTGGGCATTTAATGTTCGCGTGAGAAAGAGAAATAGTGGTCCAACATCCTGTCAAATGCAAGTGCAAAAAAAAAAAGGACAAAAACTGGCATGCATGGTATGAAGGAGAAAAAAGTTTATCTACCCCCACTTAAAACAATGTTGTTTGGTGCCTTTGATTATTTCTTATAAATGATGTTATGCAACATTTATTTTAAATGCCATTATATCATTTTTTTTTTTTGTTATTTTCATCCTTTTCTTTGGTTACAACTTAATCCCCATACTTCTAATTTCTTTATTTTTGATCAATATGTATTAATTATCAAAGGTTTCTTTTACATATTAGTCCATCAATGTTGGCACCTTTTACATATCAGTCTTTGGATTTTAAGTTTGTGTATTTTTGGTCAAATTGATCTCAAATATCAAAAAAAAAATTCAATTAAGTCCCTAATTGAATTAATACAATCCCTAAAATTCAATGTCTATTTCATTTTGGTCTTTGATCTTTTAATTCTTTCATTTTTTTTTATCAAATTGACTCCAAAAATTTTAATTATTCTCTTCAATCACACTCTTAATTGAGTTAATAGGATCCTTAAATTTAAACACATATTCCATTTTGGTCTTTGGTCTCTAACTCTTCTATTTTTTTTTTTATCAAATTCACTCCAAAATTTATTTTTTCTCCTCAATTAAGCCCTTGATTGAATAATTGGAATTCCAAAATTTCTCATCTCTTTTATTTTGGCCATTGACTTGCAAATCTAGCTAATTTTCCCTCAATTCTATTTTTTCTCCTCAATTAGTTTCTCAATTGAATCAATTGGACTTCCAAACTTTGTCATTTTTTTCATTTTGATCCTTGGTCTTTCAATTCTTCCAATTATGATCGAATTCATCCATTTTTTTCAATTCTCTTAATTTAAACCCTAAATTGCATTCCTACATGACATCAAATGATCCATTAGGAGTATCATTTGGATTTATTCTAGGGCATAAACGAAATGGATCCAAGAGGAGTTCAATAGGTTAAGTCAAGAGGCTTGGGTTTAAAAATCTCAAATCTGTCAATCTAAACCTTTATCTACTTTTTGGGTCATATATGAAGTTATAGGAGGATTTTGGGTTCGATTCCAATTGGTTTGGAAACTAGATATCTATAACTCTTCAAATATATATGGTAGACTCGTTAATTCATTCAAACAAGAGAGAATGATATATTTGAAGTTGGACCTAGAATTTATCAGAAAAGTACAAAAACAAAAAAGACATTGTTTTCTTAAAAGTTATGGATTCCATTCACTACAAGAAATTCTTAATGCTATTGAGAACTTATGTAGGAACCTTTGGCTTACTTATTTAACAAGGATTTTATATCAAATAAGAAGAATTAAATGGTCAAAAATTAATTCTTATATTACAAAGCATCAAGCTTGTGTTCAGCAAGGATTCTTCAACAATTATTTTTCTTGGATCTTTTTCAATATTATATGTGGCAAAGAGTGAAAAATAATTATAGACTATTGTTTTATTTATTTTTATTACTTTAAATCTAATTTTAATTATTTTGGATTTTATTTAAATTGGGTGCATGCCTGACCTATTAATTTTAAGGTTTACACATAAATACTCTTATATAATGAATTTTTATTAAGTTGATGAATTTTTTCTACAAGTTGATGCATATTATGTGTTTATTTCTTTTTATGTGGTTAAGTGGTTCTCATACTAAGTTCTTGATTGAATTTGCAAACTTTTTAAATGATTGATTGACTTTGTTGTAATTTATACTTCTCGTTTGCGTATCGTTATAAACATAGGATGTGGATGATAAATTATATATAATTTTGGTTCTTCAAAGTAAGATTCTTGTTGAGTTAAATTGCAAATGTTTTTTATAACCTTTAATTAGCGATCTAAGAAATAATTTCATGTGTACTAACTCGACCTCTAACAAAAACCTTCCATTTGTTTTGTTAGCAGTTTTAAATGAAGTGTGGTTAGATGATGCACGTTCTTTTGTGATTTACAATTGTATCTCATGGAGTAACATGTTAATACAACTAGATTTCTCACAATAAGAAAAAAAAATGATAAACCATATTAAAGAAACAAATTAATTGGCTAAGCCATAAAAATTCTCAATATATATATTTGACGGAAAAAAATAACATTTGAATTTCCACAACAGTACCGCTCATAAAATTTTATTCAAACTCGCTTGAGCAAATATTTCAGATTACTCAAGAAACAAATTGGATCTTTTAACTCTCAACTTTTCTTTTTTATATGTGTGTGTGTGTGTTTATATATATATATATATTACTCCTCTCTTTTCGAGCATAGGATCTTTCGGCTCGGACCCCTGTTCTGATCCGCTACTGCTTCTATCCCTCAAGTAAATTAATTTCTTCAGCTGGTTTAACATTTTGGAAGATCGCTTGGAGGCGGCAGAAGTGACTCGTTAGGGCCTTTGCCATTGTCCACCAAGAATGCCATCTTAAGTCCCCATGTAGTGTGCACCTCGAGATGGCAATGCATGAACCAAACTCCTTCAAAAATTGAAAAAAAAAAAATTAAAGAATATGAATTATGAAAAATTTCTCAAGTTCAAATTTAGTGGACATAAACCAAAAACATCAATTACCAGGATTATCGGCACGAAATCTTATGGCAACCCATCCACCAGAAGGTACTCCAATTGTGTTCCGTTCAACAGGGTCAACAAGGTTGAATTTCTTAGGATCAGTCTTCGGATTGTAATTCCCTACTCCCCTACCAACAGCAAAGAAATTGAATCCATGTAGATGGATTGGATGGTTCTCAGGGGATATGATCCCAGTATCTTGCATAACAAGTTGGACTGTCGAGTTGTAGGGCAACCTATATGCTTTTGTTCCACTTGTGGTCTGTAAATTTGTGGGTGGAGTGCCTGTGTAATTAAAAACATGTGGTGGCTTTGCAGGAAAATCAGTGGTGAACACACCACTGATGTTGAAGAAATGTGCTTGAAGCAGGGCAGTGGTTGGCATGACAAATGTGACATTGTTGATACTAGCAACAACTCTGCTACCATTACCAGCTTTGCAAGTTGGACACGGGTTAATTCCTAGACCAACAGTGAAGAAAAGGCTGTGATCAACGGTTAATGGGACTTTGGCAGGGAACGTTTTCGAGTTTAGACTGCGTAGAGAATTAGTAAATTGGTTGGCAAGTGCAGTGGCATTCTTGGGAGGTGGGATGGTGAGAGTTGTGGGGGAGTTAGAAAGTGCTCCTGAATAGTGTAAAGTGGCTGTTGCAGTCATGTTGTCTACTGCAATTGGAGCATCCATGAATGGGGATGCTGCAACCAAGTACTTGCCCGTATTTTTGTTAGTTGTGACGAGGACATTGGTGGTCTGGCCTGGGGCAATTAGGACTGTATCAGTTTTGAAAGGTTTAACGTAGGTGGCATCAACTTCCACGACAGTAAGCTTGTGCCCTGCAATTTTGAAGAAGAGCTCCTCATTGAGTGCAGCATTGATCAGCCGTAGCATGTAGGTCTTGCCACTTTGGACTGGCAAAGTGAAACCGCCTGCATGAGTCCGGAAACAATTTTATATCAGACCTTTACGGGAAACAATCCTCGATAACCAAGAATTCCTAAGTATATCTTATGGCCATTAATCTTTTCTGAATACCTTGTGAAGAACAAGTTGAGACAGCTCCTGGATGCCCATTAATTGTGTGAGCATCAGAGACATTTGGTGCTAATCCGGATTTAAGAGCTTCATTGATCACAGCTTCGGTATCTGATTTCCACCATTCCGCTGCAATATCACATCACCACATTAATCTCAAATCGCATATTTAACAACAACGAATCTTATAAATTGGTTTATGGTTTGAACCATATTCTTATCTTCATGAGATTTTGACGAGTTATGGTGAAACAAATAATTTGTGTTTCTCTCACCTAAAACAACAACTACTTCCTTGTGGGGAGCTGGGAATGGGTAGGGGACACCAAGCTTAGGCAAGACAACTATGGCACCGTGGACAGTGGCTCTTAGCCAGAGAATATGTGCATGCCAAAGAAGTGTGCCTCTCTGGCCTGTGATAGTAAAATTGTAGACATAGCTTTGGCCTGGCTGAATAGGGCATTGTGTAATGTATGCTGGTCCATCAGCCCAACCCGTTCTTAATTGCCTAATGCCATGCCTGCAAAATACCAGGAAAAAGCTGCATCAGAATCATTCATGATGAATTAGAGGATAAATGTTATTTAGTATCTTACCAGTGGATAGACAAATTATATTTGACACGGTTAACAACTTTCACAAGAACTGTATCGTCTTCCCTGGCATACAGAGTTGGTCCTGGGAACAGGCCATTGACGGTAACAATCGGCTTGCTTGAGCATAGTCTGGTAGTATTTTTCATCACCACCTGTTCATATGATACACCAAATTAAGATCATTTCTCAATAAATTGTATATGATTAAAATTCCATGACTGAATTGTCCATTTTGTTGAAGTGGTTGTAATTAATTACGTCACTGTAGCTAGGTAGTGATTTGATATCTTGCCATTCTTGCGCAATTAATTAATTTCTTTTATTCCAACTATTTTATGGAAACTTGACTAATTTCTGCAAACACAGTGCAATTATATATATATTGACTGGCTGCATGAATATATCGAAGGATTGTGAGAGCTTTGTGCTGCAACTCCATGATTGCCATTTGAATGATGGACAAGTCAGGAAAAAGCTTTTTTAAGACAGAGGCTGTGTCAAGATACACAATGCATCGTGCAAACACATAGTTATCTGCTAATAATGAAATGCATGTCGAAGAGGATGAGAATAATGACATCGAGGGAAGAAAACAATGTGCATAAAAAGGCAAGCTTTTGTCATATGAAGGCATGCGACAGCATAGATATTTAACTTACATTGAACTTGTAATGCCGAATCCTGCACTCGACCACAGCAGGGAAGAGGCAGACAGCAAGGAGCATAAAACGGAAGCAAGAGTACTCCATGTTTGCTCACTTAATTCCTAATGTTTCTCTCGCAGTATGTCTCTTGCTATTGGTTTGCTTATTGCTTTCTGGCTTCGATGCTTTCATGTGTGACTCGCTACCACAACCTTATAAAGGGAATAGGGGAATTGCTTCCATGTCGTTGTTTCTCAGTTAGGTGCGTGTGTAGATTCTTGGAAAACAAGTATTGATGCCTAATCTCACTAGGTTTCTTACATGTTACATAAAGTTTTCTTTCGTATGGACCAACGTAAATTTGGAAGCAAACTGCCTATACCATTTTTCGTTGGTGGAAATTAATCAGTGTTAAAAAAGTTATTTAATATGGTAACCACCTTCTAAATATTGATCTTCAAAACATCCTCTTGTATGGCTAAAGATTTCAAATTCTTAGAGGATATCAGTTCGAGTTCTACAAATCTCAAGATCACTTAAGATTTACATGGTCGTTAATTTCATGATATATGAAATTAATCGAGATAAGCGCAAACTGCCCTGAATACCCACGTTAATAAAAAAAAATCTCAAATTCCTAATAGATTATTAGTTGAAAAAATATATATACTTAAAAAAACAAAAAGAATAACGAAAAAACATTTCGGTGTAGCCAAAAATAAATTAGATGGTATAAGTCGAGCTAGTTAATCACCACCTCCATAATTAATTTGTCCTTAAAGTTTCTTTTATTTATTATTCTTTCTTTATATAGTTACTTTCTAGGACAACCCGATTGAACAATGATTAATTCTCTTAGTTTTTCATTTTTGTTGTCTTTTTTTGGGTAAAATTAAGGTATTATTTAGTCATGTTTGCTGGTACATTGAGATTATCTTTTTCTTAATTAAATTCAAACCTTAAATTAAAGAAAAAAAACCCACTTATCAACTAACTTTATACTCTAATTAATTAGTGGTTCTTTTGAGACAATAGAGAAGCTTAATAAACTTTGGGTTACCATATACACCCTAAAGAGTAGACCAGTAGTGATTACTGAAACAACTAAAAGTTGTAATTAAACAGCTGAAAGGTGTAGTGTTAGTTTAATTAATTATATAAGCAGGTTAATGTATTTTTATTTATTTATTTGGTTAACAATAATATATCATGATTAACCTGTGCGAGTCACGAAGAGGTCTGTGTTCGATTCTCTGCGGGAGAAAAATTGACAACAAATGACCTGTCGTCTATGGATTCTTTTCATAAAAATAAATAATAATAAAAAAAGACGGGCGAGTCATCCGCCGCTTATAAAAAGTAAAAGATATATAAAAAAAATGCATCAAGAATTTTTTTAGTGGCCGTATGAGTTTTTTGGGTTTTTATTTTTTATTTTTTGATTTTTGTTTTAATTTAATATTTAATATATGGTTTTTATTTCCTTTGCTCCCCTTCTTTTTTTAATTTTTTTTTATTACACCTTTATTATAAGGCTTTTTTTTAGTTTTATTTTCTAAACGTATTAGGTTGATGATAAATCAATTTTGTGTTTTTTAATTATATAATAAAAGTATTTTGGCTTTTCTTATCTTTTGTTTTGCAATTCTATCCTTTAATATGGTTTTTTAAAAAATTATTTTGGGTTTTTCAATCTTTTTTTTGTGATTTTTTATTTTGATTTTCTTTTCTAATTCCATCTTTTGTTATGAAATTTTTTTACTTAATATTGGGTTAATTTTTTTTCCACCCATTAAATAAGATCACGTCAAAACAATTCTCATGTAATTTAATTTAAAATCAAGATTTAATCATTTTACTGTGTTCTGAAAAATAAAAAGATAATAATGTACATGGATGACAACTATAATACAAATGTTGATCATATAAAAAGATTATTTAATTTTTAATAGTTAGTTATTTAATTTTTTTAATTGGATAAAATAGTTATTTTACTATTTCAATAACATCAACATTTGTATTCGTGTATGCTTCTTAGGTTTTTTTATTTTGAAGGATGCATTGTTTTGTACTGTGTTATGAAAATTATTTATCCTTAATGTATTATGAAACAACTTTATGCGCGTGCACTAGAAATGCGTTCCTAGTAATTTTTTTAAAATTCGATAAATAATATTCACTGAATAAGATGAAAAAAACAGAATTTACCTCTCTACTTTGACCGCAGAGCTATAATTTAAAATCATGAGATAGATCTAGAACTGTAATAAAAAGTCGCTTCAGTGAATTAATTTGTCTTGCTAGTTGTCCTGCTGAGCAACTTCTTCTTTTTTTAAAAAAAAAATTATAGCTAAAGTTCGAGAAGAATTATCAAACTTGAAGACTTATACTACCACAGCTATAATTTAATAACTATTATTTTTTAAAATATTTTTTTATTTAAAAATATATTAAAATAATATTTTTAAAAAATTTTATTTATAATATCAGCATATCAAAACGATATAAAAATATAAAAAAACTAAAAAAAACCTAAATTTTACAAAAAAAAAAACACTTTCCAACTAGATAAACAAATGGTACAGAAATATGCACTCTCAAATTCCTTTTTGTCAACACAAATTCAAGCATTAAGTGTTTAATCAATGCCAAATGGGGACCATGTTTGAAGTTAAAGGATATATATATTTCAAAAAAAAGAAACCTATTGTATATTACGACTAAGGCTATTTTATCAACTTAATATAAAACAAGCGATATATCGAGACATGCCAGGAAAAGGGAATCACCAATTTTTTTTTTTTTTTTTGGCTAGTTCAGTGAATATATACATATACATTTATTGAAGCTATTTAATTTCTCTTAAAAAAAAAGAAAAAAAATACATAATGAGAGGAGATTTGCTTCCTTTAACGACGTTCCTATCACAAGAAGAAGAATTTCTAAGAATGCTTGCACTTCAAGAGAATTCATGGTTGAGAAATTCCTTTCATGCAATGGAGGAAACCTCAGATTAGCCACCCCAATGGGATATAATGGCTTGTTTGAAAGCTAAATGCAAACCAACGGTGGGTAAGCAACGACTCATCACCCCCAAATCTATATGCTGCTAGTGACAATTCATCGACTACTTTTTATCCGTTTCATACTCCTTATCTCTTCCTGATCGATCATGGCATACAAAAACGAGTTCATCCGTTAAAAGAAGTGGTTTCCTTTTCAAAACAAAGCTAATTAGTTACCTAACTATTTATCCTCAACTTTGTTTAGTAATTAGTCTCAGTCACAATGATATAAAGGGTAAGGACGATGAATCTTCCACACCCACAAAAAAAAACAAAAAAAAAAACACTAAACAAATCATGTTTTTAATGAGGGGGTATTTGGGTAAGAGTTCGTTTAGTATTGTGATAGCGATTATTTTTTAAAATGTTTTTTTTTATTTAGAATTCTATCAAAATAATTTTTTAAAATTTATTTTTGATATCAGTACATTCAAATAATCTAAAAACACATAAAAAAATCAACCTTTCCATTCATGAAAAAACAAACAATGCCTAAGAAAGCGTTTGGGAACGCTGTTGGCTGCGCATTTCCACAATATTTTATTTTTTTTTAGAATTAATTTTTTTATATTTTTGGATTGTTTTAGTATGGTGATGTTAAAAATTAATTTTAAAAAATAAAATAAAAACATTATATAGATGCATTTCTAAGTAAAAAAGATACTTTAAAAAGTAACGGCTACCACAATATCAAATAGACACTAAGCTTTCGTTTAGAAAAGTGGCTTAAACGAAGGTTGGTAAAAATTAATTTTTTTATTTAAAATTATTTTTTTAATTGTATTGAATCGTTTTGATACACTGATGTCAAAAATAAATTTTTAAAAATAAAAAATATTATTTGGATGCATTTCTGAACGAAAAGCACTTTAAAAAACAACTGTTATCATATTTGAAACACCCTTAGTGTTTGAGAGTGTTGTTGATATTGTTTTTTAAAGTGGTTTTTGCTTAACAATGCATAAAAATAATATATATTTTTATTTTTTTAAATTATTTTTTTGATAACAACATATCAAAACAATTCAAAAATACTAAAAAAATAATAATTTAAAAAACAATTAACAAAAAAAAAAAAATACCTCAATATAAATAAAACTGCCATGCTTCACTTTGGTTTTTAGTGAATCAATGAAAAGTACCCATGCAAAGTGCTTTCAGAAAGTCAAAAGTTTTCCCGTACATGTTCTGACTTGGGACACTTTAAACTGGTTAAAAAGGAAATGATATGATTTTTTTATGCAATAAAGGTGTTTGTAGAGTAACTCAAGATTAAATTTCTTTTTCTGATTATTATCAATTTTTTTTAGTATTGTCTTCAAAATTTCAATCCAAGAAATCATTTGCTAAAAATAATAGAATCCAAGAAGTTAATAAAGAAACATAACTTCTTAACCATCGAGCCAACGCTTTAAAATTAAAAATTAATATTATAAGATAATATTCAATTAATAAGGTATTTTTATAAATTTAAAAATATAAAAAAACATTAAACAAGATATTCATATATAGTTTTATATGAAATCCGGTGTTACTATATCATCACTCCCATATAATAAAAAAGATAAGGGTTTGATTTTTAGAGGGGTATAGTTCAATTGTTCAGGTTCTAAATTTGTTCTCTAGATATCACTCATTCGAATCCCACAAACCTCAGGGTTACTGGAAGCTTACATGGTCGTTGATTTTAGGGCTCGTGAGATTAATTAAAATACACACAAGCTGGCTTGAAGATCATAAAAAAAAAAACCCATCACTTAAATTTTAGTTTTGTTTTAGATAAATAGATCTCTAAAATGGATTGCTTTTAAGATTTTGCACTAATCCCAAAATTTATTGATAGTTATTTTATACAAGATTACTTATAACCAAATTAGTATTTAATACAAGATTTAATCGAATTTTTCATGAGAATTTAGACGATATATATAGGCTGATATTGCAAATAAACTGGAAAATCTAAAGTTTATTTATTTTTCGATTACATTACGGATGTAAAATGTTGGCGGAAAGGAGAAGAGAAAACTATAATTTTTGCGTCAGTAATTTTTCCATTTTTTTTTGTCTTTTAATTTATGATAAGGCAAATTGTTAATTTGCTAAATTAGTTGAAAAAATAATGCCTATGCTCCTTATTGTGTCACTATGGACTTGGTTGAATCGATATGGTTAAGTTGTGTTTTAATTCTTTACCCAAAGAAAAGTTAAAAGTATATTTATTTTGAAATAATTTTTAAATTCAATTAAAAAATTCTTATAAAATTTAGTTAAAATTTTACTTTAATCAAAATCATATTTTTTTTAAACTTTTTTTTATATGTATTTTAACTTATACTACCTTCTTCTTTCAAAATTTGTTCTGAGTTATTTTTTTTACTAAATATTTCTAATCTAACTTATTTTTATCATAATTTATTAAAAGTAAAATTTAAAAAATTTAAAAAATATTATTTTAATATATTTTTAAAATAAAAATACTTTAAAAAAATAATATTACCACAACACTGTATTTATCCTCTGTCTTGTTCCCTGGTTTTGGCTTTAGAAAAATGAAATGAAGAATTTATCGGTCCCTTCTCAGAGAAAAGAAAATCTTTTGGTCCTCGAAAATCACAAATAGCCTATTCGGTCATATTCAGAGCACATTAATTTATGGGCTGCCCAGAGGCAGTCAGGCGACAGCCATTCAATACCGGCCACTAGCCTGAAACTAGCCGGTTTGTGAGTTCCCGTTTCCAATATTATTAGCTGAAATTAGAGATGGTAACGAATATTCATGAATTTAGTTTTTTTATATTTTATTTATTATGTATTGGACAAAATTTTAAATATTCATAATTCATTTATTAAATTTTGAGTATCTATATTAATATTTATTTTATAATTATTATTTATCATTAAAATATAAAATAATAACATATTTCAAGTGTTTGTATATTAAATGATAATATTATAATGGATATTCATGAATTGTTTTTTTTATACAGTATTTATTATCTATCAAATAAAAAATTTAAATTTTCATAATCTATTCATTGAATTTTAAGTATTTATTTTACAACTATTATTTATTATTAAAAAATTAATAACATATATATTAAATGATAATATATATATCGGGTTAGACTTAGATTGGATTTCAAATCGAGTTTGATAGTATTTATATTATATTGTTTATTCATTTAGTAAAGTAACTATTTCTAAAAAAATCATATTTAGGTTGGTTTGTAAAATAGGAGTGGCAATGGATCGGGACATGCAGGCTATTTATTATCCCCTCCTGATCCAACATTGATGTAGAGCTTGTTTGATAGTGTGGTGGCGGGTGCTTTTCAAATAACTTTTTGTGTCAAAATATATGCCAATGATGTTTTTTCATTTTTTAAAAATCATTTTTGACATCAGCACATCAAAACGATCCAAAACGTACAAACCATATTAAATTTTAGAGAAAAAAAAATTCAATTTTTTTGGGAACGCGGGTTGAACCGCGTTCCCAAACGCTTCCATAGTCTAACTACGCCTTCCATACCATCAGGTTGGGTCCAGTCCTTCAACTGGTAGGTATCCAACTCGAAGATTCAGGTTTTTTTTCTATTAATTTTCTAAAAAATAAAATAAAAAATATGAAGTTTAAAAAAGCACCATCCATAAATTTAAAAACAATACATATGATCCAAATTCTAAATTTAAGAGTAGATTCATGAAAATCTCCATAAATTGTAATATAAATTTTTGTGCATCAATTGAAAAATAAATTACAACTCCACAAAATAAAATACTTTTTAAAAAAAAAACAAGTTTAGTGGTGGAGTATATGAATCCTTATTTAATATTAAAGATCTATTTTGAAGTACGGTAAATGTTGTTTTTCAAAGTTTTTTTTTTTAAAAAAATTTATTTTTAACACAGCATATTAAAACAATCTAAAAACATAAAAAATAATTAATTTAAAACTAAAACAAATTATAAAAATATAGTTCAATACAATACCTAAACCTAATCAAATTTAATTGGATTTTACTTATCTAAGGTTGGATAAATTTATCATCCTAATTTCTAAATCTTTTTTTATATATGCTAGCATATTTCATGTTGCAGTATTTTTCAAACGTAAAAAAATATTAAAAATATAAAAAATATTTTAATTGTTTTAAGTCTAATGGTCATGATAGACTTAATAGTCTTGTGTCAGATGACTATATTTTGACTCAATACGTGCTAGTAGTTTTTGTTATAAAAATAAAAACAACGCTACTATAATTATTTGAATATTTATAATGTGGTTTACCATACAAATACTCTATAAGTAATTTTCCCACCCGTTTTAAAGCATCTATATATATATATATATATATATATATATATATAACAGAAAAGAAAAGTAATATCACCTGCTCCTAAGAAAGTGTGCCTGCAGAAACATAACACTAGACATCGAAAGCCACTTGACATGATTCATCAAGTTTCAGGCATTTAACTCTCTTTAAGTCTAATATCTAGATAACAAAGCTTCATCATTGCCCAGAGGAGATAATGACAATGCTTCACCAATGTAATTATGGTTTGGATCGAATTGTGTGCCAAAATTGAAAGATGGGAAAGATGTTTGTCCGCTTGAAACTCAAAAATGTCAGTAATTTAAGGGAGTTTGGGCTTGGATTTCTTCACATGCTAACTTAGTTACAAATTCAAGTGTTTCGAAGCAAAATACTTGTTCTTGCAAAACACAGTAAAAGAACCGTGCAAAATTATTAGAAATGAGAGGAGCTTGCGAGAGTGATAAATAATAATCTCCAGTTTTGCATTTGATAGCCATTACCTAGCCCAAAGTAGTTCTGTGCTTGAGTATGATATAATTTGGCCATTCCAAGCATAAAAAATGAAATAGAGGCAAAGTGACAATAGCTGTGAACCGAACATATTGACCACTCCATGGTTCATCAACAACTATGGCAGAAGATGGCTTTACCAAAGATGGAGCAGCAGATTTCCGTGGAAACCCTGCTATCAAGAAGGAAACAGGAACTTGGAAAGCCTGCCCTTATATTTTAGGCAACTCTTTTATACCTTTCTAGTGCTTGCTTGCTTGTATTTCTACGTGCGTCATTTATTTGTTTCGTTTTGTGATTGGCTAACATGCCTATCTTGACTTGCCTGCAGGAAATGAATGCTGCGAAAGGTTGGCCTACTATGGAATCAACACAAATCTAGTTAATTACCTCAAATTTCAACTAAACCAGAGCAATGTTGTGGCGGTCAATAACGTCACCAATTGGTCAGGAACATGCTATGTCATGCCATTGCTTGGAGCTTTTCTTGCTGATGCCTACTTGGGAAGATATTGGACAATTGCTAGTTTCTCTATAATCTATGTCTTTGTAAGTTCTTTCATCAGCTATTTCTTAAGACCATGCTGGCGTACTTAACCAATCAATTTCTTGTTTTTAATCTTCTTCTTATTTAACTAGTCCAAAACTCTTCATTTTGTTTCAGGGAATGACATTGTTGACATTGTCATCATCGATCCATGGACTAAAACCATCTTGTGACCGAACGAATGTTTGCCATACAACAGGGTTGCAGACATCAGTTTTCTTTCTAGGCCTATACCTTATAGCCCTGGGGACTGGAGGGATCAAGCCTTGTGTCTCTTCCTTTGGTGCGGATCAATTCGATGACTCTGACGAGGATGAGAAGAAAAAGAAGAGTTCTTTCTTCAATTGGTTCTATTTTTCAATCAATATCGGCGCTCTTATTGCTGCTTCTGTGCTTGTTTGGATACAGACCAATGTAGGCTGGGGCTGGGGCTTTGGCATCCCAGCAGTGGCAATGGCAATTGCTGTTGTGAGTTTCTTTTCAGGCACACGGTTATACAGGAACCAGAGACTTGGAGGGAGTCCCTTAACACGCATGTGCCAAGTGCTAGTTGCATCCTTCAGGAAATTCCGTGTCGAAGTGCCTAATGACAAGTCTCTTCTGTTTGAGACAGCAGACCATGAATCTGCTGTCATGGGAAGCCGCAAACTTGACCACACAGATCAGTTAAGGTATTGAATGGACTACAACTAGTTCACCAAACAGCTGTATTGTAATTTGGACTCTGCTAATGTATTTTCCTTATCGATTTAGTTTCTTTGACAAGGCAGCAGTGGAGACTCCATCAGACCGTCTAAAAGGGTCCGCGAATCAGTGGAAACTGTGCACCGTGACTCAGGTTGAAGAGCTCAAGTCCATCATTCGGTTGCTTCCTGTATGGGCAACTGGCATAATATTTTCTGCTGTATACAGTCAAATGGGAACCTTATTTGTCCTGCAGGGAAACACAATGGACCTTCGCATGGGCAAATCCTTCGAAATCCCTTCTGCTTCACTCTCCCTCTTTGACACAATTAGTGTAATCTTCTGGGTACCGATTTACGACCGTGCCATCGTGCCCTTTGCAAGAAGATTTACTGGACACAAGAATGGATTCACACAGCTTCAAAGAATTGCAATTGGCCTTGTAATTTCCATCTTTGCCATGTTGGTTGCTGGGACTCTAGAGCTTGTGAGACTCCGCGAGGTCAGAAAACATAACTACTATGAACTAAAGCACATACCAATGTCCATATTTTGGCAGGTCCCTCAGTATTTCATTATAGGATGTGCAGAAGTTTTCACATTTATCGGGCAATTAGAGTTCTTTTATGAGCAGGCACCCGATGCCATGAGGAGCCTTTGCTCAGCTCTCTCACTCACAACCGCTGCACTTGGGAACTACTTGAGCACATTCCTAGTTAATATTGTCACGGATATGAGCACCAGGCATGGTAAGCCTGGTTGGATACCGGACAATTTGAATCATGGCCATCTTCATTATTTTTTCTGGCTCTTGGCAGTGTTGAGTGTGCTCAACTTGGGGGTCTATCTTTTGGTTGCCAGATGGTACACTTACAAGAAAGCTGTGGTGTCCAGTGATTGATAGTTATTGCAGGATCTTAAGAGATACTGAGAACTATTAAAAAAAAAACTAAAAGGACTCAGGAAAACACTGTAACATGTGAGTAAATCCACTGTGGATTCAAACAGTATTTTTCATTATAATCTCCTTATTCTCTCTTTTCTTCTCGCGTGATTTGATGCCCTCACAGCCTCACTGGCTTTCTTCCCTGCACTTGTAGCTTGATCGAAGCTTCAAGTTTTGGTGAGTTGATGTGATTGGTGTGATTGATTACTTTTTAGAGGGGCTGGCTGCAGATATATATATATTAAAAACAATTGTTTAGGGGAATTCATGATATGCGTATATTTATCATTATAGCTTTAAATCTTTAGCATTTGAACCTCCTCCTAAAAATATGAGTTTTATTTTCGAGCAACAACAATGGAAGATACAAAAAGAATCTAAAGGAAATAAAAATATTTTTATTTTCTTAATATTAAATATAAGAAAAACTAGACTCAGTGTTTCATTGTGCAAATCCACAGTGAAACGCTGAGCAGTATTCTTCTTTTTTTTTTCTTTTTCTCTTTTCGTTTTTTTCTGTTTTTATTTTTTATTTTTTTCTGTTTTTATTTTTTTGCTTTTTTCTTTGTGTTTTTTTTCTTTTAATGAACTTTTTTTGTTTAATTTAGTTTGTTAATGTTAATTTTTTTATTTAGTTATCAGATTTTCATGACACGGATCCCGGGTTTGACGGGTTAACCTGATTTAACGAGTTAACTCGAATTTATTTTTTTTGCTTTTTTTCTTTTTAATTAATAACATATACTAAAATTGTTCAGTGTTTCACTGTGCAGTTCACGTGAAACGCTAAGCTGTTTTTTTTTTTTAGTTTTTTTTTTGTTTTTTTTTTGTTTTTTGTTTTTTATGCCTTTATGGGTTTTTTTTTTGCTTTTTTTCTTTGTGTTTTTTTTAATGAATTTTTTTGTTTAATTTAGTTTGTTAATGTTAATTTTTTTTTTAATTATCAAACTTTCATGACAAGGATCCAGGGTTAACCTGGTTTGACAAGTTAACCCGGAATTTTTTTTTTTTTGCTTTTTTTAAAGTTTGACGAGTTAACTCGGAATTTGTTTTTTGCTTTTTTTCTTTTTAATTAATTTTTTTTCATTTAGTTTAGTTTTTTAATGTTAAATTTCTTTCTATTTAATTATCAGACTTTCATGACACGTATCCCGGGCTTGACGGGTTAACCCGTCAATTTGTTTTTATATTTAGTTGTCAAACTTTCATGACACGAATCCCAGATTTGACGGGTTAACCTGGTTTGAAGGGTTAACCCAGTTAATTCAGATTCTTTTCCTTTTTTTCATTGGTTTTTCTCTTCCTGTTGGTTTTTTTTTCTTTGTTTTTTTAACTAATCTATTTAATTATCACACTTCAACGCTCTTGGGTCCGGTGTTGCAGCCAGACTCACTTAAACTTGAGTCATGTAAGTTTAATATTATTATTATTATTATAAATATTACTCTTGGGTCAAACGTTGCAACTAAATTAAAGGCTTTTGGGCATATCTTTGCAGAAATACCTAACATTCTTAGATCTTAGCATTTTTTGATATTTTTTATGCAAGAAAAAAAATTTAACCTGTGGCGTGCGCCTTTGTTTTTTTTTTTTCTCTTTTCCTTTTTAAGCCTTTTACTGTGAATTGTATAGTACAGTCCACAGTAAAAAAGCTGATGCCTTTAATTTTTTTTTTGTCTTTTTTTTAATTATTTTTTTTAATTTAGTTTCTTAATATTAAATTTTTTTCTATTTAATTATCAGATTTTCATGACATGGATCTCAGGTTTGACGGGTTAACCCAGTTTATTCAGATTTTTTTTCTTTTTCTTGATTAGTTTTTTTCCTTCCTGTAGGTTTTTTTTTCTCTTTGCTTTTTCCTTTTTAATTAATCTTTTTTTTAATTTATTTCATTAATAATAAATCTTTTTTCTATTTAGTTATCACACTTTCATGATACGAATTTCAGGTTTGACAGGTTAACCTAATTTGGCGGGTTAACCCGGTTGATTCAGATTTTTTTTCTTTTTTCTCATTAGTTTTGTTCTTCCGATTTCATCTTTTAATATTATATGCAGTCCACAGTGAAAAGGTTGAAGCCTTTAGTTTTTGTTTTTTTTTTTTTACTGTGGACTGCACAGTGCAGTCCACGGTGAAAAGGCTGATGTCTTCTTTTTTTTCTTTTTAATTAATTTTTTTTATTTAGTTTGTTGATATTAAATATTTTTTTCTATTTAGTTATCAGACTTTCATGACATGGATCTCAGGTGTGACGGGTTAACCCAGTTAATTTAGATTTTTTTCTTTTTCTTCTTATAAGTTTTTTTTTTCTTTTATTGTTTCTTTTTATTTAATATTTTTTTATTTAATTTAGTTCATCAATATTAAATTTTTTTCTATTTACTTATCGACTGATGCTTTTAGTTTTTTTTTTCTTTTTGCTTTTTTGCTATTTTTATGTCTTTAACTGTAGACTGCATACTGAGTCCACAGTGAAAAGACTGATGCCTTTTTGTTTGTTTTTTTTCCTTTTTAATTAATTTTTTTTGTTTAATTTAGTTATCAAACTTTCATGACACGGATCCCGGATTTGACGGGTTAACCTGGTTTGATGGGTTAGCCCAGTTAATTTTGTGTTAACCTGTCAATTTTTTTTTTCTATTTAGTTATCAAACTTTCACGACACGAATCCAAGGTTTGACGGGTTAACCTGGTTTGAAGGGTTAACCAAGTTAATTCAATTTTTTTTTTCTTTTTCTTCATTAATTTTTTTCTTCCTTTTGGTTTTTTTGTTTTTTTTCTTTTTAATTAATTTATTTAATTAACACACTTTTATGACACGACCTTGCAGCCAGACCCACATCCAAGACTATCGGGTCTGGTATTGCAGTCAGATCCACTTAAACTTGGGTCATGCAAGTTTAATGTTATTATTAATATTATAAATATTACTCTTGGGTCAGGCGTTGCAGCCACACCCAAGACTCTTGGGTATAGCTTTGCAAAAAAACCTAATACTTTTAAATCTTAACTTTTTTTTTGATATTTTTTATGCAAAAACCATTGACCCGCGGCATCGCGCGGGTCATGTAACTAGTTTCTTAACTAAAATTGTTAGGACCAAAGTCCCATAGTTAAGTTACTTCCTGTCTCTATGTTGTACTTGTTTGAGTTGTCCCAACAATGTATTCCTCAAATTTATTATATTTATTTTGTTAACTCTAAGAATTTATGGTATTTAGTTTTGAACTTTTGGCTATTATGTTAAAAACCTATTTAAATTCTTTCCCATTAAGGTAGATTAGGTCATTTCTAATATATTTAAAATAAATTATAACTATGAGAGGTATAACTCAATTAGTCAGACTCTAAATTTACTCTTCAAGAATTATTAGTTTGAGTGCCACAAATCTCAGGATCACTGGAGGCTTACATAATTATTAATTTTAAGGTCTCGAGAGATTAATCGAGATGCATGTATACTGCCTCAAATGACTACAATTAACAACAACAAAAAAAAGAAAAAAAATGTTAGGGAGTTTAATTAGAACAGAGCTGAGCTGCTCAATTTCAACCAAATAAGTTTTATTAGGAAGATTGGATTCAATTAAACACTTTCTTTCTTATTTCCTTTTCGCTGCTGTCTGCTAATTATGATTAGTAAGAACCCAAGATCCCACTAACTGCAAAATGCATAATACGTAAGCATCCCATGTTATTGGGCTGACATCTATAAAAACAAGAACTCCATATTCTTTTTTCCCCTTCTCTTTCCACCTACTTCTTTTCTAAGCAACTTCTATGATGAGCTTTCTGCGTATACAAATTCTCCACTCCACTCTACTCACGTCATTACTTCAATTGATGTGATGCTCTTTTTTTATTATTATTTTATTATTGTGTTAGATTTTGTGGTTATAAATTGAAAAAAAAAAAATTTAATAAAAAATATTTTTAGTTGATTCTAATATGATTTGATGTGTTTGATTAAAAATTTTATTGAAGTTAATGTTAAATAAAAATCATCATTTGATTAAAATTGCTTTTGAGGATATTGTTGATGACAGAAAAAACATGAGCTAAATTCATATCTTTAGATTAAAAAAAAAAAGCATCTGATTATTAATACCTAAGAAATGTAGCAAGTTTTAATTTTATTATTCTATTAAATTACTTGCAGTCCATTACAAACAAGGTGCATTCGTGATGGCCTATGATATCAATAGTTATTAGAACGTGGCATGATATCATATAAAATATCATTACGAATAAAGTTTGGTTGGTGATTGAAGTTTGCAAATAAATGATTTTTTTATATATTTTTTTCTAATGTAATTATATAGTGTCATTAATACTACTATAATTTGAACTTGTGTTTTGTAAAAATATCATCTTTTTTTTCAAATTCCAAAAGTATATTATATCACACTAAGTGTGCACAATTGAAGATCTCTTTCGACTTCTAGATTGACAAGTGGTATCTTTTAACTTTATATAAATCTAAAAATTCATATTCGGATATCTAGTATCTATCAAATAATATTTTTCTATAATAACAAATGATGAATTTGTAAGTTAATTCTAAAAAAAAAAGATTATATAAAAAAATAAGTTAAAATAACATTAATTTTTTCTTGGTGTAATTACCTTGAGGTGGTTTTGGAAATTTTATATTGGGATTATCAATTGGCTCCAAAACAATACTTGTCAATACTATCTAAACAAGAGAATTGTATGTGAAAGCTACTTACAATCATTATATTTTGAGTTAATATATTTTTTCTACACTAATAAATAGGATTTAATTTTTTAAAGATATTGTTGCAAGCACATGTGTAAAATAATTAATGTGGGCCTTGGAAAGCACATGGTAACTTTTGGACTTCACAAAATACTCAAAGGAAAATACAATTGGAAATTCAAATATCATTTTTTTTAAATTTAATTACAAAAAAAACATATGACGTACGTGTTAAATTGACAAAGGAGCACCTCTCAAAGCTTGATAGGTGGGGTGGAATGAGATTATATTGGTGGGATTCACAGATATAATTATTAGAGCTTGATAGGTATGGTGAAATGAGATTATATTGGTGGGATTCACAAATATAATTATTAGAGCTTCAAATAGATGATTCGATTTTTTTTTTCTTAAAAATATAATCACCTGTTTGTTTTGGAGTGAAATATTGACTTGTTTTAGTCTTTTAATTTAATTTTATTTATGTCAAGAAATATAAAATTATTTTATTTTATTATTTATTAAGAGTAGAATGATTTTTACATCTTTTTAATTTTTAGTTTTCTTTATTTAGATCAATATAGTATCTTTGTATTTAGATTAAATCAATTTCTTTATATTTTTTAATTTATAGTTATGATGGCAGCATGATGTTAGTGATTGTAATAATCTTGATAACATTAATGATAAAATAATCGATGGTTGTAACTTGTCATGATAATTAAGAAGATAAGAAGATAGTGGAGACAGCAACACTAATGTTTTCCATATTTGTTGGGTAATAACAGTAGTTGTAAGAGAGTCCAAGCTACAAAAATATATTTTAATTTTTATGGACTGTAAGATCACCAAGTACAAAACTCACCGTATAAAGGAATTTGATTAGCTCATGAATTTCAAGTTTAATTAGCTCTCATTAATTAAACAAAGAGGTGCTAGACAAGGAAGAACTTTGAATCATATATTTAGCCGTCATTAGAGAGAAAGACGAATATAGTAGTAGTATAGTGTCAAAAAACATGCCTTTATAATACACATGCACATATATATTAGTGAAAGCTCAAGTATTTCTAGGAAAGGTGGGATCCTACTGCTCAAATATAACAAAATTGTTGAGTTTTGGGGGGTTGTTGAGAAAGATTAGGCTAAAAATTCTTCGTGATAATAGGGTTGATATTCTTTTTTTTCTTGAGAATTTTCTAATAGTAGGGTTCTTTTTTTTTTTTCTTGATTGTAAGGTTTAACTGATATTTCTTGATCGTGGGGTCTGAACTTGGTGTTTTCTAATTGTAGGGTGGACCTGATACTTCCCGATCACGGGGTTTGAAAACTTGGTGCTTTCTGATTGTAGGGTTAACCTAAAAATTTTTTCTTGATGACAGGGTTGATCTTCTCATTTCTTGAGAATTTCTTAATAGTAGAGTTCTTCTCTCTTTCTTTCCTGATTGCAGGGTTTAACCGATATTTTTTTATTACGGGGTCTGAACTTGGATTCCTTGTTGTTATAGATCAAGGATTTTGTCAACTCTGATTCAACAAAATCTTGCTGGATTTCAGTTAGGGTCTTTCTGAAAAAATCAAAAACATATATGCAATGATTTGGGGTTAGAAGATTTGTTATTTTTGGTTTCTTTCGAAACTTTTTCAAAAATAGAATAAAAAATTAGGTAGCAACAATTCTCATGGATTTTCTTCACCATTTCTATACCTTTTGCGCTAACAACGTTGCCAAGAAAAAAAAAATTATCCATGCAAAAGATACACTTCTTTAAGTTGACATAGAATTTCTCATTTCTTAAAACATCAAGCACATAACGTAAATAGTTAATATGCTCATCTAAACTTTTATTGTACACCAAGATATCATTAAAATAGACTACAATAAATCTGCCTATAAATGCATGCGATATAGAATTCATCAATCTCATAAATATACACGGTACATTAGTGAGACCAAATGGAATAATCAATCACTAATATAACTCATATTTAGTCTTAAAGACAATTTTTCATTCATCTTTTTCTTTCATCCTAATTTGATAATCACTTTTTAAATCAATTTTTACAAAGATACATTATTCATGTAACACATCTAACATGTCATCTAGCCTAGAAATGAGATGAATTTAGACTTGAAATTATAGTACAAATACCATATTAAAAATAGAGGAATAAAATATAAAACAATAAGAAATTATATGGCTTTCAATTTGGTTTAAAAGTTTTGTTTTCTATTTTTTCAAGCCCTAAGTTAGAAAGAAGAGAGAGAGACTCGCTTGAAAATGCAAAGAGAGAGTAAGTGATCGGTTTGGCCATTTTTTTATGACGAAACTCATCGTCTTTCGTGTCAATAAGATCCATTTGACGAGAAGAGCTTGATAGTTGTGTGTTTTGCCAATAAACATGCCTAAAAAAAGAGATTGTATTCTATTTTTATTATTTTTATTGGGTTAGTCTTCGCTTTTTTAGGTGATTTTAGGGTGTGTTGGGGTTATTAGGTGCTTTATGAAGGTTTGTATGGTGTTTATTACGAGTTTTTGGGTAAAAATATGTTGAAAAAATAGATTTTCAACCCATAATACCCACCTTTGAATTTTCAGTCATCATTGTGATGGCTAGATTCTAAGAAGTAGTAGGCAAAGCGCCATCTGACCCTTAAAAAAAAAAATTAATAACCAAGGCCTAAGGTTGTGGGCCTGCCCCAGGTTCGCATGTCTAGGCTGATATTTTTTAGGCATTTTTTTCTTGATTTTTTTTTTAAATTATATCATTTAATGTTGGGTTTTTATTGAATTTTTTTTTTTTTTAGTTTTACCCTTCAATATTTAGTTTGTTTTTAATTGGTCTTCATGATTTGTTTTGATTTTTTTTTATAAGGTTATCACGGTCTTAAATAAATGTTGTGATCTTTGGTTTGTGCTTAATTTTTTTTGTTTTCAATTTCATCTTTCTTTTGACCTTTTCTTTTCAATTCTATCTTTTAGAATTTGGTTGTTTTTTAATTGATTCTCATGATTTGTTTCGGTTTACTTTTTATAAGATTATTGTGGTCTCAAATAAACATTGCGGTATTTGGTTGCTGCTTATTTTACTAGCGTCTATTTTTGTTATTATATAATTAAGTACTAAAATTTTTTTAAAAAAAAATTATTAAATCTAGTAAAGTCCACGAGCGAGCCACAAATTTGACAGTGTAAGCCGCAAGACATGAGTCAATCTAATATATCAACGTCTAAATATTTTAAAAATAAAAAACATGCGATCTTAAAAAAAAAAAAAAAAAGAAGAAGCCAAACCATGTTTTCCCTATTTCTTTATCCATCTCCCATGCCTCTCTTCCGAATCTTATCCATTAAGAGGAAGTGGAGGTTAATGATTAAGCATGACAGAATATCAAAGTTCATCAAGGCTGTTGGAATTGTTACTTTATGAAAACTTTTATATCTTTGATAAATATTGCTATTGAACTAATACTCAAAGTCACATTCTAGCCTTTTTATATATAAATATATTATTAAAGTGTTAATGTTCTAGTGATTTAATAGACACAACAAACATAAGCATTTCAAAATATAATGACATTAATATATAGCACTAGCTTGTAGGGGTTAGCAAAAAAATCAAAAAACCGATTAAACCAAGAAAACTGGAAAAAAAACCTGAAAAAACCGAACCGTGAAAAAAAATTGATTAAACTGATTAGAATTTTTTTAAAAATGACCGGTTTGGTTTTATAAACCTGAAACTGAAAAAACCAAACCGAACCCAAACCGGAAAAAAACCGAGCCAAACTGTAAAAAAACAAAGCCAAACCGAGAAAAACCGAGCCAAACTGAAAAAACTGGTTTGAACCGGTTTTTGTTCTAAAATAACCAAACCAAAACCGGTCGGTTTGAACCGGTTTTGGTTTTAAAAAAACCGGATTAATTACTTTTTTTTTTATAAAAACCAAACCGAATAAAAAATAATCAACCCTACTAGTAGCTTGTAACATTACATTCATGACATAATTATCATAATTAAGGGTATGCGAAGAAAATACAATGACAAAGAATTAATTTAATCCTTGTGATTTTAGAAATTATCAACTAATTTTTTAATCAATTGTGACCAGCAACTTGCTAATGGATTCTTTGCCTTAGTAGTTAATACTATTACCTAAATACCAAAAGTAACATCTAAACATTGCAAGAAAACATAAGGGTTCAGCGTGTGGTTTTCAGAACTAGGGGTACTAACTTAATAATTTCTTAAGAATTAGGGGAGTAAGATGTAATTTATTAAACAAAAATAAGATTCATCCTCGCAGTATCTGACAGATGGTAAAAGAGATTCGCCGAATTCCTCCCTCTCTACTGCACAGATGTGCTTGAGTTGGATTCTGACTTTGTTTTCTATATTGGCTCGAATCACTTTTTATTTGCTTTTTTATCTTGCTTTCTTTTGACTGTTTTTTGAGTGTGTTTATATACCAATACCAATACCAATACCATTAGCATTACCACCTCATCACCTTGCCTGCAACAACCAGAACCAAAAGAGAAGAGAAGGATTCCTCTTGAGAAATCTGTCTTGGTGAACTGTTTCTGCATGCATTCAATGCATGATGTTTTTTTTTTTTTTTTCTGTTTTAACATAGCCCTGATAGGATCTTAGTAGTGATGACTGAACTTTTCCTGTTTTATTGAGAGTTTGTGTAGTAAAATTGAGGATTTTTTTACTTTTCTCTCTCTCTTTTTTCCTCTCAAGAATATTATGATTTATTTCTTTTGTGTTTGATATCTCCAAGTATTGTTATTGTATCTGTGTTAATGTTGTGAATTTGGTTTTTAAGAGTAATCTTCTCTTTTAATCTTTCCCTTTCTCAGATGGGTTTCGACCTTTACACTGAAATAATTAGTCTCTAGTGCTTATGGTTTGGCTTATAGCAGCTTTTTGTATGTGTGCATCTCTCTTGATTTTTATTTTATATAAAGATAATTGTGCTTGGAGTCTCTGGCGATTTGTGGTTATCTCTTTGTTGTATTCTAGTGCTTCCTACCAGATAAAAATGACCCTTTTTATTCTTTTTTTATCTGTTGGCACAAAAAAAAAGTTAATTGGGTTTAGTTGTTTCCTCTGTTTCTTTTTTCCCTTTTTATATAAGCATGATTGCCGAGTTGTGTGTTGAATCTACAAGTACATTTTTTTTTTCCAACTTGAATTCAGGTGAATCAGATTCTCAAATTGCTCTGGATTAGCTTGCATGGCAAGAAGGAAAAGAAAAATATGACTTGTTATGTGTGATGCATGAAATTCTGCATAGATTTAAGTAGGAGGTGAAAGGGGAAAATTATATGAGGTTCGATTTATGAATGTATGAGTGCATTTTATTAAAATGGTCGTGCTAGGATTCCCTATTAAAATTGTCTTGTAAACAATTTTGTCTTATTGCTCTGAGTCTAACGTTGATTTTAGGGATGCTCTGCTTGTATTATAGATAAACTATAAAAATCAAATATGAAGTCTCAACAGAGAAAGCGTGTTGCAGGTCAGGAAAGAAACTATGGCAGAAACTGATTACACAAACAATGGGACGGTGGATATCGAAGGAAATCCAGCTAATAAGAAGAAAACTGGAAACTGGAAGTCTTGCCGCTTTATTCTTGGTATGATATTTTGTCTATCTTTTCCTGGTCGAGCTCATTGTATGATATCTGACTTATGATTCCCTTGTAATATCCATACACTAAAAATTGTTTTTTTAATAATTTCCTTGCAGGGAATGAATGCTGTGAGAGGTTGGCATACTACGGGATGAGTACGAATCTAGTGAACTATCTTGGGGACCGTCTCAACCAGGGAAATGTTGCTGCAGCAAACAATGTCACCAATTGGTCTGGAACTTGCTATGTCACACCACTGATTGGAGCCTTTCTAGCAGATTCATATTTGGGAAGATATTGGACAATTGCGAGTTTTGTTATCATATATATCGTTGTAAGTTTGCTTTAAAAGTGAACCAAATTTCCAGTACACTTGATCAGTGTCTCTGGTTATCAGTTTGCATCGAGAGTAGTTTGGTTTCAATTTATGCTTGCCTGTTTATTTCTAGCCATTCTAGAATTTCCTCAGCAAAAAGTTTGTCCTGGTTTTCACCTTTTCAAGACATTTTATAGTCGATCAAATACATATTTCTTGCGATATATGTATTTGTGGAAATGATGACATCTTATTTTTCTGGTAGGGAATGACACTCCTAACATTGTCTGCTTCGGTCACTGGTCTGAAGCCATCATGTGATAAGGATTCTTGCCACCCGACCACAGGACAAACTGCAGCATGCTTTGTAGCACTTTACATGATCGCTCTTGGAACTGGAGGAATCAAGCCATGTGTTTCATCCTTTGGCGCAGATCAATTTGATGAAACTGATGAGACCGAGAGGAAAAAGAAAAGCTCCTTTTTTAATTGGTTTTACCTTTCAATCAATATCGGTGCACTTGTTGCGTCTTCTGTTTTGGTCTGGATACAAATGAATGTTGGCTGGGGATGGGGGTTTGGAGTCCCAGCAGTTGCCATGGCTGTAGCGGTTGTGTTTTTCTTCTTAGGAAGCAAGCTATACCGAATTCAAAAACCTGGTGGGAGTCCCATTACAAGGATTGTCCAGGTTATAGTTGCATCCTTCAGAAAGAGTAATGTTCAAGTTCCTGCTGATAAATCTCTTCTTTACGAGACTGCAGAGGAGGAAAGTCAAATCCAAGGAAGCCGCAAGCTTGAACATACCAACAAATTCAAGTAAGTGCCCCAGGCCAATAAGTTTGAGATTCACGATGCAAGTTTCTCGAACCCATTAGGTCAAGTTTAGTCACTTATCCCGGTTGTTTTCTGATATTTTATTTTTTCAAATCCACAAAATTCTACATGTTGATTTTATTTCCTCTCCTATTTATTTTCAATTATCTAGTAGCTCCGAAGATTCCTTGATCAACAGGGTCATGCAAGCTCATTTTGCGAATAAACATGTCAACAAATCTCATGTTGCAATTCATATATCCAAGCAATGGTTCTTCTGGGAACTTAAGAAGTGTGTTTCTGAAAATGACCGAGAAACCAAGCAAGGTCGTTTCATACTTTTCACCTTGAATGGAGAGGGAAGTACTTCGCAGAAAAAGTAACTGATGCGAATGTTCACCCAGATTCATGTTACACCTGTGCTATTTAGCTTGCATGCAAACAGAGCATCTCTTCTATCTATCACACTTCCATTTCTCAAATGCAAACCTTGCTCTGAAGATTTGTTAACAAATTTGTTGAATTATCATTTTCTAGCCTTGATCCAATCAACACTTGTTAAATTTCAGGTTCTTCGATAAGGCTGCTGTGAAAACCCAAGATGACAATATAAAGGGCTTAACAAGTCCATGGAGACTCTGCACAGTAACTCAAGTTGAAGAGCTTAAGTCCATAATCAGGTTGCTCCCAGTATGGGCATCTGGAATAGTCTTCTCAACTGTGTACAGTCAAATGAGCACCATGTTTGTTTTGCAAGGAAATACCATGGACCAACACATGGGTCCGCATTTCCAGATTCCATCAGCATCGCTCTCCCTCTTTGATACCCTTAGCGTCATCTTCTGGGCTCCTGTATACGATCGAATCATTGTCCCATATGCAAGGAAATTTACGGGTCATGAACGAGGCTTTACTCAGCTCCAACGCATGGGCATTGGCCTCGTCATATCAATTGTGTCCATGATCACTGCTGGAATATTGGAGGTTGTTCGGCTCAACTTTGTCCAAAAGAACAATTACTATGATCTTAAGTACATCCCAATGTCCATTTTCTGGCAAGTACCGCAGTACTTTCTCATTGGATGTGCAGAAGTTTTTACCTTCATTGGACAGTTGGAGTTTTTCTACGACCAGGCACCAGATGCTATGAGAAGTTTGTGCTCAGCTCTTTCGCTTACCACTGTCGCATTAGGAAATTACTTGAGCACTCTGCTTGTCACCATTGTTACTAAAATCACAACGAGAGGTGGGAAGCTCGGTTGGATTCCTGATAATATGAACAGGGGCCATCTTGATTACTTCTACTGGCTCTTGGCAATTCTCAGCTTCCTGAACTTCATTTTGTATCTCTGGATTTCAAAATGGTTTACCTACAAGAAAGCTACAGGGCATCCTCAACGAGACTGAATGGTTAGTGGACAATGCAGAAATCACATCTCAAATTTTAGCTCTGTTTCAAGTTCCTTTTGCCTACAAAAAGTGTTTGATAAATACTAGTGGACACGTTGAGGATTGCCAATGTAGCACAGCTGATATGTTTGTTTTGTTATATTTTATGGTTGTATCTAAGAATATTGTTGTTTCTGGCCAAGCCAACAAGGTTTTAAATAAAAAGAGTTCTGCAACAACCGATAAGCTTCATTTGTTCTTAGGAAAGTCGTGTTTTGGTGCATACATTTTCTCACATTACCTTTTATTTTTTGAATTTTGAAAAATTATTTGATGTAATTTTTTCATGTCAAGATCAAAATGAAGAAAGAGTTTCTTTCCGGACTTTAAGAGTTTTTTTTCACTTAAATTATTTTTTTAAAATCATTTTAATGTATTAATGATAAAAATAAATTTTTAAAAAAATATATATATTTTTTAATATATTAAAAAAAATATTTTAAAAAACAATCGGTATTACAATTTCAAATACTATATAAAATTTATATATTAATCATCGAGAATTAATATAAAAAATTTGAATATGTAAATATTGTTTTGTATAATCATACATTATTAAGTATTATTAGGTGATACACACCGACAATGAAAATATTGTTTTGGTTCATATTTTACGACAAAATTAAATATTGAAATATTCATCAATTTATTTTAAATGAAAAGAGAGAATCAAACAAGTGCGTAAAGCATTAGTTTTTACTTTTAAGTAATTTTATATTCAAATTCGAATTAATAACCTTTTTTTTTTCATGTTTTAAACCTCTTAGTTTTAACTTTTTTTTTTAATAGTAACTAATTTGTTAATAGTTTTTTAATTTATTATTATAATTTATCTTTAATTCTCTCTCTTATATACTAAATAAATAAATTGTATATATATTTATAAAAACTAAAATCATTTATTTTTACAGAGAAAAATTAGCTTCTAAAATAAAAACATATAAAAAAATTAGAGAAAATATTTATATTAACATGTATCTTTTCCTTTTATTAGAAAGATCAATGAAAAGATTTTAATAATTAATTAGTATTAAAAATTCTTTTAAAAATTTTAAATTTATTTTATTGTGTAAATATTATCCTTTTTATTTCTTGATTAAAAAAATCATAATAACCCAAATCGCATCTTTTATATTAGAAATTAACTTGAAATTATAGCTAGGGTTAGTAAGAATAGTATTACACTAAAAGATATAGGTCCACCCAACGAAAGGCCCAAAATGAACAAATGCCATATAACGTCCCTCTCCTCTCCTCCCCTCTCTCTCTACCCCTGCCTGGACACTAGAAAGCCATCCATTACAAAGAACTCCATCCTGTGCATTTGCAATTCCAATGATTCCAACTCTGAGGCTTCCCACCTGAAGGGGACACTAAACATGAGCTGCTTGCCAGGATTTCCATGCTTCAAGCTCAAAAGGTCCGTCTCACTGACTACTTGGACGAGAGATCAGCTTATCTGACTCAATTTGCTGAAGAAGCCAATGCTGATGAAAATCATGATAGGCTAAAGGAAATAACAAAATGGTTTTGCTCAGCAATTCTGTTGATAACCTGCTTCTTATTCATTATTTTAGCTTAGCAGATACTGGCAAACATAGAGAGATAGATGCAAGATTTTGAGGAATCTGCAAAATTGAACAGAGTGGAAATTGAGAAAAATGACAATAAGGTAGCAGATATTGAAGGTCAAATGGAGAAGGACCGGTATGAGGGGATGTTCTTCAAGAACCTGGGCCAGAAAGCACCAGTTGATAAAGCAAAAGCCAAGGAAGGAAGCACAGAAGATTAAATATCTGATTAAAGCAAAAGCAGGGTTAAGAACAAGGAAAATCATTTACCTAGCTTTAATGGGCGTCTAGGCATTGCGATTGCCAATTCCTTCATCTCTTCTTCACCTGATTGGAGAAAAGTTGTATTTCTTGGAGCAATTTTAGCAGGTTTGATCAATCAGTTGAGCTATGAGCAGAGATTAACATTAGACATAGAAAGAGTAGAAAAGGAACAGACAGACAGAGAAAAGTGAAGCTCTCCTTTTCCCTCAGTATAATGAATTTATAGTATAAAATCATAGACATACCATTTTGAATGAATATAGCATGATTCAATAACCCCAAGTGAAAACTTACAACTTGGATTTGATACATCAAGCTACTTTCTTTTGCATCATCTTGCATCTGATCTTGCTGATATTACTGCATCACCAAGATCGAGGTAACTGGGTTACCATGCCTGATGCTTTGCCAACTATCCTATAACTGTTATCAAACCATAGTTCTCACGTTGTTATGACTATTTTCTGAGAAATGTTTATCATCATTTTTGTTGTAAAGATTTTTTTCTGGCCAAGCACTTTCGTGAGATTGCTTGAACTGTTCACATATATACAATAGGATGCGGGATGGTTTGCCACTGTACAGCTGAGCAAACCAGAGAAAAAAAGCCCAAGAATTCAAAGGTCGAGGAAAAAGATCACATACTTGGGACTCCTATTGTCAAGAAGCTTGATGCCGATCATCACTCCTCCATAAGGGTTTTCTAGTGGAAGATTCCGAAAAGGTGTACCAAATAATGGAAGAGAAGATTTATGGGCCCTGAAATAAAATGATGAAGCAAAAACTGGTTGTTGAAGGGCTAAATTGGCAATATGGGCTGTGGATACTCACTGTTTGCCTTGCAGGTAGTGTCCAGGTTTTGTCATAAGCAAATATACCACCACATCTGCAAGTTTTTCCATAATATTAAGAAAACAATGTTTGAAAGGAAGTTCCACTATCAATAAAAGTAAGCAAAGTGTAGTTGCTTGTGACCTTCTGGAAAACCTCATACCAGTACGGACACAATTGCTTGCTATTATCCATAAAAATTCCCAGAGCACAGATAGCAATTCCTTTGAAATGGATGCAGAATAACTTTTACCTCCTGAATCAGGGAAATGTACTAATCTTAGCATCACTCGAAACTAGCCACGAGACTGGTAGCTGAAAGACAGTGCAGGAAAATCTTGTCAGTTCAAAATGGCAAATCCTTAAATCTCTAGTAGAAGTAGAAAAGTGTATGATAAGATAACTTCTTTTCCTGTCTTATTGATCAAATCTATGAGCATAAGAACTACTCCTACGTAAATAAAAATATAGAAAAGAATTCTTACTTTCAGGACAATGAATCAAGAGGTCCCAGCTTTAAAACGGCTCTGACAAGTATATACCATGTAATGGAGGTTGGGAGTATTCCGTGTTTCAAGGCATCATCGAAGAGCGCTATGCCATCTGATATTCTACCACAAGAACAAAGCCCTTTGAGTGTAATATTGTAGGAGATTATATCCGGTTGAAACCCATTCTTGAACATGCAAGCCCAAATCACTGATGCCATCTCGCACTCTCTGGCTTTATAAAGCCCATCCATGAGTGTGTTATGCGTAACAAGATTGGGAAGACAGTTTGACTGCTTCATATTTGAATAGAGCAGCAAAGCATCTTCAATTTTTCCTGCAGAGCAAAGTCCGTGCATCAAAATGTTGTGCATGGTTACATCAGGCTCCAAACCCTTGACAAGAACTTGACGCCACAGGTTGAGGGCCATATCAATCTTTTTGCCTTGACAGAGGCCATCCATCAATAAGCTATAAGTGATCATGTCTGGCTTCCAATCTTTTTCTAGCATTTCCTTTACAAAAGAATATGCATCGCTAAATCTCTCTGCCTTGCACAGACCATTTATAAGAGTGTTATAGGAGACAACAGTAGGAGAACAACCTTTGGTTTCCATTTCTCTGAAAAAACAAATTGCCTCCTCAAGTTTGGAAGCTCGGACAAAACCATTAATCAATGGATTGCAAACATGAGGACTCAACTCACAGCCATACTTATCCATCTGATGCACTATGCCCAATGCTTCATCTACTCTCCCTTGTTTGCTTAAGCCATCGACTATCGAAGAATATGCAAAAGCGTCCAGCTTATCTCCTCCATCTTTTGCCTCTTTCAATATTTTCAAAGCCTTATTCAAATGCCCATTCTTACACAACCCGTGAATCAAAACTCCATAAGTTGTAGAATCAGCTCCACTCCCCCTCCTACGCAAGAGTTCCCAAACAGAAATAGCTTCTTCAACCTTCCTATTTTCAAACAATCCTCTGATAAATATGTTATAACTAACAACATTATGACAATTCTCCTTCCCCATCATAACCCACAATTCAAAACTCTCCTTAATCTTCCCTGCACGGCAAAACCCATTAAGCAATGCATTATAAGTAACAACATCAACCACCACACTTCTCTTGACCATTTCTTTATAAACCTCCACAGCTCCATCAACATTTCCCACATCGCATAACCCACATATCAAACTGCTATACGTAAACAAATCCATTTCACACTCATTCTTCTTCATTCTCTCCCACATTTCTAAACTCTCATCAAACCTCCCCATTTTACACAACCCATTAATCATAACATTATAAGTAACCACATTTGGATAAACACAAGACCCTTTAACTAACCTTTCCCAAATCTCTTTCCCCTGAACATAATCCCCTCTCTTAAAAAACCCATCGATCATTATATTATAACACATCACATCAGGAACTAAACCTCTTTCAAACATTTCATCAAACACCTCAAGTGCACTTACCAAATCCCCACTTTTCACCATCCCATTAATCACAGTACCATAGCTATACACATCAGGCTTTAAGTCCTTACTCCACATCCAATCCAACAACCCTTTTGCCTCGACAAATTGTCTCTTCTTAACAGAAATCTTGATCAAAATATTATATGTTTGCAAATTAGGCAAGATGCCCACTGTTTCAAAATAAGCAAGAAAAGACTCTGCTTTTTCTAACAGATTTGCTTCAATAAAAGCATTTAACAAAGCATTGTAAGATCTTATTCCAGGCTTGCACCCAAAAATCTCTTCCATTTTTTGGAAGCAATCCAAGGCTTCGTTTGGCATCTTGCTTTTTGCATAAGCTTTCAAAACTGTTAAAACAACATCTTCTGTGCATTTACATTTCTGGGTTTTGATTAGTTCAACTATTCGAGTCACGTGGACCACGAGTTTTGGATCAGAGAGTCGACGGAGAATGAGGAGAAAAATGTGTGGCGAGTGAGTGTAACCTGGTTGGCGACTCGCTGAGTCGAACAAGGCGAGTGCTGATTTTGGGCTTTTTTCGGCTTTGAGGAGCTTGAAGAGTTGTCTTGCTGAGAGAGGTTTGGGGAGCTCGACCATGGCAGTTGTAGTGAAGGTAATTTTTGGGGTTCCTGTGTCATTTTCTTATGACATGTTGCTGTGGTTGGAGGATTCTAGGTTGTGGCTTCAAGAACGGTTTCAAAAAATATTATACAGCAAAAACAGCATTTCAAGGTCTGTATGGCTTCGGCTTCGGCTTCGGCCTCGAGGTTGGACGGCTTAATCACGACTATACCTAATGTAGTCATCTTTGGGTTACTATCCCTCCACGTAAGCCCATATGTATTAATTCACTAATAACCGGTTATTACCGTAGTAATAGTGTTTTTTAAGATATTTTTTATTTAAATATATTTTGAAATAATATTTTTTTTATTTTTTAAAATTTATTATTATATCAGTATATTAAAATAATATAAAAATATCAAAAAAATTAATTTAAAATAAATATAAAAATTTTCAAAAGTATTTTTGAAATAAAAAAATAAATATACTTTAAAATAAGCAAACCCTTGATATAGACATCCCCATATGCTTGGACAAAGAATGAGGCCTACCCTCGCCAATCACCTGAGTAGCCTTCTAGATTAACTCAAGTCTATGACTTTTTATTTGGTTATATGCATTAAATACATGTGTAATTATAAAATTTATTTAGTTTTGAATATAATTTTTAAATCCAACTTGAAATCAATAAAGAGCAAGTCATAAGTTATGGATTAGATAAATTTACTTGAATTATTCTTGTGAGATGTGTTTCATTCAACTCCAAGAGTTTTTAAAAAGTTTTATGCAAAACAATTTAGATTTTTTTTTTGTCTAAAGCAATATCATTTCCAAATAAATATGGGTCAACTTAGTTAATATGTGACCTAGGCTTTAGATCACGTCTAATAACTATGAATAAATGTATGCTCCATCACATTTAGAATTAAAAAAAAAAAACTTTCAAACACACATGAACATATTAATTTTATATTTTTTTTATTAATTTTCTTTAACAATCATAAAATATTTTTTAAAACAAAAAAAATGATTCAAGTTGAAAATATCATATTTGTTAAAATAAAAACGAGATACATTAATAGAAAATTTTATCTTGATAATTTTTTTTCTCAAAACGATTGTATTTTTAAGTTTAATAACAATGTTAAAGAATTCTCTAAGACCTGGATATTTTTTTTATATTATTTTAAAAGCATTGGTTTGCGTGGATATACAAACTAGTTATAACCTCAAACAAAAATTAGGAATGTTTTGAGGTGTAGGGTAGATTAACTATGATGGTATATATGATAATGGTTAAAGAACATGTATTTCCTTATTGAAATTAGAGTTGAAAAAAATATTAGGAAAAATTTCACAACTAGCTTTTCTAGGTTTTGAGATTTTAGATATATGACAGATTTCATAACTAAATTTTGGTTATTAAATAGATTAAGGTTAGCTTTTGGACAAAAGATCAAAAACTCAACCTCACCAATTATGTTGAACATGTATTTTTTTTAATTAAAAAAACTAATTTTTTTAGAAAAGTTACTTTTCATTGAGACTTGGATTACTATTTATTATAATAGTATAATTACAAAATGCCCTGAATAGAAAAACTCTTTGAACTAGATTTTAGAGGTGAAGTGGTCTTTTCATTATGATACAATTATCTCTTACAAATTATATGGGTTAGATTTGTAATTGTTTTACAATAAAATTACTAATTTAACCCTAGAATAATATAATCTAATGCCTACTACTCTGGAATCTTTTTAGAAACACCTCATTTCCAACCTCATGGCCATGAAACTGGATGTTTACACTCTAATTCTTCCATAGAAGTCTCTGACATTTTGCCCTTGATCAGCTTCCCTGCATTTTTAGATTCTAGATTGATTGAATTTGCACCTTTAAACATATGAATGTGAAGTAATGGGCCTCTAAATTGAGCAAAGTTGGATCCGAACGAAAGGTGTGCACCTCCTCTACCCACGTCAGGTGGTTTTTGATGATGTTTACATTAGAGTTGCTCCGACGAATCCTCAAAAGCGTTCAACCCAGTCAACCTTGATTGTAACACCTATTTTAAAAAAAAAAACACCCATTGTTTTTCGTGTATTTACACTTAAAGCTTCTCAAAATGTTCTTATCAATGGCTTTAAAACCTCCTTCTCAAGATCAAAAGGCTTGAAATAACTCATTTCCCTCTAAGTCTAGCAAAACCATCAAGTACACCTAAAACCAAAACTACCATTGCAAAACCAGTCTAGTACAAGAGCTTCCAGCTGTTATCTTTTGTCCAAAATCCTCTTACTTTGATCAAAAGGTTTAGATTTAATCAATCTATAAGGGAATCCACCAAAAAAACCTATAAATACCCTATAAATACCCCTGGAAATAAGAAAAGAAAAGAAAAGAGGAAAAACTTCGGGAAATATTCTATTAATGGACCATATTCTAAAGGTTCAAAAGCCTAACATAAAAGGTCTAACAAACTTTGCAAAGAAAGAGAGTGAAAGGGAAAAGAGAAAGGAAAAGAGGAGAAAAAACAACAGCTCATAGTCAGCAAGTTTGGAAAAGGTATGACCAATTAAAAACTCAAGGTGGAGTCCATGTGGCCTGCTCATTCATGTTTAAACATCTTTTGATGTTTTTTTAAACTTGTTTTAGTGTTATGATGTTTTCTTGTTTTATTTTGATTAATATTAAAAAAATATTACTTTCATTGTTTAAATTTTGTTTGGAGTTATTGTTGATGTTACCGAGTGTCAAGATAATATGTTTGTGACTAAGTTTGATAAAATAGAGGAGTTTTGGATTCTGCCAAAGGTGGTAGTGGGTGTTTAATGCCTTTTTTGTTTTTGTTAGTTTATGTTCTTGGTTCCTGTAGAACCCTGAAAAACACACTTATATATATATAAAAAAAACATTATGGTGAGTATAATAATAATAGTGCAATTAAATAAAGAAGAAGGAAAGAGTCGGCAACCCACCAAAAAGAAAAGAGAGATTTGAAGACCTAAAGTGGAAGAAACAAAAAAAGGAGGACCAGACTTAAAAGGTATGAATAAATGAGGGATGGGAACATAAAAAAAGGGGGGAGAGAAGAAAACTATCATCCCTTGAAGAAGCAGAGCTAACAGCAGAAAAGAAAGAAAAAGGGAGAAGAAGAGTCACTCACTGCCTCTTCATTTTCTCTCAAGAACAAACAAGGAGAACCACATGCAATCCACCATATGAGAGGTAACTAGGAGTGTGAGGGAAGATTTAGACATCAAAAGACAAGGCAAGAGAAGAAGAAAGCCAAAAAAAAGCTGGCGACAGCAAGGAAAAAAAAAAGAAGAACAACCTAAACATTTGAGGGAGAAAGGGGTTCTAAGGAGCAGAAAACACTAGAGCAATTTCAAACATTATGGGTAAGTTGCATGCATGAAAACAACAGCTCTAGGTTAAGTTCTTAAGAAAATTTCTGGGTAAGTTAAGGTGAGGATGAGTGTAGGGGAGAGGTAGAGAAAGGCTAAGTGATATTCTTGACCTAACTAAAGGAAAAGGAAACTAGGGGAAGGTCTGCAGACCTTCAGCCAAATATTAACAAAGAGGGAGGAGAAATATGTTGAACATGTACTATTTTTTTTAATGATTAAAAAAACTATTTTTTTTAGAAAAGTTACTTTTCATTGATACTTGGATTACTATTTATTATAATAGTATAATTACAAAATGCCCTGAATAGAAAAACTCTTTGAACTAGATTTTAGAGGTGAAGTGGTCTTTTCATTATGATACAATTATCTCTTACAAATTATATGGGTTAGATTTGTAATTTTTTTACAATAAAATTACTAATTTAACCCTAGAATAATATAATCTAATGCCTACTACTCTGGAATATTTTTAGAAACACCTCATTTCCAACCTCATGGCCATGAAACTGGATGTTTACACTCTAATTCTTCCATAAAAGTCTCTAACATTTTGCCCTTGATCAGCTTCCCTGTATTTTTAGATTCTGGGTTGATTGAATTTGCACCTTTAAACATATGAATGTGAAGTAATGGGCCTCTAAATTGAGCAAAGTTGGATCCGAACGAAAGGTGTGCACCTCCTCTACCAACGTCAGGTGGTTTTTGATGATGTTTACGTTAGAGTTGCTCCGACGAATCCTCAAAAGCGTTCAACCCAGTCAACCTTTGATTGTAACACCTATTTTTTTAAAAAAAAAACACCTATTGTTTTTCGTGTGTTTACACTTAAAGCTTCTCAAAATGTTCTTATCAATGGCTTTAAAACCTCCTTCTCAAGATCAAAAGGCTTGAAATAAATCATTTCCCTCCAAGTTTAGCAAAACCATCAAGTACACCTAAAACCAAAACTGTCATTGCAAAACCAGTCTAGTATAAGAGCTTCCAGCTGTTAGCTTTTGTCCAAAACCCTCTTACTTTGATCAAAAGGTTTAGATTTAATCAATCTCTAAGGGAATCCACCAAAAAACCTATAAATACCCTATAAATACCCTTGGAAATCAGAAAAGAAAAGAAAAGAGGAAAAACTTGGGGAAATATTCTATTAATGGACCATATTCTAAAGGTTCAAAAGCCTAATATAGAAGGTCTAACAAACTTTGCAAAGAAAGAGAGTGAAAGGGAAAAGAGAAAGGAAAAGAGGATAAAAAACAACAGCTCATAGTCAGCAAGTTTGGAAAAGGTATGACTAATTAAAAACTCAAGGTGGAGTCCATGTGGCCTGCTCATTCATGTTTAAACATCTTTTGATGTTTTTTTAAACTTGTTTTAGTGTTATGATGTTTTCTTGTTTTATTTTGATTAATATTAAAAAATATTACTTTCATTGTTTAAATTTTGTTTGGAGTTATTGTTGATGTTACCGAGTGTCAATATAATATGTTTGTGACTAAGTTTGATAAAATAGAGGAGTTTTGGATTCTGTCAAAGGTGGTAGTGGATGTTTAATGCCTTTTTTGTTTTTGTTAGTTTATGTTCTTGGTTCCTGTAGAACCCTGAAAAACACACTTATATATATAAAAAAAAAATATGGTGAGTAAAATAACAATAGTGCAATTAAATAAAGAAGAAGGAAAGAGTCGGCAACCCATACAAAAAGAAAAGAGAGATTTGAAGACCTAAAGTGGAAGAAACAAAAAAGGGAGGACCAAACTTAAAAGGTATGAATAAATAAGGGATGGGAACATAAAAAGGGGGGGGAGAGAAGAAAACTATCATCCCTTGAAGAAGCAGAGCTAACAGCAGAAAAGAAAGAAAAAGAGAGAAGAAGAGTCACTCACTACCTCTTTATTTTCTCTCAAGAACAAACAAGGAGAACCACATGCAATCCACCATATGAGAGGAAACTAGGAGTGTGAGGGAAGATTTAGACATCAAAAGACAAGGCAAGAGAAGAAGAAAGCCAAAAAAAGAACAGCCTTGTTAAGCATATTCTTGTGAAGCCTAATCCCTAAATGAACTATGTCATCATGTGTGATTGTTAACATGAGAAAATGATGAAATTATATGGGTAATAGTGGATGAAGAAATGAAAAGAAATGCATAAAAAATGATGGTTTGTGTGCTGAACACCCAAACCGGGAGAAAATCTGGGCTATTATGTTAATTATTGCACCCAGGAATTGACATAAATAGAGGTATAATCTGAAGTATCGGCCTTCATAAAAGTTGTAGTCTAAGATGTTAGCTTTCCGACGAGTCTGGCCCCGCTTAATTTAGAGCTTTAGAGCTCCAGATATAGGTAAAGATCTGAGAGGAGGTTGAGTTGTCACCCCTGCTGGCAAATTTGGCCAAATTGACAAAATGGTGGAATTTTGCCACATTAAGAATATAATTTGTTTTTCCCCCTTTGTAAATATGTAGCATCATGTCTTGACTTCCAAAAAAAAAAAGAAACCATATTTGAAATTGAATTAGTGATATTTGTTATGACTGTTAATGAATCGAAATCCTAAAAGATAATAATAGGAGGGTAAATGAAAAAATAATGGTAAAAGAGAAATGAATGTTGTCACCATTTCTATTACTATGTTGCGAAACGTGATTAAAAATGGAATAATAATGGATACTTGTGGATTCAAGAGGAATCGCAAGAGGAGTACAACAACAACAAGGGAACGCAAACCGAACTTCTATAGCATGTAGGTATTCTACAACTATATCTTCATTACTTAATACGATTCTAATTATTTGTTTGGATTATAAATCTTTTGCCTATGAATGAGACCGAAAGGAGAAAAGATGAAATGACATGAATGTGAATCGAAAAACTAGATTTGATTTATGAGTTCCTCTAGAGAGAATGGACGAAAATAATGAGTTTTCATGGATAATCATCCCTTGGATTTGATTAGTCGATCCCAAATAGGGGAGGCTAATGATGTTATCCAGGTTGGCTAACATCAGTATGACCAATACAGGGAAGGAGAAACATTGGACTTGATTAACTATTCAGGTTAAAAATAGTTAATGATATCGTCGGTTGACATTGGTATCGGCAAACTTATGGAACTTGATTAGCTTTCTTGAGGTGAAAGCTAATGATGTCAAGAATTATTGACATCGACATACCTGAGGATATTCCAAGGTAATATGGAACAATGATTAACTATTTCAATTCAAAAATAGTTAATGACATGAACGGGTTATGTTGGTGTCAGCATTCCCATAAACTTGATTAGTCGATTCTAGAATGAGCGACTAAAGATACTAATGTGAGTCATTAGTATCGGCAATGATCTTTCTGAATTGGGAAAAAGTGGCACGATGATGTGCTCCTGATGAAATTTGGGATGTTTATGAAATGAAAAATAATGGGTGATCCTCAGAAGAATAAATAGGAACATAATCGTAGAAGGCAAATTAATAATTCAAGAGTCATTGTTGTGCATGGATTAGTATATGATTAAATATATATGCATGTATTGTGTAAATTTCCCTTTTCTATTTTATTGTATGTGTATTTTATTTATTCTAAAAATTATAAATTGCAAGTCCTTCCCACTCACATCAGGAGTAGTATTTAGGTCCCCTGGTTTACTTTTGATTGAATTAGGAATGTAAGAATTATCTATGTATTTTGTTCCTAAGTGACCATGTAACTCGGAACGTAATAGTGTCATCCTTGTAACTTTGTGTTTGGAATACTGGATAACATTAGTTTGTGTTTGGAATTCAAATATTTGTATGCTTCTCTCATTTGTTAAGTTATGTATGATAAATGTGAAAGAAATTGAGTAGATAAAATGTCATATCTACATTCTTGAATATATTGTTGAGTTGGACTTGTTGTGGTTGCGATATGATTGAGATGTGAGTATAAGATGTGTACAGGACGATAGTCGATAACTTGGGACCTCCTGGTATAAGAGAGACTCTACCGAAATTTTAGTGGAAATTTCGATAAACCTTAAATAATAGGGAAAAAATTACCCACAAATTCAGTAGTATAATTATGTTGTTTAATCCCATAAATGGGAATGTTATACCTGAGCATGGTTTGGGTTCCAAGTGTTCAAAAAGTCAGTTTTGAATAAAAAAAAATTGATGTTTTTATTGGCTATCACTTGTAGCAATTATAAAGATGGAATTTAATGTATGTCTATGATGATTTAATGTTTTTTGTTTGTTCTTTATATTCAACTATGCTTGGTATTGGTGATGTAGCATGTGAGAACCAAAATAGTGTGTTTAAAAGCCTATAAGGCTAAATCTGGGTTTTGGCATTAGTTCTTCAATTTTTGGAAATTTTCCAAATTTTGAGTTCATGTTCTCCGCATGAACTTTGCCTTTGCTTCTTGTTTTTAAGCTGTTTTGATTTAATTCTTGGCACAGACATGTTAGCTTGTTATCTTTAGCAAATATTCTAGGGTTGAAACACATCAATAACATGTATTCATGCATATAGATTCTAGGGTCATTTCAACTTTTCAAACACAATTTCATCAAATCATGGCTTTTGAGTGTTAATCAAAGAAAATTTACGCTTGATTCTTGATTTACGCATGATTACAAACAAAATATTGCCCTTGATTGCATGAAAACTTGTCAAGTTTGGTATTTGTGTTTTCTAGGTTTCGATTTCAATATTCATCGTGTTCTTCATGTTTGATATATTTTTGTTAGAAAATTTTATGTTTTGTGTCTTTTTTAGTTTTGATCTGTTTTTTGTTTAATTGTTTATTTTGCTTTAGTTTCAGGTCAAACCATAATTTTCGGTTTAGTTCAGGGTTGAACCAGTAGTTTTGAGTCAACCCGATTGGTTTTGTTTTGGGTCAGGTACTAAGCTTTTTTTGGTTGGTTACTTTTGCTGTTGAGGAACTTTTGGCCTAAGGTGTGGTTTGGAGCATTGTTTTGAAACCCGGACCGGCCCGGCGAGTCGACCTGGGACCCGGCCGACCTGGGCATGGGACCGGTCCGGGTCTAAGCAAAAACCCGCCTGGAAGTTGGCCCGGCGAAACCCGGTCGACCCGCTGGGTCGACCCGGCCTATTTTTTTTATATATGCATAGAGGTTAAACAACGTCGTTTTGGCTGACGAAAATGAACAATGCACTGAAGATGCAAGCCTGCAATTGCAAACAGAGAAAACCTAATAAAGAAAAACAATTTCAATCCCGAATTGCAGAGGAGCAGAAGACTCTTGATCCCTTCAATAAGGTTAGACTTTTGCTTCTCTTCACGAATCTCCTTCTTTCACTCTCTCTTTTCTTTGTTCTTTGCCTTTTTTTAAACCCGCAGTTCTTGATTGGGCATCGATTAGTAGTTCTTGATTCAATCATCAAGATTCAAAACTCCCTTCATCTCCCACCGATCAGCTTAAATAGCGGTTCACTATGAAATACCTGTTGATCTTTGGCTATTGTTGTGTCACCTCTGAGTTCACTCGTGAGCCACCATGAATCTCTGCCAGGGGATTCACAATCAAGCCACCACCACCCTGAAGCCGTAACCTTTGGTTCCCCAAATTAATTGTTTCAGAATGGCCATTCCTATCAGCTCTATGGCGCACAGCAGCCGATAATGGAGTACCCCTGGATGAATAAATCCTTGAGTTTGAATACCAGCCTTTTGTTTTCTTCAAAAACCTGGAGCTCAAGAAGTCTGCACCAGGTAGTAAACAACATGTGGTTTTGTTGGAATCTGTGTTGGTCATCCTTCCACTAGATAAAGCCAAATCATATGATATCTCATCCAGCGTCAACTCTAGGCCACGCACTGGATGAATAAATATTATAATTATATAAAAATGAATTAAAAATATTTTTTTGGGTTGACCCGGGTTAACCCGGGTCAACCCATCTGACCCGTGACCCGATCACTGAACCGGGTCAATGACCGGGTCGGGTTTCAAAACTATGGTTTGGAGAACACACTCTTAGACCTATTTTGATAATTTTGCTTTGAATAGAACATAGTTTTTTTTTTTTTTTTGCCATACAAGCCCCAAATAAATTCCAAAACAAAATTCTAAAAATTTTTAAGGACTAATTTAAAATTATTTATGAGTCCTTCACATGTTTTCTCAGCAGTTGTATTTAATATTAAGGTTGTAGACTTATACTGTAAGATAATGACCTGATATTAAAATACCCGCTTTTGGTCAGAATCTTAAAATTTTCTAAAATTTCTAAAAAAACTTTTTTAAAAAAAATACAAAAAATATGTTTTATTTGGTGTGCATACGGCCAAGTCTCTCAAAAATAAAAATAAAACATATTTTGGCTTTAAAAAATATAAAAAATGCATGGTATGATTTAACATCTTTATTTTATATACATAAAAATTCAAAAAATATCTTTGCATGTAATGTTTTTGGATTTAATAACTAATTTATTAAATCCACGAGAACTTGGTCAATATTTCAAAAACTCTAAAAAACTTTTCCAGAGAATTAATGGTCAATATTCTATTATTAATATTAGACCTACAAGTAGGCTGATATTTAAATATCAGGAATTGATTATAAAATTCTTAGAATTTTTTTGGATATTCACCAATTTTAATTGAGAGTATTTTTCACCATAATGTATAAATTGTGGAAAACCCTTTCACTTTCTAGGATAGATGAACCCTGTCAGGACATTTATATGAAATTTTTTTCATAAGAATTTATTTAGGTATATGAACCCATAATAAATTCAAAATATTAGATTTATTCATAAGCATAAATCTTTGTTTTAAGTCATAGACGAACCATCGGCTAGGAATCCATCAATACCTTTAAACTATATCTAGAGCATACAATGCAACTTACCTCAAGTAAGGTGCTTTAGGGTGTTAATACCTTCCCTAGTTACAACCAGTTCTTACCCAATAATTCCATATAAGATCAGTCCATATGTGTCTCCTAGTGACCTTGAACAAGACAACTAGGTGGTGACTCCTCGATTTTGACATCCTGTTATGCCATGCACGCACATGCGACAAGCATTACTATAAAAAAGAGCTCAACTAAGCTCTTCATCATTACTTAAGCGAAAAGAGAAAGTATCAAAACATATATAAAGAGATTTAATGAAGAAATGATCAAAGTAGAAGTCTTGTTTGAACATGTGGCTACAAAAGCCTTAATTAGTAGAGTGTATAACTACTCCTTGTGGAAAAGATTGTTTGCACTCCTAGATGTAATTTTTTTCAAAGTTAAGCAGGTTATAGAGAAGCATATACGGGTAAAGAAAGTGTATGTGTGTGTGTCTTTATATTGCAATATGCAACATGCAACTGAAAATGATATATTTATAATCTAATTGGACGATGTTTCATCTCAAAGATTGAAAGTTATCTCATGGCTAATCTTATTTTTAAAATCAAGAAAAATACACGCACATGAAGATTAAGATTTTATTAGATGGGTTACTCATGTCTACTTATGCACGTGATATTAATTTTATCTTTTGAATATAATTTTTTTTTAATATATAAATTTTTATTTAACGATAAAAGATATGTTTAGATTAATTTACATGTTAATCAAGACTAAATCCTCCCTTTAGATTAGATTTTAAAGTATATCTAAGAAGAATTTAATAAAATAAATTCTACCACAAGATATGTTTTTTAAATTTAAAAAAACTAGTTAATATTAGTATTATTAAACTTAGTATGGCCTCACAAGTTGAATTGGTTACCTATCTACTGACAAGTTAAATCTTATCTAGAAGATACAACATAGGAGGATCTTGAAGAACTTAATATGCAGTTTCCAGAATTCAATACGTAGGCTTGAGAAAGAGGCAATCTTATGACCTTGAATACTGTGAATTCTTGTGGACAAGAATACATTCAAGGAAAAAGTATTGTAACGAGCTTCATTGGTAGTTCAAGAAAGCTAATTGGTGCCTTTAAGGATGCAACTTAAGAAGCACCATTAAATGAAGTATCATGCCTATTGTGATTTGTTGTCTGCTTCATTCGATTAATGGATGTTTCCAGGTTGGTTTAAAGTGTTGGAAATAATAGTGGAAACAAAGAAGAAAGAAGATTGGAAGGATAAATGGTAGAGCTGCAACTCAATACCAGAGGCGATCTTATTATTTCTTTGTTCTGGTTTTTCTTACTTATAACACAGAAGAGAAAAGGATTATATAACAAGGGTTTAATTAATAAAGTCTAGGAACACTTAGACTTCCACAATCTAGGGAAAACTAAAAGAACAAGAGGCATAAAAGTTAACAATAAAAGACATTAAGAATTATAAATTATATTTAACATTGAGAAGGCGAAGTAGCTCATCCCTGGACATAAAGTTTTGATCTACTTCTTCTACATGTGAAAGTCCACCATGATAAATTGGAATTGTTGGTGGCAAACAACCATACAACATCTGAAAAGGAGTCATCCCGGTGGACACATGATAGGTAGTATTGTATTGTAGTTCAGCCCAAGAAAGATAGACACTCCACTTGTGAGGCCATAGATGCACTAGATAATGAAGATATTGTTCCACACAGCGGTTGACCACTTTGGATTATCTTTCAGTTTGTGGATGGTATGCAGAGCTGAGTTGCAATTTGGTGCCTAACATCTTGGAAAGCTTTTGCCAACATTTATTTATGAAGATGGGGTCCTTGTCACTTATGATAGACATTGGCAATCCATATAATTTGATGATTCCTTCAACAAATTTCTCAGCCACAATTTTAGCTGTATATGGTTGAGATAAAGCTTTGAAATGGGTAGACCTACTCAACCTGTCGACAGCCATCAAAATTGTGCCCTTGTTGTGGGAAACTGGTAGGCCTTCAATGAAGTCTAAGTTGATATCATCCCACACTTGACTTGGAATGGGAAAAGGGTTCAAGAGGCCAGCTGGAGATAACATTTCAGATTTCATTCTTTGACATACCTCACATCTTTTAACATATTCTTGGACTGCTTGATGTATTCTTGGCCAATAGAACTGTTTTAATGGCCGCTTGAATATCCTTAAGACTCTAAAATGTCCTCCAATTGATGTGTCGTGAACTTCATGCAGTAGTTTTTCCTGTAAGGCTGCTAGAGAAGGAACGACCACCCTTCCTTTAAAGAATAGCAATCCATTGCGCCATGTATATGACCTCTCTGGATAAGTCTTGGCCATGTCGCTCGTTGACCGGATATATGAAACTATTTCTAAGGCTTTCCTAATTTCATCCCATAAGGATACCTCTGGTACGTATGTCTAGATGATGGAGAATGGGATTGTTAGGCTTGTGAGAGAGGACATCTGCAGCTAAGGGTGATCATTTTCGATTCGGTTCAGTTTTTACCTAAAAAAATAACCAAACCAAAACTAGTTCAAACTGACCGGTTTCGATTCGATTATTTTAGAGCAAAAACCGAAACCCAACCGATTGGTTCGGTTTTTTCAGTTTAGCTCGATTTTTTCCAGTTTGGCTCGATTTTTTTTGGTTTGGCTCGGTTATTAATTTTGGTTCGGTTTGGTTATTTGATTTTAGGCTTATGAAACCGAATCAAACCGGTTGGTTTTTTTAAATATTCTAATCGGTTTAATTGGTTTTTTTTTTCATGGTTTGATTGTTTCAATTATTATTTTTTTCCAGTTTTCTCGGTTTAATTAATTTTTTGTTTTTTTTGCTCACCCCTATCTGCAACTGAATTCTCTTTCCATGAACGATAGATGATCTCATAATCATATCCCAAAAGCTTTGTCACCCATTTCTATTGTTTCAGAGTAACTACACGTTGCTCCATGAAATATTTCAAGCTGCGTTGATCTATTTGGATGACGAATTTCCTTCCCAGCAAGTATGGTCTCCATACGCGAATGGCCTCCACAATGGCTAGCATTTCTTTGGCATAAATTGACCAAGATTGTTTTTTAACTCACAATGCTCTACTCATGAATGCAATAAGCTTGCCTTAAGATAAAACTTCCCCAATTCCATCTCCTGATGCATCTGTTTCAATAGTGAAAGAGTCATTGAAATTAGGCATTGGTAATGTAGGAGTTGTTGTTATCACTTGTTTGAGAGCCAAGAAAGCAGATCCAGCCTCATCATGCCAACCAAACTTTCCCTTTTTGAGGAGGTTGGTATGTGGTTGTGTTATGATGCCATAGTTTTGAACAAACTTATTGAGAGTTGGTCATGCTACAATGACTATAATTTTGCTATCATCAACCTTCACTCATTAATGAGTGACAATGTGCCCCCAAATACTTTAAATTCTTGTTGGCCAAACACACATTTGCTTGCTTTGGTAAAGAATTTGTGATACCTCAATGTTTTCAGGGTCTGTTTAACATGCATTACATACTCATCTTAGGTGGGATTATATATTAAGATATCATTAAAAAACAAAAACCAAGATAAACTTTTAAAGATAAGGTTCAAATATGAAGTTCATGATGGCTTGGAATGTTGAGAGTGCATTACATAGGCTAAAAGACATTACTAAATACTCGTAATGGCCATTATAAGTATGAAAAGCAGTTTTAGTTTTAGAAATATCAGGAGGGTCACTATACCATTAAACAGTTTTACCGACGGACTATTCTTTTCAAACCTTTCAATGTGATCAACATTCAACTTGTTGGAACATATATCTTTGAAGAAATGACTGATCTCCGTTAGTGCATCCCATATCCCCTTTGGCAACAAATCACGAAAAGCTAATGGGATGAGTGTTTGCATAAACACATAACAGTCATGACTCTTCATTCCATATAATCTGCATTCCTCCGTATTAACCAGCTTTGATATGTTCGAGGCATGTCCATCGGGGAAACGCAGACTCTTAAGCCATTTGTAGACTAGTAGTTGTGCGTTTTTCTCTAGCAAGAAGCTTGCTCTTGGTTTTGCGACCCGTGACCCATCACAAACCAACTCCATATTTTTACGGTTACAGAACAGCGCTACATCCAATCTAGTCTTGATGTTGTCCTTTGTCTTCCCCTTCACATTCATGACGGTGTTGAAAATGTTCTCAAACATGTTCTTTTCAATGTGCATGACGTCAAGGTTATGGCGGAGAAGATTGGTCTTCCAATAAGAAAGCTCCCAAAACATACTTCGCTTCACCCAATTATGGGTCAAACCAAAACCAGGAAACTTCTGCTTACCTGATTGGAGACCAAACACAATGTCACCGTACTCTAACACAACATCAAACAATTCTTCACCAGAAAGACGCGGGGGTGCAACATCATTTTCAACTCTGCCAACAAAGAAATCCTTTCTGTTCTTTCTGTACCTGTGGTTATGTGGCAAGAAACGACGGTGACAGTAAAAAAAAGAAGCTTTACCCCCGTTTGTTAGCGTGAATGCCTTGTTGTTCTTCATACAATATAGGCATGCTAGCTTTCCATGCATGCTCTAACCAGAAACCATTCCATAAGCTAGGAAATCATTGATAGTCCACATCAAAGCCGCTCTCATAACAAAATTCTGTTTTCTCAAGATGTCATAAGTCAAAGCTCCAAAGGACCACAACTGCGTCAACTCATCAATCAACGGACGAAGACAAACATCTATATTCCGCCCCGGACTGCTCGGACCTGGTATGACCATAGATAAAAACATGAACTCCGGCCTCATACACATCCCCGGTGGCAAGTTATAAACCGTCATTATGACCGGCCAACAAGAATAAGGAGCAACAAATGACCCGAATGGGTTGAATCCGTCTGTACACAACCCAAGACGCACGTTCCTTGATTCAGCTGAAAAGTGAGGATGCATATTGTTAACGTGTTTCCAGGCTTCACCGTCAGAAGGATGAACCATCACTCCATCAACCGCATGGTGTGATTGGTGTCATGTCATGTGCTCAGCAGTCCTTGGTGACATGAATAACCTCTGCAGTCTAGGTGTGATTGGGAAGTATCTAAGTTTTTTATATGCCACGAGAGTCTTCCCTCTACCAGTTCTGGGTTTGTAACGGGAATGCCCGCATGTCATGCACTCGGTCATCTCAGCATTTTCAAGGTAGTATAACATGCAGAAGTTAGGGCATATATCAATTTTCTGGTATCCTAAACCGAGGGGTTTCATCATGGACTTGGCAGCATAGAAGTCCTCTTTCAGTCTGTTCCCTTCAGGTAAAATGCTTCTCGCCCATTCAATAATATTGTCATAACCAGCCTCACTCAACCCGTGATCTGACTTGATGGTGAACACATGTGCTACGGCTGATAACTTACTGTGGTTCGTGCAGCCATCCCATAATGGTTCGTCAGAATCTCTTAACATATCAAAAAACCTTGTTGCATTTGCATTAGGTTCTTCTTCTACGATTGGACATTCCCTGACATTACCTTCACTCATTCTCATTGCATCTATAATCATATTCCTATAAGGATTATTGTTCTCATTTTCAACTTCATGCATGTTGCTAGCACTAGAAGTTGACCCAACCACCTGTTCTTCCATGCTCTCATCAGGAACAAATAGTTCTCCGTGAGCATATCAACACAGGTAATCCTCCATGAACCATTTGGTTAGAAGATGCATCGTTATAACATCTTAATGCAGAAATTTTAAATTTTTACACTTCCTGCATGGACACCTAATACCGCCATCAGTAAAATTCCTCGGAATAGATGTTGCGAAATTAATAAAACCCTGGACACCGTTACAATAATCCATCCTCCGCAATCCTTGGGGTGAGTCCCGATACATCCATGAACGATCATCCATGACTTCTATTGAACCTCTATAAAACATAACAAAATATTGGTTTTCCCCGAAATTATCCAACAAACTAAAACAACACTTATGTTAAATATTCATTATCAATTATCAACTATCAACGTTCATACATATAAATTTATACATATATAAATTTACAGAAATCACAATTTCGAAATAGAATTGATAACAATTAAACAAGACTCGTTAAACAAGCTATTAATTATTTATTTCATCACAACACATTTAATCCGATGTAATTCAAACAAAATTTCAACAATTTACAAACAAATATAATTTGACAAAATCTAAAACAAACTATAACAACTACAAAATTATACATTCATACTACAAGTTTCTTTGACAAATAACAATTAAATAAGTACAAACATTAACGAAATACATATACTAAAACAATAAAATTCACAATTAAATATTAAAACTAAAAAGGATAGATTTACTTATAAAAAAAATGATAAAATCTACAAGAAATGGATATTGTGACCACGTACAAGATATAAGAAACTTGAGTGCTCGTGTTGAGAATAGTGGAGAGTTGGGATGGGTGGTTGACTGTAGTTTGGGAGGGGAGAGGTGGGATGGGAAAGAAGAAGAAGGAGAAACAGAGGAAGAGAGTGTCAGCAGATGGGTGGGTATATAATGGTTTTTTTCGATGGAATCACCGACGGAATGACTCCGTCGGTGATTCCGTCGGTGACAGTGCCACGTCACTATACGGCTATCTCAGTTTGAATCCCTCGGTCATTCCGTCGGTAAAATCGTTTGACGTCACCACGCCGTTGCATATTTCCAGACAAACTGTATACCCCATCGGCGAAACGGTCGGTATATACCGACGGAATATTTTCGTCGGTATATACCGACCGTTTCGCCGACAGATCTATGTCGTCGGTATATACTGACAGATTTTGAAACGGAATTATTTCCGTTGGTAATTATTACCGATGGAAAAATTCCGTCGATAATTCTGTTGGTTTTCTCTGGTTTTCTAGTAGTGGGTGTACTCTTAACCAGCTCTTAGGTCAAGCTTGGTAAAGTAAGAGGCTCCATACAGCTTGGTAAAGTAAGAGGCTACATACAATTCCTCCAACATGTCATCCACCTTGGGAATAGGAAACGATCCTTGACAATAGCTGCATTGAGTGCTCGGTAGTCCGTCAAAAATCACCAACTTCCATCCTTTTTCTTTACTAGAAGTACTGGTGAAGAGAATGGACTGGTGCTAGGAGAATGCGCCCGGAATTCATCATCTCTTGAACCTGCTTCTCAATCTCTGCTTTCTAAAAATGAGCATATCTGTATGGACGTACATTGATTGGCTCAGTCCCTTCTTTCATTGTAATGCAATGATGTATCTCTCACGTAGGTGGCAAGCCTGAAGGTTCTTGGAACACATCTTCATATTCTTTTAACATTGCTTGCATGCTTGGCTGTAACTCCTATGACGCCTCCTCCAATGATGTAATTGTCACGGTCGGTTGTGGACATACAGCAAACAATGCATGCCCCTAGATCTGATTGTCCCAAATAAATTCCATGGTTAGCTGCTTCTAATTACAGACCACAGATCCTAACATCTCCAGCCATTGGATGCCCAGCACAAGATCTAGTCCTGATAAGGGTAAAGAGAAAAGTTTGAGATAAAATTTGGTGCCTAGTAAGTCTACCAATACTTTGTCAAAACACCCTTGACATGTTAACTTCTCTCCATTAGCCACTCGTACAATGAATCTTTCTGCAGACACCACTAGCAGCCTGAGCATACTTGCCAAACACTCACTGATAAAGTTATGAGTTAAACCACTGTCAATTAACACTACTGCTTCTTGGTTAACTTCTGAAGCTTGTTGAACACTGGTTTCTTTACATTCTACAGCATCCCTCTGATCCTCTAAGAGTAACAATTGAGGTTTCTTGCATCTATGCCCTGCTGTGAAACGATCATTGCAATGGAAACAAAGGCCTTGCGCTCTCCTCTTTTGCATTTCCTCCCATGATATTCGCTTGATTGGAGTAGCAGGTGTCAAGGTGTCATCACGAGCTGCTGGAGGAAGAGCCAAAGGAGCTCGTGCAGGTATGGGTGGTCGTGTCAATTTCCGTTGTCTTCTGAGCTGATCATCCCTCACCCTTGCTAACCCAATAGCATCCTTCAATGTCTTTGGTTTAAACATCCAAATCCCGTCAGTTATTTCAGCCTTTAAACCTCCCATGAATGCTCCTATTAAAGCTTTCTGAGTCCATCCTCGAACTCTGCTACAAAGCTTCTCAAATTCTTTTGGTAGTCCCTCAAAGTCCCTACGCACCTGCTTGACACGTGAAAGAGCTTCATCGAAGTCTTCACAATCTGATGGTCCAAATCCAGCCCACAACTCTTCTTCAAACTTCTCCCATGTAATGATTTACCCTTCTTCTTGAAATGTTCTGCGGATCCATTGCCACCATTGGTTTGCCTCCCCTTCTAGATGGTAAGCTGCTATGGCCACTTTTTGAAACTCTGCTATGTCTTGGTATTCGAAGTACTGTTTCGCACGATTGAACCATTATGTCGGGTCATTTCCTGAGAATTGTGGAAACTCTAATTTTGCTGTTTTAGAGGATACAATCTGTCTTCTGCCCTCATTACCATCACGATAGTAGTTGTCATGGTTAGAGGATTCTTGGTTGTGAAGTAAGATGCTGGAAATGCGATTAAAGGGTCTCCTCCAAATGCAGAAGCTTGTCTGTCATGCCAGTCTCCATTGTAACCTGGCTCTGATACCAATGATGGAGGCAGTTTGTTGAGAACGAGGATTCTATCAAGTGTTATTCTCTTAAGGTGAGAACGAACCACAATTTGAACACTGCTTCTACCTAAGTTCTAGGATCTAACTGACTACTCGTAATGATCATAAACACACGTTCTACAGAAGTGGAGAAAATGCAACAGAGTGGAATTCAGAGCTAGAATCTCTTCCATGCCACGATACTTCATGTCTGCAACCGTTATACGTGCTTCATGTCTGCAATCCTTTCCCACGTTCTTCTTATCCATGATACTTGGGGTTAGTTACCGAACTTTTATTATGAAAGCTTAAGACACCTCAATCCCAAACACACACACGGAAAGCTCAATGGCAAAGCTAACTTGAATTCAATGGTCAGCTGATTCCGCTTTATTCAAGAAAAAAATTAAATACGAGGTGCCACTTTTCCCTCCCCTACATTCTCTTGAAATACAAAACAATAACATATTTTTTTCAATTTATTTTAATTTTATTCATATATGTTAATCTATCCATGTGTCTCAATTTCAATAGTGGTACCAAATGGTTGATACTCTTGACATACTAATGTTTTTACACTAATGTGTTATCAACTTGCTCTATAATTACGTTTTTCTCCTCAATCAACTCTATAAGATTTCAATTTTAGAATCATCTAACCATATTTAGGAATTTTAATGGTGAGACTTAATTTATGCTCCATTACTCCATCATGATTAGAGCGAATTCTTGCAATCTCACTTGCATGGTGCAAGTAGTCAGTTTGGGAGTAATCTTGCCTCCACTAAACACAGAAGAAAATGTTGTTAAACGTTTTTCACTTACTCTTTTATATATGCAGAGAAAGCGAAGATCTCAGTTGTTTCTAAGAAGTGATAAATTGGCAACTGCTTTTGGCTTGGCTTCGAAGAGATTAAGGAACAAACCTGTTAAAAAATTGGATATTGGCCACTCATATTCTCCCAGTTCAATTGATTCTTGCAGTTCACTTAACCCAACAGAGTGTCTTAGTGTGCAAACTGTCCTAAACTCATGTAGTCCCCGATCGATAGTATCGAGAAAAACATTGAAACAATGCATTTATGCTCCATTTTCAAATTTCTTCCCTGGTTAATGCGAATGAATCGATCAACGGTTCATTTTTGGATTCAAGATGGTTGGTGATTGAGGAAGCATCCTCGAGGAATTCTAATAATGAATTGATTCTAGGTTTAAAGTCATTGAGCTCAGAGGAAACACACCGACGGGAGACTACGCTTCTGAATTGTAATAATCGATCAAGACCAGTTATACCCATTGGTCCTGGCTTTCAAGCTGAAATTCCATGAACTTTATCTTGTATGAACTAAATAGCACCTTTACATTTCTATTTCTTTTTTTTTTCTTCTTTTATATTTGTTTAATGAATATTTTTTTAATGTAGAAATAGTGAATACAAATTGTAGAGCGAGAAATATTGTATTACTTAAATTAGTAACACAAATAAATTCTTTTTATTTATTTAGATTATCCACGAAAACTAGTATGTTAACTAGCTATGTGAGTGTTTTGCTGCGAGTTGGATACTTTTTATTAATAAAAGAATGAATATACAAGCTTTTTCAACATGTTTTTTGACATAAAAAAATTCCAATCACAAACTAAAATATACACGCATTTAATTAAATAAATTGATATTTTATCAAGAGATAACTAAAATTAAGATTTTTAATCTTGTAATACAAATCATGTATTGGGTTCCTGAATATCATACACACAACGAAAATAATAAAACAAAATTATTTTGGAGTCCCTAAGATCCTGTTATATAGATCTAGAGTTGTTTAGAGATTTATTACATGAAAATTTGATCTTCTTTGGCTTTGATTAATTCTTTAAACGCTGGATTGTCGCAAACTGCAAGCAGTCCAATTGTCTAGTCTTCAACGGTGATCCACACAATAAGGATATGCTCCAAACAAAGTAATGACCTTTTTAATATGTTATTATAATCTAGCGTAATCAGACCTCCTCTTAGGATTAGACCTGTCCACTAGTCCATAAATACCTCTTCTAGACCATCCATGTAATTTGTTTGGAGCATATCGTTATTTAGTTATAGCAACTCACACTTGATTGCTCAGAATCACCCGTTATCATAAGTCTGCCTACATCATTGACATTGAAAATAGAGGAGAACTATTGTGTGAATAATTTTTTAGATTTTAATTGGAGTTTATTTTTAAGTCTACAGATTGGACAAAGATATGTATTTTAACTCATAAAATATATTTGGAAGAAAAAGTTCATCAAATTATGGTTTTTATATGAAACAGTCGATCGGTTAATATAATTGAATCCAGTCGGCTGACCGATTAAGCAAGATGATTGGACTTTCCCCTTGTCGCATTTCAGAAGCCTGACATTTACTAAATATTGTTATTCCTAAGCACGATTAGTATCTTGTCTCGTTTTAGAATAGTGACATCTAGTTAATCTCGTGCTTTTGAAGCGCGACAGGATGAAAGTATGTTATTTTACCAAATCTTTTTTAAAATGTGTTATTCCATCAATTTTTTATGTTTATTATGCCAATTTGAAAAAAAAAATAGATTTTGGTGAGTTACATTTTTACAGAAAGATTTATCCTTCGATGTGCTATTATTTTTATAATAATTGTAGTCAGTAGAAATAGATAATTATTGATTGAATCGATTTTTAATTTTGGGTGTACTTTATTTTGTATCTAGTTTGCAATTTGCATGGGATAATTGTTGAATGAGTTTAATTTTTTTTATTTTTTGTGGATATTGAAATAATGAATCTAAATTAAAGCGCACTAAATACCATTTTTATTGCATTGCATACTTAGTAGTGTAAATAATTCTTGTTTTATTTTTAAAATATTTTCCTCTCTCTATTAAACTATCATATTAGTAGTTTCTTGTGCGAATTTTGCAATGTATTTCAGAGAGATTTGTTCATGTCAAACTCATACAAGTATCTTAAAAAACTTTTTTATTTTATAAATTATAGATGGTCAAAAGATTTTTTTTTTTAGTTCCTCTACTCTTTATTTGTACTAGTTAACCCTTTCTTGTTCTTTTTTTTTATTATTCACGTGGGGTGTCCCGGCCAATTTGCGCGTACCTCGACTACTCCCTACGGGCCTTGAAGTTAACGATCAGGTAAGCCTCCAGTGACTATCAATATTAACAATCTCAGGATTCAAACCTGAAACCACATAGGGAGCAAACTTCTTTCTTTTTTCTTTCTTTTTATTTGTACTAGTGTTAACCCTCTACCTAATAACACATGTCCAAACTCATTATATTTAATTTCTCTTTTTTATTTTTTTCCACAACCATCCATCCAAACTCTCCACATTGAATCCACTTTAGCCACCAAAAACCTTCATAACCATTGTCAATAACCCATTCCTTCATCGCCAGTCACTGCACCATGAATAGCAGCAGCAACAACAATCTCAACCATCCGTAACCATTGCTCGGTATTGCCTCAAGGACTAATTACAACAAAATATTTTTTATTTTAAAATATATTAAAATAATTTTTTATATTTTAAAATTTATTTTTTATATCAATACTAGTTATAACCACTATCAATAATTGCTTCCAGCACTAACAACAGTTACAATAAAGTGTTTTTCGCTTGGAAATACATTAAAATATATTTTTTTATTTTTAAAAATTTATTTTTAATATCAGCACATTAAAACGATATGAAAACACCATGAAAAATTAATTTGAAATAAAGAAAAAATAAAAAAAATTATTCTTTAATAAAAAACTTTATAAATATAAAAATAAAGGCTCGTAAATGTTTAATTTACCATCCTAACTATGCCCTCTCTTTTTTTCACCAATACTTCTCATTTAATGTAATTGTAGCCTTCATAGGAATTGTTATTATACAAAAGATTTATCGAATCATTGTATTGAAAACTATTTATATTAGTAAAATTATCTCATGGTAATTTTTTGTGCGGCTATTCTTACTCTTTAAAATTAGGTATTGGATAAAGGGCCAATAAAATATCACATTTTATGAAATTTCTAATGAAATTTTAATTTTCTGTAGAGGTCTCTTTAGGAAGCCCAAAGCTTCAGATGGCGTTGCGTTGGATTTGTGTATGAGCATAGGACACTGAAAAAGGGGTTTTGTTCCAGTTGCAAATTCCAGTGGAAGACAAACATAACAAGAAAACAAAAATAAACTGCAAGCCTGTCTTAAAATTATACAAGGCTGTCTAAAACAGTTGACCAGTGAGCTACCAATTACCTTGAACAATTTATTGCTACCCTTTATATGTTTTTTTATATATAAAAAAAGAAAAAGAAATGAAGATAATTATTGCTGCCTACTTCACAGTTCATAAAATTTATTTTTAACATTAGCAATTAAAAATCCAAAAAAATTAAAGAAAATAAATCCAAATTTTCTTTAAAACACAGTATCACAGTAAAAACAAACACAGTTTCGATGGGTAAACAAGACAATCATTGGGTTCCGAGCCCCCTCTTATTTCCTTTTTCTCTTTTTCTTTCCCTCTTTCTTTCTTTATATCCTCTACGAAGGAGAACATGTTGGGATGTTTTCTTAGTCACCTTTTGACTTTAGAGGCAAATTTGTTGATCATATGGAGCCTTTTCAGATATGGAGAAAAAGCAGAAAGCATGATCTCAAGCTCATTCGATTGAAAGTGTTGATTACCTTAGATCCCTTTGATGTCCAAATAAGAGAACAAAAATCTAATATCATATGAAATAATCATTGCTTAGCTTGATTTCTGTTCTGGTAATGGGATTGGAGCCCTACTGATGTTCAAGGAGCATTTTGAGTCGCCTCCTACTGGTCAATCAAACATTATGGCTGGATTTGGCAACACTTCACTGAGCCTTAAAGCTGTGTCCTTGTATTGATTTTGCATATTTAGGCTTTGGCTTGACAGTTAACTCCACCAGAAAAGAATGAGATGAACACTGAGCAGTATAATTTGATAACTCCTACGCTTGTGCAATTTATACTGTGTTAAATTATCCCATATTGTTGGCTGACTCAAAGCTAAGGGATCATTTGGGGTTTGTCAAAAAAAAAGAGCAAATTTTCCATTAATGCAATTGCAGAACTGGATACTCCCAAGTAGGATGCCTTGCAAGATCTCAACTTCATGCGTGCAGGAATAACATGCACTTATGGTACCTGATTGAAAACAGTGGTAGCTGAGTTGATTGATGCAATATCCGGATTCTTTGTCTCCAGTCTGCATGTAGCTAGTTTTGTTCTTCTCTTTTGTTGTCTGTCACGAAGTTGTGATTCTGAAGTCATTACAGTGTTCTTATCACGGAGTTCTTTGCTCATGGTGGAGCTTGTGGTATTTGCTGCCCTTCCATGCTGGATAAATTCCATATATACAGGATTTAAAAGATGATCATGTTAGTTGAGCTGGATATGATTTTTAGCACAAAATGAATGGACTTAAAACATGAGGAAATTTAGGGAAAGAACAAAGGTTGAAATAAATGTTGACATAATCTTATATCCATTTATGCAAATGTATTACCAGCAGAGAGACCCATTGAAGCTCCAGGATCAAAACAATGAACTCAGAGAAACATTACTCAAATTACAGAAAGTTGCCTGATCTGTCAATATTGAATGAATTGGCAGCACATGGTTGATTTGGAACCAATGAAAAAAGCAAGGGTGCATGAGCCCACATCAAAGAGATTTTTGTCCCCAAGAATATGTAATATGCCAAAAATTTGAAGATGTCTGAAACAGCCTTGCAGCCTTCGCACAGTCCATCAGCAAAATCTTTGCTATGTCGGACAAGGATGAAAAAGGAAAACCCAATCAAATTCAAGGGCACGCACATCCGCACGAATAGGCACACATATTCTCCATGTCCTAGCCAGTTTTGGTAAAAAGACAAACTAGCATAAACAAAATGAGGGCCGAGAAAACCAGTTCAGCAATTAACAAGAGTTATGACTGGAAACACTGAGAAAAGAACACTAAAAATTTCTTGTTATTAGAAAAATTGAGAAGAAGCAATGCAACTCACAGTAAAGGCAACAAATTTAGGGGTGTTTTTATCCAACCAACTGATGAAGAATACATTAGGCATGTGTGCTTACACAACAAATGCATCAAAATTAACAACATTAAACCGAAGAAACACCTTATGGACTTGCCAATTCAGTATAATCGCAACACGCTCCTTGCAATGGATTGTGCTTGACTGGACTTACTCTTCCCCCACCCATTTCGACGACTGTTCCTCAGCGGCGTCAAGTAGAACCTTAGGAGTCCATTTTCCATGTTGTTAGGTGAATACCTTGCACTCCTGTTCCTCTCCAACACAAACTCGTCCCTTTTCTTTCTCCCATTACCATTAGTCTCAACACTGCTCTTCCTTGCACTGCTAAAAGATCCACCACCCCCAAAATTATGAGAATTCCTCCAACTAACACTGCTGTTGCTCCTCAAAATCTTCGGGTTAAACCCCCCTCTAACATCTCCATTACGTTCCCCTCTCAATTCTGGCCAAGACTCTGAAAAAGACCTCTCAACCCCATTTGCTCTGCTATACCTATCATCATCATCTTCTTTGTTAACACTTCTCCGGTGTATAAACCCCCAAATATTCCATGCCTTGCTCCATCTCCGCGGCTTCTTAGCCCCTTTCCTTTCACCATTCCCCCCCACCAAAGATGCATTGTCTCTAAACCCCATGTCAAAAGTCTCAGAACAATCATCTCTCAAAGAATTCGAGTTTGAATCCCTAAAATCCCTATCAGGAACCACCAACTTAGGTCCATGGATATAATCCGCAGTAGCTGGTGTCACCTTGGCATTGGAAACAGCCTTCAACTCATCAATCTCCGCTACCACAGCTGCAGCAGTCTTCCTAATAGAATTAGACCTGTCAAGACTCTTCCTCCTCCTCGAGGAAGAATCAGAATAATAATCCCTAGTTTGAGCAGACCCACCAGGGACAGCCTCATCTTCATTGATGGAATTCATAGATATTCGTGGTGGTTCCTCAACTGGGATTTGAGTATCAGACCTTAAAACAACATTAACAGGAGCATCCTCAACAACAGAAACCATTGTAGGCATTCTTGGGAATGTCCTTCCAATCAGATATCCATCCCAAGAAGCACGAGGCTCATCGAAAGAATACCTAGGATCATCAAAAGAAATCCTCCCAGCATCAAGAGAGAACCTCGGATCCGTGTCACAAGACCTTCTACCAAACCCATAATCAGCAATTTCTGACTGAGTCTCCCTATACTGCCTCCCAATTGGCTTCTCTACAGGCAATGTAGCCGAACCAGGACCGTCATTTCTCTGCTTCTTAAGCTTCTGCTTTTGCCTCCATTTCTGCAATTTCTTGCTAAAAACCGAAGCAGCAGACCAGAAACTACCAGCAATCTCTTTAAAATCCCTCCCTGAAGTCTTTTTAGACTGCGAATCAAGATCTATATGGTCCTTCATGGTCTTAAGCTCCTCCAAAACTGCTTCTTGAACTGGCTCTGGCTCTATAACAATCCCTTCTTCGTCGTCTTCGAAGTCGTCTTCCTCTTCCCCTTCCTCTTCCTCTTCCTCTATAATCTCATCAATTGGGTTTGCATTCGAATTTCTCGCTGTCAAATTAGACTCTTCTAAGACCCCATTAGCCAAGACATCTCCACCAATATTGGCATTCACATTCTCATTTTCAGTGTCGGTTTCGTTCTCGATTTCTTCCTCTTCCTTAGACTCAAAAACCGGACCTCGAACACTAGAACAAGAAATTCTGGGCTCAACAGCCTCAATTTCAGGTCCTCCTTTAAAGGGCTCTTTTTTAACAGATGGGTTTCTCTCGCTGTCTTGATTAAAGAGAGACCAAAGAGTATTTCTCACTCGAACGTCACAAGATTTTCTTTGAGGCTCAAAAACCCCAGAAAACCCTTCGTTTTTAGAGGCAGAAAAGGATTTAGTACGGCGGAGCTCGGGAAAAAAAGAAGACTTGCTGCTGTTATTATTATTATTGGAGCTCGACGGTTGAGGAGGCTTGAAGATGGCTTTAAGGGCGGCGGTGGCAGTGGGTTTGCGGGAAGAGGAAGAAGAAGCGGCGGAGGAGGTGTTGGGATCGAGCACGGCAAGACGCTCGCAGAGGCATGAAGGGCAAAAACCAGTGAAATGTTCTTCTGGATGACGGTCACAAGAAGTTGAAGGACGGTGGGGTTGCGGTGGTTGAGGTGGTTCAGTGGTGGGATTCATAACCGGTAGTGGTGTGTAATGCACCCTCTTCTCATATTAGAGTGAACGAAAGAAGGAAAGAGTGAGCGAAAGCAAAGGGAAAAGAAGAAGAAGAGAGACAGATTTTCTGAGAGAGAACTGTTTGGTTCCAACGGACAGTGAGAGAGAGAGAGAGAGAGAGAGAAAGTGAAGAGAAAGTGAGAGTAAAAATGATGGAACCAACGGGAAAATTAAAGAAAAGCTAAGAAAAAAGAAAAAGAAAAGAAAATCTCCGCGTAGAATTTAGAATGGCCCACTTAGACGGTCTTTTATTTTAATTTTTGGGCTTAATTCTCTAGTCTGGGGGCACTCGCATGTGAAAGGACTATTTTGGGGCTATTAAATCCTTAATTTAAAGGCAGTCTGCCTAGATGTCCGTTCTTTTTCTTCATTTCTTTTTTACAATTGAATATGATTATGTTATGCTACCTGATTTTATCTTTGGGACTGTATTTAAATATTTTTAAAAAATACAAAATTAATTTTTATGTATTTTTTAATAATTTTTATATATTAATACTAAAATTAAAAAATATATTTTAATATATTTTCAAACAAAAAATTCTCTTAAAAATACTATATATTATAATATCACAATATCAAATACACACTAAATCTAAATCTCAATCTCAAGTAAACTTTGATTAAACAAGTTTAGAATATTCCTTCACATGTCTATGTCTAGGATTAATACAAGATTTGCACAAGCTAATCCTTTTAGTTCATTATCGTTTTGGAGCTTTAGGACAATTAATTATTCATATGAGCCTATGCTTAGACAATACAACCTTGTTAATGTCAAGATTGTTAAGTTTTATGGTTGAATTTGACTTATCAATGTCAATTGTAACATAATAGATGAAAAAATGGGATTTATTAGCATGAAATGCTACAATTTTTTTTAATATAGATGTTGGAGTTAGCTTGCGTGTACCTCGACTAATCTTACGGACCCTGAAGTTAACAATCATGTAAGCTTTTAGTGGCCTTCAGGTTTGTAGAACTCGAACGGATAAATTCTAAAAAATAAATGTTACATGTTTTAAGTCAAACAATGGTAATGCAAGCTTAATTTGTTTAATATACTAAAAAATAATAATTTGAAAAGAAAAAAAAAACTTAGAAAGTTTGGCAGTGTTTAGTTAATGTTCTAAAACAAAAAAATAGATAAAAAAAAGGAGAAAAATAAACATGTGTAATTGAAGAGACATAAATATAACATAAATTTATATATGAAATAATTTTAAAATAAAATATAAAAATTTAAATCAGAACATTAAATAATACATGCCAAGTGATCTTCATCTCTGTTATTTTTAGTTTTATGTTGTCTTAAAAACAGTGAAGAAATACTATCTTCTTAATAGTAAAATAGTAAAATTGAATTATGAAACTTAAATTCAATAATGAAGATGTCGAGCGACAATCCCACATAAAATCTTATTTTATAAACTTTTTTTAAAAAATCAATAAACAACACTGACAAATTTGAATCGAAAGCTGCCATTAAAAACTTTATCCTGGATCAGACCAAGGACTAATAGCCATGAATATCTCAGTACATGGTTGATCATGTGTTTAAGGTTTTTAATAAATCTCGAACCTGCGATGAAATAAATCCTAAACTTGCAGCCATATCACCTCCTGCACATCAAAGAGAAGCTACTGAGGATTTGGAGGTGCCCAAATGCTAATTCTTTTTCTTTTTTCTTTTAATTTTCCCTTTGTTCTTGTTCTCGTCTTCTCGTAGGATGCCTTTCGATTTTCAAAGATTCCTGTCGAGAGAAAAAGCAAAAGCAAACCACGCCATCACTAGAGGGAGGGGGTGAAAGAGAGAGGAGTTGCTGGGTGTGTGTGTGTGTGTTTTCTTCTTTTTTTCCATCTTTTCCTCTTTCTCTCATATCGCTTTCTTTCTTTTTTTCCTTTTTCCTGTTCTAAGCTCTTTTTGTTTTTCCGGCTTTCTTTTTCTCCCAAACATGCTGACCAATCTGTTTTTTTCTTATGGTTTTTCCCACTTGGATTTATCGTGCCACCAACCTAGATGTCTCACCAATGGGTGCACATATTATGCACACTCCTTGTCAAGGCTCTTACATGATGGAGACCCTAGACAAGATAGCCAGTCTCAAGAACGAGAATAGAGGAATCTCCCATTTGGGCCTTTCATTATCCAAATCATGTACCTAAATTGATGTTGTTTTGCTTTTTTTTCTCTCAATTTTCATGTGGGTTTGGTCGGAGAAATGAAACTTTGAGAGCTTGGCTTTCACTTCGGATTGGCTTGCCCTTTTACATTATATTTGGCAAAAAGGATATAGAAATGATGCATCTTTGTACAAAGGCTCAAATACACGAATAAGTGCTAGGTGAAAGCTATAGGGGAATTTCCCTTTGAATAAACAATCCTTAATTTCCCATCCCCGGAAGGAAAATTGCATGCCCTATTGCAATCAAATGCCTCTTCTCTAAACAACAACTTGGTATCCTATTTCATGTTATATAGAGATAATTCATCAATTAACCCGGTAATGTTTATAGTTATAAAAAAATCAAAATTGTTTGAGAACAAGGCTTATTTGTTGGATAATCAATTAATTTATTGGTTTTGAAAATCCGATATATTATTTCTAGCCAAAATGACTAGTGTCTAGTACTTGCAAAAAGTACTCTTTGATAAATTCGAGGACTCTCTAATGTTTAAGTAAGTTTTTTTTTTTTTGAAAAAAGTACAATGATATTTTAAAGAGACTCTAAAAATAAATATATAGTAGAAAACAAAGATTTAAAACCCTCTCTTCTAAGGATCCAACAGGTCTTTATAATTCATCCTCACTTTTTCTTGATCATATTCCAACATTTTTTTATCAGACAGAAAAATATCTCTAACTTTATCAAAGAAAAATAAAATTTATAACCGGGGCTGTTCAGGCCAGTTTATGCGCACTACGACTAATCCCCGGACTCACTGAATACCCTGAAGCCCAGTAGACAAGTAAGGCACTGCGGGGATGACAGGCGTACACGCTAAGACTTGAACCCAGGATGCAAAGGCAGGAAAACCCTGCCAAGACCACTGGACCAAAAGCCTCGGTGCAGAAAATATTTATATATACATGTGAGCTCAGCATTTAGCTAACCAAATAAATAATGGATCTAACATATTATCAAACCTATATATACCTAAGCTTAAAGATATTGAGTTATCATCTGGTTTTTGTTTTCTTAAAATTAAAAAAAAAACAAAACAAAACAAAAACTTGTTGATTTTATCATGTACATTAATTTGATGCAAAGCTAACATCCATGATTCTTCCTATTCTTAGGATTTGTAAAGTTGATTATAGAGAGTTACAATCGAATCAACATTTGTGGCTGATGACTTCAAAGTTATCATTTTTAGCAGGGAGAAAAAGCTCTGTTTTTTAATTAGGTGTCTTCTTTCTCACTAAAGGGCAAAAAAAGGAGACAAAAGAAAAGGATGCCAAAGAAGCATAACACCTAGTGCCAATTTCTGAGGCACCTTACCGGTTTTGGTGCCTCTGGAACAATTTTTTCTCTATTTCGATCCTAAGAAAATTATTTAAATATTTATTTATTATATGGATGGAATCTTTTGATATATACATAGGATCCTAACCCCCACATACATACATACATACATACATACATATGTGTGTCATGTATTATATTTTTTAAAATATCAATATCTATGGGTAATAGATATAATAAGTGGCAGAGACAACGGGGCTAGTAGGGACTCCGACCCTTGCAAAGAAATATTTTTTCCAATCCCTTCCTTGTATAAAATAAAAAATTTAATCTTTTTAAAATAATTCTTTTAATTTGGCTCTTCTTAATTTTTTTTTCTCCGTCCCTGGATATAATGTTTTAAAGTATTTTTTATTTAAAAATATATTAAAATAATATTTTTTATTTTTTAAATTTATTTTTGATATTAATATATCAAAATCATCTAATTTTATTAAAAAAATATTAATTTAAAATAAAATAAATTTAAAAAATAACAAAACAACGAAATGGCCAACATTTCCGTTGAAAACTCAGATACTAGCAGATTGCTCTTTGAGATGCACAAAATGGAATGGTGGTACGTAGAGAGAATAATGAGCAAATGAGTGGGTAAACGTGTCTACGTATACGGTAGGGCAGTAGTATTTTAAAAATTGCTATATTATATCGTATAGGACACGTCATTCTTGTCGCTCCAGATTGAGATAGATGATCGATCAGTCACGAGTCAGGGAGTCTTTATACAGAGCGTGGGGTGGTCACGTTTCCGTATCCAAACAGCAGAAAACATGGGCCCACACAATATATATACACACTCAGCTACTTGATGATAGGGGCACCCTAATTGAAAGCTAAGCAGATGCATGTGATCTCAAAGCTGTATTTAGTATTCCCACGTGTCGCAAAGACCACTCGGACTAGCCATTCCTGTGCTTTGCTGCTGTAATTTTCTTTTTTCTATTTCGAATTTTCGTTAATTACTGTTTGGCCGGTCTTAAATTGTGTACTTTTTGTTCGTGAATGTTGGATTTTAGTATTTACTTTCTCGAATGATGAAGTCGGAAACTTTAGACAAAATTGAATTTTCCACGGCTGTGTTCTACATCGATTAACTAGCTATTTCATTGATGGTTCACAACCATGTCGGTTGAAAAATAAAATAAAATAAAAGGTTATTAATAATATAGAGACAAAAATAATAAATTAATAAAAATATATAAATTAAAATATTTGACACTGCATTACGAGTTTTTTATCTGGATACTTTGAATGATTTTGTTTATCAAAATCAAACTTTCATTTAAAATAAAAAAAATAGTTTATTATATTTAAACTATAAAAAAATAGTTTAAAATAGAAATATATACATATAAAATTGATTGAATAAAATAAAAAATATATATATTATATTACACATATTATAAATATTATTCAAAAAAATAGTTTTTTTATTTATATAAATCATAAAAAGAATTATAAATGAATTAAAATAATCTCTTCAAAAATTAAACACATATAAAATAACTATCATTTAAAAGAAACTATATAAACAAAATAAAAAGAAGAAGAAAATGTGTATTAATTTAAATATAAATAAAAGAATAATTTTGAAAAAAAATATAAAAAACATTAATCTAAAAAACAATTAGAAACAAAATAACTTTTTTTTAAAAAAAAGGCTAGGCGATGATCCTGTCCCATTTTGTTAGGAGTCACGGGCTTGAGCTCTTTTTTTATTGCAACTAAAGCAAGTAACATGTTGTTCATCCTATTTTTTTATTAAAAAAACAGACGATGCGTTGTCTAATTTTGCCCAGATTCCGGCTGCTATGATGGCTAGAAAATCAGGGTTGATGACTTTTTTACTCAAAAACCTAGTTTTCAACCCATTTTGATCTGAAACATCTTAAACCTATCAATGGCCTAAAAAACCCAAAAACTCGTCTTGAAACCAAAAATCTTCTCAAGCTTACATCTATTTTTAGGCACTTTAAGGGCAAAAAAAAAAAAAAACACATAATATGAACTCTAATAATCAAATGGAATCATTTGACACAAAAATCGATTGTTTTGGTGATTGAAATCAGCGTCAACGATGTTTCTCTCTCTCTCTATCACCAGAATCCAACTACCTCTCTTTCTCATATCTCAAACAAAGGATAAAAATATAAGAAAAATAAAATTTTATATCAAAATTCAATTGAAAAAATATCAAGGGATATAAAATGTATATTTTTTTAAAGGTGAGGACTTAATTAAATTTTTTTTGTGAACTTTGAAATCATCATCCATTTGTGGCGCCTTTTCTAATCTAGTCCCTGATCTTTTAATTTTGTTCTTAGTTAACAAATTTGATTCAATTTCCTTTGAATTTAGCCTAAAAGGATGCAATTGCTCAATAAAATAAATTTGAGGATCAATTTGAAAAAAAAAAGCCAAATTTTGAAAAGTAAATTCACAATAAATATGAGATGATGAGCAGTATATTGGGTACAATGAAATGGACATACCTTTTAGATTTTTAGTAATGTGACTGGGTTTGACCATGAGTCTACAAGTTTTCATGCAAAATAAGTGTTGTGTTGAAACATGAGACCCTCCAATGCTTAAATGTGTGTATGGCCATGCAATATAGAGTGCTTTTTAAATGAAAATATATTAAAATGATAATTTTTTCAGATTATTTTTAAATTTTAGACATTAACACATAAAAACTATAAAAAAAACATCTAAAAGTATCAAATTAATGCCTTTTCAAACAAAAAGTATTTTAAAAAGTAGGTCCAACCATAAAAAAAATACTTCCTATGTTAATAAGTGTAAGAGAAGTATAATGTATATGAAAAACAAAATACAAGAGAAATGTATGTATAAAGAAAAATAATTTATGACCTAGACCTAAAATGACATGATTGGTTTTGACTGGCTTTTATGAACTATAATGATTGGCTCGATTTGATGGTCTAAAATGACATGACTAACTTTGACTTGATCTAAAATGACATGATTGCCTTTTATAACCTAAAAATAACATGCTTGGTTTTTGCTGGCTTTTATAGCCTAGAATATACACTCTACTCTATGAGTGTATGTTGCTAAATTTGACTTTCAATGTCTATGTGGAGCTTTAACTAAGAATCAAATTAGGATTTTGTCTGATGATTAAATATATTGTACACTCAATCTTTGAACTTTCTTCACATAGAGAAGGAGACATATAATTAATGGAGAAATGTGTATGCTACTATTAGCTAGTCGTGGTGGCTTTGTTTATTGTTGTATTATGCAATAGTTGTTGTGTCATGCACGTAATTAATGAATATTTTGATGATGGATAGTATTATTGGCGTAAAAAATAGTGTCTGCTTTGTATAGAAAAACTCATGTGTGCATAGAAAAATTATATACATGAAAAATTTGTATGTACGGCTCATGAGAATCCAAAAAATACATAAAAAGATATGTCAAGGTAGGATAGGACAAACCGGGTTAATGACAGATTTGGGCTGGATTTTTGAACTGGAACTCCGACCATTTGAGCTTGGCCTAACAACTAAAAAAAATTATATTTTTTTATATAAAAAAACAGGTATTATCAGAGAAGCTTCTTTATTACAAAATGTTTCAGAGACGGAAACATAAATTAGATCTTTGCATATGCTGTATTGTTGAGAAAAAAAAAAGATCTTTATTACTTATTAAATGGTTACTCAATATAAAAATTAAATGATTATCCATTAAATTTGAAGAAAAACTTTTCTATTCTAACTCGTTAATGTTTTGACTTTGAAATCGTCCTTTCTCTCCTCTGCTTTGTTTACATTCTTTTTCTTTGGCTTTCATATGGAGTTAATTATGTATTTAGTGTCTGAATTGTTAATCTTTTTCTCTATATTGGTGTATATATTTTTAATCATTGAGTGTTTCAATTTTTAATTTTTTAATGAATTAAATTGACAAATGATATTTTGAGCGAATATTTATAAATTTATAAATTTATTTTTAATTGAGTGTTTATACTTTTATTTTTGTTTATTTGAGTGTCTGTATTGCTATTTGAATTTCTGAATTTACAAAAATCAATTAAGTGCTTTTATTATATTTTATTAGTTAATTATTATGTTCTAAGCAAGTGTCTTAGTTGATATCCTTGCATGGGACATATTTGCCTGTGTAGAAAAATAAAAATAAATGAAAAACATATAGGGTTTTGTTCGTAAGAAAATAAATCAATCTTATCTTGAATATTTGTTTTTATTTTATTTTAATGGAGGTTTTGCTAGATTTAATTAATGGTTATGATTTTACCTTAGTGTATAAGATGGTTGTCTTGACGATGGGGCATGAACAAAAACAATGGAATAATAAGTTTTTCTTTAATGAATTTTGATATAAAATTGTATTTAAAATTGTTATTTTTGTAAAAACTATCAAATTTGTTAACTTATATATATTAGAACAAAATTGAATGAAGCTAAGTTTTTTCCTTATAGACAAATTGTCTTTTATTCTAAGTTTTGTTGTTTAATTAGTATTTTACTCTTGGAAAGCGCACATAATGAAAAACACCATTAATTATAAGAATGGCAATATACTTGTTATAACTTAATTTTTAACCCTCTTAAAAAAAAAGTCACAAGGCAAAAGACAAAAATCAATAAAAAAAATGAAAAAATATTTAAAAAAAAGAAGAAAAAGAAAATGCAATTAGAGATGAGATTAAGAAGAAATTGAGAGAAAATGGTTGAAATTGACTGGATAATTAAAAATTAACAAAACAAGAACCGGGTAGCAAAATGCAAGGACAATAAAATGCAATTAGGGATGAGATTGTAAGGAAATGGCGATAAAAGGATTGAAATTAGCTAAATAACTGAAATTAAAAAGCTAAGGACTAGATTGAAAAATGTAGAGAAATTGAGGAACTGTTTTAATATAATATGGGATGAAATTGAAAGAAATAAAGAGATAAAAAATTGAAATGGATAAAAAATAAAGAATTAAAGATCCAAGGACCAAAATCTGAAACGTGGAGAAATTGAGGTACCACTGCATAACATATGCAAGAGGCTAGCACAATTCTTGGTTGTCATATTTTAGATGATAATTGTTTAGTTTAAATTGAAAGTATGATAACTAAAAATTAAATAGCATATAACTCATAAATCAAAGCAATGTACTTAAATCTGAAATTAAATTAAAACAATTTCCTAGAATGTCTACTAAGCCATACAAAGTAAATTATTATGCCTAAAACAAAAAGGTATTAAACTAAAACCAATATAAATATAAATTACTTACATCTTCAAGGTACTTTAATAAAGAAGAAAATTAAGATTTTTTTATTCATGAGCTAGGAAAAAAAAAAGTAATAACAAATAAATCCAAATGTAAACCTAAATCATGAGACTTGACATCCAAGGCCAAAGCACGACCAAGCTGAGCTGAGCTGAGCTTATTCTTTTGAAACGTTTATAGTAATAATTATTTTTTAAAATTAATTTTGATAAATAAATAAATTATAAAGCTTACCATTAGCACAAACATATGTTAAAATAAGATTACATGAAAATCAAATAAATAACCAATTGCTTATATAGATTAGAGCAAAATTAGGACTTGAAGATACATCCTCCCATACAAATAACTGAAGTTTTATACAATATACGGTGGACAAGTTAACGGATGCATTTAATTAAGGTAGTGCTTGAAATTATGGTAATAATATTTTTTAAAATATTTTTTATTTATAAATTTATTAAAATAATATTTTTAATTTATTTTATTTTTTAAAATTTATATTTAACATCAATACATCAAAACAATCCAAAATTATAAAAAATAATTTAAAGCAAAATACATTCTAAAAATTCTTTAAAATACCTTTTAAACACAAAAATAAATACACAATAAGTCACACCGGGGAATGTCATTGTTGCATGCACTTTTAATTTCTTTGCTTCCACATGCCATAAATGGTGAGCATTCCAGGCAGTTCTAACAAAAATAGGTGGGAGGAAAGGTTCTATCAAGCAGTAGGTTATTAATGCAGATGGAAGCACAACAACATGATAACATGTATTGACAGATAAAAAGTAGATGAAATTGAAGTGAAAACACAAAGAAATCTATTTTTAAAAAAAATATCAATTTGATAAAATTTATATTCTAAAGAGGTTTGTAATGTCTTTTATAGATTAGAAAAACCGATTTAAACTAGGAAAAAAATTAAAAATCCCTAAACATAAAGAATCATAAAACTTTATTTTATTTCTGAAATATCAATTTGATCAAATATGCTTTTAAAGATGTTTACAAAACGTTTTATAGGCTAGAAAAAACTAATTTAGACTAGGAAATAAAATCAAAATTTCTAAACAAAGGAAAATAATATAAAATCCAAAAATAAATAATAAATTCAGGAAAAGTTAAGAAAACTAGAAACATTTGCCCAAACAGCAAATTCTTAGTCTAATTTCAAGAAATTTAATGGTTCAATGAGTGATGTAGTAACTCTATATAAAAAAATAATATATAGAATCTTTTGTATAAATCTGAACTCGATTTAATTGTCAGATATCTTATTATTTTCATTTGAAGTTTTTATTATGTGACCAAGCATTCTCTTAAATTTAAACTTGTTTTATTGTTATATAAAAATATTTTCTAAGCCATTGGATGGTAAGTTTGAAACAAATCCTCAAAGACTACTATAGGGGTTCTAATTAATTATATATTTATAAGAAGTCTTAACCCGACTACATTAACTATTCATTCTGATTAAAACTTTATATATAAATATATATGTGATATTTAAAAAAAAAACAAAATAGATTTATGTTAATTTAAATAAAATGATCTAGATTAAAAATATATTGAAAAATCATATATCATTAAAAACTGAATAAATGCAATTAAAAATGTAAAATTATATCTAAGAGTTTATCAATCATATAAATATAGTTAGAACATCGCCTTTTCAAATTGAATTAGTAAGAACCATTCATACTACGTTTTTTTTTAAAGCAAATAGTAATAAATTGACTCAATTGACCCCACTCAACTTGGTAAGAAAATTATTATTTATTTTTTAAAAAATATTAAACATCACTTCCTAAATATCCCAATAAAATCGTCAAAAAAATTTAATGCAGAAGGAGCTAAGGATCAATTTTATAATTAGATTATGCAATTAAAGAGGAAATGAAATGACTGAATGTGAGAAGAATGCTATCCATCAAGTCAATCCCTTAAAATAAATAAGATGTTTAATTTATTAATGATAAATATTGAACTCATAATTAAAGAAATACTTATTTTTTTTTTCTGTTTTTTAAATTAATCAAACAATTATAGTGACAGATTTTAGATCCATCACTGGTTACATAAAAAAGGGTTTAAACTCTAGATTTTTTCTATTAAGAAAAGAGGTATGAAGAGTGTTGAAGACTGATTCACCATCTTTCTTAAAAAAAAAGGAAAAAAGTGTTGAGTTTTCACCATTAATGCAGTATTAAAGGTAACATTCTTGCAAACCATAACGAACGATTACGAGGGCGAACCGCCGCTGAGTCACGGGATAAATCCGGCTACTTTATAAGAGCTAAGTAGAGCTCCAGCAAGCTACTTCAGTTGGCTATGGCCAGTGGATCTGTCTCTCTGGGTCCATCTCGCTATCCTGATTCTCTTTCGGTTCATCATCACGGGTTCCCATGAACAAACCCTTCGATATTACATTGCCTGTATTTTTCTTTTCTTTCTTTTCTTAAGGTAGGTCAGTTCCATCTTCATTTTCTTCCTGGTTATAGTTCTCTCTGCAATCATCTTATGTAAACTCTAAAAACACACACCATATTGAGTATTGGAGGGCACTCTAAGCTTAACATGACTTGTTTTAAAGGTATTTGTGTTATCCAAGTCTAGTCTTCTCCATCATCCTTAGAAAGAACTTGATTTTAGAAAGATTCATGTGAACCTCATTAGCTATCTAGAATACTTTTTTCTCAAATTCATTTTAGATTATATATAATCCTAAATGATAATCGATAATATCCAAAATAAACTAAAGTTTCTATAAACCTAGGACCATGAACTAAACTGTATATATGTTTAAGGAACATGAGGGACTACGAAGACTAAAAAGTTTATAGGCTAGCCAATTGTATTGGCACCTGGAAGAAGAAGTCCGGTGATTAACGAGGAGATGAGCAACAACTATATACAGCAGTAAATAAATCATGAGCCTTCCTTGGTATACATTTAAAGAAAAGCACCCATTCAATTATGTCTTTCAATTTATTAATTAATTTCTTCTGGCTCGATGCTCCATGCTATATTTTTATTTACTTGCTCTCCTTTGTTACCAATCTCATAACCTACATTAGTTTTCTTAGGTCTTCTAAAAGGAAAAAAAAGACTTACCCTTTTATTTTATTCTTAAAATTAGGTGATTGAAATTTGCACTAGTTTAATTGCGAAATAGTTAGGCAAGATAAGTTGTTGGAACTTGCATCCATCTTATTGCAAAAACAATATAATCCCAAGTAGAAATTTAATTGATAACAATAAATATACCTCTATTTAGCCTATCTAAAGGGTTAACGGGGAGTGATTTTGACTATGAATATGAAAGTGGGTGCATACATGCGGGAAAGGTATATGCAACTTGTCATTGTCGTTGTCATTGGTGGCGGTGGTGGTTGTGGTGGTGGGGGATTGAGGCCATACGGATAAGAATGTATTAATTTGTGTGTCGAATGAGTCGTAATGAAACCCTTTCTCTCTACCTTTACCCTCTTGTTTTTTCAATACAACCTAGTTATTAATCCAAGGAACAACAAGGTTTAAGAGTTTGTCATCCCTTATAATTCTCTTTAGGGTTTGTCTTTTTAGGATTTTGTTTGTTGTTCATATAATTTCTGATATATATCCAAAGTGGACATCTGCCAACAAAGTTTAAGTGGGTTTAAAAAGATCTGGGACAAAAATTCTCTCCCAAGTGCTCCGTGGCCCCATGCCTATGATCCCATCAGCCATATTTTCAAAGTTCTTTTCCATTATACACAAAACAATGAAAGTTGTAGCTATTTTTCAAATAACTTTATCCATTTATGATGTTCATGATGTGCTCTCTAATTTGCGTTGCAAGTTCATGTTTATACTGTGGTAGTCCAACATAGTCCCCACCAAAGCTATGTGTATTAGACAACTTGCCAACCATCCTGTCTCTCTCCAATCAATCATTGTGTTATATGCTATAGTCGTTGGAAATATTGTTTGTATTATTGCACTTATTCCTTGATATTCTTGTTGTCGCTTGATATGGACCTATGCTGGTGTATTATTGCCATTGCTACAAGAAAAAAAATATTATTTGTTCAATTTGTACTTGCTTTACAGTTTACATTACAAATCTGGACATCCTCGACAATGGAGATACTCAAAGGGGTGTAAGTGCATGCAGAGAGCAGACTAAACCATTGGAGGGTTCACGCATCTGAAAGATCAGCAGGTTCTTCTATTGTGTGACGACCGACCTTTTTCCTTGAGATGACACTACTGTTGAAGCATGCAAACAAAAGATTAGGAGGATCATAACATGCTTTTTTTTATTCAGGGAGACAGTTTTTTAAGCTTGTTTTCTGTTCTTTTGTGAGAACTGAAGATTCGGTAGTCAGACTAGTATATAGTTTTGTCTCTCCCAAGCTTTATGCAGTGATAACGAGCTTTATTTCTCTTATTTTGTCATTTTTCTAAATGAAAAGGAACAAAGAGAAATCTAGCCCTTCTGCATTTAAAATTAAACCCCACCAAAAAAATAGCAGTGCAGAACCTTAAAAATGATAAATAAACACACATGGCAAGGATACCATGACCAATGCTAGCTAGTATGGTGGGGGCATTGCTACCTTACTGGAGATTACTACTAAAGTTTCTAGGATGCTGCAATAAATTATGCCATGGATCTTCCCTTACATCATTAATTCATCATCCCTCTTGCACACAGAGCCTTAATTATGATCCTAAACACAGTACTTGACAGCCAATCAGCCATAATATCACCCATGTTAGTACCGTGGGGCAAGGCTGCATTACTGGAATGCATCATCCCCTTTCATGCACAATCGCTGCTCTTTACATGGGAATGCTACGCATATGATTAGACTGATCAATATCTAATTTTATAGGTACATTTCGTATCAAGCTTTACTCCTAGCTAGGATTACAGTAAACATAGAATAGATGGCAGGTTTCCGAGCTGTGGAGTTTGTACAGTTCATTGACGAAGAAAACCCTAATCTCAACTGAATTAGTACAGTCCATTGACGAAGTTTCCTTCGAAGTCATGGACACGAGGAGTGGCTTTAGCTTGGCACAGCTCTTGGCGTTCGGCAAATAATGCAAAGGTAAACACGCGCACCTGATAGATTCCACAAATCTCGCCAAAGCCATTATATCCAATAATGTTGTCTTATTGTAAGCCTTAAACATTATAGTCCATAATTACTCAAACCGATTCTTCCTCGTCTTTAAGGAGAATAAGAGTGTGCAAATACCACATTCAACTGCGAGTAAAAGGGGAAAAGTAATAAGCACATAATTACAAGAGAAATATGAACGCAAAAGGACAATCCATTTGAGAGTCTTAGCCCCCCACATAGACCCGTAAAAGCATATTGGTAAATTGGGCAACGGCTCAAGATTCCCATTTAATAAAAAAATTCTAAGAATAAATAAAGTAATTTTATTGATTATACTTTATAAAATTAAAATGATCTCAATACAAAATAAAAATTGCTTAAAACATCACATATATAAAAACTAAAAAAATATTTCTTAAAAAATTTTAAAAAATTTTATTTATAATTTTGACTCAAGATCCATGTTCACCTTAAACCGGCTATGGTACGGAACACATTAATCAAAGGACTTTTATTTTCCCAATGTGAAAACAATGTATCAAATGATATTCCACTTTAAACAATGCCTCTATTTTGGACCCAGCATGCCTGTCCAACACTCCTTTCACATTTGACCCCATTACTATAGTTTTTATCTGAATTATCCAGGGTAAAGTTCTAAGTGCACATTAACTGGGTAATGTTCCCTACTAGTGACATAATTTATTCCAATTTCCATATAAATATAAGGATGGTTCTGTCTTCTAGTCAATACAACTTAATCATCAACACAGAAATTTCTTTCTGGGCTTATATTTCAGAGGTTCCTATGGGACTCTTCATAGAGTCTAAAATGGCCATGATTAGTCTAGTCCCTGTTAATTAGGCGCACATGAACAGAGTTCCTAAGCCTTGAAATTCCATGTTGCACTAGCCGTCATAGCTTCAAAAAAACCTATGGTAATTATTCATGTGGAGTGAATGAATCCCAATAAAGAATTCAGAGTTTGGCATGTTACTAAAGCAAGACAAAGTCATACATGCATACAGGAGCATATTTTTCAGGCATACCTTCTTAGGGATTTACAGAAATCCGAACATATCTCTGGTAGTGTTATTGCTAGTGCCAAGAGAGCTGCATTATTGACTGACATGCCTTGAAATTTACATGAAAAGGGGGCCAAGGCTTATAGTTTTATATTAAAACTGCACGAAAAATCAAAAGGAGAACTAATTCTCAAAGGTGAGAGATTGGAAAAAGGTAAAGATGATCTTTGCTTTTTCCCTTTTTCTTTTTATATTTCAAAGTAGAGAGGCCCATGAACTAGCAAGAAAAGGATACACATGAAATGATGACTTTGCAAGCAAGAAAGATCCAAAAGTTCTCACCCTTCCTTTTTATAGATGTATCTCGGCCTGCCGATTTCATTGCAGCAAGATCATGGCTACCCTGTGGCAATGAGGCTATCAATGGGCCAGACGAGCACCAGCAGACCCACCTGTTCAAGCTGGTATCCGGCCCGGAATTTGAACCCTTTGTTTCTTTAACATACTGAAAATGGGCTCTCTTCAAGTTCTGGAGTCTAGAACCTTTGGTTTCATGTCCACTCAGCACATTGAAGGTTGGCATTGAGTTCATCCTCGCTCAACAATGACGACAACCGTTTCGGATAGACTCTCAGCAAATGTTCCTAATGAAGGTTCCAGTCCCGAAACTTCAACCCTAATCTTGCATGAAATATGGCTCCTGCATTTCACTAGTTCCGCAGATGCACTGAGCTTACTCACAATTGATGGAATTAGCTTACCAGCATCACCATATAACTCAGCTCCAGGACTGTTTGATATCTCTTGTGTGGAGACCGTAGTTCCTTATTCTGAAAATAAATGGACTGCATTCTCAACTGCATTGTCCAAATGGATTAATGCTTCCCAGCACGCAGTTAGTCTTTGCTGCAGATTATTTCCTTCAGCTTCAGGAATGTGTTCCTTTTAATCCGTGGCCTTTGTTAGTTTCATGTTTAAAGAACCTTCTGCGAGAACCCATTTAGCCAATTCACCTTGTGAGAGAGCGTGAGATGAGATCTGCAAGCCCTTTGGTGAGTTCTTTAGGTCCTGCAAGGAGCATAAACATGATACGGTTTTGATTGAAAAAGAATAAAGATAAATCAAAATGAGATTGAAAACTTTTAGAGATAAATGACACCACTGTTTGTACAATAACAGGTTAATTTCACCACTTTAGAAATCCACCTACGAGATACAAAAAAAAAAAAAAATAGAAAAAAGAGCTAAATTTCATGAACTTAACTTATTGAATTACAATATGAATATAGATAGAAATAAGCTTGAAACATCCCTATAAGAATATGAAAAGCCACAATAAAACACATCAATTAAGTCTTCACATCTTTAATATTTGGAACAAACCTCCAAATAAGATGCAACTAGGTCCATATCCACCATTTAGACGAAAAACTCTTCCATTATGAGCTGAATACCTAAAGCTTTTTGGGCTAATTAAATTCGAGCTCAATCCACCACTATCATCTTCCATGATTGGAAAAAACTCGTTCCTGAGTCTAGTGGCTCATCATCAATATAAGAAGATAAATTAAATATATTGGAAGTTGTTGAAACTTCATAATCATCTGGTAACTTAATTTTGAAAGCATTGTCTCTAATTTTTTTTAGAACTTTAAAAAGCCATCAACACATGGTTGAAGTTTAGGAAATTTCTTGTACGGAAACCTTTCTCTTCTTAAATGGATCCAAACTTTGTCACTTAGTTTGAACATGACATACTTTTTATGTTTATTTGTCAGTTTCTGTATTTTTTCTAATTCTTATTCATTCATGAAGTTTATTGAGTTGTTTGTCCTGTTCTAAGCATCTGCATTCAAATTGTTATGAATTAAACAAAAAGATAAGTTTATAAGACTGATCGAATTCTTTCCATATATAACTTCAAATGAATTATAACCTATTGTTTGACTAACGGACTATTATATGAAAACTCAATATGAGAAAATAACGATTCCCACTCCTATATGTTTTTCTTAATCAAGCTTCGCAACAAAAACCCTTGGTGCAGTTCACGATTTCAGTTTGCTTATCTATTTAAGGATGATATGAAGTACTGAATTTCAGCTTGGTTCCAACTTTTCCCATAAAGTTTTTAAAAAATGACTTAAAAACTTGGTATCACAATAAGAAATAATGGTTTATAAAATTCCATGAAGTCTAACAATTTCTCGATAGAATAAGTCAGCAACATGAGCAACATCGATAATTTTGTTGTAAAGGATGAAATGTGCCATTTTTAAAAATTTATTCACCACTACAAAAATAAAATTTCTTCCTTTATGAGTTCAAGGTAGTCCAAGAATAATATCCATGCTCAAATCTTCCCACCGTACAATTAGAATTGGCAAAGAAGAATACAATCTAGCATTATTGTCATGCTTCTTTGTTTCATGGCAAATTCCACACCTGTTCACAATTCGACTCATATCATAATCTAGTTTAGGCCAATAAAAGTGATATTGCATAAACTATTGCATTTTCTCCCTTCCAAAATATCCAATACGGCACCAATATATGCCTCATATATTATAGCTTCTCGAACAAAACTTTATGGCACAAAAAGTGTTTTCCCTTTTTATAAAAAGCCATCTTGTAAGAAATACTGGGTCTTTGATCCACTTGAACAAGTTATTCAAAGAGAGCTAAAATTTGAATTATACTCGTACAATTCTTTCATCATTTCAAAGCCCATTAAGATGATTTGCATTGCATTTATAGGAGCATATCTTCAATTTAAAGCATTTTTCATTTGGTTTAATTTTTCATATTTATGTTTCAAAACAAATTAAAAGGATTGAAGGAACTCTACTCATTTTAAATGTCAAGTGTTAAGCTTTTGTTAGCTGCTCAAATGCTTAAGTGCTTTATTATCTGAATAAATCATGAATTTATTAGGTAGCAAGTAATGACCCCAATGGTGGAGTGCTCAGATGATGGCAAAGAACTCCTTGTCATAGGTGAAGTATTTTTTCCTTGCATCATTTAGCTTTTTGATGAAATAAGCTATCAACCTCTCTTATTGACTTATAACAACCCAATTCACACTCCAAAAGTATCATAATCAACTTTAAATAATGTTCATTTTTGTTATCGTATTTTTCATTGTGAATTCATATCATTGTCATTGTCATTGTCATTGTCATTGTCATTGTCATTATCATTTTCATTTTTTTTTATTGTTTTATAAGTCTAAAAATCTATGGTTAATCATTAAAAGGATGTGATTTTTTATTGTTTGTGATTAGTTCCATAAAGAACTAAAGAGGAGAGCATAAGAGGTAAAAGGAGAAAAGGAGAATATATTATAGTAAAAAGTTAGAATTAAGTAAAACACGAGTGAAGTAGTTTTATATTGAGTGTAAACACGAGAGATAGTGTATAAGAATTTTTATTTTTAAGGATGTCTTTCGAAGATGGATCATCAACGGAAAGGGGAAACTTATTCTTTATGGTACATGCTATGAAACATCAATATGAGAGGATGGATGTAAGGTTTGGTGAGGTTTTTAACAGAATGGAAAGAAAAAAAAAAGCTATGATTGCTAGTTTATAAAAGGGATCAATCCAAAAAGGTCCTAATGTCATAATGTTAAAAAGACGTCTTATCCCACCTTTAGATGAATTTATTAACGAGAATAAAGATGAAAAAGCTGAAGATCTTGACCATGCATCAATTAGCCAAGATGATAGATTTTGGCAGCCTAAAACTAAAAAGATAAGGGATTTTGGAAAGATAAAAACTTTATGCATAGGGATATAAGAAGAGATTTTGAGTATTGTGATGTCTTGGACATAAACTTGAAAAGTATTAAGATGAAAATCCTAACATTTTAGAGGAGAAATGATCTCGAGGTATATTTAGAGTGGGGGGAAAGCTTAAGAATCTTCAATTGTCACCATTAATTAGAGGAAAAAAAAAAGATAAGGCTTATTGTTATTGAATTTATCGATTATGCTATAATTTAGGGGATCAACTTGTTTTGAGTAGGAGGATAAACTATAAAAGGCCCGTTAACACTTAGGATGAGATAATGATTAAGGCACTATTACCATGATTTATATTGAAGGTTGCAAAACCTAACTTAAGGGTCTAAAAGTGTAAAGAATTAACATAAAGAGATGAAAGTTACTATGATTTGAGCAAATATTGAGGAGGATAAGAAAGGTGTTATGGCTAGGTTTTTTAATGGTTTGAGCCTCGACATAACGAACATAGTGGAGTTGCACTGTGTGGAGTTAGAAGACATGGTGTATATGACTATGAAGGTTGAACGACAATGTAAACAAAAGGATGCTACATAAAAAGTCTGAAATCCGGGTTCTTTCTCATCATAGAGGTCAAATTATAGGAAGGAGGAGGATGCCCAATCCAAACCGAATATAGGTGTGAAACCAAAACCATATAAGACCAAGAAAGAAGCCTTCACTGATTTTAAAGTTAAATCCAATACTTAAACACCCCATAACTATGATATTAAGTGTTTTTTTATGCTTAGGAATAAGTCATTTCATGTCTTAATATCCAAACAAGAGAGCTATGGTTTTACAAAATCACAAGGAGTTGGAAACCAAGTGTGACAACAATGATGAGGAAATGCCACCACTTGAAGATGCTAGTTTTTGTGACGTGCACAACGTTGTATAATGGATATGCCTCTTAGAATTGAAGGGGTTTTGGATTTAATCATTAAGTTATGATTTGAGGAAGTCGTCACTTAGCATCATAGTCATTAGGAAATCTATGGTCTACAATAGCCTAGGTAAGGGGATTAGTTGTGCAAGGGGAAAATGCTTCACCCTCAGTGTACCCTACCTAAGGTACGCTACATTATTGATTAATTATTTTTCTAGGTCATGTTTCTATCCATTGGTCTCATTTAAGGTTCAATATAGATCTCCTTTCGTGGGAAAGTTTTTATCTTTTTGGATTAAATTCTATTCATTTTAAAACCCAAATTTTAGCATCACATTTATTTTCTAGATACAACAATTCCTAACGTTTATTGCTATGAATTCATTTAATTTAATAATATACGTATGCATTATATTGTAAAATTTATATCTTGAATATTAATTAAACAAATTAATATTTGAGGTATTTTTTAAATTATGGTCAAATCCCAATGGATAATCACAAACTGGTTATAATATCCATTTTGTTTATTAAAAATATACATGAAAAACTTTTAGAAATTGACAGTATGCAATTAAAACATTTGGGTTAATTATTTTTTATTTATTTATCTATTTCTCTTCCTTTTTTTTATCATTCATTTAACAAAAAATAAAATAAAATGCACACACACACACACACACACTCCCTTTTACACTAATTACTCACACACTACAAATAGTATAAACTCAAAATTTAAAAATAAAACACACATAAAACATCTATAAATGGATATCTTGAAATTCATGAAATAATTTGGGAAAGTTGCCAAAATCCAGAACAATGTTAGGAAGCCTCTGGAATTGCAGGAACAGTGGTGGCACATGGTTCTCATGCGTCATCATCGATGAAGTGAAAAATAGGTGGATCAAGTAGATTTCCTCTTCCTCTTCACGTTTGTATTGACGGTGTCATACGCCATCACCTGCAAAACAAAGAAAAAAACACAAAAAATTGCTTTTACTTTTGTTTATATTTTTTAGATCTAATTCTTTCTTCCTCTCGATTTTAATTCTTCTTCAAGTGATTGTGACTAGAAGGAGCAATTAGTGAGGAGGAGGAGGAGGAGGAGAAGGAGGCAGCGACTAGCGTGGGGAGGCTATTGTGTTGATGTTACTGCCGTTGGTTGAGAGGGAAAAGGGGTTGTATGGTTGTTATCATAGCTTTTGATTGTGGCCAGAGAAGAGAGACTGTAAGTTGTGAGATTTTATAAGGCTCTATATATTTTTCACTCTCCGTTTTAATATATTTATCAAATATATTTTTCTAAATTTATAATAAACTATCACTAAATTTAAGTTTTTTTTTAATTTATTATTTTGTTGTATTGGCATAATTATTGAATGATTACTTGAATTGTAATTCTTAATGTTGAATTTACCTTAGGATTAGTAATTGAATATGTTGAAATAATTAGTATAGATTGGGTAAATTGGTTGTGGCTATTGTTAATATGTGCAGGTTTGTGGATTTGGGTAGTATCCGGTATAGGGGAGGTGCTGTCGAATTTTTTTTTTTTACATTTGAATTTAATTATATAATTATTTGTATCAAATTGTATAGATACGTAGAACGAAAACCAGAGCTGGTCGCTCAAGTACGGTCGCAGCTAGTTCGTCTAGCAGCGAGGATGATATTTCCTTAGGTGCCTCTCAAGAAGAGGCACCTACACCACCTGCGCCGTCAACTGATGCTGCCTTTTCCAGCGGTACTTCACAGCGCAGAGGCGGCGTGCCTTCGCAGCGGAATCAATTTACCCGCAAGTACGAGGCACAGTGGAAGGACGACCTTTCAATGTAAGTTTGTTAAGGTTTTAGTTTTTTTTTTTAAATTACAACATAATTTATGAAGTAATAACTATTGAATTTATTTCATTTATTTTCAGGTTCACAAATATTGAAGCCGCCCGAGTAATATCATCGGCGTTTAAATCGTCGATGGAGATTCCATTGTTTCAATGGAGTCAGATATCCAAGCATCCTGAATGGATGCCTCAAATCAATGCATGGTTTAACAGGTTTGAGGTTGGTATTAATTTATAATTTTCAGCTTATTAATATAATTGTAAATAAATTATTATTTTTATTTAAACTTGTTTATTTATACACAGCACAAATTCTGCTGGGACAATGAGCATAACACTATTGTGAGGAGGATGTGGGAAAATCACGCGGCAACTAGGTAAGATCGAAAACAATACAAGATTTTTTTAGACAAAAATTTATGTTTCGAAATGTAATTTTTGGTTGCGTGAAGTAGGTTGCGTGATTTTTGGTATGAAGCACAAAAAAAGGCAAAAAAAACCGCGAGGGATAGGGGTTTCCAAGGATGGAACGATGTTGCGGTTTGGAGGGATTTCAAACCGATATACATCCCGGAAGATATATGGCCGCACTATCTTGAGCACGTGACGTCTGAGCGGTTCACACGACGCTCACAGTCCGGTGCTGGCAACCAGAATCGGCCAATTCATGGCGGGGTGACAACGCACACTGGCGGCTCCGTTCCGTTTGCTGCACATGCGAAACGGATGATAAGATTAATTTAAATGAAATATATCGTTAAATTCAGTTGTTGTTAATATATCTTTTTTCATTATAGGCTGCGTCTCTTGGACGTAAGCCGAGCCCGATGGAGCTATTTGTGGAGACGCACGTGCGGAGTCAAGACCGCCAGAAGGGGGCGCAACATTTCGTTGATAACCGTGCTCAGCATTTCGTGGTATGTTTGTTCAACCATTTTATTTTGTAAGTTATTTTGTAAGTTATTATGTTTATTGTATTGAATATGATGATTACTTTTTATTTTTATTTTCAGGAGACCTATAATAATCGGTTGAGGGAGAGATACGGGAACGATATTTTGACCCATCCGGAATTCAATCCGGATTTGTGGATGGAGGTTGGCTCGTCAGGTGGACCCAATAAAAATCGGGTTTACGGGCTCTCCAACACTACGGCCGACAACTTGCGGTCGACCCGTAGTGTTTCAACCGTTGGGAGCTCCCAATCAATATCGAGCTCCCAATCTAAGGAGTTTGTGGCCTTGCAGCAACACACAGCTCAGCTCACCGAGAAATACAATAACCTATCAACGGAGTACGCACAACTCAAAGCGTCTCATGCACAACAAAGAGCGGAACAAAAAGCGGAGTCTGAGCAAATCAAAGCGTCTCAAGCACAACAAAAAGCGGAGTATGAAGCGGCTTGTGAACAACAAAAAGTGGCTTATGAACAGCTTCGCGAAATGATTATGAACTTGACAAATAGTGGAACATGTGCGCCTAATCTTTTTTGGCCGTATAACCACCAGCCTCCTCCAGGATCTCCTCCTCCTCCTCCAGCTCCACCTTTATATTAATTTGTAATCAACATTATTTACCTTTAAAACTTCATTTAATATTTTTCTTGAAACATATTCAGTTTGTAATGAATATTATTTAACTTTGTTTTTTTTTTATGTTTAATATAAATTTTATTTGCATAATTGGTTTGTATTACAATTAATTTATATAGTTTTATATTATATATCCTAAATAATTTTTTTAAAAAAATATTACCGACGGATGAATTCGGTCGGTATTTTAAACCTCACCGACAGACTTACCGACAGAATTAATCCGTCGGCATTTAACAGTAGCTGCCAACAGTACCGATGAATTTACAGACGGATATATTCGGTCGGTATTTCATACACTCACCGACGGATTTACCGACGGATATTTTCCGTCGGTCAATCACAATATCACCGACGGAATGAAAATCCGTCGGTATATTTCAAGCGGGAACTTTTTTTTTTTGGCGCGCAAATTCCGTCTGTAAAACCATCGACAAATGGTTTTTTTGTTTTTCCGACGGATATAGCGACGGAAGAGGGAATCACCGACGAAGGGAAAGCCGACGGACGTAATCCGTCGGTGATGACGTCGGTAAAAAAATCACCGACGAACTTCCTATCACACACCGATGGAATTGGTCCGTCGGTAAAACTGTGAAATCTTGTAGTGATTCATGAAATAATATGGGAAAGTTGCCAAAATCCAGAACAATGCTAGGAAGCTTCTGGAATTGCAGGAACAATGGTGGCATGTGGTTCTCATGCGTCATAATCGATGAAGTGAAAAATAGGTGGATCAAGTAGATTTTCTCTTCCTCTTCATGTTTGTATTGACGGTGTCATACGCCATCACCTGCAAAACAAAGAAAAAACACAAAAAATTGCTTTTACTTTTGTTTATATTTTTTAGATCTAATTCTTTCTTCCTCTCGGTTTTAATTCTTCTTCAAGTGGTTGTGACTGGAAGGAGCAATTAGTGAGGAGAAGGAGGAGGAGGAGGAGGAGAAGGAGGCAGCGACTAGCGTGGGGAGGCTATTGTGTTGATGTTACTGCCGTTGGTTGAGAGGGAAAAGGGGTTGTATGGTTGTTATCATAGCTTTTGATTGTGGCCAGAGAGAAGAGAGACTGTAAGTTGTGAGATTTTATAAGGCTCTATATATTTTTCACTCTCCGTTTTAATATATTTACCAAATATATTTTTCAAAATTTATAATAAACTATCACTAAATTTATGTTTAATGCTTTCTTTTTAAAAAACAAAATTAAAGTTAATGTTGTTTTTAAAAAGTTTTCACCATTATTCACCAAATTGATTGTTTTCCAAACTCTTCACTGTAAAAATCAGGATCTTGTTTAGTTAATCTAATGTTTTATAGTCATTCATTTTAATATTTTCAATTTAAGCCAAATGACTTCCTTGTTTTCTATTTTATAAAATTTGTATCCAATAAACATGTTTCATTGATTCTCCATGGAAAACAAATACCTTTAGCATAAATAAAAAACTAAAGATGGCAAAAAAAAAACTATTTTTAGAAGTAAACACCACTTTACCTTTTTTCTTCTTAATTCTCTAATAAAAACTCTAATCCCATGTAAACTTTATTCACACTTACCTTTCCCACATCTCACCTATTCTGGAAAAGAAAGCAAGAAAATTACAAACTTAGAAAGTATTATTGTCATACTTGAAAAAAATAGGAAAAAGAAGATGTGAAAAAATTATATGTAATGAATTTTGATGAGAGAGTAGAGATTAAATATTAAAAAAAAAACAAAATCAATGTCACTTGAATGAATTAAAGATTAAGAACACTAGCGTTAAAATTTATGTTTTTGAATTGGTGTTGCTTGTCAAAATCAAAAACGATGATTAACAATTTATTACGTTGTGTTTTACAAATACGTTGTTGTTGTGTTTGAAGATGATTTTACAAGTACTTTGAACAATGAAGATTGATTTTGTTAAGATAACATTGTCCAAATTTTCATATAAATTTGATTTCTTTATATCTTGGGTTTAATCATTTCCAAATAAAATATTGGAGGATTTGTTCCCATCATTCTTATAGTATATTATTATCAATTAATTATTTTTTTATCAGCTGAAGGTTTATTAGTTCTTAGACTACAAAATGGAGGGTAGTCTCCCCCCTTACATATTAATTAATAACTAAATAAATTAGAGTTATTGAGAATCAAACCTTTTTCAGTAAAGGAAGCTATTGGGTGCACAAGCGTTAAACCGTGTGCATGTGTTCAATTTGAATTTTTTCAGATATATAAATATTAGATTCCAACATTAGGGATGAGGATTTAAGCTTTGAGATATTTATTTTTAGTTGAAAAAATTAATATTTCGAAAACTAGGAAAACCCTTTGTGATTCAACTAGGTTAGATAAAAATTACAAGAATATGAATTTGATTTTCAATTTTGCAGTTTAACGCTTTATCTCATTTTTATATATTCATAAAACATGTTTGTTTTATTTCTTTATTTCTATAGAAATAACTTTGATTTTATTGTCTTTTGTTGTTTTCATTTTATAAGAGTAAAAAATGTTTAAAAGTAATATAAAATTATTATTAAAATCTTACCTAACAGTTTAAGTTATTGACTTAAGATGATTATTTGATATAGTATCAGAGTCTTATTGATCAAGTGGTCACGAGTTTGAATCTCAGCACCTCATTTTATTTGATAAAAACTAAATACAAGATAGTATAAATTTATGTAAATTTTAAATTTAAAAGGTTTTCACTCGAGAGAATGTATTAAAGAATAATATAAAATTATACATGTTAGGAGATAGTTGTAAAAAATACTTTTTTTTGTAAGGGCATTTGAATCAGGAAGATGAGATGATTTGAGGGAAAAATAATTTCAATTTACATATATAAAATACTTAGTGGAAGTGGAAGTGCAAGTATAAACTAAAAAAATGTGCATCCAAGGATCTCACATTTCTAACTTTTAAGTGCAGTTTTTTTAATGTTTAAGTATGTGCGCGCTATTATAATCTCTGAAGTTGTTTGAAAAACCAGTACTTTTTTATTTTTCAATGAGAAATATTATCTGTGAGCTTAGAAGTCATCAATGTTGAGTTTTTAAATATAGTGATTATTTTTTAAAATATTTTAATAGTTTTTTAAAATTATTTTTGATATTAATGTATAAAATAATTTTAAAACATTAAAAAAATATTAATTTGAAGTAAAAAAATAAAAAAAATTAACTTTTTTCAAAAATATTTTTAAAATATAAAAATAAACATGCTCCAAGTAATCTTAAAAGCAATCATCCTAGTATATTCAAAAGATTTTTGTCATCTGTATGTGTTTTGACGTGTAATTTTCCTTGTCTTCATCCCTGTCTTTTTCAGTGGTCTTGTGAAAGCAAAAACCTACCTGTGAACGTTTGTTGAGCTGTTTTTATATGCAGTCTGGTTTCACCTACCCTTGAACACGAGCTCCAGAGGCTTAAACAATGGAATAATGGAGAATTCTCCTGGTGAGATCATCCTCTCGTCAATAGTTAATATTAATTATCAATAAACATAATCAATCATGGAGCTGCCCCCAAATTCTAGGGTAGATGAATGTTATCCTGGTGGGAAAAATAGTATATATATAGTTTTCGTAAAATCTGAACTATATTCAATTTGAAAAACAGACATCCAGACACGACATTAGTTTTGAATAATTATGTCACTATATAATATAATAATAAAATAATGACGAGGGAGGTTGGAGAATTAAACTATTAAATTATGCTTTTAATATATATACTTGTTTTTCATAGGATATTGAGAGTTTAATTTTATATTGGAACAAATTATTCATTTTTTATTTTTTAGGATCATGTTGGATCAATTTATTTGGTTATATTATGAATGGATATGGTTTATAATATTTTTTGTTTTTTAATTTTTTTTCTTTGTTGTTAATTATATGGTTATATATTAATAACATTTTTGTCTATATATAATTAACCCAGTTTTTTTAAATTATTGATCCTAAAAAAAATAAAAATTATTTATTCAATTAAAACTTTTTGGAAGAAAAATAGTTAGAGGGTATCTGAAATCCAATGATTTTAATATATTATCCAAAATATAAATTCGATAGATTCTGACTACTATTCATAACTGTGAATGTTTATTACCATTCCCACCTACGATGGCTTTGTCCATATGCCATTGCTAAATATTCGATAGATGCTAGCAATCACCTACTAAATATTGTCAACCTTCTGTTCAAGTCAAGCTTTAGTTCACAATAGATTAAAGCAATTTAAAACCTATTTCCCATAGATTAACATGAAAATTATCGTAAGATTGTTCATGCTCTATTTGTCTTTAAAATTAATTAAGTAATTTAACTAATTTTTTACACACAAATCCATGTTATAATTCTTAGTTTGACATGGGATAAGTTACATATCAAATCAGTGGTAGAGTCTGGATTTTTTAAATGAGAGGACAAATTACTAACAAATGTTTGATCTTGTGTATTGTATAGACATGTGTTATATACAGAAATCAATTTGAAACATATATACTAACTCATATCAAACAAAATTAATTTAAGAATACTTTTAAAATAAAAATACTTACATTATAATTATTCTCTTCGAGTTTTTATATTTTGAAACCACTTCATAATGACTTCATTATCAATATGATCGAAGATATCTTTCTCAATATATACAACCAAACTGTCATTCATCCACTTATTTCTCATTCTATTTTGCAATTTACTCTTGACAATATGCATAATGGAAAAAACTCTCTCCACTATAGTAGTTGCAATTGGTAAAAGTAATGATAATTTTATAAGAGCGCGCGCACACACACACAGATATATATATATATATATATATATATCAATGAAAATAAATTCTTCTTTGTTTTTATCATTTTCTCCGCGAGACTAACAATACCTTCAATACTAGAGAACTCATCATCATTGCGTAGATCAATAATATACATATCAAGTTGGTCACCAAGTACTATAAGATCCGCTATAGAAAATTTATTGGGATAAAAAAAGCAAGACGAATAAGCTTTTCTTTGTTGAAATCAGAGAAAGAGTCACTTGGGTTTAAACATGCTACATAAAGAAGTAACTTCGTACTCGATTTAGTGAAACGATCATCCAACTCATTAAGTTGTATGTCAATAATATTGTTAAACAATTCATAACGGAAATGGTGTAGGTTTATAATCCCTTGAGATTTTCGCCTTGAACGCCCACGAAGCTTGTACTCATCATCCATATTTAGAATATCAATATCATGTTTGATGCAAAAAGATGACACTTCTTCCAATAAAGAATCTGAATCATTCTCTCTCATCATTTTAAATCGTTCCTTTGATGTTTTCAATAAACTCATAGCATTTTCTATGTCTTGATCTTTTCTTTGTAATGCTTATGAGAACTCATCTGTAACTGCTAGTATCCTTCTCAAACAATGAATCATGAACACAAAATTAAATGAGTCCATAATATCTATTAAAACGACTACTTATGTTCACTGTTCTGAGTTCATCCCATACTCTTTTATAATCTCAAGCACATCAACAACTAATGAAAACATTACAAGTAGATGAATAATGGTAACATCACCATACCTTCTAAGAGAAGTTTTTTTATTTAGGCCTCGTCCACTAGAAATTTCTCCATTTTCAAGTCCTTCAATAACTTTAGCGTATTATTTTTCTCTAATCACCTCCATCTTTTTACATTATGCTATAACAATGTTTATAATGCTAGAAATGCAATTGAAGACATCTCCAACTTCATTATGCCTGTTTGTAACAGCCACAAGAGTTAATTAAAGTCTGTGAGCAAAACAATGTACATAGTATGCACTTGGATTGTTATTTAGAATAAGTGCTTTCAAGCTATTGAATTTACCTCATATGTTACTAGCTCCGTCATATCCCTGACCATGAAATCTTGATATACTTAGCCCGTGTTTATAAAACAAAGCTTCAATAGTTGTCTTGAGTGAATTAGCAGTTGTACCTGACACATGTTGAATGCCAAGAAAGCGTTCAATTATATGCTTATTGTTGTCTACATATCGTAGAACAACTGTAATTTATTTCTTGATTGATATGTCACGTGACTCATTAATTAAAATTGAAAATAATAAGTCACCTAGATCTTTGATAATCACATTTGTAATCTCCTTTTCAGTAGCTTGAGTAATATCTTTTTGAATATCTGGAGAAGTCAATTTGTTATGTCTAGGAGTTTCATTGAAAGTAACTCTTTTAAAAAGCTTCATTATTTCTAGAAAGAAAACACAAGAGCTTTAGATAATTTCTTTGGTTGCTTGAACATTCACATTCATCATAGCCATAAAATGAAATTTCTTAGTGAAACAAAAAATGGGCGCACTCTATTGAAGCATTCAATCGAGTTTGATAATTACTTTGACTCTTTATTGTCTACTTGAATAACAAAGCAATGATACTTTGTTTTTCATTTATCAAATTCTCACATTTTATTTGAGCTACATTGTGACTACTATTACTTTTAAAGTTACAACATTAACTCCAAATATCTTAATTAATTTGTTGATAAGTCATTTGACCTATTGTTGTTATTGTTTACAAATATACTATACAATTAAGAAAAAAAAAACCCATATAATTTCCTTACCTATACAATTTTGACTTGCATGATCAAGGAATTCCCCCTCAATTGCATTTCTAATGTAATATAAGTTTTGTAATTGGGTGTTCATCTATATCTTTCTATTTCATACGTGAATAAGTCTTTACATGTGGATATAATGTCTGAAGATTATCCATAGTAATGAAAAAAAATAGTGGGTAATGGGCCAACACAATAAAAAACAAGTAAAAAAAGAGTTTGTTGTCCTTTTAGGCCTTAGCCTAAGTAAACAACTTGGTTATCTGCTAGGAAAATCATCTCAGTTTGGGCTTGGCCAAATGGACAACTTGGCTGCCTATTATGGACAAATTGTTCTATAGGTATTAGGCCCCCATGACAAACAGTATTTGGGCCTCAACCAAACCCCTAATTACCGTGGAACCGAGTCCTAATCTCACTTAAACTTTCAGGGAGCCCACCAATGGCACACACAATAATGCAGTCTTACAACCTCCAATATATCAGTGAAGCGCCACCCAATTGCCCATTTCAAAAGCAATCACAACTTATAATATTTCTCACATGTTAATTCTTGTACAAATCACCTGATTGGTCTGCATCATGATTAAAATAATATTCTTTCATTCACCTACCATAGCCCACGTGATTAGATCATTTTATTGGTTATGCACACAATCTTTTTTATTTTCGTTGATAAAAAAAGATATACAATGGAAAAACAACTTCCTGACATGATTTATTCTACTCCTCACCAAGTAAGCTACAGTACTCCACACCTATTCCTCATTAAGCAAACTATATGATCTCGATGGCTTAAGGGTATCAATACCCAGGCTATCCACGTAAAACAATCATGAGAGAAAAGGCTACACAACATATGACTAACATGGCATACACCTTCTTACACTCTTTGTACTTGTTATCTTTGTAAACATTATTTTCCTCCTATAATATACTTGATTAAGCATTGGAGAATCCTATATTCTGATAAGAAACTTTTTTTTTTAGGAGAACATAGAATGGCCAAGTTTAGACACTTTAGCCTAGAAGCAGTTGTGGAAAGTTCAAATCCAATTTGAAGTGTTTACAACTTTATAGTGGTGTTGTTAGTATAAATGTAAATAAATTATAGTTCATTCCTATTTCACACATTACCCAGAAGTTCTTTCCATGACTGATAATTTAGAAACACCAAAACATGGGAGAGCAACCAATCTCCCTCTAAAAGTACACCAACTCCTCTAAATCTCTAACAAATCACTCATCAAATGAAAGTGTTCACTGAAATTGTTCTATCAACACAAGAACATCTTCAAATTATGCCATTCCCTTAATAGGTAACAAAATAACTAGTTCCAATACATGCACCCTTGAGTGCATATAGACAACCCAGTTTCGTAAAGGAATAGGAAAGATTGATGTGCAAGAAAGCAGGCATGAGAAAACTTGTACTTCAACCCTTCAAAAAAGTTGCTCCCACCATGAAGATCATTTTTAAACTAGACACTCTAAACATGAATTTTAAAGATTAAAAGCAAAGCCTCAACAAGTTCTATCCACATGAGTGGTTACTACCATTAATCTCCCTTGAAATATTAATCGCATACTCCTCATATAAAAAGACCTCGACAAAATAAAAGATTAATAAAAAAGCTTTTGAGAAGGAATATCGCCTTTTCAAAGTGGGAGATTCTTCACTTTTCTATCAGGTGTTGCACACTCATCTCTTCAAGGATTGTGTTTTCATGAAGACAAACTTAGATAACTACAATGAAATTATAAACCCTTGTGAGACATTTCAAAGCTTGTGACATAAAATAATGATGTTATGTGCAAAGTCCTTTCAAAAACATTCTAAGGATCTGCATGGGTGTGGAACCAAAGCCTATGGCCTAACTCCATCCTTAACTTTGATGGTCAATGTGCCAAATTTATCTCATGCTTCAGTACAAGCATATCATATATAAAAAGCATAATTGATCTCTTCTCTATCACACAATAAGAACATTAAAGCATCAGAGGATATCTTCAAAGGTTGAATGAAGAAATGCTCAACATGAAAGCTCTACTCGAACCCATTATTAATGAAGCCTTGATTTGTGGAGTCTACAACTATTCTGTACGGGAATGACTATATATTTTTTTTGAACGAACTCTCTTCGAAATGAAATAGGTAATAAAAAATCATATTTTAGTAGACAAAATGAGCATGACTAGATAAGGACAACCTATTTCCAGCAACATAGAACACAATCTCTAAAAAACCATCAATCTTTTAATAGCCCTAAAGCATCCAAAAAGAACACGAAGGGATCCATCTATGAGTGACTTATGTTCTCTAAGCTCATGACCACATTTTTAATCGCCATGTGCATTAAGGTATTGACTTTCATTAAAACGAAAAGAATTTTTACAATATCTCTCTCCCATGAAGAGTGATTTGACTAAGCAAAAAAAACCAATAAACTCTTTTTCATCACTACAACAAGCATAATATCAAGTATTGTTATGCCATAAGAAATGAGATAGAGATTGATCACCAAAGGTTACCTCTAACAGTTTATAAAGAAGGGAATGCAACTTACCTCTAACAGTTTATAAAGAAGGGAATACAACTCGAACTAAAAGGAAAAAAGGTCTTTGCTTACCACTATGTGTTGCCCGAGATCAATAATATTAAAAAATTATACCTCTACTTACATGCATGAGAAAATCTTTTAAATTTTGAATGAAAAACAAAACAATATTTTCTCTCCATACAAAATCCCTAAATTTTCAACTAAATCTCTATGTTTCTAAATAATGAACTCCCTAAACATTCATCTTGGAAATCTCTCCAATGATCCTTTATTGTTATAGGTATAACTCTTACAACGACATAAATTTTATTGTCACAAAAAATTCTCAATGGTATACCCTACAACTTAATGAGAAGAAGTTCAGAGGCCTTTTAAATTGTATACAATTGATGGGCTAACACAAAAAAAAAAAAAGAATAATAGCCTTATCCGTTGAGTTTTGAGTCCTAACAACAAATCATATTTATGCCTCAACCTAACCCTTAACTATTCTAAGACCAAGTCCCAATCCCATGAAAATCTCTAGGGAGCTTAGTGTTGGTACACACAACAGTATAGTGTTATGGCCTATAACAACTTAGTGCATCACCACCCAATTGCATGTTTCAAAAGCAATCATGGTCTATGAGATTTCTCATATGTTAACTCTTGTATAAATCACTTGATTGGTGTGTGTCTCGTGTAGAAGAATATTCTTCTACTCACCTAACATAACTCAAATAATCAAATTATTTTATTGGTTATGTACACAGTCTTTTTATTCTTATTGGTTAGGAAAAAGGTGTACAATGACAACACAACTTATTGTCATGATTTTTTTTCTACTTCTCACCAAGTAAGCTTTCCCATTCCTCTCTAGGTAAACCATGTGATCTCGGTGGCCAGGGGCTATAAATACCCCATGCCACCTATATAAAAATATTAGGAGAACGGCCCACACAACACACAACACACAACACACAACCAACACTACATAAGCTCTCCTACACTCTTTGTACTAATTATCTTTACATATACTATTTTTTTCTTATAATTTACTGACTTACATATCAAATGATCCACTACCCTGATAATGGACATGTTTCTACAGGAGAGCATGGAATAGCAATGAAAAGACTCATATCTAATTTGAAGTTTTTACGACTTCTTGATGAATAATTCTTTAAGTAATCTAGCTATTTGGTTTGAGTGAGAGATTACATTTTATAACTCATATTTTTACTTCTTTTTTTTCTTTCCCTGACCATATCCAAATTCAGTAGTCAATATCCTTTGGTTTTTTTTTTTATTAAAACATCATACAATTATAAGTTTTTAGGACAAACAACATGTGGTATAAGTTGAAAGTTAATTAAGAAAAGACACATGATCAAGCATACACTTATATCCATTGGAAACATAATTTTGACTCTAATTGCAAGACAAGATCTCCAATCATTATCCAAGACTCACATCCATTCAAATCAGTTAATTAGTGATTATTACAGGTGATTCTAATTTTGCAGCAATTATGTTTGAGTAGGTTTGTTTCTTCTACTATACAAAAAAAAGGCCAAACTGAGGCAAAATCCATATTATGATGAATAACTATCAGTTTTTCATTATCAACAATTAAAAAGAAAAAAGAAATATCTACTAGTTTTTTACAGTATAGTGAAAGGCAAGAGAAATTAAGGCAGTCCTGCAAAAGGAGCAAGGTCATAAAATTGGAGGGCAAATGAGGAACAAAAATTGAGAAGGTTTATATATATAAGAGTGAAAAATTAATTTTTTTAACCTATTTAAAATGTTATATGCGGGGAGAAGAAGAGTTCCTACAACTACATTGCAACAAATTCTTGATCATTTAAAATTCCTAACTTTGCTTTCATTGTGCATCATGCATGGTGCAAAGGTAGATTAATTCCTTTTATTTTCACATCAGGGCGTGCTCAAATGGTGTTAAATTGAGATTTGTTCTGACATATATTATTTCAATTATGTTATTCTTCTTTTTTCTTATATAATTATACAAAAATATGTAAAACATTTTATCAAAGAACTATTGTAACCTAATAAATCATGTCAAAATAAAAATCATCTCAACCCATTAACTTAAGATATTAGATAAAGTTCTAAAATATAATTTATATTATTTTCTAACACTTATCGTATATGCTATTAGAATTGGATTAAACTTGTGGTTGAATCCAAAAAATAATAAAATGAACATTGGATATTTGATCCAATCAAAATATTACCTTTACCGGTGAAAATTGACGAAAATCGATTAATAGTCTTGGTGTTGAACTCCAAGACTCAAGCAAACACTCAATTTTTTAGAAAGCCATTGGTAACAACCTTTCAATAAATATGTGCATGCACAACATATTCCAACCCTAAACTGCATAAAAAAATGCATCCAACCATTTGACCATTGGTTACCTTTGATCAAAATATTCCAACAAACATATAAATATTTTCAATTTGTATGTCAAGATCTCAATCTTTCCAAAATAATAAAAATCACAATTTTTAATGGGTTAGATATACTTTTGAAGGGAAATAATGTAAATATCATACATATAAGGATAGCATTATGAATTTTATAGACTTTTTTCCTAATGTTTTGCTCAATGACATGACAAGTTAGGATATATTTGTGTGTACATGAAACACATATTCTTCCTATCGAGTTCTCAGTCCGAGGACCAAATATTTGTGCCCATAACACTCGAGGCTAAAGTGATTGATGGCTTGTTTAAATTAGTATATAGAAAGCTATCTTTTTGAGGTTGGAAGCCTAATTCTTTCGGTGATTGGTAGCTTGTTAAAAAAAAAAAGATTTGATAGTCCCACGCATTCTCTCATTTGTTTTTAACTTTTCTCTCACCCAAGCTATCTTCCTAAAAATCCTTATTTCTTCATCTAAAATCTCAAATAATGTCTGCAATTTTGAAAAACTTCATACATACAACAACAATAATGAGCTTGAAGGACTAAGTAGAAGCACAAGCCACAAACAATTATTGTTTGATTTCTGTCGAGGACAGCACACAAATTTCGTGATATTTTTTTTATTACTGATTGATGCATTCTCATTATCTCAATCCTCAATATATCTTCTGTGTAAAGGACCAAGGTTTCATAGCTTTTCTGTTTTTTTTCCCCACAACTATAAGGAAACTATTTTTCCTTATTTTCATTACTATGACAATTTAATTATTTATAGTATTTTTCATGAACATTTTTTACTAAATTATATTATATTAATTGAATAGAATACAATTGAATCTATAACACAAATGGCTTTGATAAAATCAGTACAAAAAAAGTAAAGCAAAACAAAATTTTGCATAATAGGGTCACACTATAAACTCTAATTTAAAATTTTATTACTGAATATTTCACCACACAAATATTCTAATCAAAACTTCGAATTATGGTTTGTGGTGTGACCTTATTCGGCATAAATGTTTTACTTATTCCTGTTGTTGTTTTTATGTTATTTTCATCTACATTAGTTAGTATCAAAGCTCTGTCTCAGTTGGTATTATAGTCCAACAATTATAGTTGTTAGTTATTGTGTGTTGTTGAATAATCATGGTTGGAAAAGGTGGTTGTATAATATAACTTGATCATGTAAAAGGGGACAAGAAGGTTCTCACTCAGAAAAGAGACGTTCAGGAGCTGGTGATATAAAACATGCATAAACAAATTACAAAATTAACCCATCAACTAGCAATAATAAACATGCCAAGTCAAGTTGAAGAATTATCATATCAATTAAAGGAGATGAAGATAGAAAACTGAAGGATCGTGAGGAGAGTGGTCATGGATCTATGACCAATTTTAAGAACTCGTTTTAGAGGCATGAGCAAAGGAAACAACTTTTTGATCGGGATGAGTATCGTGAAAACTTTGGTGATCCTATTTATAATGAGATAGATGTGAATTCTCCACCAATTTATAATGTTTATTTTGATGGTGATTATGTTGATAATTGATTAATGGTAGTGACGATATCATTAATGGCGTCCTCGTTGATAATTTAGAGTTTGAATGCAAAGAAAAAATGGAAGGTGCTTAATAAGAAAAAAATATTGATTTAAACTATGTTGATATTTTTTATTATAAGTTTATTTTTATTACAAAGGTATATTTGTTCAAGGTAATGTGGATACAACACATATTAATGAAGCAAGTTTACGGTTTGTAATTTATTACTCTAGAAGCCAATGAAAGCGAAATAATTTGCTAATTGTTATTTCTTATACAAAATCTAAGATGAAAGGACTAAACTTGATATCTAAAACTGTTATAAACCTAAAGTGAAGAAAGAAAAGGGGTAAGGGAGCCTTGATTGGACATCCATAAGATTGAGGCAAGAGTGATTTAAAATCAAATACGTGTTTTTTTTTTTAACCCAGTGACTGGTGTAGGAGGATTTTAAGTTATTTTTTTCTTAATTATTTTAATGTTTTTTTATTTAGTTTAGGAAATTAAGTAATATATTAAATAACTTTTTTCCTAGTTTGTTTAGGATTTTTATTGCTTTTAATTTTCGAGTTTTCTAGATTATTAAAGTTGGTATCTCTGTTTATTTAAAGAGTTGTAAACCTTTTAGAGAGACAGACTATTTGAAAAGAAATATTGAGTAATAAAATTATGAATTAAAGTTACTATTTGATCATTCTTTGAAAATTTTTGTAATCTTGTGCTTGTTGTCTTTATTGTGTTTGTTTCTATCTATGTTAATTGATATTAGAGCTTACCTCAGCAAACAAATGAATCATTAACTTAACTTGTTTGGTGTAGAAAAAGCATTTTATACTTGTCTTGATCCACTATTGGTTATAATAGTAAATTAATATTTTTACCCTTAACTAAAAAAACCAATGAACTAGCCTTGAAAGATAAAAGAGTTTTTTCACGAGGTTCATTTGTCATTCTAGAATTGTTTGAGGGTAGCTTGGTCTTATATTTCTTGCACAATTAAATTACTTGCTTACTTTAAAAACAAAAAAAAAATAACTTTGTCCCATAAGCTTTTTCGACATTTCCTTTTGTCATGCACAATGTAATTAGTTTATTAGCCTTGAAGCAAAAAAAAAAATTAGGCTTGACTTTAGGGGCATATTCATCATTTAACATTTTTTTTTTTTTGCAACAATCATGTGGTCCTATGGAAGATTTAGTAATTTAATTTAAAAAAAATTAAAAGATAAACGAAAAGTTGGTGGTCGCATTCATGGAACGTACCAGCAAATGAGTCACCCCGTCGTTTTTATGGTGACACGTGTGGTAAGGACACCCCACTACGTTAAGTCTTGGAACAGACATATCAAAAGAACAAGATATTTAAATATACACAACATTTCATAATCTTTCAAAATATTATATTATTCAAAACTAATGAAACCAAATGATAGTTCAAACTTCTCATCAGTAATTAAAACAAAAACATTAAACTATAATATTCATTACATTGTGAAAATCCAAATTTAATTAAAATAGAATAATAGTGGAGCATCTAAGATATTAAATCAAAACTAAAAGGAAAGTCTTGCAAAACAAAACATACCGACCAAAACTGAAGAAACATGAAAACTCAACAAAATCCACCTGCTAACAAAAACTAAAAAACCTAAAATAATATTAAAAATAAGAGGTGAATTTAACCAACTCAGTGAGGAAATAACATTTAATATACATTTTAGTTATTAATAGTTTGCAAAGATGATCAAATGACACCCAAAGTTGACCATTGTGGGAGGATTAGTCGCCACAGGTTGATGACTTTCTCACTAGCTAGGTATACAAAATATTATGTGTACATAGGCTACCTACTCTCCATTAGCATGGAGTTATTGACAAGTCTTATATCAAAGCATTATAGATATTCACATAATTATCAAAATAATGTATATCATATCAAATATAATTTAGTTCAACAGAATGCGACTACAAATTCAAGAATAGATAAGTACTCGGATAATAAAGCAACATATATAAATACTCAAGAAATTAACTATTCGTACTCATCATATAGTCAACATATATATTTTTTAATATCACATGTATATTAAAGATTATTCCACTCATCTGAAAAATATAAAAGTAAAAGAAATATCATATGAAATATCTCAAAATCCTATTAAGGATCGTTAAAAGTACCTACAATGAATATATAAAATATACTAAAAAAAATTCAAACAATAAAAATAAAAGACTCCAATGCATAAAAGAAAAACAAGTTTAGTCTTCTAAGTTTAGGGACTAAAATGATAATTTCTAAAAATCAAGGATCAAAACATAATTTTATCACAATTGGATGACCAAATTGTAATTGTTATAAATACATAACCATACTGAAATTTCACCCATAATCTATCCTCAATTCTGTCTAGAATCTCAATTTCCATTCCAAGGACCAAATTGTAATTTTTCCAAAGTTCAGGGAGTAAACTGTAAATCTTCAAAATGGAGGGACTAAACTGAAAATTACACAAATCAATTATCAAAATGAGATTAATCATCCTTAACCTCATAATAATACTACCCAGAATTCCAAAATACATTTCAGGGGTCAAAATATAATTTTTCAAAGTTTAGGGACTAAACTGTAATTTTTATAAATCAAGGATTGAAATAAAATTTCATCATCTTCAACCTCAAGGCCATTCTGTCTAGACTCCAGAGTCCATATTTTCAAGCAAAGTTTAAACAAATTTCTTAACCCATAAAAAATCAATTAACAAATTCTTATTTCTAATAACACACCCAAAATTAATCACTTAATCTTAAGCCCATAACAATCATGAATCAATCTTAACAACATAAAATTTAAATCTTTATAAATTATAATATCTTCTTTAATCATTCCATAAACAAACCATAATCAAAAGTAACATGAGTGAGAATCACTTACTTGCTACTTCCACCTTTCTTGAATGCAAAAACTCAAGATAAAAAATTGAAACCCTTGGTTTGATGAGAAAAGGGTCCCGACAGCCATAAGAATTAGAAAAGAGAAAAACAATTATCTTGCAACTTTTCCTTATATACCTAGGTTAACTTAGGTGGGGTTTGGACTGACTTGGACTTGGGTTTGGGCCAAAAGTTTGGGTTTTACAACATGGCTTATAGAGGTGAAAACAGGCTCCCTTGGTGTTTTTTGATTCATCACGGGGGAGACTAACTTGTTAGGCAACACGTGTGCCTAAATGACCTCCGGTTTGGCGACAGTTGGCTTTCTTCTCTTTGCTCCCTTCTTTTCTCTCTCTTCTTTAGTTTTCGTGTTTGGCCTTGCAACATTTCAGAACAACCCTTCAACTTTTTTTTTTTAGGATTGTGCCCGTGTTTTTTTAATTGTTATTTTGTTTATTTTAATTAATTTATAAAATTGATTTTTTTAATTTTAGATGTAGTCCCCATTCTTTTTATTTCTATTTATTTTTTGTATGATTTCATCCTCCTTTATTATATTTATATATCAGATTTTATCCCTGTTCTTTCAATCTCTATTTTTTTTTACTTGGCAAGTCCTTTAAATTGATTTTTTTATCCTATATTTCAACTTTAAATTGAGTTTCTTGATTGACCCTAGATCTAGGATTTAAGAAGTTGTGAATTTGAGAGCTTAACTCATGTTTAGAAGATTCATCCAAGTTCATTTCTTCTTCTTCTTCTTCTTCTTCTTCTTTCCTTTTCAAAATTCATGTTTTTAAATTTTATCATTTAGCATTTGATTTTATTGGGTATTGGGTTCCATAGTTTTTTTTCCTTATATAGGATTTTTCACTACTTATTTTAAAAATTACACGGGTTATCTCGGGTTTTTTTATTTGTCATTCTTTGTTAGATTTAGCTTCTTTTTTAAAAAAATAGATTAAGTTAATTTCTCAATATTTGTTGTTTTAAAAAATATCGTCTAGTATGTTACCATATCCATTCTTTTTTAAATTTTTTTAAAGGTTAGACAAAAATATATGGGCCACGGTGCAACAAAAATTCATTTGTTTTTCTTTCTTTTTATTAAGCTAATATTTTTTCAGTTTCATCCTTCAACATTTGATTTATTCTTTTTTTAAAATAAAATATTTTTTTATTTCAGACCTTCAATATGTGGTTAATTAGAATTGAGCTTCTTAATTTATTCTGATTTGGATTTCATGGGGTTATCACGAGCTTATACCCCCGAATCACAGGTTTCGTGAGTTAAACGTGGTTTATCCAAGTCGATCCAATGTGTCATCTTCTCAATATTTTTTTGAAAAAATATATTATCCAATATATCACCACCTCAATATTTTAAAAAGTATACATCAAATTCTTAACTTCCTAACATCTTTATATTTTTTTAAAATTATAAAAATCTACCCGCGGCGGCATAGCACCGGTAAAGAAAAAACAAGTGTTCACCAAATACAATAAAAGTCTTACAAATATATGATGTGTAGTTATTTGTATTTTTATTCATTTTTCTCATGGGGAAGATGATACATTTTTTTTTTTTTTTTAACATGAGAGCCGCTACAACAACTCCACGATTAAGGCGTGATAAAAGTGTAATTATGTTGCTGAACGAGGGCAACTGATATTCCTTGGAGTTGCCGGCTCCCCTAGATTGAAGGCAGTAGGTGTTCGCAGGCAGCGCACGTGCTGACACGTAGGTGTCAATTTCTCTCTTTTTAATTCTTTGGTCCGTGGTCTAACGTCAACTGGATTATTCTCACATTTTCTAGATGAGGTCGGTCTCCCTACACGTTTTCTTTTTTACCCTTTGATCTTTAACTCGTCCCTCCGTTCAAGAAAACTTCTTAGATCAATCCTTTCAATTAATTTCCGTTCAATTTAATATTAATTTAGGACAGCAGATCGGAAAAATGGTCAGATTGCTTGCCAAGAATGAAGGTAAATTAGACTTTAAGGTAACAGAAAAAAACTAAATTAAGAATGATTAGAGGGGTCGTATAAAGAAATGACAGGAGCACAGGGACCAAGTTCCAAAAATTAATGGTAAATTAGATTGAAAATGGAGAAAGGGACTGTATTAAGAAATTATCTTAACTAGAATGACCAACTAAAATAAAAGAGGAATGAAGGGGCCATATCCAGAAAATATCAAGAGAATGGTGACTACCTACTTACCCAAAGTTTAGAGTAAACGATGAGCTCGCTCTTCTCGATTTTCTAAAACTGGCGATAGTTATCTGAACCTTTAGATCCTTTGTCAAGAGTTTTTTTTTTAACGAATAAAAAAATAATAAATTTCAAAAAATAATTATTTCAGGTGTAATAAATATTGAAGAGTGCAAAGATAAAGTTGAAAAAGTTTTTAGTCTTGATGTATTGTGTTATCTAAAAATCTTAGCTGAAATACATGTTGATACGGCAACTTCTAAATTATACTTAATATCTTTATTTAATCTTGAAGATGGTATATTTTAATCAGAGATACCTTCAACAGCTAGTATTACAAGAAAAATACAGGAAACCATTAACATTAATGAAGCAACTTGTACTTGTGTCAAATAACGATTGTATCATCGACCATGTTCACATCTAATTGCATGTTTCACTTTACAAAATATGAACTATGTATAATTTGTTGATGATTTTCTGCTCCAACTTGTCGTACAAAAATACATATAGTCATCATTTTCAAACCTTGCCTGATATGTCATTATGGCCTGTATATACCGGTCCAGATGTATATGAATGTCCAACTAGATAGTGGACAAATAAGGATCAAAGGAAATCCACTTGTTTACATAATGAAATGGATGCTAGAGAGGGGCACTCATTCAATAGATATGGCATATGCAGTCAACGGTTTCATAACGGAAAAACTTGTGAAACTAGATAACGTATGTTATTTTTTTTATTTGTTTTAAATTATGTCAAATCCAATTATTTTTTAAATCTAACTATATGTATGTTCAATTATATTGTAAATGCTAATAATTTTTTTATGTAGGACCTTGGGATAAACATGGTTCGAATTAGAGAAGGTTCGACCTTTTCTAAGAGTGCCAACAGGCAGGGCCACCTTGTTGCTGATGCAGGTCCTAATGATAGATCGGTGTTATATATGCAAGATCAACATCATTCAGATGATATTTGGAGCGAAGAGGTCAGATAAATATTTTAATTCAAATTGTTAATTATTATAATTTTAATGATTTTAATTGATGATTTAACTAAGTTGTTTGATTTTCAAGATGGTGATCCGGTCACACCTAAATAACATGCATTGATGGATTTGCAAGAGTGTGTGCATTAGTATGTTATCGAGGCTAGTTTTTATGAGGTCAGTTAGTTGCGTCTTATACAATTAACCATACATTGATTTTAGCATTGATTAAGTGATAGAGGAGCGAGACACACACCTTTTATCTACGTGTTGATGAGATGACACCAATACTCTATGATATGGTAATGTTAACCGGTCTTCCGATAGATGAGACACTTATGACTAGTCGCGGAGGCTCAATTGATAGAGATACTTTATATGATTGTTTGTTAGAACGGGTGCCTCCAGTCAATGCTTATAGGGGCGACTGCATCAAGTTGATATGGTTAGACGCTAATTTTTAGACCCCCACAACAAATACGACAATATTCCAGCTGATTATATAGATTGGGGCATACATATTACACATGTTTAAAGGTTTAATTTTCACGAGTACTGCTAGCAATGCAGTACTGTTATACTTTATAGCACTACTTGATGATTTTTTGGCCATTTTTGAATTACAATTGGGGGGAGCCATGCTTACTTATCTATATTGGCACCTATGTAAAGCATGGCTAAAAAAGAGAAGACAAATTTTTGGATGTCTTCTATTTCTTCAGGTATATGTGTTTTAAATTATTTGATTATTAGAATTAATAATATTTTAAATACTAACTTATAATTCTTAATGTTCATTAATATAGATCTGGTCATAGGAGTATATTTATATTAGGCATCCAAAGAGTCGGGGTAATAACATGTTTGACACTGTCACTCAGAGGCCACTTTCTATTGGTTTTCAGTAATAATAAAATATAATTGATTATAGTCAACATGTTATATATATAAATTGAATGTGACAGTTTCGACTATCTCACCATATTCTTGATTATGTTGATACTAGAGACAAGCTGCACAATATTAGTTATTAGGGGAAGCACGAGGAGAACTGGTTGGTAATTCACGCATCTTACATTGATATTTAGAATGCTAGGAAATATTATGTTTTTTAAGGAGCGACACCCAACGATTGATATCGATACCTATATGACATGATATTAGTCCATTACACATTGTTTCATTACACTGACCTGATCATGTTTCCTGAGACATCCACGAAATTCGATGCACTATACCCATCAATATTTAAGACAGAGTCGATTCTTATGCAATATTTTTTATATTTATTAAATATCGAATTAATTTTATTATGGATGATGACTACTAATTGGTTTTTAATGTATGTATATAGATTAATTATTTGGTACAGAAAGCTCAGAAAGCAGTAACGACTATTTGTGAAGGTGTCGATGAGATGAGATGTATTAATGCCAACACTGCACTATGGTGGACTTTAAGAGGTTGTGAAGGTTGAGTGTCTTGAAGCAGCATTATCGAAAGATGAGATTGCTTATCGTGGGAGTGTTGGGGATGTTGGTCCATCCACGAGTGTCCCAGGCCCGTCCACGAGTGTCCCAGGCCCGTCCACGAGCTGAAATGTTATTGGTCCTCATACTTACAAGGATATTACAAACCTGTCCTCGAGTTGGAAGAGTTGGAGTGATACTCCAGACCCATACACGAGTGCTCTACACCCATTCACTAGTGCGCTAGGCCTTTCTACGAGTTAGGGAGATTATTAGATATAGTTACATGTTATTATATGTTATAAAAATTATATATATATAGTTAGTTAGTGAGTTAGTTAGTTAGTTTAATATTTAATAAAATGTTATGTTGTGTTAATCGTCAGTCTAATTTTTTTTTTATTTACGATTGAATATGTTATATGCTGCTTATGTGAATTGTGTTTTTATGCTGGAAAAATAGTTATTTGTCATTGTGCGAATTGTTGGTTTTTTTTTTTTTCCAGGGAGTTGATGGCAAAATAATCTACCCTATGATGCCTCTATTAGAAGAGTCAAAGATCATATCTGTGACACGCGAGTCGCAATTAGCATCTGCGACACTCTTACCCGTGGTAGTTCCCTAAATATTTTTGCACATGTGTTATTTTACAAAATAATTTTTTTAAATGTGCTAACTTACTAAAATACTCATTTGTAAAAAGCAAACTCTTTTTTAAAATGGTATATGTTAAGAGCCAAAAGTTTCTTAAAAAAAAAGTTACACTAATATCGTAATAGTAACATTTTATTATTTACTTTTTACTATTTATTTTGAGAAAAAAGATAGAGATAATAAAATCTATGCCCACTAAAAATAATAGAGAATATATTTGAATAAGGAAATAACTAATAAGATGAATAAAATAATTAGTTGCTTGTAAAAAAAAGAGAAATTGTATAAAAAAATGTAAACGAATAAAATAATTCATTATTAGTTTTTTCACAAATTTATTGTGTATGAGTAACAGTTTTCATTTTTTAAATTCGCATTGACTTATTTGAGCATTTGAATATGAAAATCTTCATATTGCTTATTTCATATTTTGAGTTGGTTCACTTATAAATAAATAAGAAAACTGTGATTACTTCAAAATCTATGCTAAATGCTTGTAAATGTCCTGTTTTTTCATTACATTAGTGTTGGGTAATATTAAGAAAAAAGTTAAATGGCATGGAGATTTTACTGTAACTCTACCCATAAATTATTGTGGATTATTACAGTAAAATTATTTTTTTACCCTTGAGTGGCTTAAATTTAAGCCTTCGATTTAGAGGTATTTGAGTCTTTTCCTTTGGCTAGGTGGTTATTAGAAGATTGTTTGGGGGTATATGTGTCTTTTTAAATTTTTTAACACACTAAAAATACTCTTTTACCTCTAGAGTCAACAAAATTTAGAATTGTTGACCAAGGGCTTTCTTAGCTTTTTATAATATTCGTAACAGTAAAAATACCTCTTTTCCCCCAATATAAAAAACGATGGGCTGCTGGACAAGGGTATTTTGGGTTTTTTCAATTTTATGTACCGTAAAAAAACATTTTTAGCCTCAGAAAAGACAAAAAAAAAACTTTGTCTTTGAGGGTATTTTGATATTTGCACATGGGTATTTTGTGTAATTAAGAGGACCATGAGGGTGTTTTGGTATTTTTCCATTTTATTTTTTATTCTTAAATCAAAATGCTGCTGGTGCCTGTTCCACATGCACCAGCGAGTAGGTGACGTCCGCGCCATTCAGGTTACATGTGTGACGCCGCTCGGTGGCCAAATCTGGTCATTCGTCTTCTCCTTGAATGCGCAGCCATGACCTTTTTTCACATGGTGTCACGCGTGTAGCTAAATAATAGTTAAATTACTGCCGGTGATTGATTGTTTGCGTTTTTTCTTTCTTTTCTCTCTCCTAACAACTAAGGTGTACAATTGTCATCTTTATTTGTTGTTTGTCAATTTCAGTCTTTATTCTTTGAATTTCTTATTTCATTTTTACTCCTTTTATAGAAGTTTTGTTTTTTGTTTTTTTCAATTTTGTCCTTCAATTACAATTTCTTATATGTTTTGTTTTTCATTTCAATCCTCATTCTTTTAATCTTTTTTTATTCTTATTCCTTTTATAGTTTCAGTTCTCCTAAATCCGTCTCTATTTTTTTTTTTTTGGTGTTTCAGAATCCATCCTCTTTCTTTTGATTTTTTATTTCGATATTTTTCTCTTTTGTTTGAGTTTTATGTGTTTACAATTTAGACCTTCAATTCTAATTTGTGTATATTATGTTTTTCAATTCAGTCCTTTTCCTTTTGATTTTTTATTTTTTTTCCTTGGTTTTTTTTCAAAGTTCTTATAGTTTTTAATTTTACCCTTCAAATCAAATTTATGGTTTTTTTAATAGTAATAATATTTATTTTTAAATTTATTAATAAATATAATTCTAATAATAGTAATTATTATTATTAAAAAAAAATTTATACTTTTAATTTCATTTTACATTGTAAAAAAATTGATATTGACCCACCATGAAACGCGGGTCAATATACTATTTCAATTTAAATTGAATCAAATTGTTTTTTTAATAGTTTACTGTTCTGATCATAAAAGCACCATGCATTTCAATGTTTAAGATTCAAAGCGAATTCATTAATGTTAGATGTGCTCTCAATTGCAACGAGGATTGAAAGGACTTCAAAATGTAACTCAAATAAAGACACTTTCGAGCCACAATTCTTTGATTCCGCTGTTTCGGAATGATTTTTTTTTTAAATTAATTATTTTGGTTTGTTAATGTAAAAAATAATATATTTTTAAAAAAACTTTAAAGAACATCGAATATAATAATCTCAAACAACCTGTTATATTACATTGTAAAACAACAAAACAGGAGAAATGAAAGTATTTTAAAGGAGTTATTATAATAATTGTTTTTTATTAATATAGATGTTCAGAAACTTATATATATTTTAATTAATTTTATAATTTTAAAATTAATAATTATATAAATTTTCAGTTTTTTATTCTCAACTTTTAGCCATGGATTATCTACTAGTAGAGGGTTATTATAGTAAATTTTAATATACTCACTTCGAGGAGAGGTAGGTGATCTAGGTAACGGCAGCACGCGTTGCCACGTAGGAGTATCTTGGACACCCCTAGTCTGAACATACAATTTAGTGAGACTCATATAGAGATTAAAGAGCGAAAAAGACCATTTCTTTAGCATAATATTTCTCAACAACCCCCAAAACTCAACAACTTCCCATTTTTTCGCCAGTAGGATATATTTATATATACGTGTAGAACAAATGCAAGTTCTTAACGCTGCTACTATATCCATCCATCTCTCTCTCTCATGGCGGCTAAATCTGCTCTCCATTCTTCCTCACCTAACACCTCTTCTTTTTTGAACTCTAAATCGAATTTGGTTCATTTCAGAAGAACCCAGTTGAGATTTGAGCCCAGAATCCCATCAAAGCCTATCAAATGGGAAAGCTGCTCAAGAACAAGAGAGCAATCAAGGGAAAAGGTGAAGCAAGGGGGGCGATTATTCACGGTGAGGTGCACGGCAGAGGGCATAGAGAGGGGAATGCTGATCGGAGGTGGGAGAGGAAGAGAGGAAGCAGTAGCCAGTAAGATGCTTGATATCCCAGAGAGGTTTAAGGTGGTGGCTTTAGTGGCATGTGTCATGTGCTTGTGTAATGCTGATCGTGTTGTAATGTCCGTCACTGTCGTTCCTCTTGCTACCAAATTTGGTTGGTCCAGTTCTTTCTTGGGCATAGTACAGGTACCAAATCTATTTCCTGAGATTTCTGCTTCCTAGCTCTTTCTTCCTCCCCTTTTGTTTTATTTTTTATTTTACCCTAATTTATGGGTTTTCGACATGAATCCGAGAGTCGAAGCTCGAACTAGTCTTACAATCCAGTAGTTTTTTGGTCCGTAGTGTAGTTAAGTTTTTACGTGTCTGATTTTCGAACAAAGAAATAATATTAATCTTAATCATTATATTATCATTGCCGGCCATCCGACTAAAATGGGTGAAGATTTATAAAGCTCAAATCCAAATATGTGAAATAGTATAATCGTTTGAAGCATCCCCCGAGCCTAACAGGCGACAATAGCTGAAAAAACAGAAAGAAAAGTGAGGGAAAATGACAGATAATGTGTGGTAGTTGAGAAAGTGATAGCTGTAGCTGTGTTGTGATGGCTTGCCGCCGCTTGAAATTATGGCTAACCCGTCCTACCTACAACATTTTGGCTCGTGACCCGTTCGGAAATGTCATAAAAGTTTTTTTTTTAATTATTTTTTATTTAAAAATTATTTTTTTTATTTTTTCAAATTTATTTAAAACTTAATTTGGGTTCAAGTTTTTTTAATTAAAATTACATTATTTTAAAAAAACATTACGTTACAATTTAGGTTTAATTCACAGCTTGTTCTTACTCTCCTTTCTTAATTAGAAATTTGATGATAGTTCTTTTTCCTTCTTTTTTTTTTTTTTGTCAATTTGATAATAATTTTTTTCTTCTTCAAAGTCAAGAAGAGGCAGGCACATCTAATTACACTAATAATTTCTCGAATTAAGGGCCTGCAATCAATTATTTCCTCTTTTGGTGGATATTTGAGGCAATTATTTCCTCTTATAATGGATATCTAAGGCAACTAGAAATTTTTTTGAACTTAAGATTAAAGGATTTATTCTTCCTGACTTTAAGTTTGAGTTATATAGTTGTTAATATGATGATTACTGGAGATTTATATAATCGTTAATTTCAGGACCTGTAAAATTAATTAAGGTATATACAAACTAGTTCGGATAATCGAAACAAAAAAACTTAAAATCTTTTTGTTATTATTTTGAGTGCTTCAGGTGTATTGTCATTTAGGATTTGATTATTTTTTATAAAAGTATTTGGTAACATACTTATGTGATATATATATATATATATATACTATTTTTAACTAAGAAGAAGATTTCACAATAAACTATTTTATTTTTTATTCTATACATTTAATTAAAACCCGAGGTACTTTATTTTGTTTTAAAACAAAGTTGCTTTAAAGTGTTATGTGTTTTATTTTGCAAGAAACCTTAATCAAAATATACTTTTAGGCTGAAATTAGATATTGTTAAAATAATATTTTTTATTTTTAAAATTATTATATTAAAATAATCTAAAAAAAACATTAGAATCCCAAACACACTTGCGTGAAGCATTAAACAGTGTGCCGTGAGCGAATGGCCCTTAGAATGCCGAGCCAAACCCACATGGTCCCATAAAACAAAAGGAGATCCAGGGCAAGGTTTAACTAGTACTGGTGCAGACTGCGGACCCTACAACTTCGCACCTTGGACCAGATCAGGATTTACCCACCTTCCTTGCAGTTGCATTGGAGTTAATCTGCCAGGTAACTGGATTATAGATCATTTTGGTTTATTTAGGAAAATTAAAAAAAATTAAAAATTTAATATTTTATATAAAAAAAATTAAGAAACAATCATGAAAATAAAAGTTATATATACAGCAAATAATAAAGTTTAAAAGACAACTTGTTTTTTATAAACATAGAGAATCCAATCTCAAATTAAAACTTTATTGTAATATTTATATAATAAATTTTGACATGAATTAATACTAAATAGTAAATTAACATATATAAAATAAGGTTAAATAAAAAAAAATCTCCCTAGCTCGAGGCAATGTCTCTTAAACTTAAACGACTATATTAACTTCCACCAAAAAAAGATTTATTTTAACTCTAAAAAAATATATGATGCGAGGTATTTATAATATAATTTTTTTTTATTTTTTTTTAATAATGGGTCTCCGCAAAGTTGTGCTAGATCATAAGTTAACCTGACAGGTTGGTCTATATCTCTTCTAGGTAATTACATGTCCAAATTTATCTTTTACAGTGTAATAGGATCTTAGATTACCCGGATCCCGACATAACTTGTCGGGTCAGACCGGATCTAATAACTAATAACAACGCGTGAGACATATTGTTGTGGGCTGTTGATGACAAGTACCAAGCGTAAGAGACACTGTTGATGACAAGTAACAAGCGTAAGACGTCAAAATAGGCGTGACTCGGACACATATGGCAGACCTACTGCCCATAACTTCTGACTAGAAAATTCATCAAATGATTTATTTATTGATCCGTGTCTCGCAAGTGACAATTAAAGGGTTGTTGAATAAAAAAACTAAAGAAATAAAGAAAATCCTGGAGGCATAGTCAGTGGTAGGTGGCATGACTCAAATCTTAAAGACATATATGAAGAAAAATAAAAAAATGCTTAATTTCGACAAGTAAATACTGAGTCGAAAACATACTCTGAGAGTCTGACCATTAAAAAAAAGGAGGCACAATTTAGTTCTCACATGGAATTCAGACTGGTCATTGCGTATGATTTTTATTTTTCTCTTAACAGTTTGGTTTGATGTTGTTTTACTAGTTGATTCTTGAGTGGTGGATGATTAAAGTGAACTTTTTTTTGTTAATTATTTCTTGAAGTCATCCTTTCTATGGGGATACATATTCTCATCAGTCATAGGAGGAGTCCTGGTAGACAGATATGGAGGAAAAAGAGTGATGGCGTGGGGTGTGGCCTTATGGTCTCTGGCCACTCTACTTACTCCATGGGCTGCCAACCACTCCACCGTCGCCCTTCTGGCCGTTCGTGCATTCTTTGGACTTGCCGAGGGTGTTGCTTTGCCTTCCATGAGCACCCTCTCATCAAGGTAATGCAAATTGCTTGTATGACAGAAAACTGCTAGCTTGTACTCTTCGTTGCTTGACTCTGTTCTTGTACATCTTTGATTAGGTGGTTTCCAACCCATGAACGAGCGAGTGCAGTTGGAATATCCATGGCTGGATTTCATCTTGGAAATGTCATAGGCTTACTGCTGACTCCAATTATGCTGTCAACAGTTGGGATTTCTGGCCCTTTTATCCTTTTCTCTTCTCTTGGGCTACTATGGCTGACAAGATGGGCAAATGGGGTCACAAGTGATCCAAGAGACAGCCCTTTTGTTAGCAAATCAGAGTTGAGATTAATCCAAGCTGGTAAAACTGATTCTCCAGCAAGTGATGGCCAGTTTCCACCACTTCGTCTCCTATTGTCAAAAGCACCATCTTGGGCTATTATTTTTGCTAATATAACGAACAATTGGGTGAGCTACATTACATTAGTTTAATTCTTCACTTTGTTGAATGCTTTGAAGTTTTTCTTTAATATTCTCTTACATGCTCAAAATCACAGGGATATTTCGTTCTTCTCTCTTGGATGCCTATATATTTCAACACTGTAAGCTCCTGTTTCCTCCATCTCTTTTATGTTAGTAATGTCTTTAAGGATCATGGTTGAAAGATGCGCGCCTGCCAGTTTGTGCATGAATCAGTTTCCATGGACCATATGCTATTGAATCACCAAACTTATCCCAGTTTCCACTCTTCCTTATGAATGCAGGTGTTTAATGTGAACTTGAAGCAAGCGGCTTGGTTTAGCGCTGTTCCATGGGGAACAATGGCAGTCTCTGGCTATGTTGCAGGAGCATTATCTGATTCATTGATTAAGGCCGGCTACTCTTTGACAATCGTCAGAAAGATCATGCAGTCTATTGGATTCATTGGACCTGGTGTCTCATTGCTCTGCTTAAATTATGCCAAGACACCAGTGACTGCAGCTGCACTTATGACTATAGCGCTGAGCTTGAGCTCTTTCAGCCAAGCTGGCTTTCTTCTCAACATGCAAGTAAGTTTCAACTACTTTGTAACTAGTTGATTAGCTAGCTGGATCACCTCCAAGTTGCGCTCATTTTCATTTTTCTTTTTTCTTTTTTAATCAGGATATAGCACCTCAGTATGCAGGATTCCTCCATGGTAAGTTCTGGGCATCTTGCCGTTGTTTTAAACTGGATAATCAATATTCTTTCAGATACCTATACGCAAGACTTTTGTCACCAAACATAATGCCGTTCTCCAATTGAATGATCTGCCATACAGGAATTGCAAATTCAGCTGGGACATTAGCAGCAATAATCAGCACGATTGGAACAGGTTATTTTGTTCAGTGGCTAGGATCTTTTCAGGCATTCCTCACAGTCACAGCAGGGCTCTATTTCGTTACAGCCATCTTTTGGAACTTGTATGCTACAGGAGAGCGAGTTTTCTAGACTGAACTCAAGTGTAAATGAAGTTTCCACTGCTCTGGAAACAGCACAGGTCTAGAACTAGGAATTATTATATCAATGAAGGTAAACTAGTTACAAAAGGGTGAAGAACACGAGTTCACGTAGGTTAAAATTATAAGTCAAATATTTTAGGCATGAAATGTTTACAATGGAGGGAGTTGATGGTGTATACTGTATAGTATGTTGACTACGTGCGTGCAACATTCATCTCTATTATTCTTTTAATGGTTTTTCACTTCGATATATCCATCAGAATGAGCTTGTGAAAGAAATATTGCTGTCATAAAAACATAAATCATCATAATTTTAAAAACTATCTATTCACTTGAAAACAATTAAGCATCGGGGTAACTTCTCATCAATGAAGCTAGCTCACCCATGCTGGGCCTGCGTATCTTTGTAAGGCGTGTCATACAGTGATAACTCTGGAATTGACGACCCGTCAATCAATGTAAGCTTTGACAAAAGATGGAGGCAACACGTCAATAAGGAAACTCCCACCGTCGGTACATAGAAAATTAATCGATTGGATATGTGGTCTCAGGTTCGAGCCATGTGGTTGCTCATATGATGGCCACTGGAGGTTTACATGGTCGTTAACTTCAGGGCCCGTGGGATTAGTCGAGGTGCGCGCAAGCTGGCCCGGACACCCACGTTAAACTAAAAAAAAAAAATTAATCGATTGGATGTTTGATTTGGAGAGTTTGATGACTAACCTCTCATGTAACTCGGATAATGAAAGAAAAACGACTACATTGAAAAAAAAATAATGAAGCTTAATCCTGAATTCTCAACAATTTAATATTATGTGTTTAGTTCTATGATAGTTGTTATGGTTATGGTTTGAAAAAAATTATTTTATAAAAAGTACTTTTAGTTGAGGTTGATTTGGAAAAATATATATTTTGTTAAAACTGTGATTGAAATTGAGGTTAAAGAAAAAATAATTTAATGTGTTTGGTTAAGAATACTTTTGAAATTGAGGTTATAAAATAATTTTAAAAAATATATCTATTAATATTGATGGTTTTTAATTTAAATATTATAGATTTAACTATTGCTATTAGCCTATTACATCATGAAATAAATAATAATTTATATAAAATATTTTTTATTGTTTCATTAAACTATCTACAATTCCATCACGTATGAAATACATCCGACAAGGACTACAGTTTTCAAAAAATTCTTAAGAGCGCAATAACATCAAGTAAAATATAATCATGAACAAAATTGGGATTGCGATTAAATTCTGCAAATGCTACGTCATCAAGCGATCTCCATCTAATTTATGTAGTGTCATTGAATAATGTTTAACACTAGTTTTTTTTAATAAAACACAATTAAAAATAAAAAATAATTTTTTTATTTATTTTGTCAGGTCAGACCCGGTTCAATGCATTTTTAGCTTTGGACCGGATCCGGTCCGGTTCACATGAACAGTGGAGGCATGCTCAACTGTTCATTGAACAGTGTAGCCATGCTCCACTGTTCACGTGAACAGTGGAGCATGACTACAATGTTCATGTGATTTCTCCACACAAGAAGCAGCAAAGAGCTGCTTCTTGTGATTTCGGTAAACCTGTGGCACAACCACGGTTTATGGTGGACTCTATCAGTAAAAAATTGTTTTTTTTTGCAATACCAAACAACAATATTTGTGGTTGTGGGTGAACCTCACCTGCAGCCACAATACCAAACGGCACCTTAAGGCTAAAATAAAAATCAATTCTAAAAGGATAAAAAAACAATTAAAAGAATGAAAAATAAATTTTACATTAAATAAAATAAGATAAAATAATGTAAAAACCATGAGTCAATCTGAGCTAGCACGGCAAATGTATGACCCAAACCACAAGGCCAAGTTATCACCATAGAAAGCAAAACAAAAAAACAAATTAAAGAAGCTTAATCTTCAATAAATCTAATGTTGAATGATAAAATAAAAAATTAAATCGGTGAAAAAAACACACATAAAAAAAGAGTGATATCGATATGGGTTAAAATGTTATATATATGACTTGGATAATGAGATTACGATAATCACACTAAAAAAAATAATGAATCACAATTCTAAACAAATCAAATATTAAATGATGAAATTAGAAAAAAGAAAACTAATTTCAAAAAAGGAACCAAGGAAAAAAAGAATAATGGTCAAATCAAATATAAAATAAAATAAAATAAAATAATAAGAAATGAAATTGAAAAAACAAGTTAAAAAATAGCAATCAAAAGAATTAGTACCAAATCTAATATAAAAATCAAATAAAATAAAATGTTAAGGGATGGAATTTAACAAAATAAAAAAAAAGATTTAAAACAAATAAAAAACAATAAAAAGAATGAGGACCACAATTTAAATAAGAAGAAAATGGAGTGCAACCTTTGATTTTGGTTAGGCTAGCATAGTTTCCAAGGGGAAGAGAGAGAGAAAGAAAAGGGTGAAAAAAATTCAACTATCATCAAGCCGCCCAATTAGATGTGCCTTTATTTGAAAAGTTAAAGAAGACAACGATTGGCCTTTTTGGCAACCAGAAAACAACGCAGATGCTGCCAAGAAGGCACGAACAGCTCCTATTCGATGGAATGTACGCTACACACACTAGGAATTCTCATACTAATTTACAATCAAGTCGTTCTTGATTAATAAGTACCTATATATTATTTTTAGGTTTCACTCATTCCTCAATGTATAAGAACAACTATATTTTTTCATTAAAAAAATAACATAATATGTATCAGTCTCAATAATTCTAATTAATATAAAGCCTTAACATAGCATTAATCAGGAACATTTAGGAACAATGTTTTGATGCAATATGAATTCTTATAATTATAATCACTATATAATTTTCTTTAAAAAAACTTTATCCTGGAGACTTTAGACTCTTGACTCATTAATCAAACTTAAATGAATATTGTCATAACCCGATTTTGTTCATTCTTTTCCTTACTTTTTTGAAAAATAAAAATAGAAAAAAAACAACAAAAAATCTAAGAAATGTATATTTTTGATGTATTTGCATCGTTTTTAGTATTTTTAATGTCATTTCAAAAAAATTAAAAATTCAAAAAACATTTTTGACACATTTGATTTTTAACACACTTATTTCAAAATCATTAAGCAATTTTATTGAGTCAATATTGATGTTACCTTTTTGAAAAAAAAAAAATTCAGACAAGGAAACCAAAATTGTAAAAAAGGAAAATGAAAGATCAAAATGTTTTTTAATTTCTTGAAAACCAAGCAATTAAAAGGAAAAAAAAAAAAAGCTTGTTTTGTCAATAAATAAATAATTATACCAAACACACGAGGAGAGAAGAATTTTAGGTAAGAATCACACGTATCAAAACTCTCTCCCACTCACCGGCTCACACACGCGCAAAAAAACATTCTCCTGAAAAAAAAAAAAAAAAAAAAAAAAAAACCCAACCCGTAACCTTCACCCTTCCATCTTCCATACACCCATCTCATTCTTCCTCACATTCCCAAAAAGACACCGTACCCTTTCTATTTTTTTAATTAACTCCTTCCACATCACATCACCAGCCATCATCAATCACCGTGAGTGGCACTGCAACCAGCAGCTTCCCTGTCCGCCAGCTTCAAAGACCAAGAGCAGTAGCCACGGACGACAGCTACTCCAGTAGCAGACCACCAATTTCAGTTCAGCAGTAACGTGAGCAGGAATTCCTCTCAGCAGCTTCATCCTCCATCCAGCAACAGGAGTCTCTTCTAAGCTGTGCAACAGCAGCTAAGCCTTAGTGATCTCCTCTGCATCAACCGTGAGTAGCACTAGCAGTAGCAGCTCATCTCAGCATTAGCTAGTTATCTATACCGTGAGCAGCAGTTCCTCCGTTGTCTAAAGTCATCGTTGGCAGCATAAAACCAGCAGCTCCTCATCAACAATCAGCAATAGCCAGAGTCTCCCTCACAGCTACCGGCCTTCCACACCGAAATCAACTCACGTTTTACCTCACATCACTGAACAACAGCCACATCCTCTTCTCCAAGCAACAATCGTGTCTTCACTTTAAATTAAATATCAACTAGGATTTATGTTAATAAAATTTAGAGTTTATAAAAGTTTTAATATTAACTAAAAAAAATCTTAATTAATATAGAAATTCATGAAGAAAAAGGATTTATAATAAAATAGTTTATTATAATCCTTGTTTAATTGGAATGTTAGATTCCTTATTAGATTAGGATTTTCTTTAAAAGTTTAATTCCTTGATTAGCTATGAGGTTTATATATAAGCTTGTAATCTTAATCATCATACACAAGTTGAGAGAGATATAGAAAAGCCCTAGAAAGGTATATCTTTTAAGAAAACTCTTAATAAAATATCATTTATCTCATTCTTCTTCTTGTTCTTATATTTGTTCTTATGTTTGTTCTTATAAATTAGATATCACGCCCTATCCTTCCTTTCCAACAAGTGGTATTAAAGTTTAGGTTTGATTATTTAACATGGCAAATTCAAACTTGCTACTTTAATGTCCTAGGTTGACAAAGAACAATTATCAAACTTGGTGTATTCGAGTAAAAGCTTGGCTAGGTTCTCAAGAAATATGAGAGACGGTTGAAAAAGGCTTTGAGGAGCCTATAAATGGAGCAATGTTGACTTCAGTCCAAAGAAAGGTCGTGCAAAAGGCACGAAGGAAGGATCAACTGGCACTAACAATCATCCATCAATGTCTAGATGACGCCACTTTTGAAATAGTGGCTAACGTAACTACTGCAAAGCAAGCATGTGAAGTTTTGCAAGAATCAAACCAAAGAGCTGACAATGTGAGAAAGGTATGTTTACAAAAACTACGTGGTGACTGTGAAAAGTTACATATGCTTGAATTAGAGAATATTTCAGAATACTTTGCAAGAGTATTGACCATATATAATCAAATAAAGAGATATGGGAAGAAGATGGAAGAGACACATGTGGTAAAGAAGATCATATGCTCGTTGCAAAAGAAGTTCCATTATGTGGTGGTCGCGATAGAGGAATCGCAAAATATGAATTTTCTTTCAATACAAGGTCTCATGGAAAAATTATAAGCCCATAAGTAAAGAGTCAATAAGATTCAAGAGGATGTGGGTGCACAAACACTTTTTTCAAAGCAAGATGGTTTTGGATATTCCCAAAGAGAAAGAGGAAGATTTGGAAGAGGAGGCAGAGGCAACCCCAACAAATCAAACAGTCGACCGAATGAAGGGAACCGGTCGACTGGCTTAATTGGTAGTAGCAATTCGAGATCCAGATTTGACAACAGGTTTGACAAATTAAAAGTTAAATACTATAATTGTCAAAAGACAGGTCATTATGCTAAGAATTGTTGGAATATATATAACCAAGAGGGTTGAAGAGAATGTTAATCTTATGATAGAAGAAGAGAAGGAAGTCACTCTACTATTAGTGCATAATGAGAGAATGCAAGACAAAGAGAACATCTGGTACCTAGATAATGAAGCCAATAACCACACGTGTGGAGACAGACAAGTTTATGGAGCTTGATGAAGTAATTAGAGGTAATGTCACCTTTGCAGATCATTCAAAGGTTGTCATCAAAGAAAAAGATACAATTTTGATTAAATTAAAAGATGAAAGTCATCAATTTATTGGTGATGTCTATTATATACCAACGATGAAAAGCAACATATTGAGCTTAGGGCAATTGCTGGAGAAGGGATATGAGATTAAGATGAAAGATCGTTCTTTGACATTACTTGATACTAAAAGAGTTGAAATCTCAATAAATAAAAGAAAAACTCTGAAATTTTGTACGACCATTTTGATTTTCGAGAGGAGGAGAGAGAAAAGTGGAAGGAGATTAAAAAACAAAAGGTCGCCAGCGTCGAGCCGACACTTTGACACCACCACATGCCACCCCACCAGAAAGATCTCGACATAGAGATTCCAATGACACAGCGGGTGGGAATTTTTCGTTGTCGAGAGGTGCCACATGCGACACCCAAAGGTTATAGGCGTCGGTCACTTTTGTTTTTTTCATTATATTTTATATTTATTCAAATATCAAATTATCTCTCAGCCAACTTGCGTATAACAAAAAAAAACAGTAGGAAAATACGAAAAAGTCATTGGATGCTAGTTTTAAAATTTTTACTTTCATTGGTATTTTAATAGTTTTACTATACTTTTAAAATGTAAAAAAGATATATTTATCTCCGATCAATATGGTAATGACTAATAGATTATGTAAATCTCATTGCCCTAATAATCAGTTCAATGGTTATTAGTGGGGAAAAACAAAACCGTCATTAAACATTTCTAGTGAACAGTGTTTTTCCAAGGTCTATTAGGTTTTGTAATTTTTTTTTAATAAAAAAGCATAGAATAAAATATTCCATAATTTACATGATGATTAAAATTATTTATTATTTATTTTTGCTTGTTTTTTTTTTCATTGGCTTATATCGTTATCCCAAATCACAAGTTTTCTCCGTCACATATTTGATTATTTTCAAGTGAACAGAAAACTTACTTTGTTTTCTCCACTAATAAAAAGAGACAGACAGCAACTATTCACCTTGCAAACTCAAAACCACTCACCCTATGTTTATTGGTTGTTGGATCTACTCAATTACACACACAAAAATAGCGACTTTCTTGCTTTCTGCTTAATTACATCACTTTATTGCTCTAGGTGGGGAGTTGAAAACATTCTTGCTCGGATTTTCAGTCAAACTCTAGCACAAAAATCCCTTTCTTTCTGGCTCCAAATATTCCTGTCTCAACTTTGAAGCTTATAACCTTCACCAAACCACGTCAAAAGGTTCACATCCTCTCCCTCTCTTGCTAGCCACACCGAGCCCTGGTGGGATTTTTGCTCCATTTCTCTGAAAGATCATCTACCAATCAAGAAGTCGAGCTAGAAGTCAAAGCAATCAAGATTCTTGAACTGGGCTCTCTTCTTTTTGTTGCTTGTTGAAGATGATGAATTTCAGGAGCTTAGATGAGTTTTGGTCGTTCTATGTGACTCAGCATTCAAAACCATCAACAAGACGTTGGCATTTTGTGGGCACTCTTGCAAGCATGCTGCTACTGCTGAACTCTCTTGTTTTCAATTTGTGGTTTTTGTTCTTGGTGCCATTCGTTGGGTATGGATGCGCCTGGTACAGCCATTTCTTTGTGGAAGGGAATGTTCCGGCAACTTTTGGGCATCCAGTTTGGTCTTTTTTATGTGATTTCAAGATGTTTGGATTGATGCTTACTGGTCAGATGGATAGAGAGATCAAGAGACTCGAGAAGAGGCCTGTTTTACAGGGATTTTGATCATGTTCTAAGCACTTTTCTGTTTTACCAATCAAATAATCATGCATGGAAAATCTCATTCACTCTTGGTGACTTTTTGAGATTTTACTGTTTCTTGGGAACATTACAAAATAAACTAATCTCTTGTTTCTGTGTTTAAATCAATGAGAATTTTATTAGTAATTTTGTTTTTCGTTTTATTCATCATTTTTTTTTTTTTATCTTTGCTGGTGGTTTTTTTTATATTTTGTGAGTCAATAATTTTTATCTTTGCATATTACCGAGTATTAGAAGGTTTGAGAAATAACCACTTGTTCGGGACACTGTTGGCTACGTGTTTCTAAAAATTTTAATTTTTATCGTTTAAAATTATTTTTATATATAGATGTTGAAAATAAATTTTAAAAAATAAAAAAAAAGTATTTAGATATATTTCCGAGCGAAAAACAATTTGAAAAACAACCGCTACCATAGTATCAAACATGCTCTAAAAACAAAAGAAAAACAATAGGGTTTCTCTCAAATTCACAAAAAATACATTTTTGTTTGCGTATTATCTATTGAGTCCTTTTCGATACCATTTGTTATAGAATTTTATATTTTGACCCAAAATTTTATTTTATTTATGTTTTAGATTCTGAGTTTCAGGAGAGAGAAAAAAAAAAGAGAGAAAGTTATTAAAAAATAAGGGATGAAAAAGAAAGTTGTGACTTGACCGCATTCTAACAATAAAATTTTCAACCTCACTATTAATAGGTTGAATTTGACAAAAGAAGTGTCTGATGTTTTTTAATTATTTATCTTATCAGAAAAAATAGATTAGGTCTCATGAATTTTTTACGTATTCAAGTTATTTTTTATGTTTTTTTAATAGATTAAAGGTTTGTTTGAGGTTAGAAATGAGTTTATAAAACTTTCTATGTTGTTTCTTAAGTGTTTTTAGATGAAAAAAAAATGAAAGATAAGTTTTTTATCAAAAAAGTAGCAACTCGTCTTTTCGACCATTAGAAATGGCTAGAATCTGTATAGTAGATGATACATCGTTTTCCACCATAGATGATGCGTCATTTGCTTTGTTCTTTTAAGAATAAAAAATCATGTTGTCAACCTTATTAAAACCCATGCGTCTGAGTTTTTGTTAAAATAATTTTTTTATTTTTTATCTTTATTTTTTTCTTAGATTTTAATTGTAATTAATTATAGTGAAATTATATTTAAAATATTTATTCTATTAACGCCTCGTTTTTTTGTTGAAAACTAGTTTTTGTTAATAGTGTTTTTCATAGAAATTCCTAAAAAGCTAATTATTTTTTATATTTGACAATGTCATGGAAAATTAATTGAAAAATATTTTTCAATATTTGACTATGTAATTGAAAACAAACTAGAAAATCACTTATTAATGTTTTTTTTAATTTATCTAAAATATATAGAACATTAAATATAATTATTTGATGACTTACAAGAAAACAATAAGATATAAAAAGTGTAATGATAAGAAAAAAAAAAGAATTTATTATATCATATATTTATATATAGTTTATTTTATAAAAAGTAACTATATATTTAATAGAAATATTTTAAATATAATATATAGACATATATATGTGTTTTTCTGTTTGGAAAACATTAAAAATAATTTTTTTTAGATGATATCCTAATTTTGTAACACAATTATATGATTTAAAATGTATAATTATTGTATAATATAACATGTTATGTATTCGAGTGTATTTTATAGTAATATCGTCTAAATTAAAGTATTATATGCACTAATATATTAAATTAATATACTTTTATATTGTATATTAATATATCATAATATATTATATCCTATACAAATATATTGATAATTTATTATTTTATAATAATATTATATTTTAAAGTATTTTATATATACAATAAAGTATTGTATCACTTTAGTGTTAATGTTTTCATGGAAAGTGTTTTCTAATCTTTTAAACTACAAAAAACAATTTCCATCTAAAACTTATATTTTTCGTTGATCAAAAAATGAATTTCATTGTTTAGTTTTTATATATATATATATATTAGCAAGCACTTTTTTTGATGTAGCCCTTCATGATTATGATATTTTAATTTCTTCTTAAATATTAGTCCAGTTTTATTATAATCAAATAATTAAAATTATATTTATGATATCATTCCATTAAATACCATTCAATTTGGTATTTATTTTCAAATGAGATAATAACACTTTTTTATAATATTAACATTCATTTTTGTTGATTATTATACATGAATCTACTATGCACATTTTTTTTTTAAGTTTGTAATCATGAATATTCTATGAAAATAAAGCTTAAATCTTTTAATATTATAAAATTTTTAAATGATTTTCTAATATTAATCTCTTTCTTTTCAATAAAATACAAAATAACAGGACATGATTTCCAACGTTTTTTTTTTTTTTTGAAACTTACTTTTCATATTCATTGTTTAAAAAACAATTCTTCTGATAAAAACATGTTTTCATTATTAAACGAAATGCATATAATTTTTTATTAAAAATGCGCATTAATTTTTAGGTTCATAATTATTATTTTTTCATGATACTAAAAAATTTGTTAGTAACATCTGCTTCTTTTTTTTCTTTTTCTTTTTTGCATTAAAAATCAACTTTTTGTCTTGCACACGGTGTAGTGAGAGTAAATTAGCTAGTATGTTTAAATTACATGCTTCGAGTATGATAAATAAGGATGGAAATTTTTTATACAATTGAGTTTGGATAAAACCATAGTTTTGAGACCGGCCGACCCAATACTGGAACAGGACTGGGTTGAAAAAAACAAAAAAAAAAACTTGGTATGACCCGGTTAACCTGACAGGTTGACCCGACTATCATCATGAACTCAAAGTAAGAAATTCAGGGTTTCAGTCACTACCATCCTTCTCCTCTCTAGCTGCTATTTGTGTCTTCTTCTATTGATTTCATGGACTGGATCTTCAAGGTTCAGAGTCTTTTTATAGTCGCTTTTTTTTGTGTTTGATAATGGTTTTAGAGTGAAAAAATTAATCATAGGTTTTTTTAGCACATAGTGAACATATATATAGTAAGTAAGTAATTAAATTTAACCCATCATCTAATTCATAAAAGACCAATATTAGTAAAAAAATCTAAAAAGAAAATTTTTAATTCATAAAAATTGACTATTTAATAGAATGCAACATAAAATAAAAGTTACTCTTATTTTTAATTATTTTTAATTTATACACCCTTTAAAACTCTAAATAATATAAATAAACTATTTAATAATTAAATTATATAAAACAATCGTTGTACTTTATTTCGATTATCAAAACTCTAAAAAACTTTAAAAAATCAACAAAAAATTTGAACATTAAAATTTAAATTTTACTTCAAAACTTATAGAATAAATTAAACTATTTATTAATTCTTTTAAATGTTATTTTTTGTTGTTGTCTTATGTTATTTTTACTATTTTAAACAAAACATTGATAGTATAAAAGTCTTTCTTGGTTGTTATTTAGAGCATGATAATAGTGTCTACAATTCTTTCCATGAATCAAAAACTAATTTATTTATTCATTTATTTATAATCATGTGGCATATAATTCAATTATATCCCTAATTTTTAATTAAGAGCAATTATAAATTATATTATGTGTTTCAAAAATTAAATAAATCAATTATTATTTGATAAAACAAGAGGTTAATCTGGTAAGTATTCAAATTTAATCATTTATAAATAATTCTAAATAATGTGGTTGCTAGTTGGGTCTAGCAAGGTCGCCAGACTTGGCTTGGGTCTGGCAGCCAAGATAAAAAATTAAAAACAAAATTTAAAAATAATTAATTAGAATTTCTGCTTAAGATACTTCAAAAATACTTTAAATATTTTTTATAAAAAAATAAATAAAAATTAATTAGTATTTTTTTTTAGGATACTTCAAGGGTAGTTTAAATGCTTTTTTTTATAAAAAAATAGAAAAAAAATTATTTAAGATACTTAAAGAGTAGTTTAAATGTTTTTATATAAAAAATAAAAAAAAATATTAAAATAATTAATTAATATTTATGTTTATGATATTTTAAGGGTAGTTTAAATGTTTTTTTAGAAAAAATAAAAACAATTATAAAAAAATTAATTAACATTTTTGTTTAGAATACTTAAATACTAATTTAAATGTTTTTTAAGAAAATAATTATAATTTCTGTTTAGAATAAAAAACAATTAATTAGACATGACTGCTAGACCAAAGAATTTAAAATATTTTTTATATTTTTTTATATTTTAAAAAAATTGATATTAATCCACTTACATAGCACGGACGAATATACTAATCAACACTTAATGCAAACTTAATCTTATCATAGCTGGGTTCATATAATGGTGATAAGACATGTATAGCCAATCACATCTCACCGTATTTTCATCACAAACATACACACCATTCTTTCTGACGATGTACCATCAATTATTAGAGACCATATCTCAAATAAATGCAAAAAAGAGACCATGCAATATATGTCCTTTCCTCGATTGAATATAAAACCATCCATAAAGCACTAAATAAAAATAATAATAAACTCCATACACAAATATTTCACTCTCTTCTTCGCAGCTCCATTTATAATTTTCATCAATACACTACGTTATAAATAACACACAAACTTTGAGATTATAGTTCTTCTCTTAAACCCAATAATAAAAAAAAAAACTTAATTTGCATTGTTCGTGACCACCCAGTACAGTGTTTCATCTTCAACAGCCGTGAAAAGGCAAACCCAAAGAAGATTACTCAAACCTCATCACAAAGCCTCCTTCACATTTCAGCTATAGGAATCTATATGCTATAAAAGTCTTGAATTCGGATCCTGTTTACCAAACTTGAAGATGAGCTTCAAGTCAACCTTTTATCAGCCTCATTGTTTCGATGGTTGTAAAAAATTAATCCTCTTCGATGACAATCCAGCTTAGTGGCTATTTTCTTAACCCTCATATATATATATATAATCGTTTGTTAAGCTTTAGGGGCAACCGATCACGCCACCATACCACCATAAACAGACCTCAGACACAATGGTAAGAAGCATGTTCTGACCCTCTAAGAATAATGTCAATGCAATTACCTAATAAGAAATAAAATGCCAGAAAAGAGAATAATGCATGCTTCAAATGTTAATTAATCTATTGCCTCAAGGATTGTGACTAGGCTCTTCAGAACATGTATCTGATTTTGGAGAGACATTTGTGTACGTCCTCCAGGGTTTGGTATATGAATTCAATCCACCTAGTCAATTCAAGTATATTACAAGTTCCAACATTGTACAGCCCAAAAACTCACCTTCCCTACATAGCCAAATATCTGCGATATCAACTTCCAAAAACTTCTCATGGACCTGAAATTTTTATCTTGGCCGCCGTTAGGATCCAGCCTTTGTTCGGCTGAAACTACCGTTTCCCTTTGGTCAGCTTGGCACATCATGGGTATCGGGTGGAATATGATAATCACAAGTCAGTATTCCTTGAAAATGATGGCAAGGGCACGGCCTCTTGTGGACGAAGGATGACAAGCACACCAAACATTCCAAGCATTGGGAGGACAAGGAGCCACTTCAGCAGTTTATAGTAATGCATGTGGAATGTAAGCGAGAAGTCATCTGAGAAATAGAGTCCATTCTTATCAACCATCTCCACCAAAACAGTTCCAGTAGTTCTCACTCCAACTGTTGGAAGTTTTATCCGATATTTTCCTGGACGGTCAAAGATTTGATTTTGCTTTATCCGTCGTTCACCTTGATAATTGCCAGGAACTAACAGGGTTGTCTGTATTGTTCCAAATGAAAATTAGAATTATCAGGTATTCTTTAAATTGTTGTTGAAAACAATAATTTGATTGTTCAAGGAGCAACTTACAGTGACATTATAAGGTGCTTGAGACCCAGACGGGATTCTATACTTGTCCACAATCTCAAATTCCACCCAGAAGCTCTTCCCCTCCTCATCACGGAAACTTCTTGATGAAGGTTTAATATACACCCCTTCACGGTTGTAGCGGTTTGCTACATTGTTTCTTTCTTGATTATTAGATCTCCAAGCCTGAGAATTGCACAGTATGCTTAATACTTGAAACATACAAGAACATACAAGAAATCACAACAAATATGGTTCACAACTATCCTGCCTTCAGGGGATGATGTGGAACAGGAGTTGAAAAGCAAAAGACATTTCCATTCATTGTTGAAACTATGAGATCAAGATCATCTCCACCATCAACATTGTCTGCCAAGACCATGCTATATCTGAAGCAGAAAGATCATGATTTGGATAAATCACAAAGCAATAAATAAGTTGAATAGTCAAAATTTAAGGATATAAGAGGATATAAGAATATCTTACGAAGTTTCACCAATATCAACAACATCAGCACAAGAAGTTGGTCCATCTATAAGGTAAAGATAACCATCGAATGATGTTGTAACAAGTGTGAGTCCCTTGTTTTTCTCCCCACGTTTACTTAAGTCAAGAAGAAGAACTTGATTCATCACTCTCCCATGAGTTCTGTATGGGTAAGGCCGAACAATAGAACCATCCTTGCCACTAAGAACATATATGTTACCTGATAGTGTAGGGACTACAACATCAGTATGGCCATCCCCATCAACATCGCCTATAGTTGGACCCTGAGGAATGTTGCAGTCTATGTCAGATCAATCTATCATGAAACAATTAGGCACTTTTTCACTAAAATCTCATTTAAATGAAGGTCATGCACAGGTTGCATGCATTCAGGAAACAAACAGTCCTGTCAAATCACTCTATCATCAAACACTTGGACACTTTGTCACTAAAATCCCATTTAAATGAAGATTGTAACACACGTTGAGCTTCAGATTGTAGTTTTACATTCAAAGTACTATAAAAATAATGAGTATAATTGGATATTATACTAACAGTTGTTACACCAAGTGGTGATCTCCCAAAGGTGTTGGCTTCAAGACCTAATTCCATCATCAAAGGATCAAGAATACATACCCATGCCATCCACAAACAAAGCAAAGACAATATTTGATTAATTTCCCCCCCTGCCAAGTCTGAGGTTATAGCATGATCTCCCCCACCCACAGAAAGGCCAGACAACAAGTATATCCTCCATGCAAATGATATTAGAATCATAATTTTTGCACTGAAGTTTCTGTTAAATATTGACATAAGAACTACAAATTCCAGTACAAGCATGACTTGCATCTACAAAACAAGGAATGAAGTTTCTATTGCCTTAAATTTGACACCCCCTACCTCAGTAAAAAAGGATATGACACGATGTATTTGTACAGTTGCACCCATAACATAATAAAGATTTCTTTTTGTACAAAAGCATCTGTGTTTGCGCTTTTCTGTACAAGTAATATGTGGAAACAAAGTACCTAGTGTAATCTGATTTTTCAAATCTAAATCTGGAACCTGACAAGCCCATTCTGGATCAGGCAATGAAGCACCAATTGCTCAATCTTAAAATTTAACCACCAGTAGACCAATATTAACTATGAAATGCAGTTAGCGGACACCAGATATTGAAGGAGATGATACTTAATTCATATAGACGACATCATATTAAGAAGAAAGTAAGAAATTGAGATCCAGCTGACCTGGGAAACAAGACTCTTAAGGTGCTTTTCCCAAATTTCTTTTCCTTGTGATGTCCATGCAGCAACATTTCCATGTACATCAGTGGTCACTAGTTCAGTTTTTCCATCATCATTGATATCAGCTGCAACTACAGCACCTTGAATTTCAGCCATTTCCAGAGGGAAATTTTCCCTAATATTTCCTGAATAAAACGATAAAGTTTAGCTTCCAACTTTGTTTGGAGTATTGGAACACCACACTTGATAAGCAGTTAAAATAGAAGAAAATTGATGTGGGAAACTTTCTTCAATATTTTTGGCCTAATAATGTTTATTGCATTATTTCAATAATGGCTAAGATTTTTAGGTTTTTAGGAGTTTAAGAAGAGTCTAAGACACAGTTGGTAAATCAATCATAATGTTTAATCCGACCATTAAATCAAGCTGAAATTTTATAGAACATTATGAAGTTTCATGATGATTGCTTGCAAATAAGGCTCCAAAGTTATTATGCGGGATTGTCTTTATTTACCCTATTGTATTTGGATTCTTTTTTCTATTTAGATTTAGACTTTTAATTTAATTAATATTTTATTATTTAGGAATCCTAATGCTAGATGGGTTCTATGGATTAGGAAAGTTTTAATTAGGAATCTTTTTCAATAAAGGATTCTAAGTCTAGGACTAGTATAAATAAGGGTGTCTAGTTTATTTTTGGATGATTCAGATTATTATTTAGACTTTAAATAATCAGAGACTTTCTCTAAACTACTCTAAAGCTTAGGTCTATAACCTTAGGACTTGAGAACCCTAGTTTTATCCATGCTATACGTCGCGTCAAAAATACTCACGAGATTTCTACATAAAAATCATTTTGGTTTTGTAAAGATTTTAAGGCATGAAAATCAAAAGTAAATACATCAGAAACTTCCTTTTCATATCACTCAAAACAAAATCCTTGTCAGATAAGTTTGGATATTTCTCTAGATGTAGATACTGAACAGATTAATCTTTAGACTGCGTGCATTTAAATTCAAAAGTAAATACTGTCTATAAGAAAGTTTCATCTTGTTAATTTCCAACCACTTTGAATTCTCTTCAAATACTATAAAATAGGAAAACGATGATAAATTGATTCATGTGGTGATAGGTAAAAGAGTGTATCAGTCAAACAATCAAACTCAAACTCAACTCAGCAACCAGAAAAGGCAAAAAAAAAAAAAAAAAAGAGAGCAAATATGATGGTAAAATGCCTACGAAGATAAGAGAGCAGCACAAGCAATTTCAGAGAAAAAAGTTTGGATGCCAATCACTGTTGCATTTAGAACAGGAAAAAAATCACATGAAAAATTGTATTCAGTGATCTTGTATGAAGAATAACATAGTTAATAAGGCTGAAAGATAAAAATAATCAATGAAAGCTCATTGGTAGAAGAAAGGATGGCATTACAAAGAGGGAATGTTAAAGAAAATGCAGGGTGCAAACTCAAATTTACCATGATGATCCAGGACATAGAACAAGCCAAATGAAGTCCCAACAAGAATGTCCAAGTTCCCATCACCATCCAAATCAACCACCGAAGGCGAAGAGTATATATATGCACGAAACTTTGCAGTACTTGTACTTAAATCTAGTTCTCGAGTCCACTTAACTTGCTTTGTATCAAGGTTGAATACAACAACAGAACTGGCAACATATTTCCCAACATCAATATCACCAAGCTCTTTCAAATGCTCAGGATTGTCATAATACCTGTCAATCAGGTAACACCATTAGCATGGACTTCATCGACAGAAAATTGACTGAAAGAATATGCAATGACGTTGGAGAAAGTTTATTTTAAAAACAGCACACAATTAATATCTGACTTTCAATATATAAGAACAGGGCAAATATGCAAAGTTGTGACACCAAAAAGAGAACTCACTCATGATCAAAGAAATACGAAACTGCAACAATCATTTCAGTTACTCCATCATTATCAATATCAGCAATCACCTGATGGGGAAAAAAAAAAAAAAAACAATGTCATCCGTGTGTCATAACTGCATCTTACTTGCATCTGTGAAGAAAAGTCTTCTACTGCAATGCATTACTAGCAATGAGTTTTAGACTCACAGGAGGGCACAAGATATGCGAGTCAATATTCACATAATCCTCTAATCTCTCATGCTTCCTTTCTTTCCATTCTTCATCTCCCCACATGGATTCATCAACATAATCATCATAGTCATAACTGTACTCATCGGCTAATTCATCACTTTCACGGAATAGCTCAAAAGATGAATCTGCATCTGCTTCTAACCCTTCATCATTTTCAACAGTTGCCGCATGAACATTTTCATGGTCATTCTCTTTAGATTCTGAGCCACCTTCATGTGAGCCCTTTGAATTGTCATCTTCGAGAAGCCTTCTTCCAGTGTTTGTTCCATTCTCTGCATTATTGGTTTCCTTCTCTACTGTAATGGTTCCATTCTGAGTTTTATTGGTTCCATTCTGAGCATTATCTGTTCCATTTGACCCAGCACCTACAGAAGAATTATCGACTTGCGAGGACAGTTTGATCATTGTTTTCGTTTGATTCTCGCTCATTTTCTTTCCAGTCTCAATGGATGCATTTGCTGGATGACTATTTTCTGTTGATGTAGAAATCGAAGAATTTGTTTCAGGTGTATTTTGATGTGTATTTCCAGTTGTGTCTACAAATTTGACAGCCAATGTTTAACAACAAGGTCAGTTTGTCTATGTTTCTTGATTTTTACTATCAAAATGCCAGACCAAGCTCAAAATAGACCTGGACAGGATTCATGATATCATATAAACATTAAAATTTCCATGGAAAAGAAAAATTAATATTCATCTTGTACTCCAGGACCAAGCTTAAATAAAAATCAATACAAGGGCAAAGTATGCATCTAGATCTAAATGTGTATAAGGAGCCAATCAAGGGCTCAGAAAAATATTGAAGACAATGGGGATTAACACCTATTTTTGGCGCTTTCTAGTTCCTCCTACACTTGGATTACTACAGGAAAGAACAATACAATTCAAATTACCACCCACAAGTTTTTGCTTTGCATTCAGCATTACCAAGAAAATATCAGATAGAATTATGATTTCAACATCTTCAGTACTGTAATCCCTAAGGGGGCCTGTTCGTCAACCTGGAATAAAGACTAGCAATGGGAATAGAAAGAAAAGAAGTTCATTCATTTCCATCCATGGTGCTAGGTAAGCAATGGCTATGAGAACTAGAGAAGAAATGAAAAGAGATCCTTCCATATTTTATAGCCACTGACAGGATGCAGGTTATAAAACTAAAGCCAATAACACATCCATAAAATTACACTGCATTTATAACATTCATTCCCCCCCCACCCAAACCCCAAGGTGACTATCCCTATGGCCGCTACCACCATCATACAGTTAAATTTATTATGGATATTGCATAGCTCTAATCTCCTTCCTAGTTCTTCACGCCGTGCAAATTAAACCATCCATTCCCATTCCAATTCCAATACAGATTCCCTATTTATCATTCTTGGTTACCAGATGTGCCTGTAAAGAATGGAACGCCATATGTTTTAGTTTAACCGATCTTTAAGAGCAATTCTACAGTGTCTCATTTCTATAGTTATATTTCAAGAAGTCAATGGGGTTTTGAGACACACGATAGAGTGTAGCCTTCCTACATCCATAAACCCTCACACTCCAACCCTAAAAAAGATTTTAACTCAGAACTGCCAAGTTCAAATCCTAAGCTCAAACCTGGCATCTGTTAGGGACTCTGTGTCACATATAAAATAATAAAGAGGATCAAACCAGCTTCTGTCATCCTTCAAAAGAAAAGGGAAACAGGAATCACAGGCAACTTCCTCAGTTGACCAGTAAAATATTAACACTAAAGCAAATAAAAGCAGTACCGAAGGCACAAACAGTTATGAATCCAACATTAACTTACGAGACTGTGATTTGTTCTCAGTAGCCTCTAAGACAAGTTGGTCATCATGAACATCTGGGTGAGAACGATCCACGGGATCTGGATCCAGACCCACATACCAATTCTTTTTAACTCTCCTACGAGGCACTTCCAGTTTATCAGTCATCATGTATCCTGAAACCCTAAAATAGAAAACATATATATTCTATTAGCTTGGGCACCTAATCCAACACTACCTAAAACCAGTAATATAAGACAACAACTACATAACAACAACAAAAAAAATACCTGAAGAAGAGAACTTCACCATTGTAAGTAGCCAAAGCAATCTCCCTCACACCATCCTTGTCAATATCATATAGGAGAGGACTTGCATGCACCGTTGACTGGTGGAATGCAGGCCAACCTGATAAAATGTTGTAGTTGATCTTATTAAGTCTGATTCATAACCCAGGATGAAAATCGAAATTGAAACTTTACCTGGGATTTTGTCTCCATCAGAACCTTCTAGAGCTTCAAGATAGTGAACAAAAGAAGGAACCACTACATCAAGTTTTCCGTCACTAAAATAAATGCATGTAAATATCATTAAAATCCCAAATGATAATTAATTAAACTAAAAGATTAGTTATTTAATTACCTATTGATATCGGCAATCAATGGAGTAGCGTAAACGCTAGAACTCACTTCGGTTTGCCATCTCAGCTCTAGATTTTTAGGGCACTGTGTATTCAACAACGCGTTCTCATCTCTATACACGTAGGAATTCAAATTAACCAGAATTAGACCTATCAAGCTAGCAGAAATCATAAAATGATTGAAATTAATTGTAAAATTAAAAAAAAAAATCGAACTCACATGTCAGGGTAACCAAGGGCATCGTCCGTGGCTTCTCGGTCTCGAAATTTGTTCTTTTTGGACTCATCTCCATGAATGGAAGTGGTGAATAATAAGAAACAGATCAAGAAAACTCTAATCGCTGGAGGTTTCATGTGATGGCTTTTGGTTTTTCACTTCAGAGGTAGAATTAATTAATTTACGGTTTAGAAACTGTTTGGTTAGTGGATAAGTGAATACGTAATCAAATTAATGGGGATTTATGGAATTTTGATAAACCCTAATTAGGGTTCTATGGAGATCGATCGATCTCTCTCTCCATCTAAATTTTTTCGACGAAGAAGAGTTGAAAACTGAAGAGAGACGAGGACATTTCAAAATGCCCCTTGGTTTTTGTTAAATTATAATCACATGCAGGTAGAATCTAACTATGAAGGATTTGATGGGTAAACTTATAATTTAATACTTAATAGCTTTCGGTTCGGGTCGGATCGGGTCGGATCGTCTCGGGTCTACAGTTACCAATTTTCCGTGTCTAAAAGGCATTAAGTGACGCCGTTTAGCTACTAAAAAATCCAACTTAGCTGTCAGTCAGTTATACAAAATAAACGGAAGGATTGCATTATTAAGTAATACTCTAAAAGGCGTGGGGAAACTACTGTAGCTTCCCCACGCCTTTCACTTATTAATATATTATATTATTATAATTATTATATTATATTATATTACAGAACTGTAAGTAACACTCTAAAAGGCGTGGGGAAACTACTGTAGCTTCCCCACGCCTTTCACTTATTAATATATTATATTATTATAATTATTATATTATATTATATTACAGAACTGTTTTTTTTTTTTTTTTTTTAATTTTTTTTTTTGTTTTTTTTAATGAATTTTTTTTGTTTGATTTAATTTGTTAATATGATAAAAAAAATTAATAAAAATCTGATAATTAATTTTTGAAGATTTTCATGGTACGGATCCCGGGTTTGATGAGTTAACCTGGTTTGACGAGTTAACTCGGATTTTTTTCTTTTTAATTAATTTTTTTATTTAGTTTAGTTTGTTAATGTTAAATTTCTTTCTATTTAATTATCAGACTTTCATGACACGTATCCAGGGCTTGACGAGTTAACTTGGTTTGATGGGTTAACCCAGTTAATTATGGGTAAACCCGTCAATTTTTTTTTTCTATTTAGTTATCAAATTTTCATGACGCGAATCTCAGGTTTTACGGGTTAATCTGATTTGAAAGGTTAACCCAATTAATTCAGATTTTTTTTTTCTTTTTCTTCATTAGTTTTTTTCTTTTTAATTAATTATCATACTTTTATGACACGACGTTATAGCCAGACCCACATCCAATATTCTTGGGTCCGGTGTTGCAGCCAAGCTTACTTAAACTTGGGTCATGCAAGTTTAATGTTATTATTAATATTATAAATATTATTTTTAGGTCAGGCGTTGCAGCCAAATCCAAGATTCTTGGGTATAGTTTTGCAGAAAAACCTAACACTTTTAAATCTTAGTTTTTTATATATTTTTTATGCAAAAAAAAAACCTGCGGCATCGCGCGGGTCATGTAACTAGTAACAATAGCTAAAAGGAATCAGTGTTTTACTGTGGACTGCACTGTGCAGTCCACAGTAAAACATTGATTCCTTAGGTTTTTTTTTTTTTTAAAGTTGTTTAAGTTTTTTTAGCTGTTTTTTTAATGATTTTTGGGATTTTTTTTGCTTCTTTCTTTGTTTTTTTTAATTAATTTTTTTCGTTTAGTTTAGTTTGTTAATGTTAAATTTCTTTCTATTTAGTTATTAGACTTTCATGACACATATCCCGAGTTTCACGGGTTAACCTGGTTTCACGAGTGAACCCAGTTAATTCCGGGTTGACCCGTCAATTTTTTTATTATTATTATTTTCATAAATATTTTTGTTTAATTTAGTTTGTTAATGTCAAATTTTTTTTATTTAGTTATCAGACTTTCATGACACAAATATTGAGTTTAACAGGTTAACATGGTTTGACGAGTTAACCCGGATTTTTTTTCTTTTTAATTAATTTTTTTTGTTTAGTTCAGTTTATTAATGTTCACTTTTTTTTATTTAGTTACCAGACATTCATGACACGGATCTCGGGTTTAACAGGTTAACTTGGTTTGACGAGTTAACCTGAATTTTTTTTTTTTTTGCTTTTTTTTTTCTTTTTAATTATTTTTTTCGTTTAGTTTAGTTTGTTAATGTTAAATTTCTTTCTATTTAGTTTTTTTTTCTTCTTAGAGGTTTTTTTTTCTTTTTAATTTTATTTATTTAATTAATTTAGTTTATTAATATTAAATTTTTTTCTAAGTAGTTCTCGGCTGATGCCTTTAGTTTTTTTTTTATGCCTTTGACTGTGAACTGCACAGTGCAGTCCACAGTGAAAAGGCTGATGCCTTTTTTTTTTAATTAATTTTTTTCGTTTAATTTAAATTGATGTTAAATTTTTTTTCTATTTAGTTATCAAACTTTCATTACACGGATTTCGGGTTTGACAGGTTAACCTGGTTTGACGAGTTAGCCCAGTTAATTCTGGGTTAACCCATTAATTTGTTTTTTTCTTTTTAATTATCAAAATTTCACGATGCGAATTCAAGGTATGACGAGTTAACCTGGTTTGAAGGGTTAACCCAATTAATTCATCTTCTTCTTTTTTTTCATTAGTTTTTTTCTTCCTGTTGGTTTTTTTTTTCTTTTTAACTAATCTATTTAATTATCACACTTTTATGATATGACCTTGCAGCCAGACCCACGTCCAATGCTATTGGGTCTAGTATTGCAGTCCAGACACTTTTATGCTAAGGGTTAACCCAAGTTTAATGTTATTATTAATATTATAAACATTACTCTTGGGTCAGGCGTTGCAACCAAACCTGAGATTCTTGGATATAACTTTGCAAAAAAACCTAACACTTTTAGATCTTGACTATTTTTAAAATGCAAAAATAATTGACCCGCGGCATCGCGCGGGGCATGTAACTAGTTTTGTACTAAATGCTATCTTTATTTGTATTTTTTTTCATTGTAAGCTTTAGTATTTGTTTGGTAATGCATTTTAGAATATTTTTGTAAAAATATTTTTTAATTTATAATATATTAAAATAATATTTTTTTAGATATTTTTATTTTTAATATTAGTGTATAGAAATTATCAAAACAAATACATAAAAAATTTAATTTAATATTTTTTCAAATAAAAAACAATTTAAAACATATTTTTAAAAAACATATTCAACCACATAAAAAAAACATACTCTTTATTTGCATAAATTTCTACAATGAAAATCATTAAATCTAAGCCTCTTTCTATTCTAACAATTCCTTCTAATCCAACTCCAACCTTTAATAACTTCATGGTATAAACACAATTTGATAAATCAACTTATTTTATACGCAACTCATTTATTTAAGAGGCCCATGAATAAAAAGGTTAAAAACAGGGTGATAACCCAATATACATAAACTTGACAAAATATCAGATCCAACATCCTTGAACTTAGTTACGTGCTAAGATCAAATGTTTGTGGATCTGACAAGATATCAGACTCAACTCATTTAGACTCAGTTACACGTTGAGCTCAAGCACATGTGGGTCTAGCAAAATGTCAAACTCAACCCCTTTGAACTCAACTACACGCTGAACCCAAACGTTTGCGGGTGTGGCAATGTATCAAACCCAACTCTCTTGGGCTTGGTTACGCACCGAGCCCAAGCGCATACGGGTCTAGGAAGACGCTAGACTCAAATCCCTCGAGCTTAGCTATACGTTGAGCTCAAACACATTTAGGTCTGGAAAGACGTCGAATCTAAAATCCTTGGGTTTAAAATCATTCTAGATCTAAACATATAGTCAATGGTTTTTATTGGCCTCATATTGGATCGCAAGCTATCCCTAAAACCCTTATAAATGTTTATGGTAGTCATTGCCCTACACTCCTAGGAGTATAAAAGTCATCTAAGAGCCAATTATATTTCAATCAATATTAATGCTACGAAAATGTTATTCTCATCAACAATAATGTTGTATACGAAATAATTTATAAAAGTATTTTATAGCTCTATTGTTTGTCTATTAGTACTAATAATCTGTAAGGGTAATTCTCATCAACATGAATGTTGTGTATTTCTATCAGTATTAATGTTGATGTAAGAGACTTTTTCCTTATTAATATATTCAATAAGAAAAGACTTTCGACCTCTTGAGCAAAACAACAAGATTCAAAGTACAAGGACTATAAATACAATCTGAACCACCTATGTAAACGATTCAAGATCTTTATTCTCTTATCATACATTCTCAAAGCATTTATCACACAAAAGCTAAGAATAAACATTCTTGTTATTAGAGTTTAATGTTCTTCCCCTTATTTATTACAACCCCTTAATGTAAAGTCACGAATTTAATCATTTTAAGGTCTCTAAAACCCACAAAAGGAATTGTTTTGTAGGAATTAAGAGTTTTACCATCATCACTTTGCTCTTCCAGTTCCTAGGAATAGAATGCTGACATGAACATGTGATCATCCAATTTGCAAACACTCAAATTCTATTCCTGAGCATATTGGATCCTAGGAGATCACCAAATGGTGTCGTATATAGGGAACGATCAAAAGCCATCAACTATTTTTCTAGAGTTGATTTTTGACACACCAAACTGCTATTAATGGTAGACAATCAAGAAACCCTTGGGATGAGACATGTTACGGGTCTCCCTACAGCAGCTGGCATGTCTGCTCCTTCAGAGTTTTAGCAACTCATTAATCGGATGCAAGCTCTTACCAAAGTCGTCTCGGCATCCTAGGGGCAATGACAAACCTTGCCATCCTAGCAAGCCCCTACATATGATGTAACTGTTTCGTTACCAGTTTCTCAACTATAAGTTGGCCCCTCTTCCAAGAGATAATCATCTTATCCAGAAGAGGCAGGGCAGGATGACATGTAGAGCTTTTCACTCGAACGATCCACTAGCCCCTTGGAGGTCATTCTCATCAACACAAAACTCTCCCAATAAACGATCACTCCAAATATTATCCTTTTAGCCACTATGGGAAAGAAATCAGTTATCAATTATGTCATTCCACGCTAGAATCCTCTAGCTCCCCAAAGTCTATAAGGCAAAAGTCTGGAATAAGCATGGTTGTTTGACACCTACAATCCTCGTGAGATAAATGGATATCATTTATCTAAACGGGTCTTACATACCTATATCCTCAAGGAGTATATCTCTACAAAGATGACCTTAAACAATTATGATGACCTAGCAGATCCAAGAGAGCATGTCCAAAACATATGTAACAACCTTGAGCTAGTCATTCAAGATGGTGATGCCATATGCAAGATCTTACCTTTGACCTTTAGGGGGTCAACTAGAGCGTGGTATAACAACCTAAAGCTAAGCTCTATCATGGGTTTCAATGATCTTTATGCGAAACTCGTGTCACGATTTAACACCAACATACCGACTAAAAGGAGCTCCACTAAACTCTTTAGCATTACTCGGATAAGAGGGTAGTCATCCAAGATGGTGATGCCACATGCAAGATCCTACCTATGACCTTTAGAGGGTCAACCAGAGCATGGTATAACAACCTAAAGCCAAGGTCTATCATGGGTTACAATGATCTTTATGCGAAACTTGTGTCATGATTCAACATCAACATACCCACCAAGAGAAGTTTCACTGAACTCTTTAGCATTACTCAAATAAGAGGGTAGCTCACTCGAGTATATTTATAGATGTTCAATAAATAGATGTTCAAAATGGAAGAATTAATAGAGTTGATAACCTTGGAAGCTTTGATAAGTTGGGTAAGAAAACATTCCTCGTGGAAAGACTTGTATGCCCCATTAGACAAAAGCCTTATGAAAGTAAAACAGGTTATGGAAAATCACAAATGGTGATATGAACCTCCCATTTTCTATCAAGAGTTTCAGGATGAAAAGCCATTTAACCAAAGTTGTTCTCCTATCAGAAAGAATAATTCAAAGAAATGTCAGAAAATGCTAGTGAGAGAGCATGTACAATACCTTGAAAGGAGGAACACCATCCCCCTAAACGCCACCCTCACAAAAGTTTTCACGGCCATTAAAGGAAAATACTATGTTTAGTATCCACCTTCCATGAAATCACCTCCATACACACGCACCTCTAAAAATTGTTTGTTCCACAAGCATAAATGGCATAATACTAAAGAATGTTATACATCGATAAAGGAAATTGAAAGGCTGATAGCTAGGGCATTTGAACTAATTTGTTAAAGGAAATGCATATATGAACCATGATAGAGAAGAACTTAGTCAACTCATCCAAGCTCTAATTAAGATAAATGTGATTCTAGAGGCACCTAGGTAGAGGGGACACCTCTATTGGCAAAAAGAAATATGAAAAACAGGTCATAATAATAGCTCATCAGCAAAGTTCATGGCACAAGCCTATTGTTTTCACTCTAAAAGATGGAGATGAGTAATTTATCTCTATAAGGATGCATTGGTTATTTCCATGGTTTTGGTTAACCATAGAGTTCACAAGTATTGGTGGATGGTGGCAGCTATATCAACATCTTTTCCAGAGATGTTATGTCCTAGATGGGGATATATGCCTCAACGATGACTCATTTGAAGACCTCTTTGATTGAGATTGAAGGATCAGGAGTACCTGTCAATGGTGCATTGAAGATCTTAGTCACGATTGGCATGTACCCAAAATACCTCACCCTCTAATAAACTTTTATGATGATAGACATGGCTTTAGCCTACAATGCAATAATAAAAAGGCCTCTCATACACCAGATCAATACAGTCATAAGCATGTGGTACATGGTCTTGAAATTTCTACTCATAATAGGTGGCTACTATAAGGGAAATTAAGAGACATTTAGGCACTGCACCTTTATACGTTTAAAGGGTAAGAAGTACTTAGTTTTTTTCTTACTAACAAGGGTCCTTGAAGAAAATGATGAAAGTCTAAATTGAGACTATAGAGCAGTTAAAAAAAGTGTTTCTGCACAAGAGGAGAGGGAAATAATTGAGGTAAGCTTTACCTTGGAGCAACCTCAATAGCAATTATTGATTGTTTGTCTCTTCGCCCATAAAACTGATTTTGCTTTTAACACCTTAAACATGCCATGCATCAGTTTGGACATGGCTACTCATAAATTCCAGGTCAATCCAACCTACCCTCCAATGCAATAAAAGAAGATATTTTTTTTGGAAGACAACATGTAATAACTATAAAAGTGGATAAACTACTGACTGTTGGGTTCATCTGTGTAGTCATGTATTCAGATTGGCCAGCTAATATGGTCTTAATACAAAAGAGCACTGGAAAGTGGAGAATGTGTGTATACTTCACCAACCTGAACAAGGCATGTCTAAAGAATAGTTTTCCTCTCCCAAAGATTGACAAGTTGGTAGATCAACGACTGGTTTTGAGTTCTTGAGCTCCTTTAATGTTAACTCATGGTATCATCAAATCCCTATGCATCTAGAAGATGATGAGAAGACTTTTTTCATCACATAAGAATGAATATTTTATTATCGTGCAATTCTTTTCAACCTAAAAAAATATAAGAGCTACCTACAAGCTGATGGTCAACAAAGTGTTCAAGCACCAAATTGGAAAGAATATGGAGGCTTATGTGGATGACATGCTAGTAAAAAGTATGACTTATGAACAAAACCTGAGAGACCTAGAAGAGGTTTTTTCTGTTCTAAAAAGTTATCGAATAAAGCTGAATCCAGCCAAATGTGTATTCGCCATCAGAGGAGGAAAAATTCTAGGTTTTCTAATAAACAATAAAGGAATATAACCTAACATCAAGAAGATTCAAGCAATCCTTGATATGACACCTCCTCAGAAGATCAAAGATGTTCAGCTCACTAAAAGGTTGGCTACCCTAAACAAATTCATATCCAAATTGGAGGAACATAGCCTATCTTTCTTCAAGACCTTGAAAAATATCACAAACATTGGGTGGACACTAGAATGCTAGAAAAAGTTTGAAGAGCTCAAAGTACACCTCTCCACCCCTAAGATTTTGTCATAGCCAAGAGAAAATAAGGGTATACTCCTTTACTTTGGGGTTTTTGATCAGGTAGTCAGCTCAGTATTAGTCAAAGAAGAAGAAGGTGTACAATGTCATGTCTATTACTCCAACTGAACCCTCCATGATATTGAGACTAGATACTTGAAAGTGAAAACGATGGTTTTATCTTTGGTGAGTGCTTCCACAAAATTGAAACTATATTTCCAAGCTCACCAAATTATAGTACTAACAGATAAACCTCTATAACAAATCCTCCATAAGCTAGACATGTCTAGAAAGCTAGTGAAATGGATGATTGAGTTGGAAGAGAGTGGTGTTTTCTATACCAGTAAAGACCAGTTATTAAAGGACAAGCTTTGACAAACTTCATAGTCGAATGCTAATTTGGAAATATGGATTAGGATGAGCATGTCTTAAAATTTGATCTCTTTAGAATTCATACGATTGATCCCACCCTTGGGATTATATGTCATTGGATCCTTCAATTCTAAAGGTAGTGGCGGTGAAATAATGTTTATAAGCCTTCATGGACAAGTCTTTGAGTATGATATTTGTTTTGAGTTTTTAGCCACCAATATGTGTCATAGTATGAAGCTCTCTTAACAGGTTTAGGCCTAATAAAAGCGTTGAAAGCTTTTTCTCTTTTTATCCACAGTGATTTCCAGTTGGTAATAGAACAATGTCAAAGGATATTCGAAACTAGAGACCCCACTTTATTGAAGTATCTACAGAAAGTCCAAACACATGTTTTTTGGAAAGAAGAGGGAAAGGAAATAATAATTGATCATATTTCAATTGGAAAAAAAACAATAGTGTGGATCTCTTGTCCAAATTAGTGAGCACCAATTTGATTGACCTCCATTTAGAAGTATGAATTGAAATCCTGGAGAGATTTGGTATAGAAAAAGGGTCAGGTATCGCCTTAATTGACACAAATGATGATTGGAGAACTTTTATTAAGAATTATCTGCACGCATGAGAACTGCCTCCGATAGAAATGAGGTCATTCATCTAATTGGACGAGTGGCAGGGCACTGCCTAGTTAATGAGGTCTTGTACAGATGGTATATCTTAGCTTATTTGTTCAAGTGTTTATCTCTAGCAAAGAGCATTTATGTTTTGTGGGAAATTCATGAAGGAATATACGGTCTACGCATTGGCTCTAAAGCTCTTACTGCTCAGGTCACCAAAGCAGGTTTTTATTGGCCAATAATTATTAATGATGCTACCAACTTAGTGAAATGGTGTGATTAATATCAAAAATTTGCACCAATCTCTAGACAACTTTTTGCAAAATTGACCACCATATCTTCTTCATGATCTTTCCTCCAATGAGGAATGGACATATTGGGTCCTTTCCCTAAGGCCATATGGAATAGATAATTCATCTTGGTGGCTATAGACTACTTCACCAAATGGGTCAAGGCAGAAGCTTTGGCAGATATCAATACCAACAAGGTCATTTCCTTTATGTGGAAGAACATCATTTGCAGATTTAGGATTCCAAAGGTCTTAATCACTGATAAGAAGACAAAGTTTGACAATCACAAGATGTAGGAACAATTTTAAAGGCTTCTTATTGACCATTGATTCTCTCCAGTATCTCATCCTTAGACAAACAGTCAAGCCAAACTCACCAGTCACATCCTACTTAATGGACTTAAAACAAATAACATATGCCAAATCAAAATGGGTAGAATTGTTCAATGAGATTTTATAGGCCTATAGGACCACCTAGAAGGTATATACTAGGGAAACTCATTTTCTCTTCAACTATGAAATTGAGGCTATGATCCTAGCTGAGATTGGATGCTTGAGTCATCAATAGTTCATCACATCAAAAGGCAATCAACAAGGCCTCAAGACCAATCTAGATCTCCTAGAAGAAACTCATTTAACTACAGGAATCAGAAATGAAGCCTATCGATATAGAACAACCCAATATCATAATGTTAGATTCAAGAATAGAAAATTCAAACTTGGAAACTTACTGTAAAAAAGTAGAGACATCTAGACCCAAAGTGAGATTGTCCCTTTAAAGTCATTAGGGTAGTGAAGGCAAACACTTACTAATTATAAGATACAGAGGGGAAGAGTCTTCCTCACTCTTAACACTCTGATCATTTGAAATTGTATCATAGTTAATAAAGTGCAAGTTATTAATATGGACTGATTTATTCAAAATGAACTCTTGTCCCCCAGGGCAACAACCCCACAACTTTTTACGGATTAGATGGACTCGGTCTCTCTAATATAATTACACAATTTATCTTGCAAGGGATCAACTTTGTCTCCTTGGTGTGATTGTATAATTTACCTTAAAAGGGATTGTCATGGTCTCTCTAGTGCGATTGCACAATTCTTCAAGGATGAGATAGATTACCTTAACAACAATGCTTTGTCTATCTAAGGACAATAGCCCTAAACTCCCCAACGGTTAAAACATGAAACCTCTTAATGCAACAATACTAATCTTCACCTATACCTAGAAGCTTTTTAACAATCCACTATAGATTCATTTAGACCAATAAAAATATACCTGAAACTAAGATTTCCTCTTGGTTTTAGAAAAGGGGTAGATTTCTCTTAAATCTTGTTAAGATTACATAAAATTCAAAGTTTAAATTTTTAAGTATGGGCATTAGACCCATACACACAAGTCAATAGAGAAATGAAAAGTAAAAATCAAATTCATTATGAAAGATATTACATAAATGAAACCCACAGGACTGAGGTTGTTTACACGACTAAAGAGATAAGGGGTACTAAGGTTTAAACATCTAGGCTAGGCTCCTCGACGAGGTATTCCCCATGTTGGGTAGCTACAACCTTAACAAGGAACACATCTGCAAAATCAGGCATTGAGACTAGATGGAAAGTAGCATTAAAGTCCACATGCACTCCTCTAGATTGATTGAAAAAGTACAAGTTGAACATAGCAAGGAAAATCTTGTCCTCAACCATCTCAAACAAAACTGCAGACCCTCCAAAAAAATCTAAGAACTCTTCAAGAAAGTTTTTTAGAGCTTTTAGCCTCGCATGAGAGCTTTAGACTTCATCTCTAATAACATAGAGCTCACCTCGCATAGCATCTTTAAATGCCCTCAACTACATCATTCCCTATTTCGGGGAGTTTATTTCACTACGAGTCTTACAGAGCTGCTGCCTAGTTGAGCCCAAACAAAAGGTAACATCTTGCATGTCATCCTTCAACAATGTATATGCCACTTTGAGATCTCTCAGTTTAGCCTTCACAATAGCCTTCTCTTCTTGTAGCTTTTGAAAGGCGGTCTAATCTACCCTGTGTTTGGCAATTGTCTCCCTTTCTTATATTAAAAGTTATTTATTCAATCAAGGCCAGATAATGATTGTATCTCTCGTTAGACATCATCAAGATGTTCGAAGGGATGGTGAGAATCCTCTCTAGTGGCCTCACCACCTCTAAGATAGTCTTCTCAATCCCAGACCTCCCACTAATAATGGCCTCCATGGCATGCCTATCCTTCTTAGATAAGTGAGGAAAGTTAGAGGAGCTTAACTAAGGACAAGGTCAGCAAAAGAATCATCAAGCCTCTATTCAGCTTCTGTATGAACACCTTGAGTAGAAGGCCTAATAGTTGTGGCCTTTACAACTGAGATTGAAGGCCCAAATAGAAGGACCACCACTGCCGAAGAAGCCTTTACAACCAAGGCTAGAGCCCTAGTCACCATAGAAGTTAAAGACATTGTTTTTCTTAAAACAGGTAGCAACACCCGTAATAACTTCAAGAGGGGTTAGATATGCTTGACCCCCAGCTAGGAAAGTATGGCTTACTCGAGCTTCCATTGCTGCAAAAATCCTAGCCCCTGTCTTTGCTCTCTTAGGAATCAAATCCTTAAAAATATAAAGCCCATCCATGATGATGGGGGTCATGCTCCATCTATTCTCTAGTAACGGTCTCACTCACATCAAGAGACAAAAACCCCCTCCTTATTGTATATAAGCTTCCCTCCCTGTGCAAATCTAGTTAAACTTTATCCTTCTTCTTCAGTTGTTAACCCTGCATAGAAGCAAAATCATAAATGAACTTAGATGAACAAAAATAAAGGATAATAAAGTTGTATAATTTGCAATACAGCCTAGTAATTCTTTTTAGCCATCATGTTGATATCATACTCGGTTGAGGCTAAGGGCAACACGGCACACAATTTCTCCTCGTTCAGGCTTAGACGAGACCTATTATTCACCCTACGAGAAGGTACCCTCCAGTAGTGAGAACAACCCTAAACTTGTTGTATACCCCTTCTAGGGCTGACGGATCTAGTGTACCTCATAATCAACCACATCCCCCTCAACTTCTTAGAATATACGGGCTTGCCTTACAAAGCCTTTCTCATGACTTTATTGGGTATATTAGCGAATGTAAAACAAACAATGCATATCTTTATCGCCATAAGAGCCCGTAACTAGTTGGTAACAAGTCGTCAAAAGTTTTATCAAAAGTTGACAAGATCACCCATCTATATTGGGGTGCAGTTGGCCTAAGCCCAATTTATAATACCTAAAGATGTCCCTCATAAACTCGTGCGGAGTCCGAGGTCTCTTGACTAATCCTTTCATCACCGGAGGGAAATTAAGCCACATACTTTTCAGGCTATCGAGCATAGGCAAAAGCCACTCCTCAGTGCCTAGAGCACTAGGAGTGTCATCCTCGGGGATTTAGGGTAGCCTTTCTATTCCCCGGGGCTCCCTCAATGCATTAGAGAAAGGGCTTCTTTGACGATAAAAACTATATTCCCCCTATTAGAGATGGACACCAAAGTTCCAACTTCTCTAATCTTTGGCCCTAATCTAGTGGACCCTAGTCCCCCGTCACTTCCTCTAGTTTCTTGTCATAACCTGAACTCTTAGCTAGAGAAAGCAATGTCTTTCCTACTAAGGTCAGGCCTAACTCTATAATGGTTTTGATTAAAAGAAAAGAAAATTGTTAAGTGGAAGTACCGAGAATGACAGCTTCTTCACAGAAAATAGCAAAGCTTGCTCAATAAATCTTCAAATTTGTTTTTACAGATATCACAAAAAAAAATAAGAGAAAAAAAAGATAAATGACTAGGATTAGAAAGGAAATAACTTTTCACTCTTATTGTTGGATGGATGACCTGTCATGTCATCTCATATCTCTAGAAATCCACTTAATTATTATGTTAATTGCAAGTTGTCATTTTGTTTCTTAAAGGGCATCTTCCAATAAGGACGAGTCATCTGGCCACAAGGATCTCAACAGTTTTACATGGGACAGACAAATGTCATTGGAAAGGTAAGAAGTATTTCATTAAAGATGACTTTTCAAAATCTTTATGTATTGAATACGCAATGTAACATCCCCATTACCGAAACCAATGCATCAACCATTAAAAAAGAAAAAAAAAAGAAACATGGTAAAAAAAAATTCTTTATTTTCTTTGTTGAACTCATACAAAGTTTATTGAAATTTCGGCAGAGTTTTCCCTATACCGGGAGGTCCCAAGTTATCGACGAATCATTTGTACACTTCCTGTATTCATTGTTCATACACAATCCAATCATTTCAAGTCTCAAATTGTAACACCCCAAACTTTTAAGATAAAAAATCACATAATTATCAAGTTATAAAAATGAGAAGAATTCTAGGATTTAAGAGGTAACCATTAATCAACCATCGTAATTACATTCATACATTAGCATAATGAAGATTCTAAATTTTAAATTACTACTTAAAGTTTTAACAAAATAATACTATAAAACTTTATACATACAAAATAAAAGTATTGTTATATATAACCCAAAAAAAAATTCTTTCATTTTCCTATTAACTTAAGTGACTATACAGAGGAGACACCCATGCATCAACTAAGGGTTACGCTGCTGAGATGAACCTGCATAGTAATTTGCATAAACATAACTAAATTAATTAAGATGATCTAGTATATTTTTCATTACACTAACAATTTGTTTTTTAATTCATTTATCATCAATTTCTATAGTTTCCCACCAGCACACCAATTTTGTCCAATAATAACTAATTATATTGATCGCCCATTCGCAGGGCACCAGTTCCAAACCAGAACACTGGTCCAACCATAAGTCCATTCGCAGGGCACCAGTTCCAAACCAGGACACTGGTCCAATCATCAGCCCATTCACCATGCGCCAATCCCAAACCAGGAATTGGTTCCACTATCATTCAAACACTACATATAAATACAAAAATTTATACTACATCTTATTAGGGACTAAGTTAAAGAATTAAACAAGACTTTAAATTAGAAATCTAAGTGTCAGACACCTACCTAAAATCTGTGCTCTGCTAGTCGTCCCCTGCTCTCGTCTATTTTCCATAATTTTACCAGTACCAATAGTTACATTAATTTAAATTTCAAGTCTTGACCACAAATATACATGCTACCTTCATAATTCAATATTTTGTAATAAAAAACAATTCCAAACAGAAGTTACCAATTTACAAGTTTTAGGTGGCTCAACATAATGAATTCCAAACACTATTTAGTATTTTGAGTATAACCGGAGTTATAGAACTCGATTTTATGCGTGCTTTGTTTCTTTGGAACACTAAAACATGGGTCTACAACTTTCATGCAGATGAATACACCCAATTTTTCCATCTACATGCCTAAATGCACAAATTTCAGAAACCCAAAAATTTGTCTTGCTGATTCCCGGTTTTTGACCTATCTTCGGTTTTTCTTCCATACTTAGTGTTTTGTCACTCCAATTTAAGCAAGGTCAATTTAATTTGAAAGGTAACATCAATGTCTACAACTTTCATGAAGATGAATATACCCAGTTTTTCAATCTACATGCCTAAATTCATAAATTTCAGAAACTCAAAAATATATCCTGCTGATTCCCGGTTTTTTATCTATCTTCGGTTTTTCTTTCCATATTTAGTGTTTTGTCACTCCAATTTAAGCAAGGTTAATTTCATTTGAAAGGTAACATTCATGTCTACAACTTTCATGAAGAAAAGTATCTCAAATTCCGTCATCTTAGGGTCTAAATCGTAGTAGAGAAATTGAGGGACAACATGTCCAGTTTTGATTTCTAAGTTCAACAAGTATAAATTCGTTTCCCATACATTTTTCCATCATTTCCAGCCACTATAAACACAAAATGCGTCTACCTATCATTATTTAACAAACTTCTTAAACATATACTAAAGTATTCTAAAATCTCAATTATTCAAGAAAAACACAAACAAATTCAAGTGACTTAATAAGAAAGCTTGTTACTTTCTATTACAAAACAATGAGTCAAGAGATTGAGAACAACTCATTTTCCTCTTTTCCTTCCTTCTTTATTCTAACCTTTCCCTTCCCACTAGTAAATTCTATAAGTTTTCTTTTTAAATCTTACTTGAAGCATTCTTAGTTCACTTACTCTTTTTTTTATTATTATTCAAATGATGAATTTACAAGGTTTCCTCTCCATTTTTCTTTTCTCCTCTTTCTTCCTCTCCTTGGCCGACCATTACTCTAGGGATTTCTAGGGATTTCTTGTTATTTATAATTATGTTCTTTCCATATTTGCATCTTCCCCCCATATTTACTTCTATTTTTACATTGACCCCACCATTCTTTTTATCAATCCATTGACCCCCACTACTTCTCTTTCTCTTTACTAACTATTTACTCCTTTATTATTGTTTTCAATTTCACCCCTCTCATTAAATAACTTCTCTTTTAATCCAATTAATTTGTTCAATTTAATCATCTCTCCACATCCTTTGTATTTTATTTTATTTTACTAAATTTGACATTATTATATTTGAGGGTTTACACGCAAAGACTTTGGGGCTATTGATGGATCAACATATTTTATACACAACTCTTTATGTATTGACAAAATACCAAGTCCAGGTGATGTAGGTCTCGTTTTATTTATAACCCTAAAACATTTGGGTTAGTTACAAATCGAAGCCAGACGCATTGGATCTGGCAAGATATTAGACCCAACACACCCAATACCATTGGGCTCAGCTACGTGCTTAGCTTAAACACTTGTGGGTCTGGCAAGATGTTAGACTCAACACACCTAACACCCTTAGGCTTAGCTACATGTAGAGCCCAAACGCATGTGGGTTTTGCAAGGTGCTAGATCCAACCCCTTTAAGTTCGGCTACATGTTGATCCCAAACACTTGTGGGTTTAGCAAGGCGTCAAACCCAACTCCCTTGGACTTGGTTACGTGCCGAGCCCAAACGCACATGGGTCTCAGAAGACTCTAGACTTAAATCCCTCACGCTCGGCTACACGTTGAGCCTAAACACATATGGATCTAGAAAGATGCTAGATCCAAAATCCTTGAGTTTATAATCATTCTAGATCCAAACATATAATCAATGGTCTTTTTGGCCTCTTGTTAGGTCGCAAGGTTATCCCTAAGACCCTTACAAGAGTTTAGGATAGTCATTTCCCTACACCCATAAATATATAAAAGTTCTCTAAAAACTGATTATATTTCAATTGAAATTAACTCTATGAAAGAGTTATTCTCATCAATATTAATGTTGTATACGAAATAAGATATAAAAGTTTTTTATAGCTTTATTATTTGTCCATCAGCATTAATGATGTTTAAGAAAACATTTCAATTATCATTAATGTTGATGTAAGGGACTTTTTCCTTACCAAGATATTCAATAGGAAAAGACTTGTGACCCCTTAAGCAAAATAACAAGGTTCAAATAACAAGGACTATAAATACTCTTTAAACTATACAGTTAAAGAGTTCACAATCTTTATTCTCTTATCATACATTCTCAAAGCATTTATCACACAAAAGCTAAAATCAAACATTCTTGTTCTTAGAGTTTAATGCTCTTCTCCTCATTTATTGCAATCTTTTACTGTAAAGTCGCTAACTTAATCATCGAAAGGTCCCTAAACCCTATAAGAAAATACTGTTTTGCAGTAATTGAGACTTCTACCACCAACCCTCTACTCTTTCAATTCTTAGAAATGGAATACTAACATGAACGTGTGATCATTCACTTTCCAAACACTTAAATCACATTCCTAAGTATATTGGATCTTGGGAAATCACATGATTGAAAAGGACAAAAGCATGAACTATAGTGATTCTTTTTCCTTAATTTTTTTCAATCATCGGCACTCTCTTTCCTTTCTTAACCTAACTAGATAATCAAATGGATAATTTGATTTTTGTTTTCCTACTTGCTCCCTTCTCTTTATCTAACCTTCACTCTCTCATAAACAATAAATTTTATAATAATGCAAAATTAAGATACAAAGAAAAAAGATGAAAGAAAAAACATGATTAGTCTCACCAAAATATATTTAAACATTTCCATCTAGAGTCTAGAAATATATATTTTTTACATTTTGATCTAGAGTCTAGAAATATATTTTTTAATCCATTATGTTTCTCTATTTATTAATTAGTGGTAGTTGCTCTTGAGTTGTGATAAGATTTCTCCCCCTGAACCACTAATTAACAAAACCTAAAACATGAGAGGAAAACACTATAGACTGTGAGTAAAAACATTGCTTATTATAACCATGTTTACGCAATTTTGCTCTTCCTACAAAAAAACTTAAATCTAGCTATGAGAGGCATTGAGGTATTTTCACAAGTCCTATTTTTCAATTTCAAAAACACATTGAAACAACTAAAATGTCATTAAAAGCAAAAAAAAAAAAAAAAAACTAACATCAAGAGGCTTTTTTGTATTTCCATAAAGGGTTTTTTATTATTATCAAGTCAGTTGAAGAACAATTCGATAATTGAATAAATATAAAAATCAAAAGGTGGCTAGTGCATGTGTTTACATCCTTTAAGCGGCGTATATGGTGTCTCCCGGTAGCCAAAATCCCCCTTCCACTATGTTGCTAGCAGTGTCCTCTTCTTTTTAGATCCACGCGTGTGGTCAGTTGTGACAGGTTTGGCATCCCGTGACACTTTTGTTTTTTTTCTCTCCTCCTCTCGAGATTCACAATGACCATGCAAAATTTTAGTGTTATCCTCTAATTTTCAAAGGTTTTCACTTCTATCTTTATTTTTTTATTTTTTATTTTTGTTTATAGCTTTTTAATAAAATTTTAATTTGTTTTCAATTGTATTTTTTAATCCTAATTTGTGATTTGTTATCTTTTTCAATTTGATCATCATTTTTAAAAAAAAAATTTATAAAATTAATTTTTCTTCTTAATTTTACTCTTCAATCAGAAAATTATTTTTATTTTTTTATTTCAATTTTAATTCATTCTTTTGATTTTTTTATGTTCTTTTATTAAATTGAGTTTTTTTTAATCTCTTCCATCAAAAATAAAATTTAGTTTGTATTTCAAATTTGATTCTCCGAAGACTTTTGTATAATTAAAATTCTTTATTTTTTATAAAATAAAACCAACTTATTTGATAAAATTTCTTTCTTTAAAATACATTTCCAGCACTAAAAAATACATCTAGTCCCACCCCGTACCACACCTAAGCCTCTAAATAGGTAGTAGATGTTCATAATTCAATCACATTGATCGACTAGGACTCGTTAGGAGTTGGGCAAATTTTTCAAAAAAAATTAAAATTAATTTTTTTATATTTTCAAATCATTTTCTTATATTAATATAAAAAATAATTTTTTAAAAAATATTATTTTAAAACATTTTCTAACAAAAAATACTTTAAGAACTATTCATTCACCCATGTCAAGGCTGAGGTTCGAGTAAAAGGCAAACGAAGGGTAATGGGAACACACCTCTCTTCCTCGCTGCGGACTGTGAGAGTCAAGACTCAAGAGTGGCAGCTTGCCACGTCCTAAAATAGCACAGCAATACATGCTGCACAAACAACAGAATAACAACACTCGACCAAAAGGAAAGTAAAATAGGACAAAAGGCAGAACAGAGATTAAGCATATGCAGACCGTGTCGCCAATTTCCAAAACTATTCACATCAAGAGAAAAGGTGAAAACCATGTTTGGGAACTTGGTTCTGCTACCAAAAAAAAAATGGCTACCTTTTAAATCACTAGATAAAAAAGAGAAATTATAAGAATATACACCATGACCCTAATCCTAATTTTCCTGATCTGGGCAACTATGATAAAGACATAGTATGGGTCTGATGCAGAAAACTATTTTAGTGCGCACTAACTGGATCATACAACTCACCAGCACAGCACCCACTGGGTGGATTTCAATAGAGCTATAACTAATAACATAACATCACGGTGACCTCCAGACGATAAGCTCCAGTACATACCCAACTTCAACCAAATAAACCAGCAAAGACCCAGAGCATGCAAGCATCAAAGGTCAGTATTGGATGCTTCTAGTTCCGCTACCAATTTAAACATGGTGGCTATTTACCAATCTGTCCATCACCTACGCCGAGATGCATTTGCATGCTGCTGAGCTTTACTCTCAATCCTGATCCTATCAGCATACATGGGCAGGCGAATGATCTCGTAAATCTCATTCAACAACACATCCTCTGTTATATTATCCTTGATGCTTCGCATCACCTGTTAAGAATCAGCAGGAAGATTCATTTAGTCCAGTAAAGAGTAATCCATCAAAAACATAGAAGAGGAAGAGGAAGAATGTCATATAGATACTATAGTAGCATATTAATTAAAGCATGACAAATACATACAACATACATGCATCAGAATTCACATATACATACAGATATGTGTGCATATAAAGGTGAAAGAACAGACCTTCTTGTAGGTATTGAACTCGTTGGGTGTTGATTTATCAGTCCGCACCCGCATACAGACCCATACATGTTCCTCTGAGGCCCAAGAACACTCAATTATCTTCCCTGAGTATGAAGAGGGATCTAAATCATCTGCAAGTTTTTAGGTCTTGGCGTAAGAACCAGAACAATAAATTGAAAGCCAAAAAACAACCAGGTAAATGAAACAAAGAAAACGAAATGAATGTCTAGCAAGCTGAGAACATGCCCAGATGAAGAAATATGAGCATGTGAAAATGGGATTCAGCTCAAGGCAATGGACACCCATACAATTGCTTGCGTTAACAAGGAATACCGCATTTGCCAATCTGAATGGCAAAATACCCACTATTCAAAAAAAAAAAAAAAAAGAAGCTCCCTACCATCACATTCACCAAGCAAATGGTTAGCAACAGCTGGAATAGATTATCAAAGGCAGCTAAGGTTATCAACTGAAATCCCAGTGTTTTCCATATCAATTACAAGGGTTGCATAAAGTGTTAATTCAGGATTTTCTATAGCGGAACGAAACTTGTGAAATCAAGATGCATGAAAAATCACATCAACCTTTGAATGCAACTCTGTGGCCTTCCATCAGTTTCTTTGTCCCTCGTTCATTCAGATAAAGTAACTGACGATCATCATCATCAACCTGTCAATACATGCAACTAAATATCAGGATGTAAACATCAATTGAGAATTTCAAGCCGATACATCAAAGGGATGAAGATGGAAAACACAAAACCATCAGAGTTAGCAGCTAAATTTTGGTGATGTTGACAGACACACCTCAAATCGAAAGTCAACTGAGTTCATTTCAGGATATTTCCACTTCAAAAGGCCTTCATGAGTGCGAGGAACATAAGGATCATCCCAACCCTGGCACATAAGATCATGAGTAATCTCTTGTTCACAATGGAATAACACTATAAAAATCATCTAACACATGACAAGTCTTTTACTGTATGATATGTGAGAGGTGCAATGTATACAGGATTTTTGGGTGTTGTGTGCAAATGATATTTATTAGATCATTCATAGGACCACAATATCAGGAAACAAATGCTAAAAGTATTTAGAACAAAAAAATCTCCAATGGATGAGTTGTGCAAAAAGTTCAAAAAGCCATCCTTGTCACCTGAAAAATAAGACCATCTGCATCATGTGAAAGCTTTGGAATAAATTCCTTTAGGAGCTTGGTAACAGTAGAAAGCAGCCAGAAATCCTTTCTTCTCACCTGGTAAACAATTCAAAAAAAAAAAAAAACATAATTTGGTAATAAAATAAGAGGGGACAAGTATCATATATTGCAAACTCAATACAAAATCTTCTCATACCCTGAAAGGTTCCAGGTCATATCTATAATATGGATTTCGACTCTGGTAAATGTTATGGCGTTCATAATTCCGGGGCTCGATCACTTCTTTTTCAAGCATCTTCCATCGTTCATGAAAGGGCCGCTGCAGAAACATTTGATCATCGAAGCCTATAATTAGTAGATGGAATGAAGGAAAAGCATTTAATTAGATTGGAGGTATACAGTATACTCTGGTATGTGTTCCTTAAACAAGCACAGCATCTTCATCTAAATGAATGATTCTAATTACCCAAAATACTCTTCATACTATATCCCAGAAAATCAGTTGAAATGATTAGGAAGAGATCATTGCAAATACAAACAAACAAAATAATTAAATAGAAAATGCCATATGAGCATGTTTTTCTCCTCCTTGTACTCCTGGCAAACAAAATCAATTGTAGAGCAACTGCTGATCAATGAAAAAAGGTTATCAAATGGTTGACTAGGATACAAACAGGTTTCTCCACATTCCCAGTTATTCTTTATGAGCTGATTGGCAGCTTATATTGGTGCCCACACAGCCCTTTAACCTGCTTCCAATCACTGAAGAAATCTGAAAGAATTCTCAAACAGATCTCTTTTGTTGTTTACACTTACACCAGCATTTAAGAGATCCAATCCAACTTGTCCAGTGCTTTCCATTTATTTCGTAAACTACTCCTATCACAAAGCTACAGCAGGGTGAAAACCATCTTTATCAGCCAGCTTCAGAAAAAAGCCTCGTATTGCAGTGCTTAGTGCTGATTTGTTAAAAGCACGTGAAGAGAAAGTCACCCCCCTTTCAAATCATCCCTAACTTTCAGGCACATAAACCTGCATCTTTATGACATTGGTTGTGAATCCCCAAAATTGCAGCCAAAGATGGGGGTGATGTTCAAGATTATACTGACCAAAGGCTTAAACAGAATGGGATAAATTGTTAAAAGTTTTCACCAATGGCACATGAATGCACTTCATGATTGCACAATTTAAATCAATTCTACACCACCAGGGACAGATCCAGAGTGGGAAAAATAGCCCACACTGCCCCACGAAATAACACCATGCACCACGTAATAAACTTCTAGGTTTTTTGCCCCACCAGATAAAATCTCCCGATTACAGAATTAAATTGATGAAGTAAACATTTCCCCCTCCCCTACTCAAAACAAAATTGTAAGTCTTCAATTGCCCCTAACATCCTACAAAATTACCCCAGCTTTGCCCATAAGGTTTGCCCTCATTAAATGACCAAATATTGCTCCAGTAACTTAATTTAAAATGGACAAATAAATATATAGCTCTCACAAAAAGTCTCTGATGGTTCTTTGCTTTAGGGGAGGAATGAAAACAAAAGAATAAGTGACTTTGATCTGTAAAAATAATTTAATGTCCATAAATTTCATTGTAAATCTAACCTCTGTGACAGACTCTCGGTTGATCGCCATCATATCATAGATAAGGTATCTTCTCTCCTGCTTCTGCGAGTCCGGCAAAGTATCAATAATCATCTCCCCATCAAGTAACGTAAAGTGGTGTGTCTTATCAGCTGGACCCTTATCAAAACAAGACAAAAGCAGTCATATTGAAGATCATCTGAGCAAGATGTCAAGAACTATACAAATGAGAGTCCTAAAGAAACCATCCTAGAAGAAGAAATGAGTAGATGCATACTTCATTGGTGTATCTGCAAGGAAACCTCATCTGTACCCTTCGGAATTTAAAATCCCTATCTATCAAAAAACACCCATCCACCGTAATTAACATCATGTATCTTGTTCCATCAGCCTTCCATGTTGCATAATAATAACGCGTCCTCAGCAGCAGTAAGTTGTCCCTGCATGCCGCAAAATTAAATCCTTTTCTTATTAAGTGACACCAAGAAAAAAATGAAGTTAAACTAGGCTCATAAGCTCCATGGTCACTGTAAGCCAAATTGGTATACACTATAATACCCCATGAACAAATACCATGTCCATCAATTCTTCATTTGAAATGGGGAAAAGAAATTAATAAAATTAAGAATCATTTTCCGTCCACTGTAAAATTCAGGCTTCACTGCATTCATAATAAAGCAAACAAAAGAATAAAAAACACGAATTTCCTTCTAACAGGCACAACATATAAACAACCAATTTTGAATTAAGAAAATGGAAAGGTCTCCGTAGTTCACTTTTGCAGTTCCCACGGCCCCAGACCTCAAATGTGGAGGTCAAATATCAAGTAAATGGGGCCAATGTCTTCAGACATTTCCCACCATGAGAGATAGAGATTCAAGCCACTCCAAAGCGGACGCAAACTAAAATATATTTTATATATGATGTGTTCTAAGTTATATAAAAGCAACAGTACAAACTCAGACGATAGTTCGCTGTCTATTTCCCCTAAATATTATTCAGGTTGTAGGAAATACAAATGACAGCAATATTCAGTTATCGATCATAATGCCAGGACTTCATTTGCTCAATAAAATCTCAGCTTCCCTTCACCATTACTATAACATTTTTAATAATTACCATTGAAGATTATCATATTCAATGTTTTTGAGTTATTAACCTAAACCATGGCAATTTTCCATCCAGAGAGCATATATATTAGGTTTTCTTTCATATCCTTGCATGTCTAAATCATAGCTTAAAAGATGGTGATTAGAGGCACCTCTGTTCTAAGTTATAGAGATCCTAACTCAAAAAACTGAAGCTCCTCCACCTAATATGTATATCAAAGCATAACAAAAAACACAAAATTACAATAATAAAAAAAAAAAAATCAGTTTGGACCTGCTGAGAGAAACAGGGTGTGACCCAGGGAATATCGGTTTTCCTCTTCCCTGAAATTTAAGAAAAAAGTCAGTACAAAATGAAGTCTGAATGAAGATATTTCAAGCTCAAGATTTCAAAAATTAAGAAGTTATGAACAGCATTTTTTCACCCATTATCAGGATACATTCCACAATCAAATTTCAATCATTTTTTATGTGAAAATAAAAAACAACTAATGGCATTTGTACATGAAACCTAGGAGGTGCAGGATGTGTGAAAAACATATTACAAGGAGAAAACTGAATTCACACTTGAACAAAATGATCAAGACAATGCATATCAGTATAAGGTAACTTGGGGAGCAAAAAGACATGGGTGCTAAACCAAATCTAAGATATCTTAAAATATAACAATGATTGAGCAGCATAAAAAAAAGTTTAAAGAGAGGCAAAGAAGTATTACAGGAACATTCAGCTTAAGTGTTTGGCAGCAGAACTGCCGCAGTGCATCGAGCTGGTCATTAGGTATTTCATCCCCCAGAACATCATCATTTGTCATTACAACATCCATCTCATGATTGTCCTGAAATGGTAAATGGAATGCACAAAATCTAAACAAACAGGATGCTACAATTTCGTAGGGATATTTAAGCTAAATGAGAGGCAATACATAAGAATTCATAAAGCAAAGGAAGAGGAAAAAACAGAAGACGTGAAACCCCCATCAATTTGTTATAGCAATACATCACCATAAATTTCATTTCTAAAATTTTCTACGCTGCATTTTAACATGCAACATTTATGTTTGGCCGATGAAGGAAGAATAACACCAAAAGTTCAAAATAATTAACAACAAAGCTTTCCGTCTAAACTCAGCATCAGTCTCTAATGCATGCAACCACCGATCACCTTCTTGCTAGTATAAAGGTTAATGCAGAACTCGAGCATCCAGTTTAGAACTTCCTTAATGGAATAGCCAAGCCATCTTCTTCTTTTTTTAATTTCAATTGAAAAAAAAAAGAGTAGCTTCTAAAAAAGAAGGATATAAAAAACTGCATTTGAATCCACATGGAAAAATTATAGGACAAATCCAGTGAAATATTACTCATCTGAATTTTAAGCATGCAATCAAAAGTTAGGGTCGCTGGCCTATCATCAGGGAGCCACTATGTTATTGTCGTGTATGAGAACCCATCAAACTAGAACCTTCTAATATCACTTGCTACAGAGCACCATATTTTAAAATGTTCAATAGCCTAGAGTTCTCCAAACAATGAGGCAGGCATAACAGCAGTCCATCCTTCACATCATTAAAGGAAAGAAAAAGATCCCCATGCAACTTGAAATCTACAACATGTCTCTTAACTCTAAAATGTCAGTAAAACTCATGCAAAGCAAAGAAAAATATTTGACAACAAATTCAAGAATCACTACACTTAGAATTCAATTTTACATATCATGATGCTCAGAGTCACTAGAAGTACGGCCATTCTTGTCCTAACTAGTTAACAACTCCAAATGAAAGATCAAAAACTGAGATGTAGATGATCACAGCTGAGCATCATTACCAACAATACATCTGTCACTGTGCTGCTGCCACATTTTTATTTGTTGACTTGAATAATAATTAGATTTTCTAATAGTTTCCACTAAAGCCAACATTTCCAAAATTAGTTCTCATGCAGAAACTGCCAGTTATATGCAAAAAAACCTCCACTACACCACCTGTTTATATCATGCCACCACAAAATATATATATATCAACTAGATGTTAGATCAAAGAATTTGCATACATGCAGGTTCTTAGCTGAACCTCCATCATCATCATCATCAGGCACTGCCTCGCCATTGAGATCAAATTCAGAAGACCTCTTCCATTCTGGAGTTGGTGGGCAAACAGCCATTTCTGGCTTTCTTTCATGATAGAAGGAGTACAAGGCATCAATATAATCTGGTTTATATATTCCTGGAGGACGTGCTTCAGCAAATATTTTTATTGCCTGCACAATTAGCAAAGGAGGTTTCAAAACATATAGCTTGCGGAATAAAACCAATTGAGATACACATGAAAGGAAACATTGGAAACTTACTTGAGTGACAGACATTGGTTGAGAACGCATTAGATAATGAACTATCATATATCCTGTGCGATTATGCCCATGTGTACAATGGACAAGAATATACTTCTTTGTATGTTTCTGACGCAAGAGAAATTGCATGACCTGAAAAGGTTTTATAAACGCATGATTGTTTAGTATAATATTACACTCATTTAACACAGCATGTTTAGGTATAAATGATTCATGAGAGAAGGATATGCTGCCTTTATGTGGATCGATAATACCCCAGTTAGGTAGGGCACGGTTGCTTCTGTTTTGTTGGGAATAGGGGGAAGAGAGTGACAGTTTGACTTGGTTAAAAGGAAGAATCATGATCAACAATTTCTTGTAACAAACGCACATATGAAGGTTTAGACATAGCACACATGTTCACAATCAAACTCATGCTCACATTTGAGCTTTGTGGTTCCAATATGATGCTCTATCCTAGCATTGCAGTACACAACTTGAGATTCATAACAGTGATAGCTTAATAGCATAGAAAAAACATAACACTGTGCAAACTACCGTGAAACAAAGCTAGTGGTCTGTGCAGAATACCAAATGTGGGAAAAGACATACGCTACAAGAAGATCCAATGGAGGAAAAAGACATAGAAAACCTGAGAAGGTATTGCAAAAGAAGCATACCTCATAAACAAAGGTATTTACAGCTGTATTCTCTGGTACAGCATCACGCCCCTTGCAATATATCTGGACAATGAAAGAAAATAAGCTATTTTCAGGTAAGCTGCTCTATAGTAAAAAACAGAGACTGAAGAAAATTGTTGTCATTGCCAACTCACCTTGACATGCTTGATACCCTCTTTCTTCAAATCTGTTGTTGAATAGTAGCGGGTAGTATTTGTCAAATCAATCACCAGACCGAGCTGAAAAATCAGTGGATAGACTTAGAATTGTTCAAGATAATATTTCCTGCCCTAGAGAGAATATATTCTTCGTAACTCCTTAATGTAAATCTACACTGTTAGAAACATGCACATGACCAAGGGAAAAAGTTATTTGCAATTTTAAATTGAGTGGCAATGTGACCCTGCTAAATTGTGGAACTTTTTTCCTCTAATCTAGTTCTTTTAGATTGATAATATGGCTGATTCAGAAAATGTCGGGGTTATTATAAAATTAATTGAGTGCTCATGACAGTATTATTCCCTCTCATAATAGACGAGATTTACTAGGAATCAAGGGAAGTAAAAATGACTTTCAAGTTCAAGATACTTACTTTCCTTCCTAAAACTCTTTGTTGATGAATGACTTGTTTAAAAGAGTATCTTTTACCAGGAGGAATACAGTCATTGTAGGCTTCGCCAAGTGGAACCTTGGAAGGAACGATACAATTTATCTCCTGGCCAAATGCAGGACAGTCCAACCAGCCTGCAATTATGGATAGCAAATTATTTAGTGAAAGAAATGATACTGAGATGATACAGTCACACCGTCCTTAAACTAAGGAAAGTGTAGAACAAGCTTTCACCAACATGGACCAATCAAAAGCTTAGAAATCCAGTGAATGGCTGAAAGGAGAAAGCCAGAAGACCACAACTCAGAGAACCATTCATAGATATCTTTTTATTTTCCTTTTTCCCCCTTCTCTAAGGTCTTAAGCTAACAAAGACGATCCAAATCCTCCCCATACTCTGTCTCTGCAATAAGGAACACTACCAGGCCAGATACACATCAGCAGAACTGTTCATTAATATCAGCAAAACAAGATGACAACTGGTTTTTCCTAATACTTGGCCAAAAATAGACTTTATTGACAAAGGTCATCAACAAAGGGAATCACCATGGTAATACAAGAAAAAATTATGTTTGACTTCCAGGGAATAGCCTTTAAATTTTCATCAGCGTAATTATCTCCAGTACATTTAATTCATCAATCTCTGATGCTAAGAAGTCTGTTTCTGTAGCACTAATAATATACAAATGCAACACGGTCCTGTTATTAACCTGGTGAGGTAGGATGGAAAAGAAGGTAAGGGAGGAGATATGGAGAGAAATGGGAGCAAAAAACAGGAGCAAGAAGAAAATGCAAAGATCTTCCAATAGTACAGTACTACAGTTAATTGTCAATCATCATATAAGCGACCTTTATACATAGGAGGTGCTCTTATATTGATGCCGAAACTAAACCAGATAGAAATAAAAATTCTTCAAGAATAAACGAAAGCAATCAATAACGAAAGCAATCAATACTAAATATGAAAAAATGAATTCCTGAAACAATACTACTGTGATAGGAAATAAAACTATGCTACCAAGTAATAAAATATCTAAGAACATCTAAAATTCTAAACAATCATGTAATTGAAAAGCTATCTTAGAAGTGGTGAATGCTACTCCACCTTCTTGCTAAACATTTTAGTTATCCAATTGGTGAAGAACTAATGATTAAGCTACTCCAAGACTCACAGCCATGGTACAACAGAACAAGAAAAAATAATTACACCTTCATATGGCCAATCCCAGACAATAGAGGACTAGCGTGTCGGCCCAAAGGGACTCACAAATATCCTGCTGCTTATAAGTATCAAAAGAAACACACAATTTGGTGTCAAAAAATATTTTTTTACATTTTTTCAGTACCAAGCAAGATCCACCAATGAGTGCAAATTTAACCAACAAACAATCAACTACAGATTGATACTTAGGAACATAGTAAGGCAGCAACATACACCTCTAATGGATAACTCAACATATGGCAATGAAATCAGTGAACACCATTGAAAACCATCTGTAATGCAAACCACAGAAGCCATTTCTGCATAGAGGAATTAGATAAGAAACTTACCAGCAGGAAGTTTACTTTTGTCATAAGATTTATAGTGTTTGGATGGGAAAAGTTGATCATGCACTGGTTGCCGAGACACATGCGCAGGTCTGTCTTCCAAATTTTCATTTCTCATACGTTTGCGTCTTTCTTCACGCTCCTAATCAGGATGAACATAAGATCAACAGTCATGCATGAATACAGAGCACAAACAAATGCAACATAATGGCATATTAATCATCCAAAAACAAAAAGGAAAAAAGAAAACCCAGATGTGGGATTGAGCAAGAGAGGTAAAACAGACTGTCAACTTAACCCCAAAGAAAATTAATCTAGAAATCAGTCAATAGAACGGACAGCTAAATCTCTCCTTCATTCTATTCAGAGTCCACAAAAGATGTTAGCAATCAAAATACTTGAACCCCAATCAAATGGAGAGTGCCTCTGCCACAGTATTAAACAACTTCTAGGTGTTCCATCCCACAGCATTGAAAATAGTAATGATAACATGTCAATTGAGTGCTTATCTAACTTAGTTATAAGGGAATGTGCTGTGCGCACTTTATTACAAGAGAAAAGTTATTATTTTCCCTTGGGACTTGATGATCACAAATAAGTCTTTAATTAATAAATTTACAGGTTTTACATTCTTCTCCTCCCATCAACCAAGCTCCAAGGACTCAAATTCACATTTTAAAAACACGTGAGATCCATAAGGAAACAAAATTCTCCAACCTTTTGTTACAACGTTCTTTCATAATCACATTTGTATATTAGCCCCAAAAAAATGATGAATTGATTATATAAACAAGATTGCCATCTGCAATTGTTAAGACTTCCATCTACTGAGATTGAAAAGTGATATATTCTAAGGCACAAATCCATTTTCCACTCTTAAAGTGGCACCCAGCAGAGAAGACAACAAAAAAAATATTTTTTAAATTCTGATCAATCAAAATACTTAGTCCAACTGCTACATTATGATAAATTGGGGTCCAATGCCAAAGCTCCATGCAGCTACAGCTGCTTCAATTCCTATTCTTGACAAACGACAATAATCACCTGGTTTGAATGACTTTTCAAATAACTGGATGGTACTTTACATGTAACAAAATTACCAAACCCGCAATCACAAAAAGAGCCCTCGTGTAAAAATGTCAAGACAAACATCACAGCAATATTTCATTCTTCCACAAAAAAAAGTCAAGTAAAGTTTTCCTGATTATTCTCATTCACCAGAGCATTATATAATTTAGAACGAAAAAGCGTTCTTCTAACTCAAGATACTCAGAACAAAATGCAAGAATATAATTTAGAATTACCCGGCGGGCAATTTCAGCAGCAGACTCAAACCGTTCTTCGGGAGCGCCGTGTTCTTCTATGTTCCCTTCAAAATTGTCTTCGTTATCTTCAGGCCCCGGCAAAACATTTAAATCCATGGTAACAACCATTCAACATCCACCACCCAACATTAGGCAACATGAAAAATCTCAAATCCCCTTCTTAGCAACAGCACCTACTGCTGCAAACCCGAATTAAAATAATGAATCACCAGTTGGTTCAATTAATTAACATTATAAATTAAACCAACTATCAAAAGATGAGATCGACCTAATACCTAATAAAAAAAATAAGATACCTAATTCCTCCAAGGAAATTAAAATTGCGTTTTCAAAATCAATTGATTGAACCCTAAATACCGAGATTAGAGGGTGAAAAAGGAATCATAGAAAGCGGGAAGTGAAGAAGAGTTCAAAACCTCACCGTTATCAAGAAATCGAAGAAAAAACCCGATCAAAAGGACTAGACAGAGTGCACGTGAAGTGGCTGTGGCAGAGAGATTTTGACTCTCAGCCGATTAAAACCCTAGAATTATGAAGCGGGAGTTGTAAGCGAACGTTCTTGCTTAATTTTTTTTTTTGGGTTCGAAACCCTAGACATGAGAGAGACAGAGGTTAGGAGCTCAAATATGCAAGGAGATAAACAAATGGAAATATAGTGAGATTATTTTATTGTTTGGAAGTTTAAAAAAAATGGAAAAAAGAAATCAGAATACTTTTTTTTTTTTTTTAAGTTTTGAGAAACTAGTTCAACAGCACCTTCGTTGGAGTTACAAAAATAGGATAGCGGCTAAAGCCTGGCACAAACTATCATGGTTGAAATTTATTTTTCAAAATAATACAGTTAATGAGAAAAAATATCATTTTTATTTTTATTTTTATTTTCCTCCTCCTTGTGGCCCTCACCCTCCCTCTCTTGATCTCTCCCTCCACCATGAAAGCTCCCTCTCTACAGTGATAGAACACCTCTTTCTCCCCCATTGTATCATTTCTCTCTCTTTTCATCTTTAATTTATTTTGTTGATATAATAAAATAATTTTTTTAATTATAAATTGAGTTTGTTTAGTTATAAATTGACTTGAAATAAAATTAAATTACATGTTAATTTGTGTTGAATTGATTATGAATTTACTTCGAATATAACTTGTTAGGTTTGTTAGGTTTTTTTGGACAGAGTTGAAATTAAAAATATGTTATTTTTACAAACAAATTAGAGGGAAAATATTACTGATATAACAATATTCTAGTTGCCTTTATACGACTTGTGCATCTCTTAAAACTATGCTATTTTGATAAATAAATTTTCAGTTGTGATAATTTTGGTATATTTTTTAGACACTATACTTATTTTTTAAAAAAAAAAACTCACTTGATTAGTCTTAAAAATATTTAATATTAAAAATAAAATTATTTTTGAATCAACATCAAGTTCAAATTTATTTATTCATTAAACTTAAAAAAAATCTAAGAGGTGAGTTGATTTTATTGTGCAATCCATTATGCACCAAGTCTTGGTGCATTGTAGATAGCAACAATGTATTTTTTTTATTTTAATATTTTTCTAAATTCATCATTTGATATTATGTTGGTTTAGAATTTAGTTGTATGATTTGTTTTGTTTTGTTTTGTTTTTTATAAGGTTATTGTGGTATTAAAAAATCATTTTGACATTAGGATGATTCTTGATTTTGCAAAAAAAAAAATTGAGGGACCAATTTGATCAAAATGAAAGAATATAGGATTTCTCTTTTGTGGCTATTGTTCGAACAATGAACCTAATTTTTTTATCCTTTTAATATTTTTCTATTATGGTCTGTTTTTTTTTTCAAATTAAACTTTTGATATTATGCTGACTTACAATTTGATTTTATGATTTGTTCTCTATGAGTTTATTATGGTGTTAACAAAATCATTTTGGCATCAGACTAGTTCATGACTTTGAAAAAAAAATAAAGGGCCAATTTGACAAAAAAAAATAATGAATACAAGGTTTTTCTTTTGTGGTTACAATTTGAAATGAACCTTTTAGCACTTTCAATCTAAAAAGTTGGCAAAATCAATTTTGATCCTTTTAGTTTGACAATTTAACATTTTGGTCCAATACTTTATTTTTTCATTTTTAAGTCCCTAGTTTTTTTATTTATTATGGAGCTAGCCTATATTTATGAAAAGTAATGACTTTTTATTTGATTAACTATTTACACTTAAAAGTCTTACATTGAGTGCTTATAATTTTTCTTATTTATTATGATCTTGATTGATCTATAGGAAAAAAATCAAGATTGGCTTTATTTTTCATATTAAGTTTTTCTTGCAAGAATTATTATAATCTTAATTGTATTTTTAAGCTAATGTTGTATATATTTGCTCAGTGGTCATCCGGTGTCTAACCATAAATCTAAATTTATGGTGGACCTAGTCCTATGTGATTTCCTAAAAACCATTCAGGAACAACTATAACTCATGCAAACCCAGATAAATAATATTTACAAGGGAATTGAGTCCAAAAATATTTTCCAAATAAGACAACCTAATAACAATGAAAATTCTAACAACAACCAGCATAGGTATGCTCATCATTGACACTACTAATATAACTACAACCAAGGTCATCATAATGACTCTAATGAGCAAGTCATGTAACATATCAAAGTAGAGGCCTCTATTTTTTATTATGATTTTCACTACGTGAATTCTTGATATGGATACTTCTTTGATTGATACAACTTGTTTGAAAACAAAAGGGTCAAATTTGTTATGATAAAGATTAATGATATTACCAAACTTTATCGAGAGAAGGTTGAGGACTATTTAAAGAGAAAGGATGAGCCTCCTATCACTAATTAGATTGATATGAAACAAAAAAAATTATAAAAGAAGTATTTATCTGTATCATATAAAGGTAACTTTTTAGACTAATGGAATAACCTTAGGCAAAAAAACAAACTTATGAGTAAGTATATGGCATAATTCGATGATAATAAAATGAGATGTGCAATGAGAGCGGATTTTACCATGACTTTTAAGTGGGTTTGTAAGACCTTGAATGATGATCTTATAAAAGAGATTGTGCTTCAATGTGTTTCCACTATTGACCAAGTCTATCTCTTAGTTCAAGATTACAAGTTAGTTATAAAAAAATAGTGAATGAGATGCTTAGACACCCCCAACATCCTTGATAGGTCTCAATTTAGGAATAATAATTCTTATTATGTGCTCCACCTCACAAACTCAACCTCAATATTGTCTAACCTTTTAAGGAAAACAAAGGCAAAAGAGTACTCAGTGAAGTGTCTAAAATAAGCTCAATGAGTCTATGTTTTAAATGTCAAAGTTTTGGTCATGTTGCAGCCAACCATAATAATAAGACACAAGTTATCAAAGAACAAAATGATATAGGTAAAAAGAAAGACTATGGTGATTAAGTGTGTGAAACCGATCATATGGATTTTTATAACCTGGATAAGAAAGATAAGGTTATTAGGTTGTGTCTAATTCATTTATCCATTCAAGATGAGTAACACATTATAAAATTAGAAATGACTAGATTAGATCTAGTAAGATGTACCATAACATATCCCTAGAGAACTAAAAATTGAAGAAGGATTGTTATTTTTCATACCTATATTAAATATAAGGATAAAAATTGCAAGATCATCATTGATAATGAAAATTATATCATTGCAATATCTTCTATTATTACAGCTCACCAAGGCTTAAAAGAGATTCCTTATCTTTAAGTCATATAATGTGTTATGGGTTGACAATACCTCCATAGAAATCCCAGAGATGTATGTTTCTTATCAAATTTATAGACTACCACGATGATATTGCCAAGTTATATGGTATTTTCAAAACCATAATCTTAGATAGGGATGTGTGATTTATGAGTTCCTTTGAAAAGACTTTTTGGCATATCATTAGTATCAAGTTGTAATTCTCCAATACCTATTATCCCCAAATAAATAACAAAATCAAGGTGGTCAATTAAAGCTTAGACAACTTTTTAAGATATCTAGTAAGTGACTATCATAAAAGATTGGGATTTGGTTCTTTTTATGGCCTAATTTGTTTATAATAACTCGGTCAATAGATTTATAAACATTATTCTATTTAAAGTTGCTTATGGTTTAAAACCTAGAAAGCTTGTATCTAAATCTCAACCCAAAATCTTAAACTTGATGTTTAATAGTGTATTTCCCTACCAAAAATAATAAATTAAGAGAAAAGTTTGTACAATTAGGTGGAAATCCCCAATTAATTGATGAAAAGTCACAAATAAAAAAAGTTTTTCTTTTCTCCTTTATTTTTCTCCAAATCCTCTTAATTTATATGGTATGAGAGTGTGATTAAGTGTTTTCTACTAATTAAACCAAATTTAATTAGTGCACCTTAGAGAGAAAGGGGTTGAAAGTTTTTGAGTTTGAGAGAGAAAGAATGCAAAATTTGAGGAGGAAGAGGAAATCCCTGGAATCCTTACAAAAGACTCATTTAATTAGGTTAATTGGGTTATTTGGTAGTGGCAAAGTGTTACTTTTGCAATAAATACATTTAATTTCTTGAATTATGATGGGGGGTTGAAAATCCCTAATTTTGGGAATTGTTAAGGTTTATGTAAATTTTGATAGGAATGTCAAATTATGTAATTGTTAGTTAATTGGGGTTTGGATGGCATGATTAAGGGTATAATTGAATAGATTGAAAACTAATTTTGAGAAATTAAAGTTTGAAGTGGTAGGCCTTCACTAGGTAGTTTTATGGGGGTTTTGGAAATTGATTAAATTATGTGATTTTTTATGATTTAAATGATATTGGGAATGTTTGAGATTGGTTTTAAATGTTGTAATGTGGATTGCTAAGGGTTTACCTATTATGGTTATATCTAAAAATGAAAAAAATATGGAAAATGAATAAATTATGTAAATATTAGGTTTTAAATGATTTTATCATGCTTAAACTTGATTAGTATGATGATGGAATTGTGTAAAATCATGATTGTGATTCATGAAGAATAAATAGTTTGGTTATTGGTTTGTGATGCTAAATCTATAAGAAGGAAAGTGTGAAAATTGATGAAATTGTGTAGATGTTAGTATTTTAATAGTGTTGTAATATTTAGAAATTGAGGTGGGGACTTATAATGTTTAGAAGGGTCTACTTTAGCAAGTTAATAAATAATAAATGAGAAAATGCATGTTAGATGCACAAGGATTGTAAACCCCAGGCCTAAAATTAATAAAGCAATGTTAAATAAGGAAATCATCGATTAAATAATGATAAATTAAAAGAAAAACTAAAATTGGTAGAGCAATGTTAAATAAGAAAATCCTCGATTAAATAATGATAAATTAGGAGAAAAAATTATTAAGACTATGATGAAAATTTCCAGTGATTTTGCTTAGATCCATCAAAATAATAAATCGGTCTATAAAATATTAGCAAATAATAAATAATGTAAATCTTCAATCGGGTAAAACAATTATTTAAATGAAATGTTTTGTGAATCAGGGTGAAACTATTTAGAAATAAAAAAAAGGGAACTTCAAATAAATAAATGAATGAATTTTCATGCAAACAATACAAATTATTAATGCAAACCCATAGGTTTTTACTTGAAAATGGTGAATAAAAAGAAATTATTATAATTTGGGGTAAAATATATTAAAATATCTTTCTATTTTTTTAGTTGTTATTATAATGTGTATTTTTTTAAGAATATTAATACAAACATACATTCATCTATTATCTAATCAAATATTTATATTATTTTTTAATCAATTGCAAAAGCTCCATCAAGACATTGAGATTGAGATTATTATTATTATTATTATTATTATTTGAAGTTATGTTGTTTTGATATGGAGGGTGAAGTTAGTTTCTATGCCAAAAAGTCACTCAACTTGTCTAGTAAAGAACTGTTTGTTTCTGCGTTTCAAAAGCGCTTTTGATAAAATTTAAAAAATTTTTATTTTTTTATTAACTTGAAATTAATATGTTTTTAGTGTTTTCAAATCATTTTGATGTGCTGATGTCAAAAATGATTTTTAAAAAATAAAAAAAAATCATTGACATACATTTTGGCACGAAAAGCTATTTAAAAAGCAATCGCAACCACACTGCCAAACATATACTAAGGCGGTATTTGACTTTGCGGTTTTGTTGTGTTTTTTAAATTTTTCGTAAATTATTTTTTGTTTTAAATTAATTTTTTGTGTGTTTTTTGACCATTTGAACATGCTAATATCAAAAATATTTTTTAAAAAATATTTTTTAATATAAAACACTTTGAAAAATAACTTATATCACACTCTCAAGCAGACATAAAAAAAGTGCACGAGGTCATTTTGAATCTTATGTCAAAAATTGATAAAAGTTGGAAAAGCTTCATTTTAAAGTTTTCATGGTTAACTTTTCTTAATATTATCATCAACCTCTATTTCAAAACTTTGTTTTCTATATAATAATTAGAAATTAGAAAGTGTTTTGAAGTTAAAAATGAATCTATTAAGATTTTTATATTGTTTTTTATTTTTTATTTTTTTTGTGAAAACATGTTAGATTAGATTTTAGTAATCACACAACTAGAGCCTAGTTTTATAATAGATAACTTAAAAATATACTAGTAAACGACATAGCATTTGCCCTAACAGATGACATACCACCCTTTTATTTAAAAAATATATAGAACAAATAATATATTGTGTGTATATTTTTAAAAAAAAAAAAAATTAGTCATGCAGACGTGTCCTTTTAGGCCAACATGTTTGAGCTTTTTTATATTAACCAAGTATGTGAATGTGCCTCTTGGCTTGTTTTTATATGCCCCTTCCTTTTTTTTCTTGTTATTTAATCTTATAAATTTATAATAAAATTTTATCGAAGTAAAATGATAATTAATTTTATTAATAATAAAATGATAAATTATCCAAATAAAATGGTATTTATTATAAAATGATATTTTTTTAATTTTATATAAGATTTTCTCCAACTAAAATGATATTTAATAAATTATCCAAACACATCATCTTTTAAAATAAAATTACATTTTTTATAGCAATATTAATAATTATAAATTAAACTTGAATTATTTATTCTATTATTTTTTTTATATAATCACATAAGAATAATTGAGATATTATTTTTATTTCTTAATTGAAAATTGCTTTGCATATCATCATAAGTTTTTATACCAAGAATCGAGCTTTCAATAAAAATCAGTGTTCATCAAAATAAAAATAAAAATCAATGAATAATAAAAAGAAAGTTTTGTCTAAAAAATGCATTTTTTCTCATAAATTTAAATCTTTTGAATTATACAAATTTATACTTTAATTACTTATGGACAAAACCATAATGCTGTTAAAGAAAGGTGATGTCTATATATATATATATATATATATATATATATATATATATAAAAGAAGATATAAGTTTTAGTGTAAATACATTTTTTACTTCAGAATTTAAAAATTCTTTCAAATATTTATTTTAATATTCATAAAATTAAATTAAAATATGTTTTGAGAATGGCTCTAAGTTCTATATTTTAATAGTCAAGAGTCACTTTTCATAAATTATATCAAATGAAATCTATGATATTACTTGGTGTGGCCTTTACAAATTAATTTACTGTTTTTTTTTTCTAGTTTTTGACTCAATGATTCATAAATATATTTGATTAGAAATAATTTAAGCCCATGGATCTTACGATAAAAGCTTGAAGTTAATGACAAATCGACAACGTTAACTTTTTATACAAATTTATTCTACATAAATGCCCTAACTTTGAAGAGCATCATCACTCCCAATCTGTCATCACCTTCATCAAACAACAAAACAAACAACAATGGCCCTATTAGATCAGAGCCTCTTTCACTACAGTCTCCTATCCATTTACCTCATAGGACCCCCTACATTCATTTCCCTGAAATTTCTTCAAGCCCCGTATGGGAAGCACCACCGTCCAGGGTGGGGTCCTACAATCTCTCCACCCTTGGCTTGGATCCTCATGGAAAGCCCCACTCTTTGGCTCACACTCCTCCTCTTCCCCTATGGCCAACACTTCACCAATCCCAAAGCTCTCATTCTCATGTCCCCCTTCCTCCTCCACTACTTCCACCGCACCTGCATCTACCCACTTCGGATTTATCGGAATTCCAAAACCACTGGTGGTTTCCCGGTGAGTGTGGCCGTTATGGCATTTGGGTTTAATCTGCTGAATGCTTACCTGCAGGCTAGGTGGGTGTCTCATTACAAGAGTGATTATGACGGGGGACTGTTTTGGTGGAAGTTTTTTGGTGGGTTAGTGGTGTTTGTGTGGGGCATGAGGATCAATACGTGGGCCGATGGGGTTTTGTTAGGTTTGAAGAGGGAAGGTGGTGGGTATAAGGTGCCGAGAGGAGGGTGGTTTGAGTTGGTGAGCTGCCCCAACTACTTCGGGGAGATTGTGGAGTGGCTTGGATGGGCAGTGATGACTTGGTCTTGGGCTGGGTTTGGTTTTTTACTCTATACATGTGCTAACTTGGTGCCTAGGGCATGTGCCAATCACAAATGGTACCTGGAGAAGTTCAAAGAGGATTATCCCAGGAGCAGGAAAGCAGTGATCCCTTTTCTGTGTTGAAGCTATTTTCCCCTCTTCTTGTGTTTTTAGTCTGCAACAATGGAACTGTAATGGCTGGCTGTGTTTCTTCCAGTTAAGAATCAAATGCAAAGTAATATTCCATTAGATTGCGTGTTAACTGCTCAATTTTTGTTCAGATTTGTTTGCATGCCAGTTTTTTTTGTTTCTTATTTATCCTCGCACATCGACAGCATGTAATAGCACTTACGGCTCTGCTACATGTCCATGTTCTCAGAAAAGGGCACGCAAGAAGCAATGACAGGATTACTGCAGTCACCAATAGAGGAACTACTGCATAGTACTGACAAGGAATCACGGCATCGCTATCGCCATAAGCTAATACTGCAATCCTCCATTAATATGATGCCTCATAAAATGATGTCTTCTGAAAATGATAATGGAATTCAATAAAACATAGAAGTTTCAAGCTTCTTGAGTTGAAAGTGGAACGTTCATTTCAGTCAACAGACGTGTGTTATTACTGATGCTTTTCCTCTGGCGCTCACATAATTTATACAAAAACTGTCTTCGTCTATCAATGCAAATAGAGACACATTATAAAATAAAATTGAAAAGGCAGTACAGGATAGATTAATAAAAACCTAATTGGAATGAAAAATGTTTCAGCTAATAAAGATAATGTTGTGGACTCTCGTTTTCGCATGGAACAAAACCTTGTGCGCTGTAGCCAGAGAAGACAATAATGCAGCCTCCCTGAGGTCGAAAGGCCCGAGTTTGAGTATCTTCGGATTAGAAGAGCATGGTGCTGTTCTGACTGCTTTAATGAGAAACTTCTTTCAATGCCATCTTCACTAGTTGCATACCTAGAAGAAAGAGAGATTGTTACGAAATGAATGGAATGACTCAATAAATAATCATGAAAGTCACTTGCCAATTTTGTTCAAATTAAATAAATAAATTTACTGCCTTCAGCGCTAGCAATACATAGTAAGCCCTATTTACTAAATGAACTCGTTGGGATTTAAGTAAACATTGCAATGCCGTAGTAGTCTTAGAGGAGAGGCATGCTGCCTAGAGCAAATGTAACTGAGCCCACGTCAAGAAAGACCACTTGTATTCTTCATCAAAGAGAGGATGAATACATGCAGGCTTAAGAAATTATAAATCTTAGCGTGTAGGATGTACCCTCAAACAAAACTCAAAATAGAATAGAACGCTAGATATATGTCTACTTTATCCATCGGAGAAGGAGAAATAAGAATCAAAGAACTCACTCTAAGTAAAGCTGCGATTTGCACCCAAATTAATTTCTACCCTGGATTCATCATTTTTTGGAGTCCCTTCCTTTAGATCATCATTTTTCAAACTTCCATTGGATTCTAGGGCGATCTCTGCCAGCAGCTCTTCATGCTTCGATTTTATTTCTGAGGAGTTCATAGCAGTGGCAAGCTTCTGCCTTATTTGTTGTTCTAAAGCCTCAATTTTTTTTTTTGATGCGACATCAGGTGTTTTCCCTGCCTTGGCTACCTCCAACTTCAGTAACTGGATAGTGTTTTTAAGATCTGATGAGTTCATCAGATTTTCAATTTTCTTGTTAGTTTCCTCCCTCAAACTTTCTACCTTTCCCTTCAAGCCATCATCAATGAGTTTCTTTGCCGTTACAATCTCAACATCCAAATCCATGGACTTGAGGACATTCGCCAATTCCAACTGTATCTCTTTCTTCATCTTTGATATGCTCTCCCTTGTGCCTTCATCTAAATCTGCAGCAGTAGAAGCCCCTGACTTTTGAACTTCTGCCTTTAGTGCTTGCATCTTCTCCTTAATTTCAGGCCGATCCATGACCTCTTTGATTTTCTTATCGATATCCAGTTTCAGCTCCTCACCCTTGCTCTTCTTCTCCAAGGCGCATTTGGCTTCAGAAAACTCCTTCAACATGCCAAGCTTGTACTTCAGGTTCGCATAATTAGGAGCAGTTGGCAGGCCCTTGTTAAATTCATCATGAAGCTTTTCGATCTTGTCCATCAGAACTGGATGCATGAGATGGTCCTGTGAATTTGCTTTTGCACATTCTTCCCGCAAATTCAATAACCTGTCCTTTAAGCCAATCGCTTCAACAGCTTCAGAATATTCAAGATCAATCTCCTTTTTTAGTTTCTCTATCATCTCATTTAAAGCCAACTCTGTAGGCTTGCTAGATGACTCCTTGGCCTTTGAAATTTGCTCTTTCAGTTTTTCAACCTCATCCTCCAATTCCAGAACTGGAGTCTTTCTCGCAATGGGTTCTTCTTTCTTCTTCATGTTGACTTTTCTTATAGGATCAACTGGGACTCCTTCCTGAAACCCACCGATTTTTCGAAACTTAAGCATGCGATGTTTTAGTAAAGCTTCTGTGTCCATTTTCTTGAGCTCCTGTTAAAGACAAGATTAATGTTCGGGCACAGTATTAGAATTTGGTTCTTAAGGAAGCCTTGCAAGTGGCACTCACATCCATAGTTTCATTAATTGCTTTCTTTATCTGTTGTGAGGTCCATGATGGATCTGCATGTGCTCCACCTAGTGGCTCCTGTTTTTTTTTTTTTTCAACAAGAAAAAATAGTTGAGCAGCTTTTATTCGTAAAAACATATAAAGAGAAGAGAAAGAGAAAAGCAGTGAGATATATGTTATTTATCAATAACACTTCTCAATATCATGAATCTGAACTAAATTTCAATAAGAATTCCTTTATAAATACATGCATAGCAGCCCGGAATCACCCACCCAACCACTCCCTTCCCGAGGCAACCTTCGTTGTTTGTAGAACATGCATTTTATCATGGTTTAAAATCTTAGAACAGCTTTCTAAAGGAAAATTTTAGAAAGAAGATCATTACAGGTATGATTCCATCTGCAATTTGCAGCTTACACAACTCGGGACCAGTGATTTTAAGCTTCTCAGCTGCCTGCAGGAGAAGGGAAAAAACGTTTCTATAATCTATAATCAATAAAATATCCAAATGCAGGCAAAGTCCAAAAGTGAGAAGAGACTACAAACCTTTGGAGCAGCTTTGGCAGTCTTCCATAAAATTGCTGCACATGCTTCAGGACTTTAACACAAAATATGTTCAAAAAATGTTAGGAAATGTAAAATCAATCAGCACATTTGTGTGAAAAATAAGAGCATAAAACATCATATCCTTATAAAAGGGAAAGAACATGGAAACCAGTTGATGCATTGCAAAGTTGGATCCTTAAAAGAATAACAACATTGTTGATGAACAAATTTCCATACCTAGGCCAAAAATACAAGCTTGTTTAACCAGAAAACTTCTAATCCCAGTCAACAGGAGAATCATGACAAGTAAGAGCTACACTAAAATAGACAGCCATCTCACCAATGGCTGTATGTGCATGTTGCCACAACAAAATGTCATATCCTCCAAACTGACTATTCAAAATAAGCAACAGAGCTAAGTGAGTCACTTAGGAAAGACCACCAAACCTCATGAGCAACCAGACCTCGGTACCACCATATTCCTAAAATAGCACTCAAAGTCAAAGGGAGTTATCCAAACATATTTTACTAAATCCTTTTCCTCTATACGAGTTATAGGATACAGGAGTGATAATTTCTACAGCTGATAATGAGTCCCATCTTTTCAACAAGACAAGACAAGCCAAGCAAATGCCCAAAAGTAAATTTGCACAAACATTCGGATTCTGGAATAAATGGAGTGAAAAAAAAAGAAGGAAAAAAAAACCCATTGAAGTACCTGGCCACATAGAAAACTGCGTTTTCAAGCATTAACAATTTATTAGCACAGCCAATGGCCAGAGCACCACCAGAGCCACCTTCCCCAATAACAATAGAAACAATGGGAACCTTTAGGCCAAACATGGTCCTCAAATTATGAGCAATGGCTTCGCCCTGTGCATACGAATAGCAAACAAATTAGTTGAACTGCATTTAAAGAAAGCCTTGAAAGCTTTGCAGTACAATTATCCACGTACTTGGCCTAGTTCCTCGGATTTAAGATCTGCATATGCTCCAGGTGTATCGATAAAGGTAACAATAGGGAAGCCATGGTGATCTGCATAATACATCATGCGTAAAGCCTTCCGATAGCTGTTAAAAAAAGACATTTATCAGTCCATGACAGATACTAAATATCCAACTCCGCAAGTGGATTGCATAATGTGTGGGAGAGAAATCAATATCTCGTTTCAAAGTATATTGAAATATGTTTATATATAATTGAACATACCCATGAGGAGTAGGCATCCCAAAGTTACGCATAATGTTCTCTTTTGTGTTTCTTCCCTTTTGGTGACCCATGAACATGTATCTTCTACCATCTATTGTGCCTATACCAGTAACAATAGCAGGATCATCATATCCTGCACGATCTCCATGAAGCTCTACAAACTGGACATTTAATGATACACAGATATTCATTAAGATAGTTCCATAGCATCCACTAATTGAACACGAAATATCAGAATGAAGAACATATGCAATTAGGAGAATCTAAAAGTTAAATGAGCTTACGAGTAGCAGACCTTTTCAGTAATGCCAAATATGTGATCAAGGAATGTTGGCCTGTTTGGATGGCGTGCAATATTCACACGTTGTATAGGAGTCAGATGCGTATACAAATCCTTTAGAGCCTGAAATCAATAGTGGAAAAACATGAAAATACTCTAAGCAACAGAATCCATTAACGATGGAGCCTAGGCCTAAAGCCTATACCCTAAACAGCATTAAGACAAATATAAATTGTGCATTTTTCCTGCTTCAGAAAGAGGCTCTACAAATGGCAGAAATACATTAGATATACACATCCCTGTCATTATTTTTCATGCCTTCCCCTAATAATACAATCATATCTTTCTGGGGAAACTGTCTGGTTTCAAATGGATTAGCTCCTCCAAATGAATTTTGACAGTTTATCACTTTCAGTTTCAGTTCAAGTTTCCAAACCCACTACTCTTGCAACCTTATCTACTTAGAGAGTAGCAGAACACAGATGCAAAAATTTAGACAAATAGAAAAAAATGCATATCAGGAACGTTCGAACCACATTGAAAAACCCAAAACTATTACCAGTCATCAACAAATGTAATCACATTATGTTAAACAGGATAGCATGACCAGACAAATGACACAAATCTTCAAACTTGAGGTTTCAATTCAACAATTCTCACAATCACTGTACTACAGCATAAAAAAGACTCCATACAATCGTATCAAATTCAACTAATCCGCGTTCGCAAACCTGTTGATATTTACTCTCTAACGATGCAATCTGATCGCTGAAGTCCAAACCAGTTTCATTCGCCATCTTCCGCACCTGCAACAGAACAAAAAATGCACCAACATTTCAACCAACCAGTTTTTTTTTTTTTTTAATACTCTCGGCTTAAAAGCCAAGCTAGCACAAAAGGGCAAAGGCAAATTACATCGATGATCTTCTTTTCGAGTGCAACAAGTGGTTTCTCGAAATCCAAAGTAACCGGTTTAGGCTTCTCTTTATGAGGCTTAAAATGCGATAAATGAGTTAAAACCCCGCCTTTCACATTCGGATCCGGATCCGCAGGCCATGGATATTCATGCTTCTTAACTTTCCTAGCCTTCGCAACCACCGATAAATCCCTCGTTTTCACACTGAATCGCGCCTTTCCTAGGGTTCTCAACGAAATGCCACTAACACCACAGCTCTTCGAGCTCCGCAGAAGATCCGAAGCTGTCGCTCCGGTAAATGCAACTGCCGAATTCGATAAAGAAGAAGCCATAGCAAAACCCTCACACCTAGTAGATCTTCAAATTCCCAGATTTATCCCCGACGCAAACTCGATTTTATCTGTGAAATACAGGGGAAAAAAATCAGTCCCTCGTTAATTTTTCTCTCCTTAATGGATAAGTAATTTAGTAAAAGTAGTAGTAGTAGTAGTAGTAGTAGTTTTGGACTAAAAATACACTACTATAAGTTAGAAAAAAAAATGCATTAATTCTCCATTTTTAACCCAAAAAAAAGAATCAAAAGGTGAAGTTACCAGTGAGATCTCTGTAGAGAGGAGAGGAGAGAAGAGGAGAGGGGGGATGATCTAAAGAGAAGGAGGGAAGGAAGGAAGGGGAGGGTTGTTTGGCAAACAACTAGAGAAAAGTGAGGGATGATATTAATATTTATTTAAAGCGAAGGAAAATGAGGGAAGCATCGTAGAGATCGTCAAAAGAGAAGGGAAGGGGAAGGGAAGAGAAAGAAGGGCATTTGTTTTGTTTGGTTTGGTTTGTTTTCAGTTCGATACTTCTTATGTTAAGAGAGGGACACGTACTCAGTCCCTTCAAGAGTTCAAAATAGTCCCTTGAAGACTTTTTATCGTACTCATTTAAAACAAATTTGATGTTGTGTAATAATTATTTTTAAAAATATTTTTATTTTAAAATATATTAATATATTTTTTATTTTTATATAATTCTATTAAAATAATTTTAAAACATTAAAAAAATTAATTTTAAAAAAATAAAAATACTTTTAAAAATGTAAAAACATAGATGCTCTTAGTAATTATTGCTCAAAAACTACATTCTTTTCACGTGGCTCCCCTTGAGTTTTGTGTTGTATTTGTTTAATATAAACCATTGATTTTAAATGAATGATTTGGATTCTTGATAGAGATAAATAATCTTTAATCTTCAAAAATAATTCTAACCGTTTGAAATAAATTTTAATGGTTGAAACTCAAACTCATTCTTAGGGTTTAACTAACCATCTACTAACTTGTATGTAATAACTCTAGTTAGATTTCCATAAATTAAAACCTTTGGAATCATGAATATTTATCAATTAATTCAAATATCATTTAATAAATTAATTAATAAAAAATCAATTTATCAAGGCATTTTTTTTTCTCGAAAACATTAAAGTTAATACATGTATAATGTAACGTGCTTAATTATTGATTTATAAATTATAATAATAATAATTATTATTATATATTTGTTTAACCAAAACAAGTTTTTTAATGTAATTAGTCTCATTAAATAGAATTCATGAATCTATTTATTTTTGTAACAAACTAAAATTACATTTGTTGTCTACTTAATTAATATACTTCTTGAACATTAAGTTAAACAAAAACACTAATAAAAAATAGCATCACAAGTGATGAAACTAAATAAAATGATTTATCATCTTAAAGATGTACAAAAAACAACTTAAAGTTATTGAGTGACAAGTAAATTATTAAAAACATAATAGAAAATAACATAGAAGATTAAGTTGAATAAAATAATTATGTATTAGAGTCTATCTTGTATAAAGATGCATTCAAAAAAATAATCACACTATATAATTTTCTTTTGTAATATGAAAACATTACGTCGAAATTATTTAATGCACTAATAAAAGTTAGAAATGAAATTCAAAAAAACATCAATTTTTAAAAAAAACAAGTAACACTATAGTTATATTTTACAAAGATCTCCTAATTGAGTCAATGTATACGATTTTAATGTATAAAAATTATAAATTTTTATATCAAGTGGGACCTATGTAATTTTTAAAAATATATTATATTATAAATTCAACAAATTATTAATTTACTTTACTGGTTCCAAGTTAGGACAATAAAAAAAATACTATTTAATCAAAATTATTAATTTATCAAGGTTATATTGTATTATTGGTCAAAATTCAAAACTACAGTGTAAAATTTTATTGGCATAATAAATCATGTCTGCTAGTAATTTCATGGAGTTTAATCCTTTTTTATTATCAAGTTTTCCTACCTTATCTATTTTCTTGTCATTTTTTAGCTTTTCAAAAAAAGAAACAAAATAAATTGGAAGGGAGCATGAAAATGATAAAGTTAATTAATTATAATTGAATGAAAATAAATGGATTTAATATATATTTTCTGAAACTAGACGGACAAATCTGTTAGTTGTCTAAACTACAGGGGCTAAGTTGAATTTAACCCTTATCGTTGTTGTGTTTATAATGAGCCAGCTTTTTCGGTTTGACCGTTAAAAAGGGCTACGGCCTTTGCGTTTTTGCCTGGCACGTGAGATGCTTGATTGCACGTGTGATTGGTCCTGGCTCGCGATGACTTCGATGATGATCCATGTCCTTGGACTCGACTCCAACCACGATTTGGTTTTGAGCTTCGTTTCCTGTGATAACTAAGTCCATCTGGAAAGCGAAAAGATAATTTAACGGAAACATAAGTCTAGCTTCTGATTTTATTTTTTTTATTTTTTATTTTTTATTAACTCAATTCCAACTCCTTTGATTTTATCAATTAACAATTGTTATCCCTCATCTCGTCCATTGTTAATCATAATTAAATATTCAGCTTCATTTATATACTCTCTTTAAATGCTTTAATCCAAAACACCCATAAAAAAATTGAATATGCTTTAGAAAATAAATTTAACATTAAACCCTGCTTTTTTTTTTAACTTCACTTGCTTGAATACAATAAATTGTGAATTGATAGTGATAATATTTTAAAATTCAAGGTGTTTAGTAATAAAACTTATGTGTTGGACAATAAATTAATCTCTTAAGTTTAGCAATATGATTCATTCTCTCAAATCAAGGTGTTTAATACCTTGATGTGGAGAGCTTAGTGGCTAATTGTTGGTAAGTCAAGGTGGCAGGTGGCAGGTAGCATGCAACTGGTTTCTGGAAAGTCAAGATGGTTGGTAGCATGTAGATGATGTCTGATAAGTCAAGATAGCTTGTGTCTGATAAGTTAAGGTGATTGATGCCTGATAAGTCGGTGGTAACTAGTAAACTGCAAAAGATTCTCTTTAATGGATAAAAGAATTCTCATATGCTTAAGTTAATAACTTTGTAAGAGAGAAAGTGCAATGACATTTTAGAGAGATAGACTCTAAAAATATGTATATTAAAAATATTGATAAAAAAGATATTGTTAACCTTAATGTACAAATAATATCTCATCATTTCTTAATAAAAAAAAAATATGATACATGAAAACATATCTATAATGTAGTTATTATTTTTCATGTTAGGAATTGACATGAAATCATACCCATAACATAAACAACATGTTTAGTTTCTAAATCAACAAAAAATCATATTTTTAAATTTATCCATAATATTAATACATTATTTTTTCATGTTTGAAATCAACTTGGAATTTTATTTGTGGCATAACGCGGTGATAAAACTAGTATTCACCTAAATATATCATATATCATTAGCTTTTCACTAACATGCTAATAAGAATTAATAATTCTAATCAATAGAGGATAGTTAACAAAAAATTAAAGGGTGTAGCTAAATCATTAAAGCCACACCCACAAAACACTATTCATTGTAATGGTGTTTTGTGTTTTTTTTCTTATTTTATTTAGTGTTTTTTTTTTAATTTTATCTTCAATGTTAGGTTGTTTTGATAATTGTATTTCGTTATTTTTTTTCAATTTTCTTTAGGTCTCATGGATTTATATTTTTTTTCTTCTCAATTTCAACCTTTAACTAGATTTGTTGAAAGTGAGACTTCATAATTTTTTTTCGATATGATTTTGAAAATAAGGCATGATTGGTTGATTATTTAAATTTTATTGTAATAATCTTAATTAAAAAAACTTTTTACTCTAAAATAAAAATAACTAAATAATTAAATAAATGAAAGGTCAGACACTTTGGGCCATAGAAGACCAGACACATGCTCCTGGCCTTAAAGGCATGTACTTTGTTAGACGAGGCCTAGCTGCTATTTAAAAAAAAAACAAAGCATTCAACACATTACTATCTATTTTTTTAAAATTATATGCTTAAATAGATGGCCTATCATCACATAGTTCATTTTTTAGACCATCAAACCTATCTTTAGTGATTGAAAAATAAGGGTTTAAGTTTTATACCTTAAAACCCAAATTCTACCATTTTTTCACCATAAAACATAAATAATAATAATTAAATGAACCTTTAAAACCTTATTTTCAACAAAAAAAAAATACATTTTATTAGACTAAAAACATAAAATCAAATTATATTTAGAATATTTTTCCAAAGACTAAACTACTTTTCCACTTATGATGATACTTTTGAGACTAAAGTCAATTTGACAGGTTTCGAAGAGGAAAACAAATTAAATGAAGGAAATCAGTCGAAGAGCAATAAACACTATTTGTTATGAAAATAGACATTAATTCTTTGCCAATCCATGATGAGATAGACATGAATTGAAATTCTCTAATAATTTATTAAGTTTATTTTCATGATGATTACAATATCAATTATGGCATAAACAATGACAATAATGACACAAATAATGACACCAATAATGTCATCAATGATATCTTCATTGGCAAGTTAAAGGTTGAGTGCAAAGATAATATGGAATGAGCTTAATAAAAAAAAATTATTAATTTAAATTATGTTGATTTTCTTTATTACAAGTTTATTATTATCATAAAATAGGTTTGTTCAAGGATTATATGGATATAACATATGTTAATAAAACAAGTTTGAGATTTGCAATTCATTACTCTAAATTCTAATAAAATAGAAAAAAAAAATTAATTGCAAAATTTAACATAAAGGGACTAAAGTTGTTACCTAGAATTGTTATACACTTGAAATGAGGAAAGATAAAGGGCTAGAGACCTTGATTGGACACCCACAAGATCGAAGCAAGAACAGTTTGAACTTAAGAACAAGTTTCTTCCAACTTAAGGAGACTAATGCACAAGCTTTTTGGTAAAATAAATATTTTCCTTAACTATTTTTATTTTTCTTATTTAGTTTAAGAATTTTATTATTTAGTTTTATTATTATTTAGTTTTTTTTACTTAAAAAGAATAATTTTTATACTTTTATTTCTTTATTCAATATCATTTGGTTTGTTATAACCCAATTTTGGACCCCTAAATTTGGTTTTTTCCTTAAAAATCCAAAAACATTTTCAGGACATGAGAAGATAAGCCATTAAGTAATAAAAGACCAAAACACTGGAAGAATAACTAGATTGAGATGTTTTGACTAGATGAGATGAAGAAAGAAATAAAATTGAGGTTGAAATCCAAACTTGACCAAAAATTGGAAGAATTAATTATGTTTAAGGATCTAATTAAACTTTTATCAGGTTTAATTGACTTATATAAGGAGTTAATTGAAAAAAATAAGTTTAAAAGTTAATTAGGCAAAAATTAGAAGAATTAATTAAGTTCAAGGACTTAACTAAATTTCTAATGGGTTGGGGGGGTTCAAGAAGGACTCAATTGAAGAACAATAAAGTTTAGGGGCTTAATTTGGATCAATTTGTAAAGATTGAAAAATTAGAGACAATTGAAACTTTGGAAGGCTAAATTAGTGCAATTAGGGGTCCAATTTCAAGAATTTCAAAGTTTGAAGACTAATTAAAGACTAAATTAAAAGAAAATTCAAGATCGAAGACTTTTCTACAAAAACACGCAACATTAGGGATTGTACCACACCTTATCATGGATTATATTAAAGAAAATTAAAGTTTAAGGCCTAATTATGGACTAAATTGAACAAACTAGAAACCAAGGGCTACTGTGTAAAATGTGCCACACTTAAAGGATCCCAATTTATTTTTGGCAGGGCTTCATTACATAAAATTAGTCATTTTTGTCTTAATTAAGGATGCTTGAGCTTAAATTGAAACAACAAGGACTAAATTAAAGTTTTTCAAATCCTAATTAGAAAACCCTAATTTTTAGGGTTTAAACTTTAAACAGAAGACATGTCATCCATTTTTAAAGAAGAGATTGAGTGACATGTTGTTTATCCTTGTTTCATTGTCTTCCCCAGCTAAGAAGGTTGATTGAGATATTATCTTCAAGTGAATAAATGTGATATCTCCAACCACTTCAGGAGGTCTAATCACCACTAATGGATTATGAAACATCTCATTTACAAGGACAAACTACCTTCATTAAACTCTTGCACCCTATTTGTTTCAATGAACCAAATAACATCTTGTTCTTGATTAGCCATTCTGCATTCACATATTAAAGTTGATTACTAGCCAATCTTTAAAGTAATGAATGTGGAGTTTTGGACCTCCAAATCAAGTGTGGTTTGTTTCTAAGAGTAAATATGCATCCCCTCTACATGGTTCAGGTAGATCAATGATATAATTATTTTAAGAAATCTCTTATGTACTAATTGATTTTATTTTTCTTGACTTGACATGAATTTAAGAAGCACATCATAGATTATTGATGGCTTTATCCAACATAAGCTTCGAGCGTACAAGGATGGACACAATTATTATGGTAGGGCCACCTTTCATGCCTTATCTTTGAAACGTAGTAGAAAAATTGTTTTAGTAAGCTTGTAATGTAGTTTTAGCCTTTCCTAGTAAGTTGAAGTTGTTTAGTCTGAAATGATCTTCTTTTTTTTCTAGTTCAAATCTGACCATTTAAATATATATGATGTGAAGTGATCATAGTAATCAAGGTTCCCCCCTATAAATAACCTCACAATATCTGTGAGAGGATTTTTGATATCTTGCTAATCAAAAACTCTTCTCTTAAAGCTCTCTCATTCTCGCACCACATTTTTTTTTATAGCTCTATATGTTTAAACTTTGACATCACATGACCTGTCACTCATTTGTGCTTTACTAGCATTGCTTGCTCTTCCTTGCATACCTCTCTTTACTTGCATCCATTCTTATAATTAATGGATTGTTAATTCTACAAGTCATAACACTAGCTTTTGGTATCTTAACCAATTTATTGACTAGTCATTTGACTTGTTATAAAAAAAAGTTACACAAATTTTATATAAGATAACCATAAATATCAAGCATTGCTACCTTTTTTTTTCTTGAAAAATAACATGTTTAGTTAGATTAGGTAATTTGGAATTGACATATTATTACCTTTTTTTTATTTGAAAAAAATAATATATGTAATAGTTTATTGGTTCACGCTATGCTATATGTCAAATCAAAAGTTCTTTGAACCAAAAAAAAATAATCTAGGTCACAAGGAACTTTTTGATATTGTTATAAAATCCAGCTTAATAAGTCAACCTTGAAACCTTTTACTTCGATTTCTTGCCTAGCTCAAATTTCAAATTAAACCATTTGAGAGTAGCCCTAACATGATCTAATCAACTTGATAGGTCTAAAGACAACCTGAATAACAAGTAAAATTATAATTTGGCTTTAAAAAAAATTTCAAGATGATATTTTTTTAATATTGAAATGATGATATATTGGACCTATCCGTAACTTGGGTCATAGGCTCTACTAGGTTTAATAACTCTTTTTTCTAAACTGTCTTGTACTTACTTATATGATAGCAAAAATAGAAACTTGCAAAATCGAGCACTGATCAAATACTAGATATTTGTTTAAGATCGTGATAATCTCATATAAAGCAAACTCAAACAAATTGTGAATGACAATTCAAAATCAACCAAATTGTGAAGGATAAAATTTAAGAAACAAAGAAAATCAAAGGAAAAAAAGAAGACCTGCTTCATTGTTTATATGAATAGTGCAAACAAGTTATTTCACATTTTAATGTTTTTAGTAATAATAATTAGATTGGTGGCCCGTGTTATGTTGCGGATGAGACAAAAAATTTTCTAATGTAAAAAAAGATGCTCAGACAATGCTGATATTTTTAAAGAAGTAAGAAAAATCTGAGACTTGGGTCATTAACTTGAGTGGGTTCAATAAGCTTGGTTAATTTAATAATATAATTAAAAAAGATGATGACAATAAATAAATAGAACTAAACAAACAACTTGACAATGATCAACTAAAAAACAAACGCTCACCAATACCACAAAAGACATCCTCCCTATATTTATAAAAGGTCTCATAATCTTATTTGATAAAAAATAAAAATTAAATAAGAACGTAACAATCCTATATAAAGCAAATATAAAAAAATCTGAAGCTAAATTCTCAGCAAATCAAATATAGAAAGACAAAATTGAAAAAAATATTTTAAAAAATAAAAAACCCCTCAACCCGAATCCACCCGAGTCAGTCTACCAAATCCATGACCTAGACGTGAGACCGAGATAATCCTATAAATAATAACTTGAATAAAACTACAAAACTCAATTCTCATACAATCCAATATTTAAGAGCGAAACTAAAAAAAATTCAATTAAGAAAAATGCAACAAAAAAAACTCAAATCAATGCGGGTCAACTTAAGAAGCTTGCAAACTGAAATATGAGATCAATATAATCTCATAGAAATGAAAGTGAAAAAACTCACGAAGTCCAATTCCTGACCAATCCAATGTTAAATGATGAAATTGAAAACTAACAATGATTGAAATAAACTCGGGCTAATTTTTAAAATCCATGACTTGAGTCATGAGACTAGAACTAACCTCATATAAGGCAAACCTGAGAAATTCACAAAACCAAATTCCCTATAAATTAAATGACGAGGAACAAAACTGAAAAAAAATTCAATAAAAAAAGAATCCAAAACAAAACAAATAACAATTACAAGAATGATGATCAAATTTGATATAAAAATAAATTGAAACCAAATGATGAGGATAAAATTGGAAAAAAAAAACTTACTTAAAAAATTATAAAAAATAGCAATCAAAAGAATGAAGATCAAATTTGATATAAAAATAAATGAAACAAAATGTTGAGGGGAAAAGTTGAAAAACAAGGTAAATAAAAAAAGATTAAAATGAAGACAAATAACAATAAAAAGAATAATGATCAAATTGAATAAAAAAACAAAATGACATGACACATTTCAATTTTGGTAGGCCAACATGAATCATGAGGAAATGAGAGAGAAAAGAGGGAGGAGAAAAAAAAAGGGGTCATCGGAGGTCTACTGCAATGTCTTCGTCGAACACCACTGCAAAAGCCAGTGTTTGGTAGCCGGGTGACGCCTTACGTGTCTCTTGAACATGGAGGGGGTCTCTTACACGTTACCGTGTGCGTTGCATGCACCAACCTATTTAATCCAATCTTCATATTTATTTTAGTTTTAAATTTGATGCCTTAACACTTAATTATTCTAAATCATCTGAATTTTATTTTATTTTACAAAATTGAACATTAAATAAGTATCGAAAATTTTTCTTGATATTACAAGATCCCCGTATCAAGGTAACTAAAACAAACCACCATGTCAAATCCTAAATAAAACCAATATAAAAGGATTAAAAAAAAATTGAGGTATTGAAATTAAGAAAGGGACATGAACTTTTTTCTTAAATGTTTAAATTAGTCCATGATATTGACATAAAAAAAAATTGAATAGTTCTTTAAGCTTTAAATTTGATATCTGATTTTATAATTATTTCTAATTTAATAAAATTAAATTTTATTTTATTAAATCGAGAATTAATTGAGTAATGTAACAGTTCCTTGACATCTTGAGATCTTCATGTGCAAGCATGAAAACAAATCATCATAACTAATCATAAATCAAAGTAATGTTTTTTAAATAAAGAAGAAAACAAAGAAATGAAAAAATTAAAGTATAAAAATTATAGAGACCAAATAGAAGAAGCACTGTTCGAATGAACACGGTCTACTGTCTAAAATACTGAGGGGTTTAGGTTTTATTTTATTTTTTTAAAAAAATTATAATGGCAATACACACACGCACGCACACGTGTTCAGCAGATGGCGGACTTTTATTATGTTCGCTATGGAATTGTAAAAGCATTAATGCATGCCTGGCAATGATAACACATAAAACTGATAAAAGTTCTCCTAGTGCCAAAAGAGTTTCCGTTGCCGGGACTTGAACCCGGGTCTCTCTGGTGAGAGCCGAGTATCCTAACCAACTAGACTACAACGGAATGATGTTGAGACGGTGTACATTAAAATTAAAAAATACAATAATTACATATAGAAACGACGTCGAGTTATAAACACGCCCGCGTGCTCTTATGGCCGCCTCATCACTTGCGCTGAGTGCTTGCTTCGTTTGCTTAAAAGAATCACTGTCTGCCCTTATCGTTTCCCCCGCTTTGTTTTCGTAGCTTTCAATTTCATGGCGGAGAAGTCCACAAACGGTATCATTCCATCATCTCTTCTCACTCTCAAGAATTTATAAAGATTTTTTTTATCTCATTTTCACCCTCTCAACTCAACAACAAACAGGCAGATAGAAACATTAAATTCCATTCCTAACTCCGTATGAACAAATGATTGATTTGCAGAGCATATTTTAGAGCAGCTGAAACATGGGTTTGCCCATTTTGAGCTCGTCTCTTCCCCACTTCCTTCAATTTCCACCTCCAAACCTCACTCATTTCCTCCGCCTTTCTTCTCTGCCAACACCCATCGCTTCTTCGCTAGAATCGGGCCTTCACTGTAAGACTTCTTTCTTTCTTTTTATTGCATTTATAGACCTTGAAGACTAAACCCTTTTTTTTTTTTTTTGATGCAGGGGTTCACATTCGATGAAAAAAGTAGAGCATTATTCAGTTCAGAAAGTTACCGGAGATGGGCGCTGTCTATTTCGTTCTCTGGTACTAACTGATGAGGTGACACAACGTTGCTTCTCTTTTTTTAGCCTTTAAACTAATTCTGTCTGGTGAAAATCAGGTCAAAGGAATGGCTTTCAACAAGGGCATCTCTCTTAATCCACGAGAAGAGAGAAATAATGCAGGTATAGTTGATGTAATATTTTATTTTCTTTATCTCAATAGTATCAACAGGATAAGGAAGAGCTGTGAATTTGTTTTTCTTTCTGACAAGCTATCTTGCTTTGGTTTTATTATTGGATTCTCTTATCTTGTGTTTTATTGTAGATATTGATAAGATTATACTGCTTAAAATATTGGCAGAAGCTTATATTTTCTTGCTATAAAAACTGCAGATGAACTACGAATGGCTGTGAAAGAGGTTATATGTGATAGTAAAGAAGAACGCAAACAGTACGAAGAAGCAGTTATTGCAATCACGGTTGATGAGTCTTTGAAACGGTGAGTGTTGAAGCAGTACCGTTATCATTGATTTTCTGATGGATGCGTTAGCATACTTTTGTGAATGGGATTTCATTGTACATCTGTTAATGTCTCTCTATAGTTACTGCCAACGCATTCAGCGACCTGATTTTTGGGGAGGCGAGTCAGAGCTACTGGTTAGTGATCCTTTTGATGCATTCTTTTATGCCTACATTTTCATGGTACCACTTGTTTCGTTGGTGATTGTGTTTGCAACTGTTCAGAGATCTGCTCATGGGCTTACAGAGTTGATATGTATTTTAAGTTGACATGGCTCTGTCGAGTGTGTTGTTTTAGTTTCCATTGCGATGGAGATTGAGTTGTTTTCATAGAATTCCCAATGATATCTATTTGGAGCATCAAATAGTGCCTTTACATCAGTAAAATTACTGATTACCATCCGTGTCATGGAATGAACTTGAGAAATTGATATGACTAGAATCTAGATGATGCTAAATTTATGAATTGTAATGGATATGTTTGAGTGTTTGTTTTTCTTTTTATGAGTGTTTGCTTTTCTTTTTATTAAATTAAGATGAACACATGCCTACCCTCTTTTTTTTACTACATTTCCATTTCATTTTGGGTGAGAGGCAGAAAAGGACTGTCATTTCAAGCTTCAGTTAGCAGCTTTAGAAATTAGAATACTGTGCTCTGGGTGAAGTATCATGTGTGACTGATTTTGCTCTGGGTGTTGTTTGTATGAGTTTCCTGCCTTTACCTGTGTGATTGTTTATATGTAATTTTTGCTGATATTTGACTAACCAACGATCATCACTGCTGAATTAGGTGCTGTCAAGATTGTGTAATCAGCCAATCATTGTTTACATACCAGAGCATGAGGTAAGTTTTTTCTTTCCACGATCATGCCATGCAAAATATTCTTGTAAGTTATGCTATATAGGTGCCTAACCTTTTGCTTTTTCCACAATTATGATAACATAGTTATGCTATATAGCCAAGAAAGAGATGAAATTCACAAAAAAAAAAAAAGAATTGGTTTCTTGGTTTTTGGTGCATGCAAATGAGGGATATAGTCAGGGAGCCTCTGGCATTTTGGGGCTTATAGCAGGGGATGAGCGAGACCTTCATTATCTGACAAGGATGGCTTTGCTTAGTAGGAGCTTTGTTTGGCATGCTAAATTAGGTGGATTTTATGATCACTTGACAATCTTATTGCAGTCATTAAATGTATGAATGTACTCATCTTGTTATGCTGCAGCATTTCTGCCAGAATTCAGTAGGTGAAAAAGTTACACACCTTATTTAGTCATGAGCAAGTGATAAAATCTTACATCCAATTAGAATGAAATTCAAGATTTTGCATGCTATGCAGCACGCCAGTGGTGGGTGGGGCTCTGGCTTTATTCCCATAGCAGAGTACGGAGCTGAGTTCCAGAAGGGCTCTTGGAAGGGAAAGCCAAGGAAAGCTGTGAGGCTACTGTACAGTGGTAAGAATCATTACGACTTGCTTGTCTGAGGCTTCAGAAGTAGACTTTCATCATGGGCGGAGGAAAACCAGCATAGATAATTGCCAAAGAAAGTGATGCTGATGCTATTTTGTACTGTTAGTATTTAAGGAGGATGTAGTCTTGCAGGGATTTCCTGCTTTATGCGAAAGAAATTGAAAATCATGCAAAGCGCAGGCATACTCTTTTCCAGGCTTGGCCATGTAGCTGCATTTCTTTTAGCCTAAACACCAGGAGGCCTCCTGGTTGAAAGTTACACTGGTGAAAGGACTCGGAAGCATTATAATTTTAGAGTCATATCGTCAGAATGGTTATATATATATATATATATATATATATATATATATATATATATATATATATATATAGAGAGAGAGAGAGAGAGAGAGAGAGAGAGAGAGAGCAAATACAACCTGCAAATTCTCGGTCATTCTATATCGATACATTTACATTTTGTTTTTAATTGTGTCAATTTAGTACTTATATCAATTTTTCATTTTTTAATGTGTGGCTTGTTATGGTAAAGGTATCCTATAAAATAATATCATGCTTAATAAATAAACATATTTTAAATTAAAATAAACATTTTAGAAATAAAATCATTTTAATTAGTGGTAAGTTATTTAAGATGTTAAATTCTATTTTATGATTAATAAAAATTAATAAAAAAATTATTAACACAATTTAAAACATCAATTATTAAAAAAAAAAGAGATGGAAACCATGTGAAAATAAACAATTAACAGATTTTTACTATATTGGAACAAAAGAAAAAGTTGGTATCAAAATGAAAAAAATAAAGTTCAAATACTTGATTTAGAAAAATAAAAAAGTTGACACAGCAACATTGCAATACTTAATTAGTATATGTCAAAGGATATCTAAGTAGAAAATGGAGCAATTAATGGAATGAAAGTACTTGATTGAAAGTTTTAATAAGGTTAGTGCTCTAAAATGAAAAAAAACAAAATCCTCATGCTCGATTGAGAAAAATATAAAGTAAGGCTGTTCCCAGCAAAAACAAGTTCCAGGTTGCCAAATTTGTTACACGTGCAAGGCAGTTCTTTTGCACGTGCCAGCAACACTTTCATTCCATTCATGATTTCCAAGGCAAGTCGAAAAAATTCTCCCCCACCGAAAAACCGCAAAAAAAGTTAATATAACCGCAAGTGACAATCAAAAAAATATAAATAAGAAACAAAGGAGAAATCTAGGGTTTCAATTTGACGAAATTGGATCAATCACATGGAAGGAGAGAGCAATGGAGGGATGTTGTACCACGAGGTACAAGAGGCAAAGCTATGCGCCGTACATTGTGTTAACACGGTGTTACAAGGACCATTCTTTTCAGAATTCGATTTGGCGGCGCTTGCATCCGATCTCGATACGAAAGAGCGCCAAATGATGCAAGAGGGCACCGTCTCCGCCGCTGCTTCTGGTGATTTTCTCTCCGCCGAGTCTCATAATGTCTCCTTAGGCGGTGATTTCAGTATCCAGGTTCGTCGCTAATTAATTAGCAGTTTTGATTTGTTAATGAACTGATGCAAGAATTAAGAAATTAATTTTAAGGTTAAATGGAAATTTTTTTCTATGCTGTTTTGTTTTGGAGTTAACCTAAAGTTAGTGAAAGTTGAGTCATGATTTGTTATTATTGGCTTAGAGTTAAGGAAAAAACTTGATTAGTACTAGGTTGTAATTATGGAGATTTTTAAAATTTTAGCAATGACTTTGTGTTCAGTGGGGTTACTAAAACTGGGTAAGGGAGAAAGGAGGTTATTGCAAAGTTTGTGTTACTTTCCCCGTAGTTGAAAATTTGAGACATTTTGAGAGATGCATGTGGGGATAATGAATCATTTAGTTGATTAGTTAGCAAAGTATGTTTCTTGGGAGTATGAAAGTCAGGATTTAGGCTGATGCTTTGAACATTTAGCTAGTAATGGTGAAATATTGGGATGCATGGGGTGGATAGGCTACTCATCTTGGTAGGGAAAACATTTAAACTTAGGTGTTTGATTTATTGAGGTGGATGGATGCTTTTATAGAGCATGTGTAGCTTGAGGTGGGAGTTGGAGAGATGGTAAAGTTTTTGGAATATATATATGGTTTAGCATGTGATATTTTTTAAATCTCTAAGAATAAACATACGATTTTAGTTAGTCTTTGTGGATAAAAGCTGTAATAGACTTATATGAAGTGCATGTCATGGTATGCGTAAAAGATATGAGACCAGCTCATAGTTACCATAACTGTGGCAACCCCCACATTTGGCAATCTGGATCGCACCTTTTGGATTGCAGTACATTTATGCACTAGATCGAGGTGTTTTGTGATCTGGATCGTGAAAGTCCCAGTTTTGGTAACTGAAATCTGTATAAATGGGAAAACAAATTGAGAACAAAACTCTGAGCTTGATTGATTTTTCTCAAAGAGCTGATAGGGAGAGGCCACAAAGAAAGAAGTGAAATAGGAAAAAAATAATTCCCAGCAGCAAGAAACAAAGAAACATGCTTGACTTCCGTGGAAGAAAGTTTTTAAGACAGATGTGATGTTGTAAATTAAACCTAATAACACGAGAAGTCTGGCCTTAGAGAAAAGGACAAGTCTGGGCCATCAATTTTACTTTGGCCAATATTTTTCTTCACACAGGTCTGGTTTTTAATTTTATCCGGCTCAACTACTTTATATTGTATTATTGATCTGATTTTTTTTAAGCTAATGCTCTTTCTATTCTATCATTTATTAGAAATGAAAACTGCATTTGTGTTTGATGTTTTCTTCCTTTACACTATTAGACCATAATGTTTGTGCTGTCAACAAACCAAAAAGATGTTCCAATTGTACCATGATTCGAACTAACATACCATCTAAGCCTACCCCCCTACATACTGTAAATTAATCAAAGTGCATGTCCCATCCCTGAACCTTGTACCACAAACATATTTCTGGTACCTATGGACCAGTGAATAGTATGAAGTGGTGCCTGAAGGGCATTTTAATTGGTAAATTTTGTGGCTACAATTCCTCTCAAGGTTTGTCTTTGTGTTCTTAACAGTATAAATCGATGAAAGACATATAACAACTGGTTCTGTGATGGAGGTTTATTGTAGGTTTAGATGAGGATGGATACCCATTATAGAGTGGAGATTAATCGGGCACTAATTCTCATTTCCAACTATGCTATCTTTGGTATCATCTTTGTGTGTAAGCATCCGTACATCATGGGCAGTTAACATTCAATTTTTATTCTTTACATGAGATTCCTCAGGAAATTATTGAACTGGCATGCGCTGGTTGTAAATTCCACTCTTTTTCTCTAGTTCTATTTTACCATTGATTTTTTTTTAATTATTATTAACCATGCATGGTCCATGTTGTTCATTAGTAAATTTTTTATGTAATCATATGAATGGACTTACCTTTGAACCACGGACCAGTCTCATGCTTAAGAGATAATGCTATCAGGTTAACTTAAATGCATATAAAGTATGTTCCTTTTTTTTTCTGGAGACTATTTCTTGGCATGTCTATGGAGTTGTGCGAACTCAACTTACTGTGAGGATTCTTGTTTTCAGGTTTTACAAAAGGCTTTAGAGGTGTGGGACTTGCAGGTCATTGCCTCTGATAGTCCGGTTGCTGAGCATGCACAGATTGACCCTGATCTAGAAAATGCATTTATTTGTCATTTGCATGATCATTGGTTCTGCATTAGGAAAGTGAATGGGGAGTGGTATAACTTTGACAGCCTCTACGCAGCTCCACAACACTTATCCAAGTTTTACCTTGCAGCCTATCTGGATTCTCTTAAAAACTCTGGCTGGAGCATTTTCCTGGTGAGAGGAAACTTCCCGAAAGAGTTTCCCATTGCTTCCTCTGAAGCTTCCAATGGTTATGGGCAGTGGCTGTCTCCTGAAGATGCTGAGAGGATTATTAAATCCTGCAACAACACGCAGTCTCCTCAGAGAATCAATTCCACTCAACAGGATTCTAATCCATATCAAGAAATTCTGTTAGAAATGGAGGACCAGGACATGAAAGCTGCAATAGCTGCCAGCTTGATGGAACCTTCCCAATCCATGAGCAGGGTGGAAACTGGCAGTCCCCAAAAAGACGATGAAGATACCAAAGATGACAACAAAGATAGCGAGGACAAAAAGCCTCAATAAGAAATATTCTTTTGCATTTATTTTCTGTTAGTTGAGCAACAAGAAACCATGTCAGGGAGGGTGGATAGAACACATCCTTGGCAGGTCATCGTATTTATGCAGCACATACTTCCATTTTGCTTTTTCTCACACCTTTAAACTTTTACTGTAAAAACTCTCTATCGAGAAGAAAACTACCTTGCAGCTATATGATTGCATTGGTTCTCTAACAGGCACTTGTTGTGGTTATTGTTTTCTTTTTCCAGAACTCTTATGATTCTTGGGGGGTTGGCACGTCTAATTTTGTGGTTGGATAGTGCCACTATGAGAATATGTGAATCAAGGGCTTTTTTATGGAAGAAACATGGAAATGTCAAATGCCTCGTGAGTCATTGTTACCGGCAACCACCGTTGATCAGTTGGAGTTAAATGGAGTGGTGATTTTTGAGCCAGTTACTATGGCCAGTGGCTGTTGTTAACCGCCAGTCACCAAAAATCTGCCATGATTGTAGAGGGATGTAAGTACCCTGATTTAAGGGCAAGAATTTGCCCCCCTCCATTGATCCTTCGAGAAAAACAGTTTGGAATGTTCAACATCGTTGAAGAATGAAAGTGGATACGAATCTTGAAGACGAATAGGTAAGCAAAAAGAACCTGCACGCGCACGACGCAAGGGATAGATAAGCGATGTCTTTGTTTTCCTTCTCTCCACGTATATGCTACCGTATGCATATTATATTATTATACAATTAACTAAAAAAAAAACATAAAATACCTCTTTTTTTTTAATTTCTTTAACACTTAAGTAAACTTTTGATTGCTAAGTTGAATTTGGTCCTTTTTTTTTAGGTTCATGAACACTTATTTGTTTCAGCCACCAAACTTTTTTTTTTTTCAAATTCATCCTCCTATGTTATATTCACATGGTTTTAAGCTTGATGTTTGGTTTCGGTTCACGTTTTATGTTGTATTGGTAATGTCAAAAAAACATGTTGTCATTAAATTGATGCTTAGTTTTCCAAAACAGAGTTTAGTTTTATCGATTAAAAAAATTGAAATAACGAGGAGAAAATTTAATACAAAAACAAAATAACAATTTTTTTTCTTTTTTTAATATTCACAGAGCACAAAAAACTACAATTTCATCCCTAGTTTTTTTACTTTTTCATTTTTATTCATGTTTTTTAGGGTTTTCTGTTTCAGTCTCAAACTTCTTTTGTTTTATATTTTAGTCTCTAAAATTTAGGAGGAGAGAGAAAATAATAAGTTGACCACATTTTATCCACTACAAAGGTCGATTTTAGTGACAAGAAGTTCATCTTGAAGAGAAAAGTTCAATGGAGATGGAGTTTCCCCTTGAACATGTTGTAAAAACTAGATTGAGACTTATTTAGTTGGATTTTGTTTTTTTAAAGTGATTATAAATTTTTTTTTTGTCGTTTGGAATAAGTTTATTGAGGTTTGTATGATATTTTTGGGGGTGTTTAGTTAAGAATAAGTTGAAAATTGATTTTTAAAGGTCTAAAAACTTGACTACGACTTCCCAATCAGTGAAGGTGGTTAGAAAAAAAACTAGAAGATAACATGTCATCTGTTTTATATAAAATAAATAGGATAGATGACTTGTCGTTTACCAGTTAAAAAAAAAAAAGAACAAGCATATGGGCCTGACCTTCTAAGATAATGTGTGTCTAGCTTTTTGTTTAAATATCCCTTAATTGTTTTTTATTCTTTTTGACAAACAATCTCCAAGTAAATTTTTAAAATAAAATGTAATCAATTTTATGATTCTTCTATTATTTTTAAGAAGATAATGACTTTTTTTTATAATGATATTATAGATTGCTTTATGAATAATTATATGTTAACATGATATGCAGAATTTTTGAAATAATTTGCTCATTAATGTTGAATGAGAATAAAATATTTATTTTTTTAAAAAACTTTCATTATGTATATACTCAAATTCATTGTTCTCGCATTTTTTTTATATAGGTACATAAAAATAATCGATTCATGATTTTTTTTATTTTTTAATTGAAAATTATTTTCATGATCATAATAAGTTCTTACTTAAAAAATAATGCTTCTCATATTTTTTTTTCATAAAAAAATACATAAATAAAAAAAATTATGCTTTTGATTAAAATATAAGCTCTTTTATATTATTAGTTCATATCATTATAGTTTTTCTAATTTTTTTTCTAATACTATTTCTTTTTATTGAATGAACCATGTAGCTAATAAAAAAATCATTTTATTCTAAGAAATTTAGATTAATTAAAAAAAGATAAATTTGATGAAAAAAGTATTTCTCCTTTATATTTTTTTTCGTTGTCTTTTATGTGAATTTCTATTTCTATTTCGAATTTAAATAAAGTAAAGTTACTAAGTCTGGTCAAGCCTATGACTCGAGTCATGGGTTATGTGAGTTAAACAAGGACAATATAAAATGTCATTTCAATATGAAGAACAAATTAAAATGAAGTTGTTTTGAAAAGAAATTAAAGTCAAATTGATTTTTGATCGAATTGACCAGATTGCTTGGGTTAGATTGAATCAACTCTTACCCTATTTAATTTGAGATCTGGCCTAGATCATAGACCGAGTTTAATAATATTGCCAAAACAATCCTTGCAACGTTTCGCATACAACTAACTAGTGTTATATAGTGCATAGTGTCAAAATACACTTTAGTGGATGAGTGTTATTTTTTGCCCATTTAGTTTTATATTTTTTTGTTTCAATCCTCAAACTTTGTTTTCATTATGTTTTAGCATGCTATTTACCTACTTATAAAAGCATTGTTATTATAGAGGAATAGTGTAGTGTGTCAAGTGCATGTTAGTCCCTGAATTTTTAATTTTTTATATTTAGGTCCTATAGTTTTATGTTTCAATCCTCAAACTTTATCTTTATCACTCACAAAAGCATTGTTACTTTAACAGAATATGGCAACGTATCAAAACACACTTTAATGGATGAAGTTTTTATTTTTTCACATTTAGTCCATGTAGTTTCATGTTTTTATATTTCAATCCTCAAACTTCATTTTCATTATGTTTTAGTCCATTATATCCCACATACAAAAGCATTGTCATTGTAGAGGAATAACGTAGCGTGTCAAATACACACTAGTCTTTGGATTCTTGATTTTTCCATATATGGTTTATGTAGTTTTATGGTTTGGTCCTTAATTTTTATTTTTCTTCTATTTTCATTGGATTATGAAAAATGAGAGAGAAAATCATAAGTTATAAAATGAGAGAAAATTATAGTATAAGTAAATACAAATTAGTTTTGAAAACTGGATTATAATGATATTTGTTCTCTCCATTAAAAAAAACTTAAAATATGCCTACAAGAACATTGAGGTCTTTTACATAGTCTATTTATTATTACCAAAAAAAGCAGGGAAAAATAAGTATTTTCTCATTTTAATGGCATAGTAAAATGATCCAAATACCATTGGAAGTAAGAAAATTAAACCTGGTATCAAAGGGTATTTTTGTATTTTCACAATGGTTTCTTGACTATTATATTTAAAGACACAGAGCACTTTGGTATTGCACAAATATAAAAAATAATAAACAATTAAAATGAATAGTAAAAATATAAATATACTCTTAAAATAAAAAAAAATTAAGTTTGAGTTCAAGGGGCGTTTTTGGCTTTTCACAATGTTTTTTTTGTGATTAAAAACTCAGCTCCGAGGAAATTCTGTATTTGGCTAAATAAAAAGGGGTGAGCGTGCGTGTACGATACCCGACAGCTCATGTGAGGCGTCGACGCCCCTTGGACGGTGCATGTGACACCTCTCGACATCCCAAAAATGCCATTCCATCATTTCATTGGAAGCATCACCGTATTCTTTTCCTGGTGGTGCGATGCTTGTTTTAATTGGTGCTTGAGTTTGGGGACAATGGGTCTTTCTTTTTCCTTTTCCTTCTTCTCTCTTTTTTCCCTTAAAAATTACAGCTTGACCCTCCTAATTGTTGATATTTCAACTTCAGTCCCTATTCTTTTAATTTCTAATTTTTGATTTTGGTCATTTTATAGAAGTTTTATTTGTTTTTAATTTTATCCTTCAATCCAAATTTACCAAATATTATATTCTCCAACGTGGTCCTCATTATTTGGATTTCTAATTTTTATCCTTGGCCATTCTGTAAAAATTTTAGTGGTTTTTAATTTCATCATTCAATTCAAATTGAAGGTATTATATTTTTTAATTTGGTCCTCATTATTTTGATTTCTAATTTTTTCTTGGTCCTTTTGTACATTTGTTTTTCCAGTTTCACCATTTTATTACAACATTTTTATGTTAATTTTGATCCTTATTTTTTTATTTTTCTTTTACTACATTGATTTTTTTTCTTCAATTTCACCCCTCAATTAAATATAAAATTTATTTTGTATTTTAATCTTAATTCTCATTCTTTTAATTGTTATGTTTTTTTTTAAATTCTTTTATATAATTAAAATTTTTTATCCAATTTTATTCTTCAACATTTGATTGATTGATAATTAAATTTAATGATTTTTTCAAAGTAAATATTTTAGATTTAATGACTTGAGTTACGAGTTTTTTTAAATGAAAAGCTTTATAATTTTTTTTATCGCGTTTTTTAAATTTCATCATTTGGATTGTTAATTTAATATAATATCTTGAATTGAGTCGATAGTAATAACTAAAATTATAAGTTTTTGATGACCTTTTATGTTATTATTTGCTTCATCTCAGCACATTAATAAATTTGTTTTAAATCCAACCCTGCAGCGAAGACGAATACAAAATCTATTACCCCCTACTTTATACACTAGTGGAAGAGTAAGAAACAAAAGAGCTGAAAAGATAGAAAAGCTAGGGGCGGTCTGACGCTTTTAGGCTGGATGCTGAGGCCACCAACCGCATCTTTTGACAGTCTTCCATTCCATCGATGATACATCAGACATACTAGTCCTACATTGGATGGAACATCCCTGATCACCTGAATGAACAATACAATACAAAAGAAAAGAAAAGGGTACATTACTAGCATATAAAAAGGCTAAGACGACCTTTTATTTCTCTCTTTTTTGAACATCATCTCAAAGATACCTGTTTTTGGTTTTTTTTATTTCTTTTGGTGTTTAGAGATCTGAAACCGGATTCTATCTAAATGGGTTCATCCAGTCGATTGTTTAACAGACAAAGAACTGTTCATGAGATCTTTGGAGGAGGTTTTGGTAAGTGACTTTTTGATCCTTTCTCGATGATGATGATTCATATCTGCTTCATCAATTCCTAGCATTAACTGCACTTGATTCCATTGGTGCAGTGGATAGACTTTGTATTTGTTTTCAGCTATTTAATTCTGTGAAGCCCTTTTCTTGTTTTGTTCTCTTCGTAATGAAGGATTATAGATACTTCTTTGCTTCAATGGGTGTTATAATTTTTCTGTCAGTAGTTTTACTTGGTATATCTTTTGTTTAACAGTGGCGGATGTGATACTGTGGAGGCAAATGAATATTACAATTGGGATACTTCTAGTTACTCTATCTTCCTGGGTGGTGTTTGAGAGATCCGGTTACACTCTTCTATCACTTGTTTCTAGTGTTCTCCTCCTCCTTGCTGTCATTCTCTTTCTCTGGGCCAAATCTGCTGCAATTCTTAATCGGTACCTTCCAATCAAATTTTGATTCTTAACCATGATTAAAGGTTATATGGTGTCAGTTAATTCTGACCGATTTGAATATTCAACAATTCAAGAAGATCGATTGCAAAAAATGTGGTATTTAGCATGCATTAAAACATTTTTTCAGACTTTTTCCTTGAGCTCTTTTACAATGCCGCTTCTCTGATGTCCAGTTAAGTGATAAGAAGTCTTAGGATTCACTCTAAGCGATGAAAGAACTAGGCTTAATAGGTGAATTTCAGTCATGGCCAAGGCTGGCATCAGTCCAGTGGATAGATGGCTATAAATCTTTATATGTTGATGTTAACTCATAAATTGACCCCAGAATTAGTCGCCCGCATACATTTTCTCTTTTGTCAATAGCAGAAAGCATGTCAGATGAAACCGACCAGGAGTTATTTTTCTCCTAAGCAAATGGCATATGTATGATTTTGCAGAAATACTTTCGAGGGAATGCCATTGTTGTTTCTGGATTAATGCTGGCCTTTGAGTGTGATTCTCTTTAGAAGTTGCAGTTACTTCTGCCATTCATTTCGGCAAATTAACACATCTATAATAAATTTACCACCAAAATGAAATAATGACACTACCATTTTTTTCTATACAAATAACAAAATCATGATAATTCTACATCCCGATCCCCTTAACATTTACAGGTGAAGTTCTCCAAAATCATCTCATATTTTTTTTTAATGGAAGGAGAATGAGGACTATCAGTTTTTCAATTGAGTAATAGTGAGTTTCCTAGATTTAATTTTGCAGTTTTAGAAAACTTGATGCTTTAATGGATTTTTTCCCATTGACCAGACCTGCTCCACCTTTACCACGGTTGCATCTGTCCGAAGAAACAGTGACTGAGGTTGCTTCTTTGATCCGCACTCGCTTGAATGCTTTGCTCTCAATTTCCCAGGACATTGCCTTGGGCAAGGATACAAAGTTGTTCTTGAAGGTAGCTGCATACCTGTTGCTGATATCTGTTGTTGGTGGCTTAACTGATTTTCTTACTCTGGGCTACGCCAGTAAGTTCATATCCTTTCTTCAATTATGTTCCTTATTTCCGAATCAAATTGAAAGAGAAAAAGAAATGACATTGTCCTTAGTACAAGGATGGACACTTTGAAAAAGTATGCATTCTTCATGTTCTCTCTATCTTTGTTCTCCGCAGTTATCTCTAAATCTACACATTTTTATGACAGGCCTTCTGATCGTTCTGACAATTCCAGCGCTCTATGAGAGATATGAAGATTATATTGATAGATATGCAGAGATGGTGTTCAAGAAATCACACCAATTGTATCTGAAAGTTGATGTTGAGTGTATTGGCAGAGTCCAAAATTGGATTTTGGAGAGGCAGAAACTTAGTTGATTATCATTTTTCTTCTTATGGGATTTGTTATGTTTTGTGAGGTATGGTGCCGAGGAGTGCTTAGGGTGGGCACCATGATCTATGAGCTTTGGGTGTGGGAGATTGCTCTTTTTTGTTTTGGTCCTTTTTTGAAACAATTTCTTTCCTCTTTGTACCTTCATTCCTAGCCGGAGTTTCTCGGCATCAATTGGAGCAGAAGAGACCCTGTATATCTCAGAAGGCAATATGGCTTTTTTTGCACTCAGCTACAACACTTTAATATATTCTCCCTTTTTTTTATATTTATTTTTGTGTTGGCACTAACTTTACCAACCACTGTTGGCTTCACAAAGAAAAAAATTTCTTCAGGCCGTGTTTCGAGTCCAAAAGCTTCTTCAGAGGCAAAAAACCTCGACTCCTGCTTTTGATAGCCAATTGCGTGTATTGGCTATGCAGTTGGCGCAAAACTGCAGCCCCAAGCACAACCACAACCACAACCAGCGGCGAACACCAACCTCTTCATCAATTATACAACAATTAATAACTTTCTTGCAACTCCACCACAAGATACCTGAAACAGAACTCTCTGGGTCTATAAATAACTCTAGTTACCATATACCTCCAAGAACGACTTTGGTGCCTGGCTGGGATTTTATTGAAGAAGCACTCTGGTTCCTTACCAATATAGGAAATCGGGCCTAATTACTTATTTGATGCATAGGAAAACCACATCAATAATGGAGAGCTCTCTTCTATGGTTCCTTGCCAATATAGGAAAAGCTTTCCTTTTTAACGAATTGCCCAAGTTTTTCCTACTGGTTATCCTGCCAAAAATTCTCCCAGAGCAAAGGACTGCGCGGAAGAAGAGACATGGAGACTAGCAAGTCTAGAGGTAATGATAACAGTCGGTGCAACAATTCTCTCTTCGGCTAGAAAGTATAGAAAACCATTATTGATATAACAAATATTTCTCTTATTTTCTCTGTCTCTCTAAATGTATATGTGATAAATGTGTCATGCTGCCATAGTTTTATTCTATTAAGAGACAAAGTAAGAAGAAGAATTTGGGTAAGAAGTAATAGTCATGATGGACACTATTAGCAACTGGTTCGATCAGTTTTCTTCGAACATGAAACCATTTTTTAATTTTTGGTTTTAATTTTCTTTGCCAAAAAATAGTTAGTAATTTTATGAATCCATCTCAAGGTTACAATTGGGGATGTTGGTGCCATGTTCTCCGTCTTTTCTAGGGTTTTGCTCAAAGTAGAAACTATGAAAACCATACTTAGTCTTTATGCAAGACATGATGAATCTAATATGTGATTTTTTTAAGTTTTAAAATTTACATACATTCATATTATCTTATGCTATTAATTAGATAATTAAATTTTAATTAGAATAGAGAATAATGGTGTTAAGATTTAAACTCGTGACTGTTTGGTAATCAAAGTTTTGATATTAATTAAAGAACTATTTTAATCTGATAACTTAAACTATTTGATGAGTTTTCATGATATAATTTATATAATTTTTTAAAATTTTTCAGGAAAGAAAGAAGCAGTTTCAAATCATTTTCTATGCTGCATCAATCCACAAAAGGATGTTTCTAAAAGCGTGTACAGAGAAGCTCCACGAGTAGTGCATTCCAATGAAGCAAGAACTTGTTCCGATCAAAAGAGTCAAGGTCATAATTCTACTATAGAAGAACTTACCGAAAATATGTTCCGGCGTGTGTGGGAGAGCTTAAGAACATTTTGAAGAAAATAGGAGGAATATATATACATATATAGTTTTAAGGTTTTCAAATTATTGTCCTTCTTAATTTAAGCATAATATAACGATCTCATTTTTTTATTCATTTTTTTACATTATTGGGCATGCATGTCCATTTCATGAGCATATAAGGGTTTCTTTTGAATTATCACCCCAATGGATGTTTGCTTCTTTTTTTTTGATATTGCAATCCTCTTTGAGTATGTTTAGTATTGTTATAGCTTTTGTGGTTGTGGTTCGAAAAAAATTATTTTATAAATAGTATTTTTAGTTGAGGTTGGTTTGAAAAAATATATGTTTGGTTAAAACTATAGTTGAAATTGAGGTTGAACAAAAACTAGTTTAATGTGTTTGGTTAAGAATGCTTTTCAAATTGAGGTTATAAAATAACTAAAAAAACATATATTAATATTGATGGTTTTTAATTGTACATTTAACTACTGCTATTACATCATGAAATAAACAATACTTTATATAAATTATTTTTTATTGTTCCATTAAACTATTTGCAATTCCATCATGTACGAAATCCATCCGATAAGAACTACAGTTTCCATGGCTTGTCGAGTGTGCAACAACATCAGGTAAAATATCATCAGGAATAAAATTAGGATTGCGATCAAATTCTGCATATGCTACGTCATCATGCGATCTCCTTCTAATATAATTATGTAGTGTCATTGAAGAATATTAAACACTAGTTTTTCAAATAAAACACAATATTTGAGAATTTTTTTTGGATTTTTTTTATTTTACTAGGTCGGACCTAGACACCGGGTATTTAGGTTTGGGCCGGACCTGGTCGGTCCATGAACAGTGGAGACGCTCTCCACTGTTCACATGCAACGTGAGCAGTGGAGAGCAACCCAAACGAAGGAGAAGGAGAAGGGAAAGAGCAGCGCGACGGTGATGGACTGAGGGACGGTAAAAACGCTGGAGGCCAATCACTCTCCACTGTTCATATGCAACATGAACAGTGAAGAGTGAATTAATTCACTCTCCACTGCTCACGTGAACAGTGGAGAATGTAGAAGACGAAGGAGAAGGAGAAGGGGAAGAGGAAGGGCAATGGCTGGCAGTGGGAACGGCGAAGGCCGGTGGTGAGCTAAGGGAGCTGCTCTCCACCGTGCTCTATTTCTGTTCTTCTTCTTTGGATAGTGGAGAATGCAGAAGACGAAGGAGAAGGAGAAAGGGAAGAGAAAGAGGAAGAGTAGTGGTTGGCGGTGGAAACGACGAAGGCTGGTGGTGAGCTGCTCTCTACTGTTCACATGCAACGTGAATAGTGGAGAGTGCATAATTCGAAGAAGAAGGAGAAGGAGAAGGGGAAGAGGAAGAGTTGTGGCTGACAGTGGCAATGACGGAGGCCGGTGGTGAGCTGAGGTAGCTGCTCTCCACTGTGCTCTGTTTCTGCTCTTCTCCTTCTCGCCTCCTATCAACAGAGTAGAAATGTAGCATTGTGAAAAGCATGTAGCAATAGCTTCTACAAAACTGAGTTGTGAACGCATTTAATGGTGGGGCCCATGCATGAAAATTAAATTTTATTTTGTAACCAAACGAGATGAAATCACGGTTAAATAAAAACGCTGCTGCAAACGCTGAGCCAAACAGGCTCTTTGTTACTAAAGCACAATATTATCCATAAATACATAAAGTTATTAATATTAAAAGAGAATAGGAGCTAAATATTAAGAAATATAAAGATGATCCAATTTACTCTGAGTTTGAGTTCGAGAGGAGAGAGAGACTCAATTAATATCATGACATAGAGTTCAGGTCAAGTGAGTTGACTCGTATTTAGCAAGTCCAATAATCCGGTCCAAGGCTCAGGTCAAGCTGGGACGAGATTCAAAATAGTGGTAGGAACACTGGATTTACTTGAAATGAAAAAAGTATCAGATTTAAGAATTTTTATATCCGATATTACCTATAATATGTAGCCAATGAATTTATCACTACGATTATATTTAGCAGTAGTGGCCACATTCCAAGTGAAGAGAACTCACCTCTTCCATTTCCTCTCCTCTCTCCTGGAGACTAGAAAATAATTTATACATTTTAGCGAGGTAGTTTTGACAATAGAAAAAGAAAAATGGTTTTTAAAATAAAAGTTGTAAGCATATGGTTGGAATTATTTTAATATTTTAAATCAATTATTGATATTAAATCTTAAAAAAAGAATGAAACAACGAAGATCCTTAAACGATGTCAGCAGAAATGAGGAGAACTCGAGCCTTTGTGGTGCGTTATTCAATGCCTATATTACAACATTAAGACACTGTATTTCTCCTCGAGTGAGTGTTTTAAAATTTAGTAACAATCGATTCAACATTCTAATGTTTGCACATATATATAAGAAATAGATTTTGATTTCAATTCTTGTCGCATAATTTTTATTATTTATTAAAAAAAATTATATCTAAAAAATTAATAAACATATTTTTTATTTGTTAAACAATTCTTGTAGTAATTATTTTCATAAATTTGTTTTGCGCTTTCTATATATCCTTTTAATAGAATATCAATTAAAAAAACCTAAAAAAAAAGGTTAATTAATTATTAACCTTTTACAAAACATTTTTTTTTTAATTTCATATTTTAATATTGTGTTTACTGGAGATTGAACTTCATGATTTGTTTCAATTTGATTTTTATGAAGTTATCTTAGTTACATGATCTAAGTCACGAGTTTGGTGTGTTAACTTATGTTACTCGAGCCTAAAGGGCACTAGGTGTGGGCTGACCGCCTGACTCAGGCGTGCTCCTTAAGCCCACAAGGTGCTAGGCACACGATAACACATGGGCTCATATATGTTGCCTGAGCTTAAAGGGCGCCGGGTGTGGGCCCAGTGCCTAGAATTAGGCGTGTTGCCCAAGCCCACAGGGGGTGGGGACACACACCTAGTGCTTGGGCTCCGACATCACGCCCAAGTTTACAAGGATGTTTGATATGGACCTAATAATTAGGCCCATGATTATGATCTATGTCCAATCCATGTTTTCAAAATGCAAAATGAGTTTGGGCTAACTAAGAATATTTTCTAAAAAATATCAATAAACTTTGGTCCATCAGCAGTCCTCAAGTCTTTGTGGTATTTTTACGAAGACACTTAAGAATATAATTGTTTTCTTTAACGGGTCCTCAATATTTCTCGGTTTAAGAAAAACAAGGTTATTTCAAAACGTTTCGTCGAATTACTTGCGTGTAGTGTGACATTATAGTTGAGATACTGCTCATCTTAATTGGAAAAATACTTGGGGGAACACTTTATGACAATAAAGGACATCATCGACTAAACAATACCTAGCTCCTTGCCAAATTAGCATAATAGCCTCATTTCTGTTGGAAGGTATCTCCCTGGTTAGTAGGTAATTCCTTACAGGTTTTCTCTAATCCTTGTCAAGGGTGATTGGGGCGGTCATTAGTCCTTCTTCCCCCACACTTGGCTTCTTTAAAGTTTTAATCCACACATCCAGATAGATCTCTACTAAATTGGAACTTGCAAGTTTAAACAAAAGGTATGCCTGATTGCTATCTTCCCTTGGTATACGGATAATGGTGATTTCCTTGCCTTCATTTTTTTTAGAGAAATAATCTTGGATTTTTGTAAAGATACTTGAGCATGGTGGGTTCTCTGACCTCATAAATCCCTTTATATTGGCCTACAAACAATTGAGAGTCGCTATGAATATGAAGGGGTAAGCATTTAAAGTCTTTGCAAGTCCTAATCCTGCTAAAAGGGATTCATATTCTAATACATTGTTAGTAATTAGGAACTCAAAACGGACTTCATATTCAAAATCTTATCCCTTTGGACTTGTGAGCACTATCAATGCACCACTCTTCTTAGTATTGAAGGACTCATCCATATAACTTCCATGTAAGGATTGTCAAGGTAGGTTTTGAGGAAATTGTTGGCTCAGTAAGTGGTGTTTGAAAGCTTGCTAGAGATTTGGATTAATAAAGTACGACCTTCTTAAAGGAGTATTCAACAATAAAGTCTACCAATATTTATCCCTCTATAGTCAACCTTTTTCAGTATTAGAAACCAAACTCCCCTAACTCAATTTCCCACCTCACTAAGCATCCTGACATATTAGGCTTGTGAAGAACTTGCCAAAAAGGTTGATTTATCAACAGTATAATATGGTAAGCTTAGAAGTAAAGCTTTAAAACATTTTTTAGGCATGAATCAAAGCTAAGGCTATTTTCTCTACTTTCAAATATCTTGTCCCAGCTTCTTGAAAGATCTTGCTAGAGTAATAAACCGGATGCTAAATTTCATCCTCCTTTCTTACTAGCACCATGCTAATAGCTAAGTTTATTATACCTAAGTAGAGAAAAAGGTTCTCATATGTTCTTAGTTATAATAAAACCTTGAGAGATAAGAGGTAGAATTTAAGTCTTTCGAAGGCCTCATGACACTCAGATGTCCATTCAAAGCTATAAGTATTTCTTAAATTTTTAAAGAATGGCAAGTTGTGCTCCTTAAAACAACCAATAAATTTATTGAGGGCGACCGACCTCATCATGAGGCGCTGAAATTCCTCTACTAATTATGAGGGAGTCATGTTCAGTATGACTTGAATTTTTTCGGGATTAGACTTTATCCCCTTGCTACTCAATAGGAATCCCAAAAGCTTTCATCCCTTGATGGAAAATACACATTTTAAAAAATTAAGCTTTATTTGATATTGGTTTAGCATAGAGAAAACCTCTTCTAAATCTAGAAGATGTTGCTCAAACATCATACTCTTTACCAACATATCATCCACATACTCTTCTGTAATCCCTCTTAATTGATCCTTGAACATCTTATTTACCATTCACTAGTTGGTGGCTCCGATATTCTTTAGTCCAAAAGGTATTACTTTGTAACAAAATATCCCTTCATCGATTATGAGTGATGTCTTCTATTCATCATTTAAATGCATAGGGATTTAATGATACCCAAAGCATCAAAGGAGCTAAGGGATTCAAAACCTGCGGTGAAGTCCACCAATATCTTAATTTTAGAGAGAGGAAAAATATCTTTTAGATAAGCCTTGTTCAAGCCCATAAAGTCTACACACATGCATTATTTGCCAATGCTTTAAGCCCATTAAGGAAAAGTATCTTTTAAACACCTTAACATTTAAATGCTGAACAATGAAATGCCAATGTTTTGCTTTTGTACCTTTCATCTCTTTTGCTAATCAAATGCTTAACTTTTGCTTCATTACGAGTTTGTTTGGTATTGTAGTAACGTTTGCTTTTTAAAATATTTTTTATTGAAAAATACATCAAAATAATTTTTTTTTTTATTTTTTAAAATTTATTTTTGATATTAGCACATTAAAATAACTTAAAAACATTTAAAATTTTAATTTAAAGCAAAAAAAAAAAACAAACAATGCCTATATATTTACTTCATAGCCCCGTGTGACACTTTTGTCCACCTTTTTGATAATTCTAATTTTTCCCATTCTTTATTTTGACGAATAAAAAACCAACAAAAAATAAATCCATCTCCAATGCTAAGGCATATGTAGGTTAGAAACAACGGTAACAATTTCAGTCTATAAGCAACCCAAGTTCAATCCACTAAGCAAAACGATTAGTACCCAAGAGGGTGAATGGACAAGTAAAAATAATTGAGTACCCAAAAAGATCATCAATCAAATTATTTCAAAAAATTTTGAGTTTCTATAATCTCCCTTGCAGGACTCCTCATCTAAATAAGAGAAATGACAAGGGCAGATAGTTAACTTATTGTTCTCGGGACTCCTTCCATCTTCTCCACGCATTTTAGCCCTTTCCACCATGTTCAAGCTCGAGATGATTCCAAGCTTCTGACAAATTTCTTAGCCTGACATGTATAAAAAAAGTAAAGTTTGAGCCACAGAAAGTAATTAGTAAACAAAAGACCGAATGTTTGCCTGCTGAAATTAGTTAAGCAATCGATCAAGCATGCTTGAAGACACAGGGAAAAAAGACAGACCGGAGGAATTTGAATGCAAGTGTACAGACCAGATTATTAAAAACAAAGTATAAACAGAGAGAACTAAGCACTTAAAATGGAGAAACATAAATACAACGTGGAGAAAGAATTTGAACAATCTGTACCTGTTCTAAAGTTAGAAACATTATCACATTCCAAGATCCCAGCCTTCCAAAATTTGGAATAAAGCCCTTGTAGAAAGCAAGTGGGCCCTGAAAATAACATCTGATTTGATAAGTTTTCCATAGTAAAATTTACTCTGAAAACATATAATAGCTTAGAATATCCATACAAAACAAATACTTTTTCTTAAAGTTAAAGGCAGAATAATGCTAGCGAGGTAAACTAGTTTGCTGGATTTCTTTCATTAAATAATACATAGACATCCGACAGGTGATCAGTTAACTAATTAATTTTGATTCAGGTATCTATGGAACAGACATGTTAAGTCCATGTCACCATGATTTTAACAACTTTCCTATGTTCTGCTGACAATAGTTAATGATTATTACCAAACTTTTAGCGTCCTCGCATTGCTCAAAACATAAAACAAAAAGTGCTAGCACTTACTTTATGCTATACCTATAGGCAAAGTTATTTTTATGTCAATGACTAGAGAAATAGTTTTCCTTTCTAAGAGAGAGATATAAAGCTGAAAGGTAAGCATACATCATTCTTCAAAGTCTTGATGAAACAGTCAAGTGTGTTTTTGTAAGTAGAATCCCCCATCATTCTTGACTTGACCTGCAAAAATAAATTTAAAAAGGGAATAAAAAACAATAGGCCTTAAAAGGAGCCATCCTTCTGAAATACTTGACAGGAAAACAATTAACATATTATCGACCCTGATGTTTATCAACAAAAGTTACTAATTGTATCATAGATGCTGGTTAATTTTGAGCGAGAGATAATATGAGCACAGATTGCATAGGCTATCCTTATCTTATGAAACACTAGAGAGTTTATAAGGATATAGATGGTTTACCACATCAACTGGGGAACCGATACAAACAGCGAAAAAACCCGCCCCCATACCAGCAAAAAGATGAGTGACAACATTGTCTGTGAATCCAGGAATTTTCAAAATTGTCTGCATTGAATTGTAAAATTAGAAGTGGTACAAAACATTCTATGCAATTGAGAGAGAGAAAAAAAGGCATCAAAATTATTGCATGTTGAGTTCACCTCCTTCACTTGATCATAGCTGGCCAGTTCAGCAGCATTTATAATAGCATTTCTAGCTATATTGGGTCCAATCCCAGTCCAGAGTGCCCCAACTCCTTCCTGAATATTAGAAAACCAAGTAAAAACAGGCCGACTAATATAAAGGTTATATTTTTAAATTCTCTTTATCCTCGTCTAGATACACAACCTGTCTCACAATCGTGGAGTATGCATTCATAGCTCCAGAATAGCGCCTTGGTACACCGGCTGGTAGTTTCCCTTCAGCCTGAAGTCTAACTTTCACAAGATCAGTTGGATTTGCCACAGCGATTCCAATGGCACCTGATTGATGAGACAAGTACATCAACAACACAGAAAGAAAGCAGGCCCTCTGGCAATGGCATCAGAATCAAGAATGAACGTATTGGTTGACAAGTTTTTCTTTCAAGTTCTTCCAAAACACTGGCAAATCAAGCTCACCGGTAGTAAGTGCAGCAAGAATCTTCTTGGTCAAAGGAACATCTCCAACAAAGTCACTGCCCACATACAAGTTCTTCACCTGACAACCACCATGGATTTTCAAATGTCACAATAATCAGAAACCAAACAGAACATATAATGAATTAACTATAACTACTTCACAATGAAAGACCATTTAGAAACCCACAGGTTCATATAACCCAATCCGTAACCCTCCATACACGCATTGCCGATGCAATCCAGGTACAATTCCTTTCCAGAGCGCTGCCAAACCTTCTTCCCTTGCAATGGTAGCAACCGTGCCCAACATGCCCCTGTATTTTGGCAAGGCCACTCCATCTCCTGCAACAGCCGACTTTTGTAACTGCAGCCTAACTTTTGCAGTGTCCAATGGAATTGTGCATATCTACATTAATGGATAGTTAGCCTTAATCAATTCTCTTTTCCGAATCTTAACACTTAGCAATTTACTTGCGTGGGATAATAAATAAAGATACGGAAATCCCAACAATTTAATTTAGCAGATAAAGCATAGAAACAGCATAATTCAAGATACAATCAGCATGAGAATGACTTCCCAGTACCATTTAATTTTCAACTAACAAATCAAATTATTTGCTGGGGATGATAATATAAAGAAACCAGATTTATATTAAATGAAAAATGTGATTTTAAAAATATTAAAGTAAGTTTTTAATATTAAAAACTACTTTTGAACACTTTACTCAACATTATAAACACAAATTTAACATTAAAAAAACACTTATAATCAACACACAAAATTTATTTTTTTAGATCCAGAACTTCAAATTCATGTAAAGGAAGTTTTTATTTGATGGTGATGTTGTTCTGTAATTTGACATTTTCTTACTCTTCTCTCTCCTTTCTCTCTTGTTTATATTTATCTTATTTTTCATGATTTTTGCTTTCATATTTGCTAATTTTCAAATATAGAAATTAAGTTAACTAAAATCAATGGTATTAGAAATTAAAATTAAGAAAGGTTTAAAAACCCATTTGTGGGGGGAAAAATTAAGTTGTTGTTTTTGTATTAAGAAGATGTTTGGAAATGTGATAGCGGTTGCGGTTTAAAATATTTTTTCTTAGAAATACATCAAAATAATATTTTTTATTTATTTTTAAATTTTATTTTTAATATAGCACATTAAAATAACCTAAAAATATAAAAAAAATTAATTTTAAATAAAAAAAATTAAAATTTTTAAAAACCACGATTTCAACTAAATTATAAAATTCTGCATAAAAATTGTCGAAGAAACACAAAAACCTAGTTATCTCCGTCTCTACAAGTAAACGTGTTTATGTTAAAGTCGTATTCGATTTTTCCTGTTCCATAACAGCAACTAAAGCAAAGGTGTTAAAAGGACAAAGGTGTGGCTTTCACTAAAACATCAAAACATCATCAGAAGTTTTAATCGGGACCTATAATTTCCTTCAAAAAGATTAGATTAGGCCATACATCAAATTATTTTAGGCATAAAACATGATCAAATCATCAAGAAAAACATGACCAGCCAAACATAGAAACTGGGACTAATTCAGTGGAACAGTATAGTTACCTCAGCAAAACATGCGGCAAAAGCACTGCTGGCAAAAGTTCCGGCGAAGGAGATATCGGATTTGCCTTTGGAATCGGCCACCATCTTCGTTGTGGTTTAGCTGGATGGAGCAAGAGACAGATGATGATGAGGGCCGTGAAAGGAAGAAAGAAAAAGGACCAACTGACTATATACATATATATAGAAGGAGAAAAAGGAAAAATGGAGAAAAAGGAAAAATGGAGAGCGAATTTTGGGAAAAGTGACCAGAGAATACCACAGGTTGTGCAATTGGATTGGGACTCTTTTTTTTTTTTTTTTTTATCTCTGCCTCTCCTGTAATGTTCCCTTCTGCTCTTCATCGTCATCCCTCACTTATACTTTCGTAACCCCCACAGCACTGCTTGCTACTCACCTCAGCCTGCCAACTATGGAAATTCTGTTCTAACTCCTTATTTTATTTACATGAAAAAAAAAATCATTTACGTTTTATCATAGGATAGCCATGAAGGTATTACAATTACAATTAAAAAAAAATATTAAAAGCCACGTTAGAAACAATGAAATGATGTTTTCGCTGTTTACTAGAAAACTAAGACCTGTCTTGAAACACCTGATTATCAAATATTTAATTTTTTTATTTAAAAATATTATTTTTATATATAATTTTAATGTATTCATATAAAAAAATAAAAAATATATTTCAATATATTTTCAAGTAAAAATTATTTTTAAAATGAATTGTATCACATTCTCAAATATCCTTTAAAAAAAACTTATAACTAAGAGGTAAAAGTTATTACAAAATTGACTCAAAACAAATTGGTCAGGATATTTTTTTTACACAATAAAATTATTATTTTAATTTTAAAAGTAAAATAAAAATATTTAGCTTTTGATAATGGTGATATCTTTCCCAAAAAATTAAAATGGTTAGTTATAGTCATACCTTTTAAAGAAAAAAAAAAGTAAACATGCATAAAGAAGTTTTCTTTTCTTTTCCTTTTTGTTTGAACAGTTTAATAACAAAATACCTTTCAAATCCAAAAAAAAACTAATGCAAGTTTGAAAGGTGTTTTTGTTATTTCATTTTGGTTTTTTTGTTGTTATTTTTGGGTTTAGTTAGGAGTTATTTGGTAATTTTAAATAATTAAATATTATTTTTTAAAAAAGTTACTGACGCGTGCGGGGCCATTTGATTACCAAAATCCTTTATACACAACAGCGTTAGAAGTGAAGAGTCATTCTCTTTTCGGTGATGAGGTGCGTGCTCACGGTGGAAGTTCGGTTAGGCTGCGGTAGAGTTTTTTTTTCCTGTCTTTTCTTCTCTCATCACCTTGAAATTCGCGTGAGCCCTTCCAAAAACAATTTTATCCTCCAGTTTGTGTTTATATCGATGTTGGCTCTTATTATTTTAATTATTATTTATTTTGCTTTTAATGTTTTTTGAAGTTTAGTTTTTTATTTTTATTTTTATTTTTATTTTTATACTTGGACATTTTATTTCATTTGGTTTTTGTATCCAATCTGGTTTGCATTCTTTTGATTCCTCTTTTTATACTTTTGTTGATTTATTTTTTTCAATTTCATCCCTCACCATTTTATTGCATTCATTTTTTTAATCCAATTTTGATCCTCATTTTTTTATTACTATTTTCTTATCATTTTCTTCATTTATTTATTTTTTAATTTTTTCCTTTAACATTTAATTTAATTTAGTTTTTTTATCCAATTTTGGTCCTCATTCTTTCGATTAATTTTTTTTTATCATTTTCTTCATTTATTTTGTTTTTCAATTTATCCCCTAATTATTTTCTTTTATTTTGTTTATATATCATATTTGGTCCACAATATCTGGTTTTTAAATTGTTTTACGATTATAAATTTTACTTTGTTATTTTTTTGTAATTACCTTCCTATAGGGTAATCTCAGCCTCATAACTGAGGCCGATTTAAGTTCAGCCTTTTTTTGGGGCCTTGTATTAAAAATAAATATATATTTTTTTTCAAATTCATCGTTTGACATTTAGTTAATAAGTCCTTAACTTCATTGTTTGTTTCATTATCCTTTTTGTTGAGTTGTCTCGATTTCATATCATAGTTAACCATGGTTGACTTAAATTTGTTTTCCTCAAATTTTTTTATAAAATTGATTTTTTTTTTTTACAATTTCATCATTTGGCATTAAATTATTAGCCCTTGAGCTATGTGATTTTTCTGTTTTTTTTTTCTATTGGGTTATCTTGAGTGCAGATTAGTCAAGTTAACTAAAGTTAGCTCGGGTTTTTTTTCTCGATGTTTTTTTTTAACTTCAATCTTTTTTACTAGATCTTTCTTTTGAAAGTCTAATTTTTTTATCCTGATTTCATATCATGGATGACCGGTTAGTCGAGTTAACTCAGGTTGACTCAGGTTTTTTTTCCTAGACTTTTTTTTGTGACTTTGATTTTTTTTTAATTTTATCATTTTGCATTAAATTATTTTCCCTTGAGATTTATCATTTTTTTAATTTTCTATTCTCGAGGGCGGGTTAATAAAGTTAACCCAAGTTAGCTTAGGTTTTTTATGTTTTTTTTTATTGAACTTTGATCTTTTTAATTAGGTCTTTTTTTTAATTCTTATTTTTTTTAATCCCGAACTCCTATCACGGGTAGTGGGTTAGTCAAGTTAGCATGGGTTGACTCGGTCTTTCTTCTTCAACATTTTATTTTTTGAAAATGTTTTATTTTTTATCATTTGACATTAGATTATTAGGCCTTGATCTTTACAATTCTTTTTTGCTTTTCTTTCTGTAGGTTATTTTGATCTAATATCCTGGGTCGTGTGTTAGTAAAGTTAACTCGTGATGGCTCAAATTATCGTTGCCTGGACATCCTTTTCTATGTGATGAAAAATTTCACCTAGCTCACAGCAATACGAGGACCACTTATCTAGTATCATTTGTTTATTAATACGATTTAACATGTTTTTCAAATTGCATTTTCTCCTGAAAAAGTATCAAGTGAATGCATTTTTAATTAAAAAACACCCTGTAAAACACCCCTAGCTGTTTTTACAGTTTACTTGGTTAATTTTTTATTGGTTTTCATAGTTTACTCGGTTGATCGTTTTTTTTAACACCCCCAGTGGCTCTCATAAACTGAGGTATGAGGGATAACATATGCACTGAACTAACCCATAAGAGAATTCAATATGGAGAGATCACTTATGTCTATGGTAAGACTTACATGATAGTTGTGTAAATGATCTTTAAACCTGAGATCACTAAGTTATCTTATATAGAGAGTAATATTCTTTGATCTTAACAACACATTGTCCTAATTAAGGGTAACAAACAAGTAGATATTGGGTATAACATAAAATATATAAAGGTATTTAAGTAATCAATAGAGGATTCATCACCTTAGGTGAATTAGAAAAAAAAAATCATTTATTTTCAAATAGTATTGATTGTGAAATCATTGGTCAAAGAGGAAAAAGATTTGAGAAAAGTTTCAAATCTTATTCAAAGAATTAATGACTATATATTGTTGAGAACTAAAATGATTTAACAAAGCAACATACTTCATGCTATAATGTTTAAATTAGAGCATTCTTGATAAAGAGATAATAATTACACTGAAAAACTAATCACTGAAAGGTTAAGTCAAACCAATTATAATTTTCTTAATATTTGAGAGATTGTGATAGGTTGCAAGATATTATACTTGGTTTTTAAATATAAATCAATTAACTATTGAATTGATAATAAATTTTAGGATTATGATTTATATTTGGGCCAACTTATCAGAGAACATAATGGGTCACACACATAAAAACCATTGGTCAAAAATTAAAATGGGATGATTAATCAAGTGTGATTTAATTGTAAATAAATTTTAGAAATTAAGAATTAGAATGTAATTAATAAGAGAATTACAATTCTAGACCCAGAAAAAATCAAGTATAGACTTGAGTGAATAAATTTCTAAAATTATTCTAAAATAATATATATGATATTATTTAAGGGACAAATTGATATTTTATAATTTATATGGTTTTTAGATTTTCCTGTAAATAAAATATTATACCTCTTATTTTCTGAATTTTTTAGATGATAGTGTACAGAAACATCTAAATACAAAAGAAAAGAGTTACCATTAAATATAATAATCTCTCTCACCTAAAAGGGTTTGAAATATTTTTCATTGTTGGTTTGTGTGAATTACCGTTAAAAACTGGACACTTGAACAACTTGTGATTTAATACAACTCAACCTTGAAACAATTTCATTCAAAGTCAAAAAAAATATATGATTTTCATATAATTTTTATATAAACCCTAAAAAACTTTATTTAACTTGATCCTTGAAACTCTTAAAAAAAATTAAATTCACTAGATCTAAATATTTTGAAAAACCCAACAGTTGGCTACCTTGTATTAGTCAAAAGATTTAGCTTTGATATTATTATTTTTTATTCTTTGTTGAGTTTTAGGCAGCAAGTTTGTTAAATGTAAATCCTTGATGGATGATCGAAGCCTTCGAGGATATTTTTTATAATTCAAGAGTAACTTTTTGAAGTGAGATGTAATCTATAATTCAAGAGTACTTAGTCAAAATGGGCTAAAATAATTGCACAATATTTTACGAGGTTGACTGGATAGAGTAAGAGATTATCCAGAATCTAGTCAATGTTATAATCCTGAAGGAAGACATGGTGATTTAATTATAAAAAAATAAAATAATAAAATAACAATTGGAATTTATCCTCAATGAATTTCTTGCTTGTAATGGCTTTTTAAATGGGAAAACCAACTCAGCAATGACTAATGAGCAATATCTTTAGAGTAAGATAAGATATATATATATATATATATTTCTATCCCCATTTCTATATTAATTTCCATATGTTTATATAGTTCCGTCTGCGTTGCAAGATCATATAGTTTCTTTTTCTGTTTTATTAAATTATTACTGGATTTCCTAATAATTTCTTTAGCAAATCTCAAAAGAAGTCAGTAATCTATAGGAGATATATCAATTAGGTCACCAATAAAATATTTCAAGTTATGGGACATAAAACCAACTCATATTCATATTCATATTTTGATTAAAATTATTTTTAAATAATCTTAATTAATTTCTCTTGAACCCATAAGACTGTAATTATATGGAATAAATTTTAGATAAAAGAAAAAAAAGATTGAAGATTACAATTAAAATGCACTGAGAACTCATTGTGCACCTATAAACAAATTATGATTCATTATAATAGTGTAATTATCATTTTATTCTTTTAAAAAAAATCAATGCCTTGGTGTTAAGGATGAAATAGTTTTTTCATAAGAGTTTATTAGTTATTACATGATTGATTGAGGACAAATCAGTATTTTTACCTTTCAAATACATGATGTAATGACTATATTACCTTAATTTATTTTTTAAAAAAGGTTGAAAGATTGAGGGCGATTGGATTCTAATGGACTTTTTTTTCTCTCTTACCCTTGCCAAAATATAAATGTGTCATTTAATTTGTTTTTTATTTTCAATTTGATTCTCATTCTTTTTGTTTTTTTTTATTTGTTTTGTTTTTTTGTCTTATATTTTTATTGGTTTTCCTTTTCAATTTCACCCCTCATCGTTTAGTTAGCATTTTGATTATTTGGAATTTTCCTTCGTTATTTTATTAGGTTTTTTCTTTTATAGGGTTAGTCTCAAATTTTTGATCAAGATCATGGATTTTAAAGATTAACACAGGTTGACTTTAATCTTTTATTATGTCCTTTTAAAATAATTATATTTTTTTTCAATTTCATCCTTATATTTGATTTATTAGGAATTGATTTTCGTGCTTTTTTTCAACTTTTTTATGAGGTTATTCCAATCATGTGTATATGGCCACAAGGTTAGTAGGTTAACCCGAAGTGACTTAATTCTTTTTTTTATATCTTTTTTTAATTAATTTCTTTTAATAATTTTGCCTTCAACATTTAATTGTTTAATAATTGAGTTTCATAATTTTATTCAGTTTGATATGCTAACTTATATGAGATCAAGTCAGGGTTTTTTAATTTTTTTACATTGTCAATTTTTTTATCAATTTTATTATTTTCATTTTGTTTTTTAAATCATATTATTTGAATTAATCAAGTTTATTAAATACAATCAAATCAACAATATGTTTTTTTTTTTTTTTTCTAGAAACACTTGTGTCACTTTTAGCATCTTTATTTTTGTATGGTGGAGAAAACTTGGATCAGTCCACGGCATAATAGCACGTTCCCCAATCTACTCTAATCTATATTGCATAATAGCACCTCAGGCTTTAAAAAGAGGTTTGCCCACAAAAGTTTTCAAAATCGAATAATAAAAAGAATAAACTTACTTTTTTTACATGTGAAGGATAATTTTGCAAAATCGAATAATACTCTTTAATTTTACTAGTTCAAATTTAACCTTTTCATTTCAGATATTTGCCCCCCACATTTCTTGAAAGATTTTCCTTTGCCCCCCTATCTCCCAACCCTAGCTCCAAGCCTGAACATTACAATTTATCTTTTGTATTTTGTATTGTATAATTAGAAATAATCATTATTTTTTAAGTCATGAAAACTAACTCTTATATTAATTTTTTAAAAATATTTTTTGTATATATTAATATTTTTATTTGTTCAAGAAAAAAGCAAAGAAATCATCATTCAAATCACACTAAGCAAAAGCAAGAAAATACTAAGGGATTTTTAGGATTGTAATAGCAGTTACGGTTTAAAGTATTTTCTATATAGAAATACATCAAAATAATATATTTTTTATTTTTTAAAAATTATTTTTGATATTAATAATCTGAAAGTATATAAAAATAATAATTTAACCCGAAAAATCAAAATTTAAAAAAACACGATTTACACCGTGTTCTCAAACAGAATCTAAATCTCCAAGTCTTCAAGATACACGAGTCTTCAAATATTCTCATGAAAGAAAGGAAAAAACAATAAGAGGAAAAACAATTCCTTGTAAAGAATTTGCATATTAGAGATTGTACCCACATACATAATTTTATTAAAATTAAAATTTGTATGCAGACTAATTTTTATACTCCCTTGAAATATAATGTAATAACTCAGCCCGCATTTTCTTATACAATTATATTACTTGGAAGTTTTTCATTTCCATTTCTTGGCATGGATTTTCTTTCTTTAAGTTCTACGACAGTGGCTGTGTTGGATATCGTATCAGAGGCTTCTTGTGATAAAATGAAAAACAAAGATCACAAGCATTAACTACTACATAAATTGCCCTCATCATGCTACTACAAACGCACTCGAAGAGCCTGTGAAATGGCTGATTGAACCAAAGAGTGCCTTCGCAGCACCGAAATGCCTTACCCTGTACACACCAGAGACTGCTGACTGCGGAATTCTCCATTCTATGGTTGCGTAACTCTGAGGACTAAGTTTTGAAGGCCGTGACCAAATAAACCGCAGGCAGAAGTCGTCATCGTCGTATGCTGGAACCCATGTCTTCTGGCCCTGGAGAATCTCAACTAGAGCAAATGTGCCCTCGGTCAGAAGGTCATTCCTTGGGCAAGCAGACCAGAATGTGACTGTAACCATGTCACCCCTTTTGAAGGTGGAGTTTAAAGGGACGTCGCTTTTAACATCTCCAAACTTTGCACCAGAACGGGTTGAATCTAAGACAACTGGAGTTAATAAACTGATTTGCTCGTCAAGGAGATCTGGGGGTTGTGGACCTGGTTCCACAGGTCGGCCACTGATGAGAGCTGCAGCTAGTTTCCTGAACTCCTGAATGTAGGCACTGAGTGTGTGTGGGCCATAAAGAGTGGAGGCCCCCTGGCAAACGAAGCAGCACAGACATAATTGTCAAAAAATCCGTTAAACTTATTTTCATAATCTCTTACGTCTGAAACTTTAAAGCAATGAGTCGATAAGAGGATGAATAAATTTTGGCAACTAACTTCATCATATCAAAAACACCCTTATTTCTGATACCATTTTATTGGATCAAGTCTGAAGCATGAAGCAACTTGTACGGACAAAATCTAGCTCCAGTCAGTGATTAACATAGCTTGGAATGAGATTATGAAAAATGGGAAACGAATGACAGACCTCATATCTCTGCACTTCATACTCCTCAAATGTTGTCACATACTGTGAATACGTATTTGTCAGACCAGAAATGACAACGTGAACATTTCTCCCGAACTCTTTGCTAGCTCCTGAAGTGAGAACCATCTTCACAGCATCGCGAAGGCGCCTGCCAGCCATGGTAGTGAACTCTGCATGGAAAAATAGCATTAGAAATACAAGACACTGAGATTGAGATTAATACGAAATAGAAAATATACGAGTTGTTGATGTGGATTTTGATTTGAAGATGCAAAATACTCCAGTCTTTGCAGCTTTCCATAGATAACTACCCATTTACCAACGCACCTAGTGTCATTAAAATCTTCATCTCCCAATTTTCTCTCTAGCTCTACATGCTATTTACTAAAGGATATTAGATGGAGTTAAGGAAGAGTAGCTTACTAGAAGATAAAAGATAAGAAAGAAAAGGTTTTACATGCAAAAAAATCCTAACAAACAGATGTGGAAAGTGATGCAAGGTGCTATATAAGTGCATGATGCCACTCCATCATGTTACTGTACTAAATGCCATCTCTGTATGTATGACTTATTAGTATCGAATGCTTTTCTCTGAAGAAAGAAAGAAAAAACTAAAAAGACGTTTCCACCTCCAGGTACACTGAGAATGACAAGTTGTCCTATCCGCAAGATTTGAACTGGAAGTATTGAAGGCTGCATAAAAATAGAACCATGGGAGCATCAAATTAGTCCATTTTCTGTGCATAAATGCTTGGAAAATAAAACTCCTTCATAAGTAATCAAAATGCTTTATGACCACCTAAAAGCATCGAACAAAACCTCAACATTTTTAATCACATAATCTATGAAACCATGACAAAGCATAAGAAGGCCAAATATCACACCAGGAACTTTTTCTCCATAAGAACCTCCTAGATATATGCTGAAGAAAACTAGCATGCCTTATTTACATGCAGATTCAGTCACCAAATATTGATATGATACGTGGTATTTCCAGGAAATATGCTAGATTCAGCCCACTACATGCCTGAGCTGTGGATATGCAACAGAGCACCATGCTTATGATTCTATCTCCATCAATCAGGAAGTCAATGCTCCAAAAGAATACATCCCAGCACCATAAAACATCTAATCACGGTGTAATCCACTCACAAGATAGCACTGTTTCTCTAAAGAAAAACACACTCGATGTTTCAATTTTCTTAAATGGTCAATGTTTCCTTTCATTACTGAAAAGTGTAGGTAACACTTCAAAGGTACAGTCTGTGTTTCTTCTGGGGACAAATCTAAGTCGTTTTCTGTTTCTTATAGAATCAGGTCTTACCATTTTGGACTTGGTATTCCCTATTTTACAATTCAGAAAAATTACCGTACGAAATGCATATGCTTTTGACTTGCGTAACTAGTGAAACTCTCATACAGTAATGCTAAATTGGCTTCCTTCCAATGTATAATAATTGCAAATCAAATTAGATACTCACTGCCCAGGCATACGGTTTGTCCATTTCACCAGTGTCAAGCAGAATAGGCTTTGGACGCTGACAATCGACTTGTTCCTGATTTGGTGTTTTCAGAAAGTCCCTCACCAACCTCCAGAAGGCATTGCCCTGAAAGAGTTCCATGTAAAACAAAAGACACAATTGCCATTAAGGAATTCCCTTTTCAAATACTATAGATACTGGATAAAACAGAATATTCTTTATACTGGCCTTGTCATCTCCTTGCTTGAAATCAAAAGCTCCAGGTCCATCGGTGGTTCCAGCAGCAAAAGCAAAGCCCATGGCTGCAGGACATGTCTTCACCACGTCATTGCCTTGTGCAACTTCAAGATTTGAGAAATTCAAATAAGCATGTCGGTACCCAACCTTCCCTTTCAGCTGCTCAGTTGCTTTGTTGAACAATTCGACAGCTTTTTTGAATTGTCTTTCTCCAATGATTCTTGTACTCTCAAATTCATCAGGATAACTGCAAAATGAACATGGAGAATGGTTAAATCCACAATGGTAACCAACGCCAAAATATTGTTTGAATAAATGATAGAGAAGAGAGACTGGGGCCGCTATAGTACATACCCTGGGCCCCTGCCATAGCACTGTTCATTCTTCCCGTTGCAGGTACTATGATTGAAATCGCAAGGTAGTCCAGTGTCAATGCAGAATGCACCAAGAACATTGGGACTTACATCACCGCAATTAGTTTGACAGAACGCAGATACAAATTGGGGCCTGTCAGCCAGCCTCAAAGAGTTTCTGACCCGTTTTGCAACACTCGAAAACCTTGTAGCAGGTTGCCCCTGAGAAGATTTGAAGGAGGCGGCAACTTCCATCGCTTCCTTACCTGTTACAGAAAGATTATTTACCATAAACATGAAAATTTCTATTTCCTACAAAAATATAAAATCATGTGCAATGTCCATAACTATGAATCTATGTGGCAGTTTACTCAAACTACCATTTTGTTGGACTTGCATTGAGATGTGGAGCAGAATAGTCTGCATTTCGAAGTGGAAGCACAACACACTTGGCCAATGTAAGGTTGGTATAAAATTTGAAAAGTGATTTGACAGTTGGCCTAGTTACGTGCCCTTAATTTTTTTTTCCCATTTTCAGATAAATTAAGACCACAAGCTAAATAGAATTAGTTTCAGTTTATCTTCCCTGAGATGTAAATGCTACCAATACATAACTACAATGGAACTATGAGATAAAAATATGTAGTTACCTCATACATGAATTTAACAGTATACATTTATTACAATTCGACGAAAGATGTCCACTTACGGTTCTCATTGATGCTAGGAACTATGCTTGAGACTCTTCGAGGGATTTTTGCAGTTCCAGATTTATTAGCATGTTGGCTATCCAAATTTTCAACATGGCCTTTTTTCTCAAACCAGTCCTCCATAAATCGTGCAGCAGCTCCTTTGTTGTCACCACTTATCAGTGAGTTTGTACGACTCATTGAAGTTCCATGAGTCGCAAACCAGTTAAAACTACCTACTGCCCCCCACTCATCATCCACAAACTTTAGTAGGGTCATTTCTTTATCCACATCATACTTATATTTACTCCGCTCTTCTGCAGGATTATTAAGATAAGAACTAGGACTGCGATTTACACCAGCATCTAACAGCTCTCCTGCAAAACAATCATTAAAATATCATAAATTATATTCTTGGAATCCAGCACGAAGATATCTAAACAGTAACAAAGAACAGGAAAGGAAATGTGACATGGGTGGTCAGTCAACTTTTAACCCTACAACTCTTACTTAACCTGACGCAGAGGTTAATCTGGTGGGATGTTCAAGCTATAGTAAAAAGACAACATGCCGTCTCTTCCATAAGTAAATAAAAATATACTCCCTCCATCCTACGTCTAATGGCTACTCTTTGGTGATCCAACTTTTCAAGGGAGTAACCACTAATTATGTTCTCACTCTTTGGAAAATATGTGCATTCCATAATTGCCTTTCCACAATCTCATGTTTGCTTCTTCTAACTACTCTATTTAAGAAACCATGGCAACTCCATAAATACTATATGGAAGTGAACAACATTTTGAGACAATCCAAAGTGGAAGGTTTGTAAAAAAAACTGAGATGAAAGAGTCAAAGAACAATAGGCCTCTGAAAAAAAAAGTGACACACAAACTTCAGTAAATTATTCAGTGTCTGCTTTCCGAGAAAATGAAAAAGCAGAAAGCTTCTTAAATTTATCACCATCTTCTGGTATTTCAGTTTCTTCCTTTCTGCTAGATGACATTGAGCTACTAAATAAAGATTTCGATGGCAAGAAAATCAATAAAGAACTGGAAGCAGCTAAGGTCAACCAGCAATGCAACAAAGAGTATTTAAGTCATCCTACCAACCTTTATTTACAAAAATTGACCCTGGCCGAAGATTTTCATGAGCTTGTATGATGCTTTTCTCAATACCATCAACAAGAACATCAAAAGACTGGCGAACGAACCCAAGCGAAGTCACAATATATACAACATATTGCAGATAGCCTCCAGGCCCGGCATGGGTGTGGATACCACTAATGGCAACATTCTGCTCTGTATAAAGCCCTCCATACCTAAAAAGAAAACAGAGAAGATATAATATGACATGATATTTGTTCACGCAGCACTAACATTAGGAGCAACCTCACAGATGACCCAAAGAGAGGGCTAGTGCCCACCTCCACCAACAACTTCCCTCTCACATCAAAACTCTAATCAAACAAACCAAAAACCTCTCCCCTAACTACCAAAAAAACTCTAAAGACAATGTGTATGCATTGATGTTGGTGTTGGCATAAACAAAAACATCATGGTCATTCAAACTGCTTATTTGAAATTCTATAGCATATAAAACACCAAAAATTCTTTGTTAATGAAACTAAACAATGCTCATAAACCCCATGTTAATTTATACTTGAAATTTGGTTCTTGTCTATTTTACAAGCATATTAGTAATTCAAAAAAAAATTGAGAAAAAAAGGTAGATAAAAAGACACTATTAGGAATCTACCTTGCTTTCAATCTCTCAAGAACTTTAATAGTAACAATCTGCGAGGCCATACAAGCATCAAGGTTCACATAGACAACACGGCTCCCCTGAGGCTCAGCCACAATGAATGCACGAGCTCGCAACCTGAAGTGAACACCAGAAGCAATCTGTTCCGTATTTGCATACCCCATCATGTTGACATCAGCTGCAGGCCCTGTTATGTCATAGCTCCCGAGTCCAATCAAGTAATTGGAAGTTGATAAACTCCCTCTAAAATTCTGCATTAACATCACCAAGAACCAAACGGATGCAATTTGCAGCCATAACCCACTATACCCTCTCGGAAAAATGTCCATCGCCTTCACTCAATCTGCATCCTTCACCAAGAAAAAAAGTGCTTAGTGAAAATAACTCTGAATATTATTCAAAACGAAGATCCAAGGCATTGTTAAAGAAGACAAAGGGGAGATTCTGCGCAAGGAAGTCCTCATGATTAGAGCTAAAATGGTCGTCAATTTAAACAGTAATTTCCTTCCATTAGTGAAAGTAATTAGTAGATAATAAAGAAAATCACGACCATATGATAGAGTTTTTAATGCAAAAGGGAGAGATATTTATTTTATTTAAGAGGGAAATGTTATAACTGCGTTGCATAATAATATAATATAGAGACCTTATTATAATTATTATTATTTTAAATGAAAATAATTCAAGAAAGAGTTGTTTAAAATACTAGAAAAGCTTGGATTACCGACAGAGGGAGATTTATAACTCTTCAGTTCTGCTGTGGTTATAGCAGAAAGATAGCAGCATCAACACATACAGACATACATATATATACATAAATTTGTATGCATATGCAGCAGACAGAGAGAGAGAGAGAGAGAGCAGAGAGTGAAAACAAAGTGACAAACACCCAAGTTCTCCCTTCCTTGTGGGGCCGGAAGGAAGAAAGCACAAATGGGAACCTTAGTTTTTTATTTAGCAACTCGACTCTTTCCTCTTTGGGATTATTTTTATTTTAGTTTTTATTTGCTGGATTTTCTATCTGTCTGTAGTGTGTCGTGTTTTTCATCTGCATTTTTCTTGATCTAGCCGCAAAGGTTGAAGAATTCATTCGTGTTTTGGCCATTTCAAGGCTGAAGTCTGAACCTTCTTCGTGTTATATAAGACAAAAACTCACGATTGAGACTTTCCGATTTGAACAGTTTTATGATTAATTTCTTTAATATTAAGTTGCATGATACTTGTTAAGCATGTCGGCATGTTAGCCCGAATCCGATTCATTCTAAGTTTTATTTTCAGTCGGTTTTTTATATTAATTCAGTTAAATAATAACTCAAATCTTAAAGTAGGTTAGATTCCAGTTTGGGTCAAACAAGTATACTTATTTCATATAATTTTTTTGGAGTACTCATGTCTATATTGTATTAATTTAATGTGTCTTTTAGCATTTTCAAGTATGTATTATGGTGTTGTAGCACCGATAAAATGAAAAAAAAATTCTATTAACATGGATCTACGAGTTAGCTTGTGCATATATCGACTAATCCCACGGCTCTCAAAATTAACGACCATGTAAACCTTCAGCCTTCAGTGGTCATTATATTAATAATTACAGGGCTCAAATTTAAAACTACAGGAAAATCAAATTTTTTATCCTAAATTTTTACCACCAGTACCTTTTTTTTTAGTTTAACGTGGGTGTCCGGGTCAGCTTGTGCGCACCTCGACTAATCCCACGGGCCCTGAAGTTAACGACCATGTAAGCTTCCAGTGGCCATCATATGAGCAACCACAGGGCTCGAACCTGAAACCACAAAGAGAGCAAACTTCTTAGTTTCAAGCTCTTATCACTGGGTAACCACCAGTAATTTTTAATGATAGGATATGTGGTTATAATCAAACAATTAAAAGGTATTTGATGATTATATTAATTAAATTACAATCTAAAATATATTATCATGATTTATTTTCTCAACACTCTTATTTGCTGTCGCCACCGGTTTTAGCTTTTAGCTTTTTTAGTGTGCAGGTTCGGGTATGCCAAGGCACTTGGGCATCACCAATCTTCGTGGATCTCATGATTGCAGTGAGGATTGGCTTGAGTGTGCCATCGAGAAGAAGAAATGATTTGCTTATTCATCACGAGAGGATGCTTAAATGTGCACGTGTCATGTGTTGGGTAGCTCTTGATTTTGATTTTTTCCTTTTCTAGAAAGGCACTAGCTATTTAAATTGTAATGTTGGGGTCGGTGAAGCTCACAGAGGAGATGAGCCCTTAGAGCCTGTTTGGTATTGCGGTTGCTGTTGTGGTTGTGGTTTGAAAAAAGTTGTTTTATAAAAAGTACTTTTAGTTGAGGTTGGTTTGAAAAAATAGGTGTTTGGTTAAAACTGTGGTTGAAATTGAGGTTGAAGAAAAAGTAGTTTAATGTGTTTGGTTAAAACTGTGGTTGAAATTGAGGTTGAAGAAAAAGTAGTTTAATGTGTTTGGTTAAAACTGTGGTTGAAATTGAGGTAGAAGAAAAAGTAGTTTAATGTGTTTGGTTAAAAAAATGCTTTTCAAATTGAGGTTATAAAATAATTAAAAATATTTTTAATTTAAATATTGTAGATTTAACTACTATTATTACATCATGAAATAAATAATATTGATATCAAATATTTTTTATTATTCCATTAAACTATATGCAATGTCATCACATACGAAATATATCCAACAATAACTATATTTTTCATGGTTTCTTAAGCACGCAACAACAAAAACTACATTTTTTGTTACGTCATCAAGCGATCTCCTTCTAATTTTTTGAATAAAACACAATTAAAATAACTGAACTTTTTTTAACTGGGTCGGACCCGGCAAGAACATAATTGGAATTGCGATCAAATTCCACAAATGCTACGTCATCATGCGATATCTTTCTAATTTATACAGTGTTATTAAATAATATTAAATACTAGTTTTTCGAGTAAAACTTAATTTTTTAAAAAATATTTTACAATTTCATTACGTACAAAATTCATTCGATAAAAACTACAGTTTTCATGATTTTTTAAGCATGCAATAAAATTAGTTAAAATATTATCATAAATAAAATTGAGATTACAGTACGAGTAAATTTAATTCACCTTAAACTAATTTTTTAAAAAAACAAAAAAAAATATTATTCATGTTCACGTGAATAGTACGAGTAAAATCACTTAACTGCACTAGTTTTTCAAAAAAAAAAAATAATAATAAAAAGAAAAAACTAAACTTTTCCTGGTTTGTAAAAATAATAATTAAAAAAAAAACTAAACTTTTCCTAGTTTTTCAAAATAATAATTAAAAAAAAAACTAAACTTTTCTTCAAAATAATAATTAAAAAAAAAACTAAACTTTTCCTGGTTTTTCAAAAAAAAAAAAAATGATTTAAGTTTAAGTGTACAGTGCGAGTGAATTAATTCACTCGCACTGTACAGTGGAGCATGACTCCACTGTTACAGTGGAGCCATGCTCCACTGTTTCAGCTTCTTGCCTCAGGAGAAGCAGCTAAATGCTGCTTCTCCAAAACCTGCGATTTCATTTTCATTTGTAGTGGGTCCTACCAGTGAAAAGCAGTTTTTTCCTTTTACCAAACGATATTATGTGTGGCTGCGGGTGAACCTCACCCGCAGCCACACTCCCAAACGGCCACTTAGTGTTTAATTTCTAGCGTGGTATAGTAATGATTTTGAAATCGTGATTTTTAAAAAATTATATATATTCAAAATTAAAAAAAAATTATATTTTAAAACAAAATGACTTTTTTTTGTGTGTTAATTATAGGTGTCCGGACCAGTTTACATAAACCTCAACTAATATTTGTTTGGGAGTGTTGTTACGGTTGCTTTTTAAAGTATTTTTCATGTTGAATTGTATTAAAATAATTTTTTTTATTTTTTAAAAATCATTTTTAAGATCAGCGCATCAAAACGATTAAAAACATACAAAAAAATTAATTTTTAGCAAAAAAAAATTGAATTTTTGTAGAACACGGTTTGCACCGTGTTCCCAAATGGTTTCCTAATCTCTCGAGGTCCTAAAATTAATGACTATGTAAACCTCCCAGCGGCCTTAAAGTTTATAATATTTGAACTAGTGATTTTTGAGGAACAAACCCAGAACCCGATTAATTACAAAATGATTTTTTTTAATCATTTTGTAATCATGTTTTTTTAAAAAATATATATATATTTTCAAATAAAAAACAATTCATATTTTAAAACAAAATGACTTTTTTTTGGGTTAATTTTAGATGTCCGAACCAGTTTACGTACACCTCAACTAATATCTTGAAACTCTAAAATTAATAACCATATAAGTATTCATTAACCTAAAATTTATAATACTTGAAATAGTGATTTTTTCAGTAACAAATCCCGAGCAGATTAATTAAACTATAGCACTGAAGATTATGACTCAGTATTTTATAGCGTCCAAAGGAGGCGCAGTGCCACCACCCACCTCGCTATGAGCACTAACTGTCTAATTTCAACAACTCTATGGCACTCAAAAGTGGCGTGCCACCAGCCACCTCGCATTCACACACCTTAGTGTTGGGGATAATATTTGTCTAACTAGACTGAGTGCTGCCATGGTCCACATGCCATGGTTCTTAAGCGTTTATCAGAAATCCAGTCGAGCAATGATGCTGGCGGTGGCATTCGGAATTAATTACATCAACCCTACTTGTAAGATCTGCCTCTACAGATCTGCCTAATGACCTTTCCAGCTGGTACCTTGTTGATTAATTTCATAACTCTGTGACCCAAGAGCTTGATTCAAGTTAGTAAAAAAAACCGGTTTTATTACTAAAATGATATCACTTGAGGCTCCTTAGTTTTTTTTTTTAAAAAAAAAAAAACTCAAAACAATATTGGTTCAAGGCTATTTTTTAAAAATAAGAGCTTTGGTCGATATAGTTTTAAAACTCGGTCCGATCTAGAAGATCAACCTAAAACCCGGCTGACCCGAGGCCGGAACAAGGTCGGTTTATAAAAAAATAAGAGAAGTCAAAAACCTAGTTGACCCGGCAAGATCCAGTTAAAAACCTAGTTGTAACACGTTGACTATTTATTTTTTTAACCAAAATGACATCGTTTTGATTTATAAAAAAAATTGGGAGTGACCTGGTTAAAACCCGTGACTCAGGCCTTGGGTCGAGTCAACCACTAGGCCGGGTTTAAAAACATTGTGGTCGACTCACCTGAGCCGTAATCACCGCCTTGAGCCAGGTAAACTCTACCCTTATAATTATGATGTGAGGCTGAAAATTCATGATTTAGGGGGGTTTGAAAATGTGGTAGCGACTGCTTTTCAGAGTGTTTTTTTCTTAGAAATACATCAAAATAATATATTTTTTTATTTTTAAAAAAATTATTTTTGATATCAGCACATCAAAACAATTCAAAAACATAAAAAAACAATTTTAAACAAAACAAATTTTAAAATTTAATGAAATAGTGGTTGCACTCCCTAGCCAAACACTCATTAGCCTTAAAACTCATCCTTTAATTCTTTTTGGTTTTGAGTGAGAATTTGTTGACCTAAGCATTAAAAAATTATATATCAATTAAATTAATATTGAGATTTAAAACCAGAGTTTTAAAACCCGGACCGGCCCGGCGGGTCGACCCGGGACCCGGGCCTGGGACCGGTCCGGGTGGAGGCAAAAACCCGCCTGGGAATTGGCCCGGCGAAACCCGATCGACCCGGGACCCGGTCCACCCAGTCAAACCCGGGTGAGACCCGACTGATTTATATATATGTAACGGCGTCGTTTACGATTAAAACCACACTACAATCAAATTATCTTCAATGAAGATGAATCAGAGCATCGTCCAAAACAGAGCAATCAAAAATCCCATCTTTAACACTAACTTTAGGAGATAAAGCAAAAAACAAAGGCTTTAAACTATTTTCAAGACTTTTTACATACTGGGTATTGTCTCTTTTGTGGTAAGTCAATAGAGATGAATCAGAGCCGTTGATTCGATTATTGCCAATCAATATGAGCTGTGAGATTTCAGGAGAGGATAAGAGGAGCTGGAGGTGACCTGACTCGGTTGAGAAAATCCAGTCTGGTTCACGGGTTTGAGAGACCAAGAGAGTCGCGATTTGAGGAGACTCGGTGAATTGGATTGAAGAGTCGAGAACTGCAACTCGGAGGAGGTGAGTTGGTAGTACAGGGTTGGGGATTGTGAAAGAGAGGAAACAAGAGGGGATTATTGTTTCAAAAGTTTTTATGTCGAGGGCCATTGAGTTTGGCTTTAGAAGAAAAGGGGGAGAGGGAAAGAAAGGGAAATCAGGATAGGGGGAAGGAAGGTGAAGTTAATTTCTTCATTATTCAATTTGCTAAAAAAAGGCGTAGACAAAACTACTTGGAAGCAAAGGTCACAATCTAAGCCTTTTTTTTGGGTTGAACCGGGTTGACCCGGGTCAACCCATCTGACCCGTGACCCGGTCATTATACCGGGTCGGGTTTAAAAACTATGTTTAAAACTATAAATTTTAATTAATGTTAATGTTCAAAAACAAGATATCAATTATATATCATTGTTCAAACTATAACATCCAAAAATATGTTAATTCACTATAAAAAAAAATTTGTTGTTGTGTTAATTTATGATTTCTTTGGATTTTGTATGCTAATTGCACAACTTATGTGTGTAGTGATAATGAAGATTGAATGATAAAATATGCACATGTGATAAATGATAGACATTATAACATTCATGTTCACATGTTCTTGCAGGTTGTGCTAAGAATCACTTAGACTTTATACAATTTGTTGATGATCATTACACGATTTAGAGTTATAGATCAGCATATAGCATGTCATTTCATCAATTATCAGACAAATTAGAATGGAGTGATTACACTAGACCTCAAGTTGAAGCAAATTTATCTAGATATAAATTTAGATGTGGTCGATGAATGTGTACTCGTTTGCACAATGAGATAGATGAAAGAGAGGATTATGCATATATTATATGTGTGACAAAAACAATGAGATGTTATTTAACCGAAAACAAATTGCTACTGTGTTAATTTACGATTTCTTTGCATTTTGTATACTAATTGCACAATTTATCCCAAATAAATTAGGGAGGAGGAAATATTATTATTTTTTCTTTTAATTCAACGCATTTTAATTAGAGCGAAGAAAAGAAATGAAACGGTACAAATTTTCTTTTTAAAAAAAAAAAAAAACACTCACTCAGTGGTACCCGGCCCCGCCTTGTGGAGCTTATCTATCTTTCTCTCTATGTTAATTGTCATGTCATGTACGGAAGGATTGCCTTCGATCATCGGATTTGGTTCCTTACCATCTAAGAAATTAAAATTAAAATTAAAAAATTTATGTTAATTGACATCCGATTTTTGCACTCTCAATAACTAAGAATTTTTATAATTTAATTAAGTAATTTAAAAAAATAAAGATACCTGTTTATTTGTGTTCGGGAGAAAGCGGGAAATGGAGGTCGTATCAGTGCGTGGGTAGAACCGGTTCGGTATTACCCACCGCTTCCTTGGCCGGAACTGAAGTCAGCGTCGAGGAAATTCGGTCGGCTGCTTCTTCTTCTGATTAATACCCGTCCTCCATTCATGCCCCCGCCTTGCTCACCTCACCTCACCCTCATCCTAACGGTATTATTTTTGAAATTCACTCTTTTTTTTATTTCTTTAAAAATGGGGGGGGGGGGGGGGGGGAGCAAGCCATAGTCTATCAAGGTGGATATGGTGGAGGAGGTGACTATGGTGGAACTGGCAATGAATTTCAGAGGCAAAACAAAAAAACCTTTACCTGAATTGGTATTTTGGGTTTTATTGGATTTGATTATATGGCTTCATTGAATTATGAGGTGGGTTTTGCGTTATTATGCTTTGTAATCTTCTAGTTAAAATTTGTCAAGAAGAACACTCTTTTTTCCCTGCAGTGATTCCATTTATGTTTCCGATAATGATGAATATATTTCTCTTTATATATATATATATATATATATATATATATATATATATATATATATATATATATATATTAAGTTCAAGAACTCCTTATTTCTCTTGTTATGTGTAATGCACTATTCATATCATCACCTTTGTGCCTGTCCATTTATCATTTTAACCGCAGGTTTTTCTTATATAGATGCAAATGTTGGTTTTCCTTTTTTTTTTTTTTTTGTGAGGCGGGGCGGTGTGAAAGGCGCAACATCTTATTTTATAGGTGTCGCACGTGTGTGGCGTCGCGATAAATAACATCTACTCTCGGATAAGAGTATCTATTTGGTAACTATGAAAAGACAATAAATTCTTATCTCTTATTAGTGGAAAGCAGGAATGGAAGTTGTTACCTAGTTTTTAGTTGTTAGGAACCCTAACTGCAGGGACGGAACCAAAAAATAAAATTAAGAGGGGTCAAAATTTTAGTTGTTTTATTATCTAAACTAAAAATATAAATATTGTTAAAGGAGGGGCTCGAAAAACAATTTCCTTGTAGGGGCCGAGGCTCCTGCCAGCCCCCATGTCTCCGCCCCTGCCTAACTGGTTTTAGAGATCGGGCACGAAGACTGATTGCGTAAAAGAAAGGTATTAGCACTTCAAATACGTTCTACTTAAGGTAGGCTGCATTGTTTAATTGTTTGATATATGTTAAGGTGCTGTTATGGTTTTTCTTGCAATCAAACCCTCCATAAATTCAATTAAACCTTCAATAAAATTTAATTGAGTCCATAAACATTTGATTTTGGATTTTTCTTTCTCAAATTGAATTTTTTTTGTCAACAGGGCTCTCATCAGTCAACGATATACTGTCAAATTTCAATCTTTGTATTTTTGAACCTCCTCAACCAATTTTTAGCTATTTTCTAGGTGCTCTGGCATTCTCTTTTCACTGCTATTATTTTTTCGATTTCTTTCAAATATATATATATATATATATATATATATATATATATATATAGGGAATCCAAAAATGGATTACAGGGAGGCAAAGCTTTAAAGCAGAAGAGAAGCTTCCAAACAAGACTTTCCTTGTTTATTTACTCACACTTTTGATCTAATCTTATTTTTGCACGCAAGTATTGGATGAGGTTGAGATTCGGGAGTTTCTCGTTGATCATGTTGCCCATCGTTGCTGTTGGGGAAGTTGTCCTGCTCGGACCTGGAAGATTCATGCCATAGAAGGCTGCAATGTCTATATATAGGAACTCTAGAAACTTTCATGGAGGAGAGGGAAACCATTAGAGAAACAGAGACATGTCAGGTTGGGAATATTGATGGAAAGGATACTGCACCTGAACTTGGCGTCTGGGAGCTGGATCTAAGATCTCAGTTCCCTGTTCTGTTTATATCTCATAAAGAAACACGGACCAAAGTTCCTCGTTCTGAAATTGTTGAGAAATGCACAGGTATGCACAATAGTATAATGGAATGGAGGACTGTGTATGGGTCATTTCTGACTAAAATTGTCTCTGCTGCCCTTAAAACTTTGATGTTGATGAAAACTCATGTTTAGTCAGTGTTTATGTTCCATTCCCCACGGTTCAGTTTTTTTTTTTAAAAAAAAAAAAGAAGAAATCTCCAACAGTGCCAATGCAGCAACAATCTCTTTTTTATTGCATGGATAAATAAATGTTCTAGTTAGGAATGGAAAACACAACCATTATCATCAAATCTCACTCCATAATATCATCTCTACCAACGTGGTTCCCAGAAATTAAAAATATCTTAAAGCTTCATGATTTGAAATGTTTTGGAGCCTCAGGATTCTGTGACTAGTAAGTCTTTTAGATGCTGCATTGACACACTTCACCTACTGTCATCTTACAATTGCTTATGTCAAAGAATGCGATGGAGTTCCCTTGGGTGGCTTAGATATTCTCAAGGTTTTGTCACGAGACATATTCAAGACTTAATACCATGGCACATATATAACTATCTTCCATCCGCTTTAAATGATTTCGCTTATGATGGTGCTGACTTTGCTGTTAACAGGAAGACGCTCATCGCGCAAAGTCAGTGCAACAAGCAGAGCAGCATCAGTTCCAGATGAGTTTTTTCATAGAGCCAAAGGAGTCCAGTACTTGTGCAACTCAAGCATGTCAACGCAGCCTGGCCTTTTTTCCTGACTCATTCTTTCTCAATAAGTTTTCTTCTCAAGCTATTGCTGAGAGGGCCTCTGTGTACCTCTCACTGCAAGGGTCATCGTGGTCGATCGCTCGTCAAGATTTTGCTCCGCCTGGAATGGTTGAAGTTGTAATGAAGCAAATCTCTTATCGTGGAGAAATTGAGGTCTATGATTTTGTATGTTTCCTGTGTTAGGAGTTTGTTTCCTTCAAAGGGCGAGAATAACTAGCGTCCCTCCCATCTTCAAGAAGATTTTATCTCAGAATTTTGTTGTATATTTTTCATGTGCCCGACACTGCAAGGAGGTATACAGATTGTGTGGAGTTCCAAGGGGACCGTCTTCTTCATATCTTATGTTACCCTTGATAAAGGCAACTGTGTGGTGTTTTCTTACCTCTTCCCATCTCTTTATATTTATGGCAAAATGCTGTCATCGGTGATTGCAACGTCAAGTTGACGAGTGGATTTTCTGGGTGATTGATATTTTAAAATTTATATTTAGACCTGGCAATGATAGGGTAGACGAGATTGTTGTAATAATAATTATTTTTTGAAGTATTTTTATTTTTGAAAATGTATTAAAAATAAATTTTTTATTTTAAAAAAATTATTTTTGATATAAATACATTAAAATGATTTAAAAATACTAAATAAATATTAATTTTAAAAAAGAATTATTTTTAAAATAAAAAAACAAACGGCAACGGTATCTATCTTCTGCAAGAATCAAAACTCAATCTTGATTTGTTGCCGACAAATCCAAGATCAGAAATGAGGGTGGGAGTATTATGAATATGGTGGTGGTCTATTAAAATAATATATTAAAATAATTTATTTATTAGTTTTTTTTAAATCTTGACATTAATATATCAAAAATATCTAAAAAAATATTAATTTAATTTTTTAAAACAAAAAATATTAAACAGTAGGTTGAAACACGAGAACCATTCTACGATGATTCAAGAGGCTGGTAAAACTTGGTTCTACATCTCTACCATCCTATCCTATGATTTATGAATTAATCATTTAGACAAATTAATTTATGAATTAATCATTTAATATAATATTAAATCAAAAATAAAAAATAAAATCATTGAAAAAATCAAAAAGAAAAAACAAAGCAAATGTTTTTTTTATAACAGCATGTTTTAGTGTATTGTTAATAAATTATTTATGAGTAGGTTTTTGGAGGTTTTAAAATGACCATTTAAAATCCCAAGAAGGCCCGGTCCAACTTCCAAGGAACACTTATGCTATGATAATATTTTAAACATGGACATTCTGATAGGATTATTCTAATTCTTTTTTTAATTATCATTTTAAACTTTCAAGTCAATGTCTAGAAAATTTATTAATTTAGATATATATATAAAAAAACATACATCTCAAGATGGTTCGTGTGCTTTGTACTTCTTTTAAAGTATGGTTTTAATTGAAACAAAAATCGGGAATTAAAAAAAATAACGGGTTAGTGGATTTGTTTTTATTTTTAAAAAAATAAAAAAAATTGGACAAGTGTCTAATATTCAAATACATGGGGTGGATTTTGTCTATGCCAATCTCTCACCGTCAACTTCTTTTAGGATTCGTGAGCTTTGCCAAACGCACAAGAGTTAGTGCATGTGTGCTGTTGCTGCTCCCCCATTGCTCCCAATTTTGACCTTACAAACGGGGTTGGTGAATTTATTTTTATTTAAAATTATTTTTTATATATTTTTATATTATTTTGATATGCTGGTATGAAAATAAATTTTTTTAAAAAAATATTATATTAGTATATTTCTCAATAAAAAATATTTTGAAAAACAACTATTATTATATCATCAAATCCCTCGTGAATACCAAATACCAACCACTAAAAAGAATAACAGTGAAAGGGTTTGATTTTTCTTTTATTTTCTGAAAAAATTTTATTTTTAAAATGATTTGAGAAAAAATATATTTGATTGATGATAGTATAATTATTGAGAATCAAATTAAAAGCATCTAGTATATATAATTTTCTTCCAAAATGGAATAATCTTCTCTCGCGGAAGAAGACGACAAACAAGCCCCGATCTGTCCTCGCAAGTGCCAAGCTCAGTAGGCAAAGACACGGAAAAGGAAGCACAAGAGGACACAACGTGCAAGCTTGCAAATTTCCGCGTTGATTTTCACTTTGGTGGCCATTTTTTATTGGTCAGTTAGGCACCGTCTCGTACACGAAACTAGGTAAATTCCGACCATATAACTATAATGCATCCGACGCATGAATCACCCGCTCAACGTGGTGGCATCAATGATTGTCTGTGTCCACACCACAGTGAAGTGAACCCATCATTTCTCCTTCTTTTTTCTTTTTTCAGTGATCTCAACGTTAACAATAATATCAAGAAACCAGCTTGTAGTTTCGACGCACCAAGAGAAACCTCTATTCGCAAGTCAAGATGATTTCTCCTTCAACTTTAAGAACACCAATGATAATTCAATGTATAAATATAAATTAGAGTTTTGGAATTGAAATATTTAGTGTTTTTTCAATTATCTTAATGTGTTAATGCAAAAAATAAAAATAAATTTAAAAAAAATCATCTTAATATATTTTAAAGTATTTTTAAGTAGCATGATGCACCACAATACTAGACATGATACACGAGGAAACACTAGTATAATTTTTCATAAACCCAATCCCTACACTAAGGGTGCGTTTGAGATTATAGTAACAGTGGTGGTTTAAAATGCTTTTTATTTAGAAATGTATCAAAATAAATTTTTTTTTTATTTTAAAAAAATTATTTTTGACGTTAACACATTAAAAAGATATGAAAACATTAAAAAAATAATTTTTTATAAAAAAAATTGAAATTTGAGGGAATGCGGTTTCAAGCGCGTTCCCAAACATGCTCTAAGAGTTCCATGACTACATCAACGCAGTTATTAGACCCACCCTAATATTTGACCTTATTTAGTGAGTGTTTGAAAGTATGGTAGCGGTTATTTTTTAAAGTGTTTTTTGTTTGGAAATACATTAAAATAATATTATTTTTATTTTTAAAAAATAATTTTTAACATTAGGACATCAAAGCGAAAACACAAAAATAATTTGAAGTAAAAAAAAATAATAAAAATTTATTTTTTTCAAAAACAATTTTAAAATACAAAAATAAACAATATCTATGAGTTATTGAATCAATTCGGATTAATTATTTTATTTAAAATAATATCATTTTAGTTTTTTCTAACCATAAGAGTTTTATTGAACTTGATAGGGTTTGATTTGGAATGAAATCATTTATAAATTAGATTTCGGTTGAACTAGTTACCGGAACGGCTGTATTTAATAATGGCTAAGACTATAATGGGTCCCATGACGGCAGCGATGAGTAATGTCTCATCGTCCTAACAATTAAAGATGGAATACAACGGATCTAAATTATGGAGGTGCAGAAGTATACGTCATCAATTTGCGTACGGCAAAAAGATGGAAGGCTGAGAATAGGTGCCACGTGTCGGTTTGAAGATTCTGGTTGAGGTGCGGAGTGTCAACTGTCAAGGGATGTGTACGCCGCTCCGCGTATAATCAAGACAAAAGGAGAGAACGAGTCGGAGGACAATCAAAGGGAGAAGATGTTTCACGTGAAATGTCCTAACTACCCATCCCCCCCCTCCCCTTCGAGTATATGATAATTACTGTTATGAATTACTATTTTGTTCACACGTCCCTGTATATATAAATTATGTCAGATCTTTTAAATTATATCTGATTGTATTTCTATTTTAAAAATGTTTAAAAAAAAAAATAAATTTTTTTATTTTAAATTAATATTTTTTTTATGTTTTTACATCATTTTAATACGCTGATATTAAAAATAATTTTTTTTTAATAAATTTCTTAATTAAAAGCACTTTAAAAATAACGACAACCACACTCCCAAACAGACAGGTTAGGATAGCTTAGCTGCCGTGGAACTCTTTCTGAATTCATTTTAAATTAGTAAAAATATATTATTTTTATATATTTTTAAATAAAAAATATTTTAAAAAATTATCATTATCGCTGTAATAAAAATCTTCTTAGCTGGGATTTATTAGTTAAAATTTGGGTTGACTAAAAATCTACAGGTCATCAAGCTTTCAGTTTAATTGATGTTGTGGTCTGTCATGAGAGTAAAACGGGTTTTTAATGATTGCTTGTTGTGATGTGATTACAAATATTCAAAGCAATTAATTAATTAATTAATTAGTGCATAGTTAAATTATAGGATGGTGTTAATCATTTATTTTTTTAATTATGAAAGATGGATTGGTAAGGAGACAATCAATACCCTTCTCGGAGCGGAGTTTTGCTCTTCAAGCAAGGAGGGTAAAATTTAATATTTAGATAGCATTTGGTATGATATAAAAAAAAAATATATGCCAATTATTATTGAAAGAGTAAATATTAGAGGTCTAAAGAAAAGGAAGACGTGATTTACTGTATTACTCTTTATATAATACTATTTATTAGAATAATATTTTTTTTCTTTTTAATTTTAATTTCATCATTAAAAATTAAATTTATTGAGAAACGCGAATTTAATGGGTTAATTAACTCTAGTTTTTTTTCTTCATTTTTTAATTGACTTTACCCCCTCAATTTTATTCTTTAATATTATATTGATTGAAAATTAAGTTTTGTGGTTTGTTTTGATATATTTTCTATGATGTTCTTCTCATGTCATGATTTGAGACATGAGTTTGATATATATTGACTTGAGGTTATCCCATCTTTAATTTCATCTTTCAACTAGTTGTTGTATTAATATTTATGAAAAAATCTCATTTTAAATATTTATCTTAAGTTAAATTATATTTTTATCAGTCATCCGGGTTATCTTTGCACTAATCAAGATGATCGAGATATATTAAATTAATTCTCATATAGTTTAACTTATTTTACCTAGGGAAAATATAAGCAACATTGAGATATATATCTGAATTTATTATTTATTAAAAATTAAAATAGAAATTAATGATCTTAATTTAGTCACGGTATTTTGCTTGAGTTTTCTTTTCTTAATGTACTTTGTTTCTAGAAATTTGAGAAAAAACGTGACGGTCACTATGGTTTTGTTTTGGTAGTGTGTCATTTCAATGGGGGGAGTAAATTTTACCTTCCCTTCACTATTAACTAGTGGTTGACGCAATCGCTTCTGGTTCTAGCTAGTTTTTTTTTTTAATATATTAAAATAATATTTTTTTAATTTTTTAAAAATTATTTTTGACATCAGCGCATCAAAATGATTAATTTAAAGCAAAACAAAAAATAAAAAAATTATTATTTTTTTAAAAACATTTTTAACACGCGAAAACAAGCATGAATGTGAAAAAAAAAAACACAAAACCATTGCCAATTTTCACACGAAGCTTCGTCAAATAAAATAAAATAAAATGTGGAGCAAATCCTAATTGCTTCAACAAGTAGCCAAGATTATTTTACCTTAAATGATGGAGCTCTTCACCAAAAGATTACTCTAACTATGTATAAAAAATATTTTAAAAAGGATTTAAATGTTGTAATTTTATCTGTAGTTGCAGCCGCGGACAATTAGCGTGTGAAGGTGGTTAGCTAATTTGTTTTTGAAGATAAATATACTTTTGAAGAAATTATTTGTTTTGTTACAAGGAAATATTTTTTAAATTCTCACATTATTTCTTTAAAATAATTTTTTATATTTTTTTCTATAAAATATTTTACAGGAAACTAGTCAATAGATATTTTATAGTCAATCTTTAAATTTAATATATTTACTAAAAAATATTTTTAGTTTATGAAATTTTATAAAATATTATACGAATAATAATTCACTTACCATATCATCCAATTACTTCAATCATAATTACTATTATAAATTGCATATATAGCCATTGATAGAAGAGAATAGAAATTCATTACAAGTATTCTATTTAATTATTATTTTTCTCTCATTTTCTTTCCTTTCCTTTTCTTTTAAATTGCATATATAGCCATTAATTAATGTATATATAATTAATTACTTTTGAAATTTCATGATCAAATTTGTTTACTAAATTAACTTAAAAATACGAATACATCTTGAAGTAAATCTCTTTTGTGCATAATGGTAGGATTTATTACACGAAAAAGAATTTGGGTTTTCTATTTTAATTGTTTCTCATATTTTATTCTTTCTATATAAATTAAAAGAACATAATTGCGATTGAAAATTCACCATCCATTTCTCAATCATTTTATTTTTTTATGAATTTACTGAAAAAAATAAAATAAAAGGTCAATTTGGTAAACTACACATTCCATCCAATAAAATGAAAAAACCGATATATTTATAAGTCAATGAATCAGAGAAGACAGTGTGCGTGTCTGAGAGAGAGAGAGAGAGAGAGAGAGAGAGAGAGGAATAATATAAATCGAAAACCAAAAAACCAGAAAAACCATTACACACCTCTACTGTCCCTTACATTACGGCCTATCTCCCTTCCTCCCTCCCATCCCAGCCAGAAACCGCACGCGCACACGTCCAACACCACCAAAAACAACAACAACAAAACGCAAATCTCCGATCTCTCAAACATTTTGCCACTTATGACCACCCTGTCGTCCGGTGGTCCCACCGGTAACTCCGCCAATGCCAGCCCAAGGAACCACTCGGGTCCCACTACAACTAGACGACGCGTTGATGTCGCCCCCTCCGACAGGACCTCTAACTTCTCTGATTATAATCACGAGTTCTCTGACGAAGAAGACAATCTTAACGGCTCTTCCACTTCTGGGGGCCCCCACCTTTATTATCATTATCATAATCATAGCCACCACCACCCCGTTATAAAGTATCTTCTGCTTCGCAGGAAGTTGTTCTTTTTTGTGCCGGAGGCGTGTTTGCTTGGGGTGGAGGACTTGACGGCTACGATTTCACATAGTTTGAGATCCGGCAAGAACATGGGTCGTAAGATATTCGGTGTTTTATTGTTAATGGCGGTTTTGTCGGTTTTTCTGAAGGTTTTGTTTTGGAGTCGAATGGAGGAAAACAGTCATGAAAATAGTAATTTAGTTCTTTTCAGACATTTTAAGGATGACTGGGCGAGGGCTCAACGTTCCATCATCGACCACCACCCTTCCATTTCCACACCCCTTTTCGACAAGCTTCCTCCTGTAAGTCCTTTTTTTATCACTTCCCTTTTGTTTGGTTCCTGGAAAAAAAAAAAAAAAGGAAACTTTACAGCCTATACTTTTCGTGTTTTTCTTTTTATTTTTTATGGATGAAATTTGAATCAACGATTATTAATATAAATCTGAATGTATTTTATGAATCTTTAATTGTATTGTGCCAAGTTTTTTGTTTTTTTTGGAATATATTAATTCTTTAAATTTATATCTAACAATAAGAGTATGAATCTAGAAGTTCGTTGTGTATTTATTTATTTTTCTGTTAAGGGCTGAGTTGAAAATGGGAAAAAAGGGAATATGCGTTGGTGGTGAATTAGGAATGGTATGAACATCTTTTGGTATTCTTTTTGACTCACAAGAAAATGGATGGCAACCAGAGAAGCATTGAATTTTCCAGTAGAGAGGTGGCTTTGACCATTATACTGCGTGTAAATGGGCTGCTTTAATTGGTGTTTGAGATTGTTTTTTTTTTTTAAAGAGATTTATTAAAATAATATATTTTTTATATTAATATATAATTAAAAAAATTAATTTTAAAAAAATAAAAAAATTTCAATGACCGTTAGGGTTTTTTTTTTTGGTCTGACTTGGTCTTTCCATGGCCGTTGTATTCATGATCATGAATTTTTGTCTGTATGCATGAAGAAGCACTGTCTTTTCAATTATCTTGAATGTCTTTTGTTCTTGTTTGCAGCAGACTCCAAAAATTTGGATGAAACCCAATAGCGACAACTTTTACAAGTGTATAGCTCCGGCAAGAAGTCAAACAAGTATGTTCTTAGCTCCTGTATTAAAAACTTATTAGTTAGTACCTTGGCACTTGATGGATTCTTGACTGTTTTTTTTTTTTTTGAAAATTTCAAATTGATCTAGGACCCAGGAAAACAAATGGTTACCTTCTTGTTCATGCGAATGGTGGATTGAATCAAATGAGAACAGGAGTAAGTTTCAATATCCACGACACCCTAACTGATCGAGTTTGATATCTCATAGGAAGCAATTCCAGTTGGTGCAGATTTGCTAATTTTTATTGATGTGCAGATTTGTGATATGGTTGCTGCTGCAAAGTTAATGAATGCAACTCTTGTTCTTCCTTCTCTTGATCGTGAATCGTTTTGGACGGATCCAAGGTATCATTCTATGTAATTCTAACTGGTGTGCAGTGGTCAAAACTTCAACTGGTTATAATGCTGAAACTAAGCAATTTTGCAATCCCTTTCAGCACTTTTAAAGACATTTTTGACTGGAGGCACTTTATGGAAGCATTGAAAGGTGATATTGATATAGTTGAGTATTTGCCACCCCGTTATGCAGGCAAGAAGCCCCTTGAAAGGGCACCTGTTTCGTGGTCAAAGGTCTGAAAACAATATATGCATTTTTCCTTGAATTACCATAAAACCTCCCCTGATATTGGAATCATAGCTTTGGCTGCTTCATTTTCAGGCTAAATACTACAGAGAGGAGATGGCTGCATTGTTGAAGAAGTACAAAGTTATAAGGTTTACCCACAGTGATTCACGGCTGGCTAATAATGGCCTTGCAGCTCACATCCAGAGGCTAAGATGCCGTGCCAATTATGAAGCACTCCGGTATTCAAAGGAGATTGTGGATCTTGGGAAGAAACTGGTTGATAGACTAGGAAATAACAGCGAGCCATATGTTGCTTTGCATTTAAGGTGCGTATCTACTGGTTCTATCAGCTGTCTCTTTACAGGAAAAATGCACTATCTGAACAAGGAAAAAAATAGCAAACTTACCAGCTCAAATGTTGACTAACAGATATGAGAAAGACATGCTTGCATTCACCGGCTGCAGCCACAACCTTACCGCGGAAGAGGCTGATGAGCTAAGGGATATGAGGCATAAAACTCCGCATTGGAAGGAGAAGGAGATTGATAGTGAAGCACGACGGCTCCAAGGTGGATGCCCGATGACTCCTAGAGAAGCAGCTATCTTTCTCAAGGCAATGGGCTATCCATCCTCAACAACTATCTATATAGTTGCAGGGCCGATATATGGAAGTGATAGCATGGCACCCTTCCTTGCAGAGTTCCCAAATGTGTTCTCTCACTCTAATCTAGCAACTGCAGAAGAATTAGAACCTTTCAAGCCGTATCAAAATCGTCTTGCTGCCTTGGATTACATTGTGGCTCTTGAAAGTGATGTCTTTATATATACTTATGATGGAAACATGGCCAAAGCTGTTCAGGGGCATAGGAGGTTTGAAGGATTTCGAAAAACTATAAATCCAGACAAGTAAGATAACAAACTCACTCTTACACATTCACGTTGAATTTTCATCTTTGTTGGAAGTTGCACTTTTAAAATCAATCTAATGATAGAATGCATATGATTCCAGACAAAATTTTGTTGCGCTGATTGATCAATTGGACGAGGGTACCTTATCCTGGGAAGAATTCTCTTCACAGGTTCAAAGCTTACATTCAGACAGGATTGGAGCACCGTACCGGCGGCAGGCTGGCTCATTTCCTAAGGAGGAAGAGAACTTTTATGCAAATCCTCTTCCTGGATGTGTATGCAACAGTTCCCAGGATAAATTTGTGAGCCCTAAACTCGTCCATAAAGTAAAACTAAGGACCAGCGCTGCATTGAATAGACAGGGGTTAAGCTTGAATTTGTAGCTCGTGCAGTGGACTATATGATATTCATCATTACTTGAAACGTGGCAGCGTGGGTGTCTGCATGGAGCAGCTTTTGCCCAGACAGGGGATTGTAGGAGCTGCCGGCAGGGTCAAGAAGTCTTAAGGTTTCTCATGTGACAGGACAGGTATTTCTTTTTCATTAGACAGAGGATCGAACGAGCAAACAAGGGAGAAGCAGAGAGAGTCGGGCATAATTCTTAGGTGAATCATCGCAGTTACACACACATGTGCAGAGAGATAATTTTGCCAGTTACAGATTATTTTTTTCTTCCATTTATTGATTATTTATTCCCTTATACAAAATTAGATTTTGATTTATCCTTCTTGGCGATCAAATTCAGCTGTCAAATCAGGCATCGTTGTAAATTGGATGTGATAAATATTACTCATGAAATAAAATTATTCGGAATGTTCATAGCAATGCTGAGGAATGTGAAATTTTTTTATGCTTTTCAAGGAGAAATAGTGATATTCTATCAGTTATAAATTTTTCAGAGAGTAACTCCACATTCACACAACAATTTCGCAGAAAAGCCTCTAGCAATCTTTATTGTTTCGCTTTACTTTCTTTGTTTTTTTTTTTTTAATCTCCTTTGTTTTTTTTTAATTCTTTCTTAAAATCAATCAGCTATATTAATATTAGAAGTATCAAGATAGTCATGGGTAAGCCCTGCAAAGCATCTAAGAAATTAGGGTAAGTCCTGCCCCTGCAAAGCATCTAAGAAATTAGGGTTAGAGAGAAAGTAATCAGAAAATGCTTCATGATTAAAAAAAATGGCAAACCCTAATTTAGCTCAGGGTAAGCACCGCAAAGCATCAAATAAAACATTATTTAATTTTTAGCAACCGATTTGACATAGGAGAGCACCTCCAAAAATGCAATTATGCGAGGACATTGAGGCATAAAGCTATATTTGGTCCGCTAAAAAGGCCAAAAAAGAAGCCATCTACCCATCATTGTTTTTTCTCTTATTATTTTTTCCCCTCATATTTCATTAGTTGACGGTGATGGGTTTTTTTTTTTTTACAACTTTTGCTTTTTGGATTTTGATTTTTTAACTTACTTCATGTGTTTGGTTTTTTTAATGGTGCGATAAGAATCAACAAGTATTACCAAATGATTGATTCATTATAGATATTGATTGGACCTATTACAAGATCTAAAACTAAAAAGATAAAAAAAAAACTTATAAGTCAAGGTGTTTGGGTTAAAAAGTTGCAAATCTGCCACATTGAACATTCCTATAGTTTTTAGAACATGTTTGAAGTTTCAAGTGGAATTTTACCATGATTTTAATTGGGCTAGAAACTACACATCTGTAGATTTTTCATCTTATATAGTAGTAGGTCCAATAAATCACCTAGATGAGAGAAAACGACGTGTTTGAAATTAAACTTGAAATCTACCAGCAAATAAGGAAAGTAAAAATATAATTGTTTTTCATATGATTTGTGGATCCTTATAAGATAATGATTTAATTATATATGAAAATTTTATTTTGAAAGGATTTTTTTAAAAAAAAGATCAATTAGGCAAAAAAATTTCTTTTGCAAGAATTCTTTATGTAGTAACAATCCTTATTATTCAAGGAAATAAGAGGCAACTTTGAGCTTTTTTCCTAATGAACATCTTTACACTAAAAAACATAAAATTTGATAAAACTATTAGATCAAGTTTTATAAGCCTAAAACTGAAAAAACCAAACCAAATCCAAACCGAAAAAAAAAGCCACATTGGAAAAAAACTGAGCAAAACCAGAAAAAACCGAGCCAAATTGATTTGAGCCGGTTTTTTTCCTAAAAAACCGAACCAAAACCGGTCGGTTTGAACCGGTTTCGGTTCGGTTATTTTTTTTTTAAATTTCGGTTTGGTTATTTTTTTTTATAAAAACCGAACCAAACAAAAAATAATCACATTTAATTAGGATTAATTGAAATAAATAAGTTTAGTTTTGATTCGGGAAGAATAAAAAAATAAGAACTCATAGATATAAAAAGTAGGTTCAATCTTCATAGTGAATCACGGGGATAATTAATCCCAATTGAAATACTTGAATTTGGAATGATTTGATCGCGTGATGAGAATATAGCTTAGGTATGAGTTAGTTTATATTGCATGGAAAAAATTCAACTAGAAACCCATGATTTCGTAGTGCAATGTTCGGTCAAACAAAGGAGGAATGAAGAGATAAAGCAAATTTAAGTAGTAAGAGGAAATGAAATAAAACAAATGAATAATGTGCCATGAAATGAAACTAAAAGAAAAGTTTCATGAAAAGATCAAAAGCATGACATTAGGACCAATTAAACCTGAGATATTGGCCTAGGAATAGAAAAATAAAAGAATTTATGTTCATAATGAATTGATGAGAATAAATGGAAATTTAGGGTTACGTAATAATAATTGAGATGCAACTTAAAAGGTGAAAGGATTAAAGTATTTGACAAGTATATGAAAAATACAAAATTTCATAGACTTAAAATGAAAAATGAATGGAAATTTGAAAATAAGACCTTTGTGTTTTTCATGGTGTATATATTTGTTTTGTATTTTGTGCTCAATTTGCCACTTGAATTGTTTGGTTATTGAGTTTTTTTTTTTTCCCATGTTTATCTGTAGAATAAAATTAGAATTCTCAATACCTTGTACAAAATTTAACCGTGAGGGTTAAGTCTCAATGTAAGAAAGTTTTCTAGGGTTAGAAACAACTTTTGTCATTCATCTCTTACAAGTTTATGAAATGTGTGTGAAAAAAAAAAAAAAAACTATTGAGAAATTATAAAAAATAATGATGTAGATTCTTTAAGATATTGCATTTGGTATAGAAGATGTTATGTTTGACAAGTAAAGGAATTGATTTGAGTTTTTAGCATAACCCAAAAAAAGGAATTGAAAATAAAAATATTTTCCAAATCTAAAATATGAAAGAAAATCAAATCCTCCTTGATTAAGATTATAGTAGCTTTGATTAAATTTTTTCTTTCTTTCTCATTTAGATCTTGTTTAGAACAGCAGCCCAAACAGAAATTGATCAAAATTTATTTTTTTTGCTTGATTTTTTTGTTTTTGTTTTTAAATCGTTTTTGATGTGTTGATGTTAAGAATAAATTTTAAAAAATAAAAAATATATTATTTTGATATATTTCTAAACAAAAAAATACTTTAAAAAACAACCAATATTGTATTTCTAAACATTCCCTAAAAGGTGTATCATAATTGTAAGATGGGTTTTTGATGTATCGTTATGTTTGTGTTCATCCTATCTCATCATTTTGTTTCTGCATGCAGCCAACATTTAAATTCTCTTGTCATTGGTCCTAAACCCTTAAGTTTCGGTTTCCAGCTTGTTTCTGCTTTTCCTCTGCTGCAGCTATCCAAGTAGATGTGTGCTGCATCAATGAACTTAAAAATTTGTTTTGGTGCCATGCTTCATGCTTTTTTAATAAAGACTATGCAGCCTAGGCCATGACCCTCACAAAACCTACAGAAATATCACTACTTCCTTTGACAAATATGCTTTTCGTCTTGCACATTTTATGCACACTTTTTTCTCTGGGTAGCTTTCTGACTGCTTCTATTTCTTAGCACAAGGACCATTGTTGAGGCCAATTTGCTGCACATACCATATCCGACCTTGCAGTATAGCGCAGGCAACAAAGCTAGTGTGTGTGTGTGTGTGTGTGTGTGAGAGAGAGAGAGAGAGAGAGAGAGATTCAAGTCAATGTGATACTAAATCAATAGGAGGGTAGTTGTCTAGCTACTACTTGGAGTATCTTTTGTAGAAGTGCCTGTCACAAACTGAACGTGCAAGTATGGTATAGAAACAAGTTGTGCTGGATAATTATTATTATTATTAAGAAGTTTAACCCTTTGTATTTTCCAAATTCAAGATTGTCATCTCATAATTTGATTATTATATTTTCAATTTCTAAATTTGACCTCTTGGATTATGGCACTGGTCAAGGGTACCAAGAATTAGGATTGCAAATAGAAATAATCTTTTTCGGAGTACTAAATTGGCGTCCTCCAATTTAGAGCTTGTCTTCCGTATTCATCTATCTCCTCTAAGAAAGTAATCGCATAAATCAAACATTGCAAACAAGTTAACTGTCAGAAGAGAGTGATTGTTTTAATAACACAGAGAAAGAGGGATCTTTACCAGAATAATGTTGTACAATGCATTCCTCTGCTACAGTTGGCACATTCTCAAACATCCAACAATCATAGCACCTCAGGTATGTAACGAAGAAGAAGCAGATTCTGACCAAAAAGTTCTTTTTAAGTGCCAGTCCGCTCTCTTTCGAGACAAATCCTGTAACTTAAGAAACTTAAGAAGACAATCCTGAGGTGAAGCCAAACCACAGATACTTTGACGTACAACCTACCACATTGAAGGTACATAAACCTGCTCTTTCAGGTTTTGTGTTGCACTTTCAGTTGGAAAACCTCTTACTGCACCTATTGTCCATTGCGATATAATTCCCGCTGCAACTGCAAAACGAAGCTGCCTTTCGCAAACATCTTGATCTTCAAACATCTCAGGGCAAGTAGTAAGCTTTCTCATAAGAGCAGCCACAATAGCATCACCAGATCCAGTCCTATCACAAGTGAATGGGGTTATTAGCACATCTTCGGTTCCAGTCACTTTACCATCAAACTTAGGGCCATAATAATGAATCTCAAGTGTTCCATCAGTCACAAACAAAAACTTAAGTCCATCATGCCACAACGGAGCGATTTCCTCACGAGTGTAATGATAACAGTCTCGCCAATTCTTGGTTTGCTCATAACTTTCAGCATAGTATTGTGGGCTGCAATTCCTTTTCCTCTCATAACACTCTTCATCCAAGAGAAATTCCAGCTCTGTTCGTGAAACCTCAATAAAATCCGCTTCCTTCATTGCTTTCTTGATAACTTCCCTTGTCTCGTTGCGTGATTTCCACAAAGGCAGTGGCAAATTCAAATCATAAAATATAAGCCCTCCAGACTTCTTAGAAAGTCTAATTGCTTCAAAAAGTGTCGATTGCAGGGAAGGTGATGTTAGGGCTTCTGAATTGAAATGGAACATCCTCGCCTGCATTGGATACATCAGAAAATAAATTACTTGTTGACGAGTCACAAATTCAGTCCCCACTAGGCATATTCAAATACCTTTTCTTCTCTCTTTTTTTTCATGAACAAAGGGATACCTTATATGAGAAGGTAGCATTGCGCAATCCATTTCTAATATCCCTTCATTCATCTAGTTATCAAAACAGGGAAGCTAGTAACATCTTTGTACATATGCTAGCTAACGCAGCCGCAGAGCTACTCACATGATTACACACACACACACACACACACACACACACACACACAATCATATCTAATTCAATTCACATTTGTGCAAATTTTCCGATTATATTAACAAAGTGGCAATCAAGAACCCATTTAGCTAGCTAAACCTCAGCAAAACAGAACAAAACGAAACAAAGAAGAGCAAATTTTAGCATCTGTTTTACCTCTTTAAGCACAGAGAGGTTCAATTCAGAGCTAAGCAATGAATCCTCAGCAGCCTCCTTAACCATCTCCATCCTCATTTTCCCATCATCACCAAACTTAACCTTCATAAAACTACACGCCGTTTTCACGTTCTCATCAAACTTCACCGCCCGCGTCTGCACTCTCTCCTTATTCATCATCAACACCAACTCCTCTCCCAACTCATCATCCCCAACTTTCCCAATAACCGCCGCCCTCCCACCAAGCCTCGCATGCGCTATTGCCACATTGGACACTGGCCCACCTGGAGCCCTCGCAAACTCAGGTGGGTCCCATTGCAACATCTTCCACTGCGAATACATATCCTGGTGCATAGGATTATCGTGTACCCTCACCGTAGGTACAAATTCCTTCTGCACCGCACCAAAACAGCAAACCAACGGCGGATACTCGTAAGGAAAATCAATCCCATCATCATAATCTTCACCGTCCAACAGTTCCGTATCACTAACACTCCCATTTTCAGCTTCAGTTTTCTTTGAACGTTTGGTGGTGGTCCTCTTAGTTGCTGTATCAGTAGTGGGAGCTGTAGTGGGTTTCTTTTTCCGGCCACGGCGGGAAGGAGTTGGGGCGTCAACAGCCCCATTTGTGGCAGACGCTTTTGGTGGGTTTAGCTTGATTAATGGAGGGTACTTAGCACTATTATGAAAAAAAGGTGGTGGTTTAGGTTTTGGAAATTGTGGGGTTGAGGGATTGTAGTGTGGAAGTAGAAGAAAACAAGCCATGGTGGTGGGTTTAGCGGCTCAATGGTTTTGTTTTTTATTTTTTTCAGGGTTTATCCATTTTTGTCTCCGAAATTCTATCGGGTCGTAAATCAACTAATTCGGGTCGGGCACTGATTTTTCCGGATCCTTTATCCAACGGCTTGTAAGGCTACCGGATATGTAAGCAAGAGCATAGGTTACCGTACGATTGAAAAAGTTTTTTTTTTTTTTGGAAAGCCTCGTAAAAGTCCCCAGCCTTTAGGGGTAGAATAGATTAGGTCCTCAACTCTTTTTGTTTTCCTCTCTCTGTGTGTGTCTTGGCTGGGTCTCTAATGTATTAATAAATTCTCCATAGATCCTTCCATCATTTTCAATTAATAAAAACATTAAATAAAACTCACATAATTTCTTTTTTTTCTTAAAAAAACCCGTTAAATTCTCTAAAGTTCTCATTTTAAACCTTGTGATAAACCGAATTGTATAAAAAAATTTCAAATTTCTATATTTTATATATATATATATATATATATATATATATATAACAGAATTTAAAGGTTTGTAATTGATCACAAGTCTAGGTGTTTCTCTTTCAATTTAAGAGTTTTTATTTACATAAAAGGTTGCATACGACCAAGGTGATCGGAACTTTTAGATAAGATCTTTAGACTCGAAATCTTGGATTTCAAGTCTCCAATATTGTTTTATTATTCTATCATATATAAAAAATCTTTAATTGTCAACACATGTAGTAATATATGTTCAATTATTTATTTAATTTTAATTAGAGGATGTGAATTGAAACCTCTTATATCTTCAGGATAAATATTATTAAATTTTTTGGTTCTTAATTGAGGGAAGAGAAATTATGTGAATAATTTCCAATATTATTAACTTAAAAAAGTAATAGAGGAGTCTAATTAAGAATTCATTAACTTATTAGGGATCTAATTGAGATAAAAAGAATAGGCTGGGTATCTAATAAAAAATAAACTTATAGGTTGGGGACTTCATTTATTTTTCTATTTTTTGAGGTTTGCCGTCTTTGGTGTGATGACCAATGAGAATTGAAGAATCAAAGGAAGTCGGAGATTCCTAGTTATTTCCTTCGTGGGTTTGTCTGTCGAAGAAGAAAAGAATCTTTATGTTTTTATTTTTTCAGCTGCTGCTCTGTGTTCATCATTTTCGTTGATAGTATCTGGAAGAAAGAGCCGTTTGGGTTAAAAGGTGAAGAATCTCTCTCTCTCCCTCCCTCCCTCCCTCTCCATCTATCTATTTATTGTTCTGAACACAAACAAAAACAGCTCTGTTTTGGGTTAAAAGGCACCGATTGGTAATCGTTTTGGGTTCTGAAATCTCTCTCTCCCCCTTTTGTTTTCTTGTTTTAGCTTCGATGAGATTAAAGCTTATAGTCTATTCCGAGTAAATAACTGAAACAGCTCCATGAGATACTAGCGTCTAATAATTTGATCAAAGTTGGGATATTTATCAGAAATTGTGATTAAGATGGTTTTTTTTTTTGCATCTTGTTGTAAATTAGTATATTTCTGAAGCTGTTGATTGAAATCTTACATGTACTTGAGTGGAATTTAGATTGCTTTAGCTCAGGGAAGCAAAGAAAAGAAGATGGTTTTCGCACATACGCTTGTGTTATTTGCAGAGTGATAGGCACTGTGAGTTTTGCCACATGAATTTTATTGGAAAACAAGCAGAAGATACATAAACTCATCATACTTGTTTGATGCTATTGCTGGGAATCAAATTTATGTTTGCCCCACAAGTGTATTTAGGATAAACCTGTGTAATCATAGCAGCTAAAATGTGTTTGTCCTGAAAATTAGAAAATGAACCTTGGTATCTTGCAGATGATAGGTTTCTGGACTTCTCTGGAAGGTATTCTGCTTTTCGCAAATGCATTAGCCATACTGAATGAAGATAGGTTCCTTGCTCCAAGGGGATGGACACTGGCAGAACTCCAAGGAAGCACAAGAAATTCACTCAAGGGGCAGATTATTGGGCTCGTACATGCTTGCCAATTTATGAGACTACCCCTTATACTTCTAAACATCATCGTTATCATATTGAAGCTGGTCCCTGTTTGAGGTTGAGGAAGAAAATAGTTCATAGCTTGGAAAGTCTCGTGTTTGTATAAGGAAGTATGACAGTCTCGTTCTTTCCCCCTCAAGGGTTGTGCTGTGCACACCAAAGTCTCAGAGTTTTTTTTTTTTTTTTTTCTGTACAACAGAACAGTAGCTGTTTCTCTAGTGACTTATCTGTCACCTCTTTTGTATCTTTCATCCCTGGCTGTTTTTGTCCATCTACTCGTTAACCTCAATGAAATTACTAAACTAAAGTGTTACATTTAAGATCACTTGAAGGAGACAGGATGAAATGGATGTTCTTTTGAATCAGGAGTCAGCGTTGTCTAGGGATGATGGCAGTCTTAGCAGTGGTCATCATCTTACAAACCAATGGTAATAGATAGAAGGAACAGGTAATTTATTACCACTGCTTTCAGCTTTCAAGTGTCAATGAAGTATAAATGTGAAGCAGATTGGCTGTAATATGGATACTGACAAGTAGGATCGATCCTGCCTGGAACTTGTTAGTTTAAATCATCCATCCCTTAAAAGGACTAGCTAGCATTACATCGTTTGAGGAATAACGTGTAATCATCAGGAAAAGAAAGGAAGAAAGTGAAATTGCCCAGAGAAATGGTTGCTGCTAGACATAGCAGTAGAAAACACAAATTCAAACATCGAAATAGATTAAAGCAATCTAATTTGTCTTATGGATAACAACATCCATTATTTATCTGGAATAACTTTTCCTATAAAACATTAACAGGAGGACTTGAATCAATTGACATTAGAACCCTTACAACCACCATATCTTAGTGCTCACTCAATTGGGATCATAACCTCATTAGTCCTCAAAGGAGGCAAAGTCCAGGGTGGATTATACCTTGCCAGCAAAAATTCTCCAATCACCTTAAGCCCATCTCTCTCCAAGCTCTTCTTCAGCTTCTCCACTCTTTCTGCCACCGCCTGCTCGGTTGCCACACCTCCAAACTTTACCACCCCATATTTCCTCACCCCTTCTTCCCTTATCACAACCCTCTCATCCACAGGCTTGGGTGCCTCCTCTGCCTTCTTATACTTAGCAGGCAACACAAACTGCATCGTCACCATCTTTTCCCCCTCTCCACTACCCTCTTTAGTCACAACAGGAGCTGTCATCGCAATCTTTTCACTTCCACCACCAGTTTTAGTTATAACTGGAGCTGTCATGGCTATCTTTTCAGGCTTGGTGTTCTGTGGATAGCCCAAGGCACCAATATAATTAGCCAAAACCATGAACCCACCATCTTTCTTCCCATCGAATTGAGATGGATCATATGTGACTTCTGCAAGGACTGATGGAGCATATTTGCGGATTTCGTAATCATTTGAGGATTGAATCACTTCATATTCTGGAGTTTCTACAGTAATCCTTCCAAGAACCATTCCCATTTCAAGGAGCTAAGCTAAAACTATCGGGTTGTGAGAAACAAGACCTGAGTAATAAAGATCAGGGAGGACGTGGTAGTTTTTGTAGGGTTTAGCAAAGCAGCTTCCCATATAAAGTAGTGGATTGTTCGTGGTACCTGTGATTGGGACTGGATGATGTTGCTTGGAGAAGGGGGTCAGATCTTTGGTTTGGAATGATTTAGTGGAGAGAATTTGAGGATGCGTTTGTGGACAATATTTGTCCACCATTTCAAGAGAGGAGGAGCTTACCATTTCACATTGGCAACGATTCACCGCTCATGTTAAGGTGGAGGCAGAGTTTCCACGTAGCTACAAGAGTGTTTTTGGTAGGTTTTTTTTTTATTGTTGTTTTAAAAAATATAAGTTTTAAAAACTATTCATTTCATCATACGGTACACTTCAGGCATGATTTCAAATTAATTTCTAACACATAAAAAAACAAAAAGGTGGTGATTTATTAATATATTTTTTGATATCATAAAAATAAAATATTAAAAGAAAAAAAATCATAAATAGATAATTTTTATGCGGATGTATGAAGAAATATAGACTGTAAATTTGAGAAAAAACATATAAACACTTTAGAATTAAAAAATAGATGTTTTATTCAGAAGATATGCTTTAAAAAATCAAACATATTAAGTTTATATATAATTATTTAAAAAGCAATTATTAATATTACTAGAAGCTTTAATATTATTTGAAAATTAAGAAATATTAGATAATTATTTAAATATCATTATAATAAATTTATTTAAAATGAATTTTATTATAAAATGTAAAAAACTATAAGATTATAATACATTTAAGGGCCATTTATAAAAGGTTAAGGCATGTCAAGGATGCAAAGTTGGGCTTGTCCCCCTAGAATTATAAAGCCCAAGCATGATTGGACCTTGCAAACCAAGCTCAATAGGCTTTGATTTTTCAAAAACTTTCTTTTATATATATATATATATATATATATATATATATATATATATATATTAAATGCTAAAACTTAAATTTCAATATTTGTTGACCCAAAAACATGAGAAAATATATCATATGGATCTCTAAAACCTCATTCTTAACCATCAAACACTTTTAATTGGATAAAAAAACTCAAAACCAAATCAAATTAAAAAAAAATGATTCTTGATATACCTTTTCAAGCATTATCGAAAATAGAAACCATCTTCATTGATTTTTTCTTTTAAAGACACATCCAAAGATATCAAAATCGTAATTATTCATGGAAAAAATTTAGTCATTCAAGAGCTTTCTTTCTCTCTTTGTCTTTTTTTTTTTTATGATGATTTTCTCTCTCTTCTCTAGACATCTAATGACTGAAACATAAAAAATAAATTTAAAGACCGAAATGTAAAAATCCTATAGAATAGGGACTAGATATAAAAAGTGAAACTTGAGGGACCAAATTGAACATTTTTGTTGTAAGTAGGATAAGGTTCTGTTATTTACAATGTAAATAATGCTCTATGGTATTTTTATTTTTATTTTAAGAACAACCTAAAATTTATTGTTGTAAAATTAATCTTTAATTTTTTTATGAAATATTCAACAACACATCGAGCATGCGAGAGCACGCAAATCACAATAGAAAAAAAATGGCTAATCAACAACGAGTGTTTTAATTTCTTTGGTAATTATATTAGAGCTGTTTATCTCATATTCATCAAGTTAAGTTTAGTAAACTATAATTTTTATTAGAGAAGTTATGAATTAGTCCCTCTGATTATTTCAAAACAAATTGAATAGTCCTTCTAGTTTTAAAAACTAATTAGTTAATTCATTGAACAGTGTTGACCATGGTTAATTTAATATTGTTGTTCAAGAAAATCTTCTCTAATTAATCTTTTCATATTATCTATTTTTTATTTGCTTTTATATCTCTTAAAATAGAAAAACAAAATAAATTGAACAAGAACATGAAATCAGAAAAAATAATCTAGTTCTAAATAGATTTTAAAATATAGGAATTAATTAATCATTTTCCAAATAGAAGAACTAATTTATAATTTACTTTTTCTTATATTGTTTTCACGGGAAATGAATTTTATTGTTTTTATGGATCATATCAATTTTAATATAATTGCCAGACTCAGTTTAAATGGATGTAGTGTGGAGTTATTCATCTGATAAATAATCTGTTGATCAACCATTCGTTTCTTAATTAATATCCTATTTGTTGTTCATTTTCTTTCCAATAAATAGAAACTATAATTAGAGGCAAAAAAAAAAAAAAAAGGGTTAAACCTATAAAACAACTCTTCATTGGTCTGGTCTAGTCAAACTAAAAAACTATTTGGTTTTTAGATAATAGTTGGAGCTACATAATTCTCTTTTAAATATTTCTTGTTTTCGTAGAAAGCTAAAAAATAGACCTAAAATTCTTGATGGGAGAAAAAAGGACAAAACGATTTGAGTAAGAGATGACAACCTTCAAGATGCCAATTCCTTCAATTTACGAAACTCTTGAGTGATGTTAAACATATCTCATATAATTTCTTTTGGTTTGATTATGAAATAAAATCTTTTTTATAGGATTTATGATGTAGCCTAATAATGATTATACTAATATTTATGTGATTGAATTAATTTAGTTTTTGTTGAGTATCTCTTAAATGATTGATCAATATTTACATGATTAGGAAATTAATTAAAGACTAAAAAGTGATAAATGTTCGGTCAATGTTTGAGATACCATAAGAAATTAATAGGAAAGAGATATCTATGCCTTATGTAATCGTTAGAGTTTCGTCGTTCTTAATAAATTTTGATAGGTTTAGAATTTTTTTCAATGATATCGAAAATTGCTTGTTAAGATATTTTATTAACGCTTGAGAAAGATTGATGAGTAGATTAGAGAAACTTGATTGTCAATGATAAGAAATATAATAATTAATTAGATCAATTATGGTGAATAAAAAATCCTAAAACATTATCATCTTGATTTTGACTTTGTTGTTTAATTTAGTTTTTGTTGTTTTATAGGATGATAAATCACTTTTATTTAGTTTATCAAATAGATTATAATTTAACTAATTTTGGTACTTGTTAGTAATTTTTAAATTCTTGTGGAATGATATTCTTACTCATTCACTTATTATTATTTGTTATAATTCACGCATTTGCAATTTCAACCAACACTCACGTCACTTTTTGTTAAGTCTCCTATTTTTTAAGACCAATATCAACATTTAAAATAAATCGTGAATAAACTCAGAATATTATAACATAGAACAAATTTAGAAAAACACAAGCAACAATAACCTTTCATGTGAAAGGATACGATAAGGGTGATGTCTGCCTTCTCTTATTCATAACTAACTCATTACCTAAATCTTTATAGCTAATGTTAATTTTAGAATTTCTACTTTCTTTTAATTACTTGGTAACGACTCTAATTCTTTTACTTCCCCTATATTTTTCCATTTCCTATTTAGTCCCGCGATGCCATCCATATTGTGATATCTACCGTTTTCTATAAATAATCAATCAACTTTATCTTCCATTCAAATTTTTTCATGGTAATGAATAACTTAGAATAACATCTAAGATGTTAAATCTAGCCTTCAATACACCAAAACACCTTCCAATGATATTCTGTAATGATGAATGCTTAAAAAGTTAATATTTTCTTTTATTCATGAAATTCATTAAGATGGTACTATTCATTACAATATGAGCTAAAAAACATGAACGTTAGGATAGCCAATGTCAATGACATAATAATGATCTACAATTGAGTAACACACAATATCTTAAAAGAAAGTAATTATATAAATGTTGTATATACTCATTTACCACCACTTGGCATAGAAAAATTATTTCCTTTCGAAGATAATGCATCATAAATACACATGAATTATTAGTTGTTCCTTCCCATCTAGTATAGATAAATATGAACATCTAATAATGAAGGGTATAACTCAATTGATCAGATTCTAGATTTACTCTCTAGAAGTCATCAATTCGAGTTCTAGAAACCTCAGGGTCACTGGAGACTTACATAGTCGTTAACTTTAATATTCATAAAATTAATCGAGGTACAAATAAATTAGCCCAAACACTCACGTTAATAATAATTAAAAAAAAAAAAACATCATAGCATGAGAACATGCTGCCACAACATTTTGTTTCACAAGCGAAGCTCTTTTTTCAAAAAAAAAAAAAATTTATTTCGATGTAAGAAATCAAGCTGCATCAACATCATGAGTTCCTGTCAAATGCACCTATGCATTTTTATTTTAAAAAATATCATTTTAGATATACATATATTTAAATAATCTAGAATTACATGCTTATGATTATTTAAAAGAATTAGCATACCTCAAACTTTGACTTTATTGATTAACGTCAAAAAAAAAAAAAAAAAACACCATTATACCATACATGGCAATGGCATGATCCAGCTCAAATAACGTTGCAAAAATTACAGCACATTTTCACTAATTCAAAACCAAACCCATTATTCCCAACAGTTAGATCAATCTTGCTATAAAAATCCCCCCCTCCTCTCTGCATTCTCAAATTCTCTCTTCTCCTCCTTTCCTTTTTTTGTTCCTGATTTTTTGTTTCAGTTTCTTCAAAATGCGTGAGATTCTTCACATCCAAGGAGGCCAATGTGGCAATCAAATTGGTGCAAAGTTCTGGGAGGTGGTATGTGCAGAACATGGGATTGATGCAACAGGAAAATACAATGGAGATTCTGAGCTGCAGCTTGAAAGGATCAATGTTTATTACAATGAGGCAAGTGGTGGCAGGTTTGTCCCAAGGGCTGTCCTAATGGACCTTGAACCTGGTACCATGGACAGTGTCAGGTCAGGTCCTTATGGTCAGATTTTCAGACCTGATAATTTTGTTTTCGGACAATCTGGTGCTGGAAACAACTGGGCTAAAGGCCATTACACCGAGGGTGCTGAGATGATTGATTCTGTCCTCGATGTTGTCCGAAAAGAAGCAGAGAATTGTGATTGCTTGCAGGGTTAGTATTTTTTTTATTTTTGGAATGTAAATTTTGTTTTGGTTCTGTTGTTAATGTGGATTTGCATGCAGGATTTCAGGTGTGCCATTCACTAGGAGGAGGAACCGGATCTGGTATGGGCACTCTATTGATATCGAAGATCAGAGAGGAATACCCTGATCGGATGATGCTTACGTTCTCTGTGTTTCCTTCTCCTAAGGTTTCTGATACAGTTGTTGAGCCTTATAATGCAACCCTTTCTGTGCATCAGCTTGTTGAAAATGCAGATGAATGCATGGTCCTTGATAATGAAGCTCTCCACAACATCTGCTTCCGTACCCTCAAACTCACCTCGCCAAGCTGTAAGAATTTTGATTTTCATATATTCTTAGACCTGGATTTTTTTTTTTATTTCTTTATGTTTGATTTCATGCTTCTTTGAGGTGCAGTTGGTGATCTAAATCATTTGATCTCTGCTACCATGTCCGGGGTCACATGTTGCTTGAGATTTCCTGGACAGCTTAACTCTGACCTGAGAAAGCTTGCTGTGAATCTGATCCCTTTCCCTCGGCTACATTTCTTCATGGTGGGTTTTGCTCCTCTGACCTCACGTGGTTCACAACAATACAGCACCTTGTCCGTCCCAGAGCTCACCCAGCAAATGTGGGATGCCAAGAACATGATGTGCGCAGCAGACCCACGCCGCGGTCGGTATTTGACAGCCTCGGCAATGTTCAGGGGCAAAATGAGTACCAAGGAAGTGGATGAGCAGATGATCAATGTTCAAAACAAGAACTCATCATACTTTGTTGAATGGATCCCACACAATGTCAAATCAACTGTTTGTGATATTCCTCCCACAGGCCTAAAAATGGCATCGACATTCATTGGAAACTCCACGTCAATTCAGGAAATGTTCCGTCGCGTGAGTGAGCAGTTTACTGCCATGTTTAGGAGGAAGGCTTTCTTGCATTGGTACACTGGGGAAGGAATGGATGAGATGGAGTTCACAGAGGCAGAGAGCAACATGAATGACTTGGTGTCCGAGTATCAGCAGTACCAAGATGCCACAACTTACGAGGACTGTGAGGATGAAGAGGAGGAACTCCATGACATGTGATCTTGTTCTATGTTACCATGTTGAATGAGAATGCTTGGAATTGGGTTGTGAATGAGGTAGTGGATGTTGAAAGAAATGCAAGCCAACGTTCTGTAGTCAGTCTCTGGCAACAGAAGGGATGATTCCAGGCAGAAGTAGGCCTTATTATTGAGATTCCACACACACACACATATATATATAAATGTTTCTTTCTTTCTTGGATTTTGAGAAGTGAACAAGGATTATCAAATAAGTACTCTTATACGTGTATAAAAATTCATTAGAGATGATAATCTAGCATGAATATCTTCTTCTCTTCAACAAGCTGTTGCATTCTAATTATTTATTATCACTACTTTCCCCCCAAAATTAACTACAGAATGTCTGTCCCACGAGTGGTTCAATTATTGAAGGATTTGAATCCTTCAATATTACTTCAAAATTTGAAGTGGTAGTCTCGCATACTACTTCAAATTCAACAGCTGTTGACCATGCATCTCTTCAAAAGGTTTCTATTACACTTCCCATATATATTGAACTTTCTTCTTCACCACGACGCATGTTGACCAGATCACAAACAAACTCTTTGAAACCTAAGACTTCATTTGTTGGTGTAATAAAATATCCTCTTCAAGGCTCTCCTTGCAGAGAAAGGCTCTATTATTGAACCATCTTATTTCAAGGTTTTGTTCATCCGAATTTTCATTAGATATATAATGGCAATATTACTTCATGTGTGCCACCTCAAAAAGACCTTGTATGGTCTTCATCAAGCTCCAAGAGCATAGTTATCTCACCCTAGTGACATAGTTTTGAAACCCGGCCCGGCCCGGCGGGTCGACCCGAGACTGGAACCGGGCCAGGTTGAAGAAAAAATAGGGTAAGGAAAAACCCGGGGTGAACTGGAAAGACCCGGTTAAAAACTCAGTTGTAACCCGTTAATTTTTGTTTTTTTACTAAAACGACGTCGTTTTGATTTAAAAAAAAAAAATTAACCCGGGCGACCCGGTCAAAACCCGGAACTCGGATCTTAGACCGGGCCGGATTTAAAAACTATGCTTAGTGAATCTTTACAATCTTATGGTTTTTAGGTTTCCAAGGCAAATACTTCACTGTACACTCTTCCTGATGATGACCTGCATTTACTTGTCTTGATTATGTTAATGATATTATCATTACTGGTTCAAATTACAATGTTATTGCTCGAATTATTTATTCATTGTCTATAACTTGATTTTCCTGTCAAAAATTTGGGTCACTTATCATTCTCTCTTAGAATGGAAACTACATAAGATGGTAGAGATTATGGGTGAACATTTTCGATTCTATCCCGCTTTCACCTAAAATAAATAGCAAAAACAATTTTAAAAAAAATTTAAAAAAATCAAATTAAAACTGATTCAAGCGGACTAATTTTAGTTTAATTTGGTTTAGTTAATTAAAAGGAAAAGCAAGAAAAAACCGATTTAAGTTTTTGGCCTTTTTTGGGCGCTATTTTATGGCTTTTGAGATTATTATGGGCTTTTAAAAGCATTGTAATTGACATAAAAAAAAAAAAAAACGTATCCTTATTGCCCAATTTTTCTTTACTGTGGAATTCTAGTTCTAGGATAAATATCTCTTAAAGCGCCTAATGATTTTCTCAAACCAGAGCCATCCATTTTGTTGATCTTGACAAAAGTTGCTAGCATCAGATCTAATCAATCAAAAAATATATATATACAGCATATAGCATGAAAAATAACTATTCCTCATCTTACTACAAAACCCACCAAGACCTTAGTTTTGGATAAGCATTAAATTATACTGTTGAATTTACTTACCATCTTCATCATCAGCAGCAGAATAGAAAGCCTTCAACCTTTCAACCAACTTGGCCTTTCTTTACTCGTAGATTAACTTTTTCAAGTTGTATCAGAAAAAATCAAAACTAAAAAGCAAATTTCATTAAATAAAATTCATCAATAGAAATATTCAGAACATTTCCAATGAGTCCGTATCCCTACAAGTATCCTAGTAAGCAAACAAAAAAAAAAGGAAGAACACATGGTTTATTACATAAGAACAAACACACCAAAAACATAAATGGAGAGCAAACACTCTAAAAATAGGCAATGTCGTGATGACATGTAGATATTATTGTTGGACTAGACAAACATGCCTTAAATCTCTAGATTTATTCCCAAATTAGTGACTTTGATAGATCATCCATTGGATCACATCATATTATAAAAAAATTATGATTCCCATTGGTGCAAGCTCTTGTAGAACTTTGATGTGGAAGCCTATTCTCCATAATATCAGTGCTAGGTTGGCTTCGTGGAAAGGCAGACTATTATCTATTGGGGGTAGATTGTGCTTAATCAAATCTGTCTTAGGTAATTTGCTCATATACTTTCTCTCTTTATTCCCTATGCCTACAGCAATTGCATCATCCATTGAAAAGAAATTCAGATCTTTTTTATGGTCCGGAAAAGAGGGAGGTAAGAACATATGCAATGTTAGATGGTCAATTATTTCTCTGGCAAAAAATGATGGTGGTCTTGGGATCGGATCTCTAAGGGACAAAAACAAAGCCCTGATGTTCAAATGGCTATGGAGGTTTGGTTCGAAGGAGTCGAGCATGTGGAAGGATGTGATTAACAACATATACAACACTAAATGCTCCTCAATTATTCCGAAATATCCTATTGCAGGAACTGGAAGTACTTGGTCTCGTATTGTTAATCATTGTGTTACAGATATTAGATTGCAAGACATTGTGAAACATCAATCTGTGATGCTAGTTGGAAATGGCAAGAGGATTAAATTCTGGCTTGATGATTGGACAACTACTGGTAGCCTGGCAGATCAGTTTCCTGCCCTGTTCCGGTTAACTAATGATAAAGAAGCAAGCCTTGATAAGATGGGGATATGGGATGGTCATGCTTGGCACTGGCTATTCACCTGGAGTAGACCCTTGCGAGGTAGAAACTATGGCCTTCTAGACCGAATGACTGCCATTCTTTCAAAAGTGCAGCTGGACAAAGACGCAGAGGACAGATTAATTTGGAAAGCCAACTCCACCGGTAGATTCTCGATCAAATCTCTATGTGGGCTGTTAAGCCCCAAACCCCCAATGGACACTAGCTTCTCCTTTACTGGGATTTGGAGAGGCATCGTTCCTCCTAAAGTTGAAGTATTCTGCTGGATGGCTATCATTAAAAAAATCAACACTCGTAGTATGTTGGTCAGAAGAGGTATATTGGACATCTCAGCTGCTGCTTGTCCCATTTGCTTAGCTGAGGAAGAATCGGTTGATCATATACTTCTGCATTGTCACAAACATTGGATAGTTTGGTCTAAAATTATCAATCGGTGGGGCTTAGCGTGGTGTTGCCCAAAGAACTTGGCAGCCCTTTTCTCTCAGTGGGATTCTTTGGTTTATGGAAAATTTCAAAAAAAAGCTTGGTTGATGCTGTTTTTTTCAGTGGCATGGTCTATTTGGCTACATCGTAATGATGTCATATTCAAGCAGACAACCCCGAATTATGATACTCTATTTATCCTTATTATTACTCGTCTCTGCTTTTGGATAAAGGCTATAGAACCTGATTTTTCTTATTCCGCTTCAGATTTGCTAAGGTCAGCAGAAGGGCTGTTACGATGGACTAATTCTAAAAACAAAAGGGTAGTTGTTGTGTGGTCTCCCCCTATGATTAATAGCTTCAAATGGAATGTGGATGGCTCCTCTCTTGGGAAGCCGGGCCCTTCAGGTATAGGCGGAGTCTTGCGAAATCATAATGGGATTATTCTTGGTATTTTCTCCTTGTCAGTTGGGATCTTAGACTCCAATGTCGCCAAGCTGAAAGCGGTTGTCAAAGCTATTGAATTATCAGCCTCTAATTGCCGCCTGCATCATAAACACATTATTATTGAATCTAACTCGGCCAATGTCATTAGCTGGATGAATAACCCCCATAATAGGCCTTGGCGGCATCACAATCTTTTCTCCTCTATTCAGAGAGTAGCTTCATGTTTTGGTTCTCTCACATTCACTCATTCTCTTCGTGAGAGTAATCATACGGCAGATCACATGGCCAAACAGGGAGTCTTTAGAAACACTGAATTTGTCACTTGGCTCTAATTTGCTTGATATGCGGGTCTTCTATTTCTTTAATTTCTGGGTGCAGCTTTTGGGGAATCTGGATTGTTTTCCAGGTTGGTTCGGTCTCTTGCAGTTTTTGATGAAAAGTTGCAGGATACTGTTTGGTGCGTGCCAATGATCTGTAGATTGCTTTGGTTCTAGAAAGGAGCTGAATCTCCAAGATATCCAGAGTGTGGCGCGCGATCTTGCTCCTCTTCTTGTTAAGGTGTCAAAGGCTGATCTCTGGAGAGGCCATGACTGGTTTTGTTGTTCGGTTAAGTTGAGGAAAGATGGCAATATTTTGTTTAACTCAAATCTGGTTCAAGTTGGAAGTTTACTTGGCAATTCATCTTGGTGTGTGGCACCAAATCTGCATCTTTTAGCTGCTATTTTGTTATTTTGGAATCAAATTTGCTTCTCTTAGCTGCTATTTGTATTTTTGGTTTCTTGGGTTGGTTATCATTTCATTTCTTAGGCCTGCTAAACGTGAGCTGTAAGCAGATTTTCTATGTTTTATATGTCTCCTCCGCCAGATCTTGGCGTATTCTAATGCAATATTATACTTCTCAAAAAAAAAAAACTATATTTGTCATAAAATAAGCAAGAAAAAGGATCGATAGTATAGAATTACAAGATATACATTCCGCCTAGTTAACAACCGGCCAATATTAGACTAGCTACATGGTAAGAGGGCAGATTTTCATCAACTTCCTCACCAGAAACCCTAATAGTGACTTATTAATAATTAATGTCTCATTTAATATAAAAGCCTTTCTTTTCAAAGCTTAAGCCAATATGTTTTATATTTTCCATATAAACATAGTGATATAAGTAGCAAATATTTTATCCAATCACACTTGAAAGCCCTAAAACATAAAACACATCATCAATCTTTTTATCTTTTTTCTAGTTAATATGCAACCTATTTAGATCGGTTGACTTGATAAAAGAAGATTTGGAGGGTCCAAAACATAAATGCTCACAAAAATTATTACAGCAACACACCAAACATAGTCCCATAATGATGATGATTTTCATTTGAATAACTAACAAAAAAATCTAGATATAACGCTAAAGAATAAAGATAATTTAAAACATTATTGATGTTGAAGAGAACACCGAACATAAATGCACAAACACATAAAAGAAAAGAACAACATAATTTTTACATATAGAAGAACGTTTTGTTAAATTTCAAAACGCAACCCTTTTAAGTGTTGTTGGGACACAATATTAGATTTACTCCTAAAATCCAATTATTTTGTTGGGATATTGGCGTAAATGACACAATTACTTTTCTAAAGGTAATAAATAATTAAGTTTTTTTACAAATGAAGAGGACGAGAGGGTCTGGATTATACTTTAGACTCGCAATCATTTGTGGGGCAATATTAGTCATGTCTTTAACGGTGTTTTAGTCCATAAACAACCTAATTGATTGAGAATAAAAATCTCATGTTGTTCAAGAAAAATTTCATGTTATAACTAATGAATAGAGAAAGAGTTGAACAAACCGAGTTCTGGAGCATAAAGCTAGAGAGAACCTTTTTAGGCATACAAAAGCAGGAAATTTTAGGAACAAACTTCATATTCTTGAAGAGGAGAAAGACAAGGAGATTGAACTTTGAGAGAAAGCTTGGAATGTGGTGGTGGCTACTAGTTTTGGTTTTGATTAAAGGTTAGAAATTATATTTATGGACTATAAAGAGATGAGAGACAAAGAGATTGGGGATGAAAGGTGGTTGTTGGGTTTGATTTAACCTATAGGGTTAAGAGAAAACTAAATATTTATACCTGGTTTTTTCGGTTATTTTTTTTTGTTTTCTCAATTTAATTGGTTTTTTGGATTATTTGCTCTTCCCTAGTGGAGATCTTATTCTCACACAAAGAAAATACATTGTTGATTTTTTATGTAAAGTCAAGCTTGATATAATGTTAAACCATGTGCCACTTCTATATCCACATCTTGTAATCTTTTCAAATTTAAGGGTTATATTTTATAAGATCTTCAGCTATACAAAGCATTACTAATGATCTTCATTATCTCAGCTTTACTAGACCAGACATTGCTTTTAGTGTGTATCGAGTAAGCAGATACATATGTAACATTGTGTAATTTAGTATTACACCGAACAATACTTGAAGCCTTGTACTTAAAGAAAACATTTAAAGAGCTCATAAATTCTTTTCCTACCTTGTAACATTTAACCTAATTTAGTTTATCCTTGTTTCAACAAAATCTTAGCATAGTTTTGTTTATAAAGAACCCTTATCCAATAACTTCTCTTACTAAATTCCCTGTATAGAATGAATATTAAAATCTCCATCATTTATCACAACTTAGGTTGTCTCATGAACACCACTCAAAAACACAATCTTTATCTATTTCAGAAGAATATAATCCTATATGATCCCTACATGTATATAGATATAATTTCATATTACTAAATTCACAGTACATATTTATACCATTACCAATATCCACAAATCAGGAAAGAGATATCCCTCCTTTATTGTTTATAAATTCTTATAGTATGCTAATCCAATACAAGAAATAAATATAGATACAATACATTGGATTATCCTACAATCTCCTATTTCTATACTAATTTCAAAGAATCTAGAAAATAATCACAAAGTTGAGGTCCTTAATTGAATGTACCACCTATAACACATAATAGAATATAATATAAATTAATGATATTCATATCTATTTCCACTATTTTCTTTATCATACTTTTAGAAATAATCGTACAATTTTTGGTCTTTTATGAGTATGTTCAGAATTAACTATAATTTTGGATTTATTTGTTTTTTTTATCGAAGAACACACCTTTTTCCTACTTTATACCGTAATATGCTAATAAAGTTTCATTTTCCTCTTTTATGACATCCTTCAACAACTTCTAATATTTTGTCTCACCACACGGGTTCTTACCACAATTATCTTTGTTAGACTCTATAGTAACACTACTACAATAACTCCTACTCATATATACCCATTTCCCTTAATATCTTTAGTATCATACTCGCTCTACAACTTAACATATTCATCATCACAATTTGCTTCCTTAATTGATTAACCTTTTTCAATTATAGCTAATGCCTAAAATGGAATGTATTCATTAAATAATCTAAAACTTCTAGTTCATACATTAATCCACTTTTAACTTTGTGAATCACTCTTCGATGTCATAAGTCCTACTTTGGAACAACGTCTTCCTTGATCTCATTCATCACTCATAAGCTCATACCTTAGTATATTTTGAATTACAATTCATTTAGATATTAAAAAAAAAAAATCTTGCCCTCAATTGACCATATTCATCACTCAAGTTCAATGCCCATTAGTTTTTATTTCTTACTTAATTATAAGTTCATGATACAATTTAAGTACTTGGATTCATCAATCCAATACATGTACTTAGCTCATGTTTAAGTCATATTAATGGCTATTCAACTTGATACCCATAATTCATGCTTTAAACATCAATCTTTTCTATAATTTTATTTTTAATACATTTTTCTCGTACTATATCTTGATTTCGCACCCCTTACTCTTTTTTTCTTTCATCTTTTTGGTCGGTACTTTATGTCAAACTTTTTTTTGTATATGTCCCGATAATCATAGCATGTGCTTTGTGTCAACCATGTTCATCGATTCATTCCTTGTATTAATTAATAATAAGTATTCGTAGTTTTTATTTCACTTTACATGTCTTGATATACACGTATAAAATTTGTATTACATTACATAATTAATCATCGTTGAAACAAAACATCATTACAACATATAAGTCAAATATTATATCTTTTTTTCTTCTATTCATACTTCATAAATAAAAATCCAACATTAACATGCACAATGAAGATCCCGTTTCCAAAATATTTCCTTTGGCAATAAGCCATAAACCCCTCATCATCACATGTAACCAACTGCTCAATCCCAATATTAGTACACTTGATATCGTTAGCCACCACTTTCAGGGTCATCTAATCGATTAAATCCTAGTATCAATACCAACAATACCATTAGTCTCCACCACATGGTAAACTACTCAAATTATGCTCGGTTTGGCTGACATTATGAATTTTAAACTAAAATTTATAATTCTCATTTTAACTTCAACAATACCTTTAAATTTATTTATGAAGATCATCTCCTCCATTACACATCACATTTATTATTATTTCCATTATTTATCTATTTATTTTCATCTTGAGTTTCCTTTACTCGTCAAGGTCTTATTATTTCGGTCTTACGTTCACACGAGGGTTTACAATATGCACAAGCCTCGAGTTCCACATTGGCAAACTGTTAAAAGGATCCTTAGATATCTTAAAAATACAATTTTGTATGGCCTATTGATCATAAGTCAAACTAATCATTCTCATCATGGTTATAACGATGTTGATTGGGTTGGGGATATTGATGATCATCACAGCATTGATGCCTATTGTGTGTTTCATGGCAAAAACTCTATCTCTTAAAGCTGTAAGTAGCAGTAGACAATTACTCATAATAGTACCAAGTCGGAATACAAATTATTGTCCAATAGAGCAACTAAAATTCAATGGCTTCACTCTTTATTGTCCACCATTTCTTTTCCATTGCTTAAATGTCAAAGTCTCTGGTGTTACAATATTGAAGCAACATATTTGTCTTCCAATTCTATTTGTCATGCATAAACAAAACACAAATTGATTTTTACTATGTTCATGATCAAGTTCTCCAAAAAAAAAAAAAGTGACAATATCTTTCTTGTCTACATGAGATCAACTGGCATATCTTTTTACAAAACTATTAGTTGTTGCTCGTTTTCGTTTATCATGCAACAACCTTCATGTACAAGAACTACCCTTTAATCTTGAGGGGTAGCTCAATTGATCAGGTATTGGGTTTGTTTCCCAATTATCACGAGTTCGAGTCCTCTCAGGACTGCTGGAGGCTTACATGATTGTTAATTTCAGGATTCATGAAATTAATCAAGATACACGCAAGCAGATCTGAAAATTCATAATTAAAAAAAAAAAAGAAAAAAAAAGAGAGAGAGAACTGCCCTTTCAGTTGAGGAGGCCTACTGAAGGAATTGAATATCCTGAAAATAATGCAGCAGATAATGACAAAGTTGATGTTGCAGAAAATATCAAGTCAAATCAAGTTGTTAGACAAATATCAGCACCTCTATCCTCTACTAATAATGTTGTAGATATGGACACCAAAAATCAAGTTGTTAATTATATATCAAACAAAAGGAGTAGCGTGATCTGGAGGATCGTGTCATCTGAATTGTATTATATAAATAGGTTGAAGCAGTATATGTAAAGTATAAAGAAAAACACAGTTTTCATTGTCTCTTATGTGTTTATATTGCTGAGTACCACAAAATATTATGCAGACATGTTAATATCACTTTTCTCAATTTAACCACAATAATATGTTGGTCTTGACATATCAACATGTGATCCACCGATCTAAAACCTAACTCAGGCGTTTGATTTTGAACCAATTTTTTTTTATTTAAAAACCTTAAATGACATTTTAATAAAAATTTTGGATTGACCCATGAATCCATAACTTAAATCGAATAACTTTTGAGAAGGTTTGAAAATGTTTGAGTTCGAAAATTTAATAACAATGTTCCCATTGTTGGACAATGTGTAACTAAAAACTACAAATGGTCAATCCATCATAGAACAACAAAAGCAAGAAAACCTGCGACATGAAAAGGACATTAATTTACAACAAAAAATCCAGCAAAACCCAGAACCTCACCTCATACATCCATGGTTGCCCCCACAACTACTGCAGCCTTCAGAATCAAGTAGGTGCGGGAAACACTCCTCTCGCACCAATGGATTCCTATTGTCAAAGATAGGTCCGTTGATATAACACAAACAATTGCCCCAGTATTCCACTAGCAGTACCAAAGAGCATTGCAACAAACATTCTCATAAGACCACCATTCCGAAGTGCCAAGGTTTCACATTCTTAACAAAAGTTAACAGTACAGCAATGTCACAGAAGAGCAATTCCTGGAATCTACTTCCCATTCACAACATGGTGAAATAACTGCGTTCAATCTAAACAAATCTGGCAATGGTTCATACAGTATCTAGAGATAAAAATGCTATCTTGAGAAAATCTTAACTCGACAAAACTCCACAGTTGTAGATCTGGCTATCATTCATAGTTCTTACTTTTGACTCTTTAAAAATGATCAACAGAAAAGAAGTATTTGGATGTCAATTTTTCATCTTGTATATAAATCTAGTCTAGCACCAACAGCCAGAAAGATCACAATTATGGAATGACTACAGTAGCACGTAGCTAAAGAATTTGATAGCTTGCTCTGTTACGCTATAAGGCAATGACAGTCCAGTGGTCTGCGTGGATCTTTTGTCACAATTTGAAAGTTAGGAAATGGAGCAAGTCAAATGTGGGAAATTATATGAATCAGCGAGTTAAAAAATATATATGAAAGTTGACCGCAGAATGAATCTAGTTTTTGATCACTAAACATGCAGGATAAACCAAAGAGAAACAGGTAATTAATACAATAAAGGCTACATTAAGCAAGTGAAACCTTCTCAAAATGAATTAATAATCTACACACCATTTCTTCAATTCAAAGTTAAATTTCAGTGCTCCCATGATTAGACAATATGCAAAAACTACATTTGGACAATTAACGATCAGTTACAACAACACCTGCTAAAACAAGTACCAAGAAGAAGAAAATAAAAGAACAGGAATTTACAATACAAGTCTCCAGCAGATCTAAGCTCCAGTACCTAATGCTTGCCATCTTGGACGGCTTTATCTACAACTACTTTGACTTTCTTGTATTCAAAATCCCCAGGGTGGGCAGAACACTCTTCTGGCACAACTGGGCGCCTATTGCCAAATATGGTCCAAAGATATAACACCATGAATGCCCCCAGAGCTCCACAAGCAGTTCCAAAAATCATTGCAGCAAGGATTTTTAAAATACAATCACTCTTCTTTTGAACTACCACTGGTTTCACACGTTTAGCAAAAGCCCGAGGGTCCAGTGGCTCAGAATGCATCCAATGGGGGACATGCCTTAGCTTTAAGCTCCATGAATAGAGGAAGCAAGTCTGAGACGAATTTCCATTTGATGAGCTCAAGCCTATCAAAACCCTCTCATCATTGAGCATTTTTGATAAGTCAATTGGGTAAGAGAGCAGTGGATCAATTGGCTTTATATCACCAGATTGACTCAATCTAACCTCTAATCTTTTCGAACCCGCTTCATAATCAATCCAAGAATGCAATCTTTTTCCACTATTCAAAACCATATTATTGGACGAAACATTTCTCACTTTGACTGACACAAAACCACCCACGTCAATTCCCACATGGTTATCATTCAAATCACCAAATTTAGCATCCCTCGACGTGTCAAATTCAACAGCAACAAATTTAGGACTACTTTTCTCTGATCCTAAATATAGCCCAAATGGGCTGTTATCAAACATCCTCACATAAAAACCACTAGGAACCAAAAAAAAAGCCAAACCATCTCCATCATCAGTTGACATCAAGAATGAGAAATTGGTGGAAAAGGAAACCATATTTCCAGAAATACCTTCGACAAGCTTGATGGGTTGCTTGTACATGACTCGTCCAGCACTTGAACTCCCTGCGCGAGTGAGTTGAAGAGAACCATTACCAACGACCTTCGCATCACCATAAAGAGCAATGTTGGACTGAAAGTTTGGATTTTTATCAAAAGTTTCAAAGGAAAAGGAGTAACTTGAGCCAGCATTTAGCATTTTCAAGTGAGAAATCATGAAAGTAAGCACCGTTAAGCAGGCGGGAATGTTGAACTTGGCCATGGCTGAACTGGGTTTCTTCAGCTGAATCTTGGTTTGCTTGGCGTAGTGAGATTTCTAGGGTTTGTGAGGTGAACCCATTTACAAGTAGGTGACTTTACTTTTTTTCGGGGCTTGTAGACTGTAGAAACCGAAGAATGAAAGCAAAGAATATTGGGGAGGCTGGCTTGGAGGTTGTGAAAATTAAATACGTTCACTCCCTTCTGAAACTCTCTGACCCACTTTCTCTGAGTTGCTGCTGCGTGAGGGAATAGCTTATTTTGCAGCCATACCCCTATGTCTTTTTTATTTTACAAAAAGGTTATTTATATTTCTAGTTTGTTTTTTTAGTTTCAAAAATGTTTTTAAAAATATTTGAAAATTTTTATTTTTTTGTTTTAAATTAATATATTTTTATATTTTAATACGTTAATATCAAAAATAATTTTTAAAAAATAAAAAATATATTATTTTAATATATTTCTAAATAAAAAATACTTTAAAAAATAATCATAATTATTCTTCTAAACAACACGTGGCTTGGCCAATCAAACGTGAAAAATGAAAAGAATAATTGATTGCATTAAATAAATAAAAAAAGAAGAATAGAATCATTGATTGCAAACAGGCAAAAGATGAAACAATGCGAAATATAAAAGAGAGGGCATTAATAAAAACTATGTTTGGGAATCTGGTCTATTCCGTGTTTTCGAAAACGTTGTGTGTCAGAAAAAAAGAATCATTGATTGCATACAGGCAAAAGATGAAATAATGCAAAACATAGGAGGGCATTAATGAAATAACCAAAAAACGAATCCAGTTGTCAAACACCCTAATTAATTCGAAGACAGACCACCAACTCTACTCTCGATTGCATCCACGCCCTTTTGTCTTGTCTTGAACTGACTTCTAAAAGGACACTTGGACCAACCACTTAGCGAGTTGTATGTACCTCCACTCCACTCTAGTTTTAGGAGCCCTTTCTTTTTCCTTTTTGAATTATTTATGATTTTTTCTGTGGTAGTGCGGTAAAAATAAAGCCAAGGATTCTTCACAGCACCACTAACTTGCTCGGTGGGTGCTTATGCATCCTCCTCCTTGTTGCCTCTTTGTGTGTGTCTGGAATCTGTTTCTTTTTATGTTTAAAAAAGTATTTTTTAAAGAACTGTTTATTTTTTATTTTTTATTTATTTTAAAATATTTTTTTATTATATTTTCGAATTATTTTAATATACTGATATTAATAACTAATTTTAAAAAATATAATTTTAATAAATTTTTAAATAAAAAGCAATTATTATCATAATACCAAACGAGCTTTTAACATTGTAGCTGTAGTTGTGATTTTAAAAAAATAAATTTTTTAAAAAGTATTTTTAGATGGGGTTTTAAGATGAAAATAAAAAGAAAAACAATTATGAGATAGATTTTTACTTGTAAGATAAAGGAAAAATAGATTATTTTAATTTCTACATAATTAAAATTTGAAACTCAATAATATATAAACTAATTATTTTTTAATTTATACCAAAAACAAAAGTCATCGCATATAAAAACACAGATAAAAGATGGTTGGGTGGAGCAAGACAATGTGCGTAATTAGTACTTTAGCAAGCTCTTTCCAGGCAAAGACTAATGTGCGCATGCTCTTTTGTCGTGTTGGTAAGGATAAAGTAGCAGAAAGCCATTTAATAGAGGAAAACAGAGTCCACCAAAATCATTAAATTTAAAGAACCTTCGACTGTGGCCATTGCCTGTCTATCAATGGAAGATCGTGCTGTGTGTCGTTCTTCTGTACATTCTCTCTGGCCTGGATAATGCATTGAATTTATTGCTGTGAACAGAGGCTTGGCCGTGTCCTTGTGCTGTGAATGCTGAGATACACTGTGGTTTGGTGAAGGCCAATCTTCAATGAAATTAATGTTGAGATGCCATTTCTCATGACTTTAGTTAGTGTTGGTAGGGTCCTTGCAGGTTTTTGGTGGGTGTTACTGTTTGAGAAGTGAAGTTTTATTTTCTAAAAATTTATAAAAAAATATTTTTGCATCCAAAAACAAATAAACTATAATTAATTTAAGATTTGATTCAAGTTTTAAAAGATTTAAATGAAAGTTAATTGTGTTATATTTAATTGATTTAGGGAGTGTATGGAAATGTAGTGTAAACCGTATTTTTAAAAATTTTAAATTTTATTTTTGAATAAAATTTGTTTTATGTTTTCAATATTGATTTCAAAAATGATTTTTAAAAAATAAATTATAAACAAAAAATACTTTGAATTGTCATCGCTATCACTAGTACAATCTCAAACAAATTCTTAATGAATTAATCTGATTTACCTATAAAAATATAATTTATTTATTTAAAAAAAAAAAAGAAGAGATGCTAGATTAATAATGGAAACTTTAATGAAAATGCAAGCTATTGGGTTTGGGGAAAGATGACAAAACCACTTTACCTCAGACAATGATTTTACTTTAAGCATCATAGAATGTCAATGACTATGATTAAAGCAAATAGATTTGAATAAAATTGTGAATACAATTATGTTGATGGTCAAATATCGAAAACATTGGTATAATGGCAACTCCATGGTCTATGCAATTGATTCTCTAAATGAAAAATAAAACTATATTCATATAGTTATTAATAATATAATTTTCGATGATTGCTTCGTAGAATTGTTATAAATAATATGTAGATAGATCATCAAAAAACAAAGTCCATACATATTGTAATTACCGGAAAGGTCTGAATACATTGTATATTCGAGGGAGATGTATCCGTAAGATGAATGGACTTATAAAGACTGTTTGTTTTTGTGTTTCAAAAGTATTTTAAAAAATAATTTTTTTATTTTTTTCTTTACTTTAAATTAATATTTTTTTAGTGTTTTCAGATTATTTTGATTTACAAATTTTAAAAAATAAAAAAAATTATTTTAATATATCTTTAAATAAAAAAATATTATAAAAAAATAATTATGAAACATTTCGAATTACAAAGCCGCCATGGGTACAAGACGAAGTAATTGGGTCCAGAATGAGGGCGAGCTGTCATGCTAGGTCTCATTGTGTGATGCTGCTTTCATCAAGGAGCGGCCAAAGTTTAGAACCACGAGGAGTGACTGTGGATGGACGCTAAAGTGGAGACATGGGACCGCTGTATGAAGGGTGACTACTGACCAGTGGCTAATAATACTGAAAGCTATGTAGGCTTCGGTTATTGGTAATGGTACCCATGGACCCTTAGTCCTTAGGTTCAGCTCAATCTTTGCTTATACATCCATGGCTAGATGATTCTTCAAATAGATGTTCAAATAGATGGTGATATTTTTCTTTCCTGCTGTGAGTAGTACCCGAATTCCTGTTTATTTTTATATTTTAAAAGTTTTTTTAAAAACAATTAATTTTTTTTAATTATTTTTTTTATATTATTTTTAAATCATTTTAATACGCTGATATCGTATTAATTCTAACTAGCTTCCCTACCCAGATAATTACCGAGTATTGTCTGCTTCAGTCTCGATGTTACATGCCTTAATGGAGAGGATTTTGCAAAGCTGAGATATTGCTTGCAATTTGATAAAATTAAAGAGGGAGTGGAAATTTTGTCATTTTAACATAGCATGGGTTTTTAAGTATTTTATAAATAATTCTAACATTTTTGTTGACTTTTTTAAATCTTTACATAGAAGACTCGATGTAATTTTCCACGAAATTTTTCATATAATAATAGTGTAAATTTTGTAAACGAGGCAGGGATCAATAACTCAGAACAATATCATAGCTAGTTTTATTGTTTTAAAGGTGCTCATGAGTTCCACTGTGACTCTCAAACATGTTCTAGCTATTCTACACTCATCGTTATTAGCATCAATGATGCAAAATTATTATGTTTAATTATAATGAAACAGGTTATAACACAAGTTTATATATATATATATATATATATGACATATTTGCCATGTTTAAAAGAACATTTGCCTGAATCATTCAGGGTATTTCAGTTCTTTTATATGACGTATTAATCATTAAAGATTTATAGAAGAATGTAATTGTCTAATTTTTTTAAGTTTAGTAGAATGGCTTAATTACCATTTGAATTATAAATTTTAAAATTAGCTAAGAAAGCTATTTTGGTATTTTAAAAAAATACAGTAAAATAACATAATTTTCCCTTGAATAGAAAAGATTAAGCCATGCGTAGAGGGACATTTTGATCTTTTCATCTATTTTTTTTTTTGTGAACTCCACTGTGTCGATGACACTATCACCTTTTAAGTTTGAAAATTAATTTTTTAATCTAAAAAGTTACTAATACATGTGGTGCACGCGCTAACACATAAAAGACACCCTTGCACTTAGAGCAGCGTGTGAAGCCCTCGTGGTGATCGAAATTTCCCTTTGATCATATTGTTAGATGCATTAATGCGTTCTTTTTTTAGTGGTGTGCATGTGTCGGCATAGATGAGGCAATTTGTCAATGATTGACTTTTTTTTTTCTTGTCTTCTCTCTCCTCCCCTAAAAATTATAAATTTATTTTATTATTTTTTTACTATTTCAACTTCAATCCTTATTTTTTAAAATTTAATTTTTTTTTTGCCCTTTTATAAAAGTTTTTTTTGTTTTTAATTTTATCTTTCAATCTCAATTTATCATATATTATTTTTTTCAATTTGGTCCATATTTTTTTTTCTGATTTTTTGTCTTATCCCTTTTATATAAGTTTTATTAGTTTTTAATTTGATTATTCAATCCAAATTCATAGTATATTATTTTTTACAATTTAATCATGATTCTTTTGATTTATTTTTATTTTTTATCCTTTTGTTAATGTTATTATTCTTTTCAATTTAACCCTCAAATTAAAAAATTATTGTTTCCCTCCAATTTATTTGTTATTTTTATTTGAACCCTCTTTCTTTTATTTTTTATTTTGAATCTTTTTGTATAGTTTTTTTTTTCTTTCAATTTTGTCCTTCAGTGTTTCATTTCTTGGGGATTGTGTTTCATGATTTTTCCATATATAGTGTTTCCAGTATAATGACTCGAGTTACGAGTTTGAAAAGTTAAAAAGGCCTAACATTTTTTTGGTTTTTTTTCTTTTCTGATATCATCATTCAATATTTTTTATTTTTTTAAAAAAAATTGGCTTTATGGTTTTCTTCAATTTCTTTGTTTTTTTTTTTGGATTATTCTGACCTCATTAGCTAGGACACGAGTTTGGCGGGCTAATCTAAATTGGCTCGGCCTTTAATGCTTAGATTACATGTCTATCATGCTACCTTATGTAGACTCATGTTAGTTTTTTTTTATCCTTTTTATCCTATTTTGTCCTTCCATATTTAATTTGTTAAAAATTAAACAACATTGTTTTTCCATTCTTAGATAAAAGTTTTTTTCTCAGGTTATCATGATAATTTTTTTTGTCAGTCTTGTGGTTTTCTTCAAAAAAGACACGGGTTTAACAAGTTAACTCAATTTCTATTAGGTTATCTCAATCTCATGACATAAGACATGAGTTTAACAAGTTAACCCAGATTGACTCATCCCTTAATGCCTAGATTACTACTAGCTCGGGCTGACTCACACTATTTTTTTAACCTTTTTTACCATATTTGTTCCTTCTATAATTAAGAGTTGTGCCTTTAAACTCTACATACAGATTGGTCTGAAAATATATTATTTTCTTTATAAATATCAATTTGATAATGACAAAAATTAATTACAAAACAATCTTCGGGGGCGTTTGTTTAATGGAAAGTGGTTTCATGGAAATCATTTTCCAAACTTTCTTGTGTTTGTTTGTCATTAGAAAAGTTGGTCAACAGAAAACACTTTCTAGTCAAAGGAAAATTTAGCTTGGTTTCTAGGAAAGTATTTTCTTTTTATTTTGGACGGAAAACACTTTCTAGAAGTTGTGAAAAATTTAGAAATGTCATATTATTTGCTGATTATATCAAATTTGGTCCTCAAACTTTTTGATTGCTATATATATTTTGTTTTGAATATTTTTTTTCAATTTCATCCCTTAGAATTTAATTTTTATATTAACTTTGGTCCTCATTTTTATAATTGTTATTTACTTTTCCCTTATCATTTTTTAATTGAAATTTTTTATCAAATAAATTTGATCCTCATTCTTGTGATTGTTACTTATTTTATTTGAAATAATTTATGAAATGGTTCTTATTATTATTTTAATTTCTTCATCTTTCAATTTTTTTATTTGTTAGATTTGATCTTTATTATTTTGATTATTATTTATTTTATTTGAGATAATTTATGAAATTATATTTTTTTCAATTGCATTCTTATTCAACTTTTTATTTTGTAAGATTTGTTTCTCATTATTTTAATAAAATTGAAAAAAATAAAACATTAATAAGTTATTTTTCAGCTCATATGACATAACCAAACACTGAAAAGTGTTTTCCAACTTATTTTTCATTACACTACTAAACATCAAAAAATAATTTACTTTTCCGGAATTTATTTTTTAAAAAAAAAACTACTTTCCAGCAAATAAACGAGACCTTCTTCTCACTCTAGTTTTTTTCTACAAACACTTTGACGCTTATCAGAAATAAAACAGAACTTCTTAATAAACTTATAAAAATTGATGTCTATAAGTCTAATGCTTTGTTGTATGAAGATATATTATTTTAACTCTGCAACAAATATTGGGAGTAATTAATACCTTAAAAATAATGATTTTCATGCCTCAAAACCTATTTTTTATACCCGCTGACATTACAGCTTATCGAAGCCATGCAGCAGCACACAAAAAATCATAGTTTTTAAACCTGACCCGGTTCAAGGCCTGGCTTCCGGGTTTTGACCGGGTCATCGGGTCGCCCGAGTCAATCCCTATTTAAAAAAAAATCAAAACGATGTCGTTTTAGAAAAAAAAACAAAAGTCAACGGGTTGCAACCGAGTTTTTGACTGGGTTTTGCCGAGTCAGCCCGCCGGGTCACACCGGGTCATGACTTTTTCTATTTTTTCTTCAACCCGGCCCGGTTCCAGCCCTGGGTCGGCTGGGTCCCGGATCGACCCGCCGGGCCAGGCCGGGTTTCAAAACTATGCAAAAAATCATCCTTTCCCACCAAGACGGATCTGAATCACCATCAACTACTTCACCATAGAGGACGTCTGGGCGAGGGTGGGCTTCGATGAAGTAGCCTGTGCTCCTTTTGATCGCTTTCAATGCGTTTGAGAGTTCTCATTTGGCTTCTAGTTGGGAACATGGTTCAATACAGTCAACGCTATTGGAAATCTAGACTTTACACTGTCTCTTGCATCATGTTGAAAGCTAAGCTGATTACTGTTGATAAAAATCGATGAAGAAGACTGCAGCAAGAAGGATGAAGAAGTTGCAGAAATTCTGTTAAAACAGTTAAGAAGGCAGTTAAAACCGTTATTTCTGTTTTTCTGTTTTTACTGTTACAAAACTGATTGTAAATCAGTTTTACGTGAGATGATCTTGATTCCTAAAATAAAGGAATCAGTTACATGAATTAAGTATAAAAGCAAGGCTACAGAATTGAAAAGTAATAAGAAAAAATACAGAACTTCTTCATTAAACTTCTCTGCACATTCAAGCTTTATTTCTTTTATCATATTCTTCTTCTCCTTCTTCAATAAAATACCAGAAATCAAACATGGTATCAGAGCATGCAAACTGATTCCTGAGAGGGGCGTAGACTGTGAAAAAGAGATTGATTAAACTGTTAATTACTCAAAAATGGTAGGATCAAGCTCAGCTGGAGGAGACTTAAGAACTCCACAGTTCAATGGCACGAATTATGATTTTTGGGCTGTAAAAATGGAAACTGTCCTCATAGCACTCGATCTATGGGAAGTAGTTGAAGATGGAATAAAGTCTCATCAAGCACCTGAGATTGCAGGAGGATCAGGCGATGAAGAGAGTGAGGCTGATCAAATTATATTGCATGCATCCACGACATCCAGAGAAGAAAAAATCAAGAATGCAAAGGCTTTAAGCCTCATACAAGGAGCATTAACAGATGATCTATTCCCACGTATAAGAAATGAGAAAACTGCAAAAGAAGCATGGGACATCTTGAGCAGAGAATTCAGAGGAGATAAAAAGGTTAGAGCTGTGAAACTTCAAGGAGTAAGAGCAGACTTTGAATATTTGAGAATGACAGAAAGTGAAAGCTTAGATGGTTATCTAGCTAAATTCTTTGCAACTATAAACAACCTAAAATCATTAGGTGAAGATGTATCAGAAAACAGAATTGTGCAGAAATTGTTAATGAGTTTAAGCAGAAGATATAAATCCATTGTGTCTATAATTGAAGAGACACGTGATCTTGAAGTTCTAAGAGCAGAAGAAGTCATTGCTTCTGTTAAAGTATATGATAAGAGGGAGGATCTGCATGATGAAAGGGATAAGCTAAGAGGAACAGAAAAAGCCTTTAGCAGTTTTAAAATTGGAAACAATCAAGCTTACAATTCTCACAAGAGTTTCCAAGGCAGACCTACACAAAAATGGCAACCACAAGATAGGAGGGGATCAAACTGGAATCCAAACAGAACTCTGAATTACAGCAACTCAAACTGGAATAACACTAGTGGTGGGAGCAGTCAAGCAGGAGAAAAACCACAGTGTCAAGTTTGTCAAAAACATCATTTTGGATTGTGCAGGCACAAAGGAAAACCAAGATGTGGAAGATGCAATCGGTTTGGCCATATTACAAAAGATTGTGAAAGTCAGAATCACAAACAACTTGCAAATTATGCTAAAGAAGAAGGAGTCATCACTGGAACCATGTTCTATGCTTGCCATGCTGCAAGTTTGCAAGACAAAAAGATATGGTTTGTGGATAGTGCCTGCAGCAATCACATGACTTCTCAAGAATCTGAATTAATCAACATTGATAGATCAGTAACATGCAAAGTGAAGATGGGTTCAGGAGACCTTGTACAAGCTACTGGAAAAGGTACATTGGTTGTGGAAACTCAGCATGGGAAGAGATACATAAAAGAAGTGTTGCTTGTTCCCGGATTGGATGAAAACTTACTAAGTGTAGGGCAGATGATGGAGCATGGCTATTACATTCTGTTTGGAGGTAACAAGGCAGTAATATTTGATGATGAAAGCCTCAACAATGTTATAGCAATAGTAATCATGGGAGGAAATCGATGCTTTCCACTTTCACTTGAAAGTATTACACCTGCAGCAAGGAAAGCTTCAGTGACTGAGGATTCCTGGATATGGCATAGGAGACTTGGACACTTGAACTTTGCCAGCATGAAGAAGATGCAGCAGAAAGAGATGGTGTGTGGACTTCCTGCTCTGACTGAAGTAGAAGATGTTTGTGCAGGCTGTGCATCAGGCAAACATCACAGGGAGAAATTCATCAAAGAGCAAGTGTGGAGAGCAAGCAATCCACTGGAATTGATCCACACTGATCTATGTGGACCAATGCAGAATGACTCTGTGGGAGGAAACAGATACTTCATCACATTCATTGATGATTACTCAAGAATGTGCTGGGTATACTTTCTCAGAAATAAATCTGGTGCACTGAATGTATTCAAGAAATTCAAAGCATTCGTTGAGCTGCAAAGTGGACACAAATTGAAGAAGCTAAGAAGTGACAGAGGAGGAGAATATACTTCCAAAGAATTTGAAGAATTCTGTGAGAAGCAAGGAATGGAGAGGCAATTGACAGTTGCATACTCCCCTCAACAGAATGGAGTTGCAGAAAGGAGAAACAGAACAATTTGTGAGATGGGGAGATCTATGCTGATAGAGAAAGGAATGCCAGTAACCTTCTGGGCAGAAGCTGTTAATACAGCTATGTATATACAGAACAGATGTTATACAACATCTGTTGCAGAAAAGACTCCTTTTGAAGCCTTCACGGGAAGGAAGCCAGGAGTCAAGCATTTGAAGGTGTTCGGTTGCTTGTGTTACACACATATCCCAGCATCACTAAGGCAGAAATGGGATAGCAAAGCTGGAAAGGGAGTGTTTGTTGGATATGGCAGCTGTGAAAAAGGGTATAGGATATATGATCTGAAAACTGAGAAGATTGTTCTCTCAAGAAGTGTGATTTTCAGTGAAGATAAAGCATGGAATTGGAAGGGAAAACTGATGAACCAAATCCACTTGTCCTTCAATCATGAAGGAGGTATAATTGAAGGTGAGAATCTTGAGGAACACACTTCTGAAATTCAACCCGACAATGTTGAACATTGCAATCAAAATCCTATAGTTGAAGAGTCAGCTGAGAAGATTGATAGTGTTAACAGTCAACAATCTTCACCAAGCTCTACTCCAGTGAAACTGAAAACCTTGGAAGACATATATGCAAGGTGTCACATGTGCATCATAGAACCCGAGAATTATCAAGAGGCTGCTGGGGATAAAGCCTGGCAGGAGGCTATGAAGGAAGAATTGGAAGTGATAGAGAAGAACAATACTTGGGAATTGGTGGAAAGACCAAGTGATAAACCTGTGATAGGAGTGAAATGGGTGTACAAAACCAAGCTTCATCTTGATGGATCAGTTCAGAAACACAAGGCTCGACTTGTAGCAAAGGGTTATGCACAGAAATCTGGAATTGATTACAATGAAACCTTTGCACCAGTAGCAAGGTTAGATACAATTCGAACTCTCATTGCACTTGCAGCACAGAAGGGATGGAAGTTGTTTCAATTGGATGTCAAGTCAGCATTCCTAAATGGTGTACTTGAAGAAGAAGTATATGTTGAGCAGCCTGAAGGGTTTGAAGTAAAGAATGCAGGACACAAAGTTTACAAACTAAAAAAGGCTTTGTATGGATTAAAACAGGCACCGAGAGCCTGGTATAGTGAGATTGATACATATCTCTCTATGTGCAATTTTAAAAGGAGTGGAAGTGAAGCTACTCTATATACAAGATCAGACATGGAAGGAAATTTGATCATAGTTTCAATCTATGTTGATGACATAGTGTACACTGGCAGCAGTGAGAGGCTTCTCAATGAATTCAAAAGGGAAATGATGCAGAGATATGAGATGTCTGATCTTGGACTTCTTCACCATTTTCTTGGCATGGGGATACTGCAAACCAATCGAGGAGTGTTTATTCATCAAGGGAAATATGCCAAATCTCTGCTCAGTAAGTTTGGACTTGATGATTGCAAACCAGTTTCCATTCCCCTGGCCACTGGAGAGAAACTGAAGAAGAAAGATGGAAGTGAGTTGGCTGATGAAAGTCTTTATAGAAGAATAGTAGGAAGTCTACTATATTTGACAGCTACAAGACCTGATCTAATGTATGCTGCAAGTTTATTATCAAGGTTCATGACTGGACCTACCAAGATTCACATGGGAGCTGCAAAAAGAGTTCTAAGATATGTGCAAGGAACTCTCAGTTATGGGATTGAATATGTGAGGGAGCAATCAGCAACTCTCATTGGATTTTGTGATGCAGATTGGGCAGGAAGTGAAGATGATAGCAGGAGTACTTCGGGCTATGCATTCAGTTTTGGAAGTGGAGCATTCTCCTGGTCTTTTGTAAAACAAAACACAGTAGCATTGTCAACTGCAGAAGCTGAGTATGTCTCAGCATCTGAAGCAACTGCTCAGGCCATTTGGCTACGGTTTGTGCTTGATGATTTTGGGGAAATGCAAGCTGAAGCAACACCCTTGTTCTGTGATAACATGTCAGCAATTTCGATGGCCAAGAATCCAGTTTTTCATCAGAGAACAAGACACATAAACAGAAAGTATCACTTTATAAGAGAGGCTCTGCAAGAAGGAGTAATTGATGTCAAGTTCTGCAGAAGTGAAGAACAACTTGCAGACATCTTCACAAAGGCATTACCCAAAGACAGATTTAAGAAATTAAGACTGGATCTTGGAGTTAAATCAGTAAACAGCTTAGGAGAGGCTGTTGAAAGCTAAGCTGATTACTGTTGATAAAAATCGATGAAGAAGACTGCAGCAAGAAGGATGAAGAAGTTGCAGAAATTCTGTTAAAACAGTTAAGAAGGCAGTTAAAACCGTTATTTCTGTTTTTCTGTTTTTACTGTTACAAAACTGATTGTAAATCAGTTTTACGTGAGATGATCTTGATTCCTAAAATAAAGGAATCAGTTACATGAATTAAGTATAAAAGCAAGGCTACAGAATTGAAAAGTAATAAGAAAAAATACAGAACTTCTTCATTAAACTTCTCTGCACATTCAAGCTTTATTTCTTCTATCATATTCTTCTTCTTCTTCTTCAACAAAATACCAGAAATCAAACACATCATAGCATCCTCCCACTAAATCTATCTGATAATGCAAATTATATGGTCTGATATATAAAATCCAAAGGATTATCTATCATATATATCTTACTCCACCTTCACTGTGCTCAGAATCTCCACTTCATTGCACCGACAGTCGCTAGTTAGGACTTAGGAGGCAATTTTCCAGAGCCTTGTACCCCATTATTCCAGAGAAAATTAATGAAATATTCAAGTAACTTAACATGGAAATTTAAAATAGACAACCTACGTATATTTGCAGTTTTTTTTTCTTATTTCACACTCTTTTAAAAGATGAGACTAGTTCAGGGTTTGTGGCTGCCCCTCCCAATAAATATGTTTTCTGAGAATTGAATTTATATTCTTACACTTGCAGGGATATAACAGTGCCTTAACTGATATATTTGCAATTTGAATTAACATAATTGCTCCATGATATAGTCTTTGTTGAAGTTAATGATTTTAATAAGGAAAATTCTACAATGCTACCATTTTCTCTTCTAATTAAGTACTATTATATTAACAATACTCTAAAAGACATGAGAAAGTACTCTAGCTTTCCCCACGTCTTTTATGCATTAGTGTTTCATTGTGCACTGTGCACTGCACAGTACACAGTGAAACTTTGAGCTGTTTTTTTTTTTGTTTTCGTTTTTATATTTTCTTTTTTATGTCTTTATGGGTTTTTTTTTTGCTTTTTTCTTTGTGTTTTTTTTCTTTTAATAATTTTTTTTGTTTAATTTAGTTTGTTAAAGTGAATTATTTTTTATTTAGTTATCAGACTTTCATGACACGGATCTCGGGTTTGACAGGTTAACCTGGTTTGACGAGTTAACCCAGAATTTTTATTTTTGCTTTTTTTCTTTTTAATCAATTTTTTTTCGTTTAGTTTAGTTTGTTAATGTTAAATTTATTTCTATTTAATTATCAGACTTTCACGATATGTATCCCGAACTTGATGTGTTAATCTAATTTAACAAGTTAACTCAATTAATTTTCGATTAACTCGTCAATTTTTTTTTATCTATTTAGTTATAAAACGGAAGAATACATAGGATACAAGAGGATTGACTGTGTGGACAAGAAAATAGGAAATTAATGAGATGTAAGAGACGAGACCGATTTGTGCAGACAAAATAATAGATAAGACATAATTTTGTGTTCATGTCGTTGTCTGACAGTAGGCGATGAGATGGAACAAAACACAGAAAATATTTTATTTATGCTTATAATGCTTTTTGTTCATGTCGTTGTCTGACAGTAAAAAGATAATGATTAAGATCATAGAAGAAAATGCATTCATTGTGCTAAAATTATCTTCTCTCATTTATTTTTATTTTTTTTTGCATTTATTGTTTTGCCAATAACATAATTTTTTAGCGTGAACGGTCCAGAACAATGAAATGTTGTTCTGATTTTATTGTTTATGTTAATATTTATATTTTATTCATTAAATTCTGAATATCCATAAAAATATTTATTATCAAACTATTATTTATTATATATATATATAATATTTATATCTTATTAATTGTCGATTAAATAAAACAACTATTAATTGCAGCCGTGCATTTCTCCTGATGGATATAATCAACATGGCTGTTCTGACCGGCGATAATGGATTCAGAAACCAGAAAAACAGCAAATCAAAGAACTCTCACTTAAATTCCGTCATCCACCAAGAGCCTAATCAAGCAATGTAAAAGAGCGCTTTGCGTTTTGAACCAGGGTAGCAGAGATTTACCTGGTTGACGAAGCAAACTCACATGTAGCAGAGATTTACCTGGTTGACGAAGCAAACTCACATGCTTCCTCAACTATCTGTCTTCTCTAGCACCTGGTTGACGAAGCAAACTCACATGCTTCCTCAACTATCTGTCTTCTCTAGCTTTCTAGCTAGCTAGGTTGGTGATTCTGATTATGGATGCCATTTTCTATTCAAATCTTAAAATATAACTGTTATGGAATCATCATGGGGCAAGCAGCTACGATCTTCAGGAGAAACGTTGATCTTTGGATAAGATAACTAGCCTGGTAGTAATTTGGTCAAAATGTTTTTGATTGATACTGTTGCTCAGGTTTCTCTGTTTGATGAATATGGAAGCATTCATGTCCGGCAAAATTCATGTCCGTCGTTAAACATGGCCACATGCCATTTGAAACTTTTTGAATAGCCAGCGGCAAGTTCCTCTAATTTCTTTTTTTTCAATTCTCTAAACTTTTTGAAGGAGTTAGTCTTTCGGTTACTCTGTTGGTATTTTATATTCTGTCGATAATTTTATGGGTATAAAATATTTTTTTTCTCAAATATTTTTGTGTTTTTTTATCTATTTAGCATGTAAATACAGTAAAATCACAACACTCGTTTCACATTTGTTACTCTATAATTATTATCAATTTTCTCTAAAAAATCAAATTCCTCTTAATTTATCAAAATTTTCAACTTAATAATAAAATTGATTAAATATGAAATGTACCTATTAAATAAGTCATTATCTATTTCATTATAAAATACCCAAGTTACAAAATCAAACTTAATTTCATTAAATGACAAAAAATATAATTTTTCAAAATATCAAACAAATCTTAATATGTACAAATCATACATTTATATAACAAATTTCTATGTAAAAAAATTGTAAAACAAGTAAACACATAAAAAAACTACATATACAATATAAAAATGCCAAAAAATTAACATTTTAAAAACAAGTTACAATAAGAAATGGAAAGTTTTGCTTACTTGATATGAAGAATCTTAAAAAAAAAAAATGAACTAAAACAGGGATACTAACAGATTGAGTGTCAGGGTGGCTGAATTTGTGATGATGAGAGCTTGATTTGTGATAAAATGAGAGGAGCATGGGTGTCATGTGCTGTTTTTTGCAGAATAAAAAGAAAGAAAAAGAAGTATAAATGGGGAAGGAAGTCATCTGTCAAGTTATAACTTGAATATTACTGAGGAATTCACCAACGGGTATTAATAACATGCATATTTTATCAGTAATTCTGTTTATAACAATGATACTCCATTTTTCTTATTTCCTTGATTTTGAACTATAATTCCTTCAGTACTCACCGATTAAAAATTTTCTTCAGAGAAAATAGTAACGTCTTGGTCCATTAGTGAATGTCACTATAATTTACTGATGATATTGTTTCTTTTGGTATTTTCATTTGTATTTGATAAATTTATGATAGTGATGCGAGATATGAAATGATAGGAGACCAATCTTATCATACTTAAAAATTTGAAATGTAAAATTTATGTGAAACATGTAGTATTTAAAAAGTTAGGAGTTAAATTAAATAAATATAAGTTAGTGAAATATCCAAAAGTCTCCGTAGTTTTTATTTATTTTATGCTACCTTTCTTTTTATTTTTTATTTATTTATCATTTTTAAAGAAATTAATTAATCACTTATAATATTAATATATATATATATATATATATATATATATATTATTTTCATGTTTCTATTAGCATTGTTAATTACATGTTTCCACATCTCAATTAAGATGTTAAGTCAAGCTAACATACATGGATAACGTAGATAAATGGAAGGGTTGGTTTGAATCAAATTAAGGTGAGAGATTTGCGAGACCAAAAACTTAATTATGTCACTGTTAAATTAAACTAAAAGTAAAAAAAAAAAACAAAAAAAAAAACTAAAATGAAAGAGAGATTCATAGACACATTTTACTATTCACATTCAATACAATAGTGTAATTATTATTTTGCATTTCTCTAAAACATCAATAAACTTGGTGTTACGGGTATTTTAATCTTTTTATAAAAATAATTAATTATTATTATATTAATTAAAGTAGAATTATCTTTTTTATTTTTTGTCAGCATGATAAAATTACTAGTTTAATCTTAAAGCAAAAACTTTTAAAACAAGCATCAAAGAGACTTTTTGTTTTTTCATATTTTAATAAATAGTCAAAATTTTTAAAACTTGCGACCAAAGACTTTTTCATCTTTTTATTATGTTTTTTTATTATTATTATCAAGTTGAATGGGGCAAAATTTTTAATAAATATAAATATTATTAAATTTCAGAGTTGTCATATTAGTTATTGATATTTCAACTTTTATCTTTATTATTTTAATTTTAATTTTTTTTCTTGTTTTTTTTGTAAAATTTAATTTGTTTTTAATTTTATCACTTAATCTTATAATCTTAATTTGTGATATATATATATATATATATATCATGCTAAAAGTTAGAAAGCAAAAATTTAAGCATCTTCATTGGTAGGTTGACACCATGCTAACAATTATCGACAAATTCCGAGATGTGTAGCTCAACTGATCAGGTCCTGAATTTATTATTTAAAGATCACCAGTTCAAGTTCCACAAACCTCCAGACTACTGGAGGCTTACATGGTCGTTAACTTCAGGGCCCGTGAGATTAGTCGAGGTATGCGTAAACTGACCCGAACATTTATGTTAATTAAAAAAAAATACAAAGCTTTTTTTTTCCCTAAAATGTTATATGTAGCTAACTTGAATTTTACTTCAAACTGTTTTTTTTTTTAATAAATGATATATTTTTTAAAATATAATAGTTTGAGTTTACTTGAAGCTTATTTAGTATTATAGTAGCGGTTATTTTTAAAGTATTTTTTATTTAGAAATGTATTAATTTTTTTTTTATTTTTAAAAAATTAATTTTTATATCAGCATGATTTAAAATTAAAAAAATAAAAAATTTTAAATTTTTTTTAAAAAATAAAAACAAAAACAAATATGCTTTTACTATCTAATATATCCACTCCCGGAGTGTTTCTGTTCCTGGCGTGGACAGACAAAATTGCAAACCCAAAACAAACAACGGCTAAATCCAAATTATTTCAAAACCTCCCGCCCCCGCATTTTCACCCTTCAAAACCCCCTCCCTCCCTCCCTCCCTCCCTCCCCTTCATTTCTCTTCATCTCCCCTGTAAAATCCCCAAATCTCTCTTAAATAAGAAGAAATGGGGAAGCAAAACAAGTCCAAGAAAACCGATTCTCTTGGCAAAGGAGGAAAAGTAAGTCCGGTCCAAATCGCTTTCATTGTGGATCGCTATCTCTCTGATAACAGTTTAACCCAAACTCGCTCCATTTTTAGGACTGAAGCCTCTTCTCTCATCTCCAAATCTCCACTTCGAGAGGTATCCATTTACTATATCTTTTCTTTTTTTTCTTTTTTGTATTATTTGCAAAACCATCTGTACGGGTTTTTAATTTTTTATGGGATGTTTTAGGCACCGAAGAGTTTGTTGAGTTTGGGGGCGATATTGAACGAGTATATATGTCTCAAGGAGCAGAAGGTGATTTTGGATCGAGAAAGGGTGCGTTTGGAGCAAGAAAAATTCAGGGTTCAGGATTTTTTGCATGGTATGCAAGATGTCATGAATGCTTATAATGCTAGTGCAAATTTAACAGCACCACCAGCCACTACACCTATGATTCAGGCTTCTATTACAAGACCTGCGGTTATGGTTCCTCAAGCAGATCCATTTCGTGGATCTCCTGCAGCTGTAGGTGAGGCTAACCAACCCTTTTCCTTGACATGATTAGCTGATACAATTTTAACCTAATTTGGGGTTTGATTTTATCTGGTTGTGAATTGTATGTTTAATTGCACAATCTACTGTGGATTATAAAAGGGTTTGTTAGTTTCCTAGGATCTTGTAATATCTTGGAGAAATCAGTGCATGAATTAGGGATTCTCAGAAGAAAACGAACCACATATTAGGGGCTAATGCGTTGATGGATTCCTTTATTGTTGTTATTATAATATTGGGAATAGGCTACTTAACTTGAAGCTTGCTAAATCATGACAAACCTTTGATAATAAATAAATAGTTCTTGAATAATCATCAATCAATATAATAACATTACTTTCAATGTTATATAATCTCACCATTGTCTCCTATGAAGCCATCTCCCCAGACCATGGTGTTTGGTATTTATGAGTGAGTTCTGAATTTGGATTAGTTGATCATTCTCTTTATCAGATGTTCTTTGCATTTGTGAAGGGCATGCTTTAGAAAGACTTCTTTGTAGGCTGTCTGTTTTCAGTAGTATTACGATCAATATTCAATAGAAGTTCCCTTCTCCAAAACAATGCAAGTAAAGGGAAAAACTTACTCTGATAGTTCCAGGGTTTTCCATCTTAGGGATTTCCTTGCATCTTCTTCCCATATATGAAGACAATCTTTAGGCAAACATTCAGAAAAATGGAATTTATTTATTCAAAGTACTTTATTGATGTTCTCTTTCTAGGCTGTCCCATGCACAAATCACCTGGCTTTCCAGTCTCGACACCCTCGAATACCACCATGGAGCGTAGCAATCTGTCCTCAATCACTAAGCACCCATCAACAAGAAAGCGAATGGGGTCAAATGCTGTTGCAGAATCTGTTCCAGATGCTAAAAAGTCTCGCAGCAAGTTAGCTTCAAGGAAAATACCAAGTAAAGGTAAAAAAAAATCCATGTGCCTAATTTATGTTCTTGCACATTTTTTATTCTCAGAAATTGATAATGTTTTTCTAACTCATTTTATCTTCAGCTACATCCAAACAATGTGATAATGCTGCCACTGCTCAAGCAAATGTTCAGCCCTTATCTCCTGTAATTGAATCATCAGCACAAAACGGCACACCCACTGGTCCAATAGTTCAAGCATCCGGTGTTGCTAAGAGTTTGTTCAATCAGCCTTTACCATCCCCTCCAACTAGTTCATCTAATCCCAATACACCACCACAAGCATTTTGCTCTCAAAATGACAAATCTGCATCTCCAAGGGACATTTCTGCCAATGCTCACTGCAGTAATAACAATACTCCTCAACAAGTCACTCCTACCAACTGCACGGTGATCACATCAGAGAGGGTTACAGTGAGCCCATTCAAAAACATGACGTACTACACCATGGAGAGAAATCAGTGTATCTCTTCTTCCTCTCCAGTTAAGACAACCTTGAAGAGGATGTGCAAGAGGGATTGTGTGAAGGGAAGGCTAGACTTTGATGGTTCTGATGCAGCAGTGAACTTGGATGAATCAGTTGACAATGAGTTCTATACATCTGAATCTGACAAGGAAGGGGACATTTTTGACTTAGACCTGCCTAACTTAGACATGTTTGGGGCTAATTTCTCCTTCTCTGAACTGTTGGTTGATCTGGAACGTGATTGTGAAGGAAATGCTTGTCCATGCCTGCCAGCCTTGGCAGCTTCTGCCGACACCATTTCTGGGTATTGGTTTTTGTTTGGCCATATTCTAATAACCTCATATTTCTCTACTTTCTTCTTCACTGCATTGAATCCTTTCTTGGTTTCTTTCCTCTGATATTTTGGCTTTGTATTATATACAGGTCATCACATGAATCTAGGGATGGTAATTTTGGGACCGATCAAGTCATGTCAGAGTTTTCCTCTACCATGACTGAGGTGATTTCTGGAAAAGATACGCATTCGCAAGGTAATGTGAATGAAGCTCCTCAACATAATTGTTCCTAATCTATCCATTATCGTGCATATATTGAGTGATTTTTTTTCAGGTCCTGACATAACAGCTGTGAAGTCCATAACAAAATGTATAAGAATTTTAAGCCCTGGTAAATTTATCACTTGACGTCACAAATTTCATTTTTTATGTCACCTTTCCTATTTCTAGGATCCTTGAATTATTTGGCTGTGTCTCGAGTTGCAGCTAAAAATCAAAGGAGTTCTTTGGATCAGGAGAATTGTTTGGCAAGTAACTGACTGACATGATGATGCAAAAGACTCTTTAGACTGACCTGGTACCTGTATAGCACTTACTGCAGAAGATTCATATCCATCTTCGCTAGTTATCTGGGTTTATAATTTCTAGATCCTCTATGGCTTTTGTCTATCATTTGACCAACCCTTGAATTCTTAGCTCACATGTAGTCTTTAGTTTGATGTTCTGCCTACAATATTGGTCATTTAGCCAAGACTCATGGTTACAAGCATTTCTACGCTACACTAGTTGTATCAAAAGCTGATTTATTTCTGATAAAAAGAAGTGACGAATTCTTCTTTACATTGATTTTAGATGGGATTAATCTTATCAACTCTATGAACAGTTGAATATCTGCAAGAGTTCTTAATTCAAATGCCATTAGTATTTAAGCATGCTGAAAGATGGAGGATAAATGACAGAATCAAGATATCTAAGCTCAAGCCAGGTACTGCTGAAGTTTGTCCACTTCATCTGGGCTTCCAATGAAAATAGGTGTGCGCTGGTGTATCTGCCATAAAATCACAAAGTCAAACCAAAGTGACAGCAGTTGTTTGATGCTCGAGGTTCTTTCTGTTAGTGTGGTTGTGAACCATTAGGAAATATGTGATTCAAGTCGCAGTTTCCGATCCTAGCACTCATGATATTTTGTGATTGGCAGTGCCATGGTTCTATCTTCACACATTTTTTTTTAGAGTCAAGGTTGATAAAATTCCAATCTAAGATGAAGTGGTGAAGCTGCAACGAAATCAATACCTGTTCTGGCTTGATGTCAAGGATTCTCTGGTGACCATCCGTTGCTTTGCCACCAGCTTGTTCCACGAGATAACTCATTGGTGCGCATTCATACAGTAACCTCAAGTTCCCATTTTTGCTGTTCTTGTTCTTTGGGTTTCCATAGATGCCACCATATAGAAGCATCCTATGTATTTCCCCAACAAGGCAGCCTATATAACGTCCAGAGTAAGGCTTCCCGTTGGGTGGCCCTGGCTGCCTAAGGTAGCCAAGGTAGCTCTGCAGTTTACCATCCCACAGGTCATAATTTCCTTCATTGAACGAGTAAATCTTTCCTGTTTTCGGGATCTTGATATCTTCATGTGTCAGTACAAACTCCCCGAATGTGGGATCCAAGGTAAAAGCAAACACCCCTTTCCCTATAGATATTGTGAAGACGACCGAGCTTGAATAGAGGCAATAGCCAGCAGCAAGCAAGTTTCTGCCTGGCTGGCAAGCGTTGATGATGCACCTTTGTCTTGCTTCGTCAAGCTGTCGTGTAAGAGATGAACGATGTGAAGAGAGCTAAAATTAATGTAAATTTGCAAATGCCTTGAATTGGCTATTAAGCACAGAAATAAAGGGTTTGCATTTTGAGAACTGCCGCTTGTTTTTCTTGGCCAGAAAGTGAGAAACCAGATGACTTACTGTGGAGTCATCGTCAATATTAAAGAGGCATTGCTCATCAGGGCCATAAATTCCAAAGACAGATCCAGTGGTCAATGCTATATCAATGTTGGCAGACCCATCAATTGGATCAAACACCACAATATAGTTCCCAGAGTAAGTTTCCTCGACAGCAACAGGTACGTCTTCTTCCTCTGATACTATAATCGCTGTGCGGCCACTTGACCTTAAACAATTGCAAAACAGCTAGACGTAGTAAAATGTAAGCTATGGTAATTTTCACTAACAAAATGTTAACTCACAAATAACAAACTTATCGATGAAATCAAAGTTGAACCAACCTCATTGGAGATTACATCCAGCTTCTTCTGATCTTCACCTTGGATGTTGGTGGTTCCTTGAACGCCAGTGAGATTGATTATGCTCGATCGTTGAAGAAGGGAAGCAATCTGTTTACATGCCAATGAGATACCGGATAAAACCACTGTGAGCTCTGCATCAATGTTCCCTGCTTGTTCTTGCTTCAATAGCCAAGTTGTCAAGTTTTCGAGCGCATAACGGCCCTTCTTTCTCTTATCTTCTTTAATGCCTGATTCTGCTGCTGTAATTTCCACAGCTTTGCATCGAATTCCGGAGGCAAAACGCCTACCAAATGATTGTCTAATATGATGAGAGCGGTTCTTTATAGGAAACAGGTGAGAAATAATGGAAGAGCGAGAGGTTGAGAAGGTGATTTGTGAAGAGGAAGTCGGAATTGCCTCAAACATTGTTGTGATTGTTGGGTGTCTGTGTTACAGGGTTCTCACTTATCTTCCTTCCTACGCCTATTGTGTGATTGTGATTCATTCTAGGTGAAACTATAACTTTGTTTGACTTATGAGCCCACTTGGTATTGGAGCTGTCTGACTGGCCCTGCTCCCGCATGAAATGAAGTTATTTTACTGCAAATATTTTATGGTAGTGAATATTCTGATCAAGCTTATGTCCAATCATATAGTATAAACCTGTTGGTTTTTTTCTCCCCTTCTGAACTTGATTGCTAAAACGTGCAACCGTGGCTTACCGCGAATACCTTGACGATCAATCTCATCTTGAATTTCCTAGGAAATTTCTCAGAGCTTATGATAAGCCTTTCATCAATCTGATCTCGTTTGGTGTTTGGGAGTTTCTTTTTCTTCTTATAACATGCCAAGTCATTTCCATGAATCACAATCTCCGCAAACATAATTTTTCCTTTTCTTTTATTGATGGACTTGGAGTTCATGTTAGGAGGAAATCCACTTTTTTCTTAAAAAAAATTCAGTGCTATTAATATTTGAAGATGAAATTGCCTGCTGTATGGCTTTGTTCAGCTGCCGGCATCATTGATGTACAGCTGGGCTATAGCAGCAACAGTAGTTCTTCAAAAATCCAAACTCAATTCACAATGATAATAAAAAAAAAAAATTCCTGTTCTTCCTGGAAGTCCTGCTGCAATGGTTTCCTGATAGATTCTTAGCATCAGGTTTCAATCTTCCATTGCTTCTAAGCGGAAAAACAAATGATTAATTGACACAAACGATGTTCTGTGTTCTTAATTCCAGTAGTGTATTTATGAGGAATTGTCATGGCCCATGCAAACATTTAGCTTCTCAAAACAAAATGACTGTTTCCTCTTACATTTTAATCAAGCCAAATACTTCTCCAATTTCTCCACTTCCTCCACGCTCCCTATGTAAAGCGGAACACGCTGGTGTATCTGTTGTCAAAAACAATGCCTTAGTTCTTAACTCAAAGAAGAAGAAAAGAAGATTTCATGAGTTGAATGAAGCATATTAGACTGACCTCAGTAGGAGTGATATCCAGTACTCTCTGATGCCCGTCTGATCCTTTCCCACCAGCTTGTTCCACTATAAAGCTCATCGGTGCACACTCATACAGAAGCCTCAGCTTCCCATTCTTGCTCTTCTTGTCCCTGGGGTACCCATAAATGCCACCGTACAGCAGCGTCCGGTGGAAGTCACCGACCAAGCTTCCAATGTATCTAGCGGAGTAGGGCTTGCCACTCGGACCAGGGTCTTTAAGGTCATCAATGTACTTCTTCAGCTTGTCATCCCACAACTGGTAGTTTCCTTCATTAAATGAATAAATCTTTCCAGCCTTTGGTATCTGGATGTTTTCTTGAGTTAAAACAAACTCTCCATACATTGGATCCAAGCTGAAAGAGAACACGCCTTTTCCAATAGTTAGCACAAAAATCACTGAGCTTGAATACATGCAGTAGCCAGCAACAAGGAGGTTATTTCCTGGCTGGCACACATTCACAATACACCTCTGTTCCGTTTGATCAAGCTGCAATCACCAAATTTTCAAACAATCAAGTTATTAACCATAGACTATCTTCTTTTTGTGTGTTTGATAAACTCATCTGTTTGTGATTGCATCAATTATGGATGGACTCACAGTGGAGTCATCTCCAATATCGGCCAGGCATTCGTCATTGGGGCTGTATATTCCAAAGATGGAACCAGTAGACACTGCAGCATCAATGTTGGATGATCCATCGAGTGGGTCAAAAACCACTATATAGTTTCCAGAGTAACTCTCCTCCACTGCCACTGGCACGTCCTCTTCCTCTGATGCTATGATTCCTGTCCTCCCACTTGATCTCAAGCAGCTAGAGAACACCTGTAGTTGCAAACTAACTAATTTAAAAAAAAAAACATTTCGCTGAATGGTTCGAACTAGAGCGCATCTAGCTAATTCATGAAGAAGAGAATTATCTAAGACTAGAGAAGTTGCCTCAATTGGACCACAAAATAGGAAAATATACGGTGCTACTTTTCCTACTTCATTTATAAGCAAAACCCAGTCAGCTTCCACTTTGCTTTTAGTTTATCCCCACAATGAATTTGCATAAATTTGATGACTCATGTAAGTGTTCTGTTAGTTTGATGCAAGATAATTAGTTGTTAAGTACAGACCTCATTAGAGACCACGTCAAGCTTCTTCTGATCTTCTCCTTGAACGTTAACAGAACCTTGAACTCCAGTTAAGTTAGAAATGCTAGCTCTTTGCACCAAAGAAGCAATCTGCTTACATGCCATTGAAATGCTTGATATAACAATAGTGAGCTCAGCATCAATAACACCAGCTTGTTCTTGCTTCAACAGCCAACCAGTCAGTGTTTGAATCTCAAACGTACTCTTCTTTGTTTTAGCATCCGAGGCTGTGCTCACAGCCATGCACTTGAGCCCATCACCACCACGTTTTTTCTTGTAAGTACTAGTGCTGTTGGGGTATGACACAAGTGTTTTTGAGTCAAAGACACATAACTGGGAAGGAGATGGGCGAGACAGTGAGCGTGAGGTTGAGAAGAGAAGATGTGATGATGAAGTTGTTATTGCTGCTGCTTGTGCAACCATGGCTGCTTCTTTTCCTGGTTCTTGGTTTTGCTTCTCTTCTTGTTTTCGGATAATTTTTTTTTTAATTATTGGTTTTTCTTACATGGATTGTGTTGGGCATCGAAGGTAGAATTGTGAGGTGGGAAAAGATTTCTGTTAAATTTTGGGTCCCACACTTATCATCGTGTTTTGCGTCCGTTATGTGATCACTGTTATGGAATATATAGATATTCTTTTTCTTGGTTTAGGGAAGGGAAGGGAAGGGAAGAGGACGGGGAACGGCAAATTGCAAGTGGGCTTGTTTTCATGTTCAATTGGGCTGGTGTTTAATCAAAGTCTAGTCTCGTAACAAAAACATACGGGAATATCATGTTTTTGGGACTACCTGTTTGAGTGTAGTTGTAGTTATTTTTTATTAAAAACATATGTTAAAATAATATATTTTTTTATTTTTTAAAAATTATTTTTAATATCAGCGCATCAAAACGATCTAAAAATACCAAAAAATATTAATTTGAAGTAAATAAAAAAATAAAAAATTTTCAAATTTTTTCAAAAGCGCTTTTGAAACGCAAAAACAAACAGGGCTATGAGTGATGGAATCGCACCCGGTAACTTTTATAATAAAAAAAGACATGTTTTTATTAAAATAAAAAAAATACATGAAAAAGAAAGAAGAGTTTTAATTAAAGGAATACGTTTATTTATTTTTTATTTAAATTAGTGCCATTCTTATGAATATTTATTTTAATTGCTTTAATTTTCATTTAAAAAATAATATTACTGATAAAAAAGATTTTTTTTCTCGAAACAAAAGGAAATGCGTGAAAGGAAAGAGAATTTTTTACTAAAAATAAATATTTAATCTTGATCATCCCTTATTGTAATCTTAATGTTTGACTTGGTTTAAATATCTTGAATTAGCTCATTAAATGCCTCTATAATCTTCTTATTTCTTGATATTGTAATTGACCCAATTAACATCTCTAATGAATGATTCATGATACTTGTTGATTCTTATTATTCCTTTTTTTTCTTAAAAAGATTCAACTTTAATCATCACGTACATCGAACAAAAAAATATTAGAAATATTTAAAGTAGGACTGGTGTTATATTCATCTATATTATCTAGGATGCAACTTAGATTTCTTATGTGTTGGAAATGTTTTTCTTTTCATATACATCCAAACTCAATTACCTTGTTTAAAGATAACATATCTATGTTTACAATTTTCGTTAATTTTAAATACATATTGTTCATTCTTTTTATTTACATCGTCATCTTAATAGGCTATAAATTGAAGATTGCTATAATACTCGATATACATAACGAGTACTATTCACTTTGCTAAAATAACAAGGCCTTTAGAGCATCAATATTCTTGCTAGTTATCCTACCTATTTAGCTAAAATATTGAGGATGTATAGAATTTTATTACAATGCATAGTTGCTAGCTAAATGACTAATTATTTTTACCTACATGAACAATACAACGAGTACTGGAGAAATCTCTATTTAGTTGGGATACAGTAGAGGGAAAAATATTCGAGGGAAATAAAAGAGAGGGAAAAGAATTCTTTATCCTCTATTTCTTCACACATCCGATCTAAATCTTAGGTTTGCCTTTAATTTTATTTGAATTAAGATCTAAATTCTCTTCTCTTTCTTTCTCCCGATCTCCGTCTTCTCTCTTTCTCAAACAATGGCAACCACACCATCAGCTCACGACAAAAATGTTGGAAATGAAGACCATATGTCTATGATTCATGACTATAGGGATAAAATTGAGACCGAATTATATTCGATTTGTGATAAGATCTTGAAGTTGCTCGACTCGAGGTTGATTCCAAAGGCCTCAGCTAGTGATTCAAATGTGTTCTATTTGAAGATGAAGGCAGATTATCACAACTTAGTTGAAGAAAGGTCTTTTGATTTTGTGGTTGATGGATGTGAAGGTGTGTTTTAGTGGCTTCTCTTGTAATTCTTGCAACAAATAACCCCCATGTAATCTTTTAATTGTTTTTTCTACTTTCTAATCATCAAATTAATACCCAAATTGATTGGCTCTTAACTTCTCTTTATTCTACTATGAAATTCTCAATTCTCCTAGTTTATTTTTCAGAGTATCTTTTGAAAGACATTTTTCATGTAGAGAAAAGCTTTAGGTGTTTTCCATGCATAAATTATAAACTTACAACGATCCCCTTAAATAATTTCCTAAATATGTTGTGTATACATTTTCTAGAATACCTTAATTATTTCTTTTTTGCCATGGCAACACAATGGTGTAGCTCTTCATCTCTTCAAATTGTCGGTAATTTATGATCTGTTGGTAATAACTATATCGATGGATTTACTAATAGACAAAACGTGCCAAACAAATTTTATTTGCTTCATTTCATTGGTATCTCTATTAGTAAATATAACATATTACTGACATAATACCATCTGTAATTCTGTCGGTGAGTTAACAGTAGCAGTAATATTTGCAGTAATTCTTTTCCAACTCTCTTTGGAATATATTGACGGAGATGTTTCGTTAGCAACAACATCAATAATATTTTAAAAATATATTTAGAAAAATATATTGAACAAAAGTAGAAAATAATTAAAATAATATAAAATGAAATATTTATTATAAATTTAAACATTTATATGTTCAAATACAATAAATCTAAAATCGAGGCAGCGCTAGAGGAGGAGGTTGGTCGTCGCCGGGATCATGGGGCCAATTAGTGCACATGTACCACCCATCTATGATCCCATCTCCATTATCGATCGACATAGTTTTTCATAATCAGTAGTGAGTCATATTTTTCACATTTATTGGTCTAGCATCGCCACAAATTCTGAAGTTTGAGTGCTCAGAATCAATTATGAGCATTCAACAGTTGAAGCACCATGGGTCGTCCATAAGTTCTCAGTCATAATGTTAGAAAATCCACACTCTCGATTTCTATCAGGTCCATTGAACGAGCTTACCTTCAACCACAAATCCAGATCTACATCCGGATGGGTCGAGGGATCGTCTCTGTATCTTTCATTCAACTGGTTGTTATATGTATCTTGTATAGAAGAAATAAATTCATCAAATTCAAGGAAATAATAACTTAAGAAAAAATGGTTGAAAACCAACATACCATAAAGTACTGAACTCGGCTATCCATGAACTGTTACACCTTTTTTTGGCAGTCATCATTTCGCATATGCGTTTCAACAAAAAGCTCTATTGGGTTTGGCTCACGTCTAAGAACCATAGTTTGCAAGAAAAAAAGGTTGTCAGTTAAATATATTTATAAAAAACAACTAATAAAAAAATGGATGTAATAAAAAAATCCTACTATCCACTTTGCATGCGAAATGAACAGAACAGAGCTACTGGTGTGTGTGGTAACAGAACCATGAACAAACCAATTTTGATTTTCCATATCGGACTGTCACCATCACGTGAAACATGTGGATGTCACATGCTTAATGTATTCCACCTATACAACATCTAAGACGTACGACGTTCTGAAATCCTTCCAAACCACCATGCCATTCCAACCTAGAAGCTCTTTTTTTTTCGCATATATTTTGGTTTTCTTTTGCGTTTCGTACAAAAAATCACGCAACCTATATGGTACAAATTAATTATCTATTAGTATATGAAAAATAAAATCTTAATATTTGGAATAAAGAAAATGATCCTGAATTCGATCTTACCTAATTGCAACATGATTCTCCCAAACCCTTCTCGCAACATTATTATCAACTCTCTCCCATTCAAATTTTCCCTTGAAAATTTATAAAAGAAATTTTTTAGTAATTTCAATATACTAACCTTATTAACATAAAAAATATATTTAAGTTAATACTAACGTTGAACCTTGAAAACTATGCATCGACCTGCGGTTTTTCTTCAGGATGTTTGGAAACTTGGCTTCATTGAAACAATGGAATTTCCATCTACAATTTAAAGGCCGATGTTATTATTCTCGCAGCCTCAATGTTTGTAAACTGAAATTGCATTCGTTAAATGTAATTATTTTTTCAAAAATGATTAAACATGTCATGGTGAAAGCAAAACAAACTTACATTGAAAGGTCGTCCTTCCACTAAGCCTCGTATTTGCGAGGAAATGGATCCCGCTGTGAAGGGACCCTACTCAACGTTGCGGTATCGCATTTGACAAGCTCGCATCGTGAGTCAATGCATGTGCCTCAAGTGCCTGTTCTTGGTTGGCACCAATGACTCGTTGTCGTAAGAATTGCTCCTAGAAGAACTAGCAGTAGCAGCGATCATTTCCTTGCGACGTGCAATAGACTTTCACCTAGGCATCTACTCAAATTAACATATAAAAAAAATTAAACGATTCCTATATATTTTAAACTGCAAATACAAAACATATATGCCACAAACCAGTTGATTTTATTAAATTTCTTCTAACAATATAGCATAATTCAATTTCATAGAAAATTTTCATTTTGTACGTGATAATATTTTTAATCCTAAGTTTACAAAATTTCAAAATAATAATTAAAATTAATCCTACATATTTAATTGAAATTGAACAACAAAATTGAAAAAAAAACAACAACTAAAATTCAACAAAATAACGCAAAAATTATTACAACAACAACTAAAATTTAACACAATTATTTCTAAGTGATAATATTTTTAATCCTAAATTGAAAAAACTTATTCTAAATGGATTAAATACAAAATAATAATTAAAATTAATCCTACACATTCAATTGAAATTGAACAACAAATTTGAAAAAAAAACTAAAACTCAACTAAATAATGCAAAAATTATTTCAATAAAAACTAAAATTCAACACATTTATTAATTCATAAAATTATTAAGAACACAAAATTGAACAAAAATAATGACAAAAACAAAAATAATGCAAAATAATAATAATAATAAAGGGATGGAAAATTCTTACCTTAATGGTGTGCTTAATTTTGGCTGATAATTAAAAAAAGAAAAAGAAAAGAAAAGAAAAGAAAAGAAAAGAAAAGAGACTGTTAATAAACCAAAAAAAGAAAAAAAATGAAGAAAGACAACATACTTGAGGATGAGAAGAAAAGAGATTGCTTGATTTTGGCTGAGAAGAAGAGAGAGAAGAGAAGATAAAGAGAGTGAAACGACTCTGTGAGAGACGAAGAAAGAAGAAGATGAAGCCCCGTCTGTTCTGATTCTGATCTTTTAATTTAGTTTAATCGATGGAATTATCGATGACTTTTTATTCTGTCAGTAAAGTCAAATGAAAATTTTTAACTTTTCATTAACTTTCATGAAAAGTTTTAGAAAACCCCTCCAAATATTACCAATGACTTCTTTTCTGTCGGTGATGTTATTGGGAAAAAAAGTGAACAATCAAAAGAACATTAATTATCAGTGCATTGAGAAGTAAACAGTTCCCATAGTGGATTGAGTATGATCGTAGATAAAATAATGAATTCTGACCTCATACACATCTCTGGAGGCAAGTTGTAAACCGTGAGTATCACCAGCCAACCAAAATAAGGAGCAACAAATGACTCGAATGTATCGAATTTGTCTGTATATAACCCAAGATGCATGTTCCTTATCTCCATTGAAAAGTGAGGATGCACATTGTTAAAGTGTTTCCAAGCTTCACTATTGAAAGAGTGCACCATCACTCCATCCATAACATCATGTGATTTGTGCCATGTTATGTGCTCAGTAGTCTTTGGTGACATGAATAACTTTACAGTCTAGGTGTGATTCAAAAGTATTTAAGTTTTTTTGTGTGCAACAAGAGTCCTTCCTCTGTCAGTCGTAGGTTTATAACAAGAATGCCCACATGTTCTGCACTCATTCAACTCTGTATTTTCAAGGTAGTACAATATGCAGAAGTTTGGACACATATCAATTTTCTATCCTAGACCGAGGGGTTTCATCATGGACTTAGCACCATAAAAGTTCATTTTCTATGTGTTCCCTTCAGGTAAAATGCTTTTCGCCCATTCGATAATTTTATTATAATCGACCTCACTCAACCCACGATCTGACTTGATGGTGAACACCTATGTAACAACCAATAATTTACTGTGATTTGTGCTACCATCCCATAACGAATCGTCAGAATCTTTCAAAAGATTAAAAAACATGACCACGTCTGCATTAGGTTTTTCATTTATGATTGGAAATTGACCGGCATGACCCTGATTCATTCTCATCACTTCCATAACCGTATTTCTATATGGATTACTATTTTCATCTACAACTCCATACACGTTGCTAGAATTAGAAGTTGACCCAACCATCCTTTCTACTATGATATCGTGATGAACATATGGTTCTTTGTGTGCATACCAATACAAGTATTTCTTTATGAACCTTTTTTCATAGAGGATGCATTGTTACAAAATTTAGATCGAGAAAATTTTTATTTTTACACTTTTTGCATGGACATCTAATACCCCCTTCATTAATTTTTCTCAGATTAAATAGTGTGTAATTAATAAAACATTGAACCCCATTATAATAATTCATCATCCGCTTAGGGTAAATCTATATACATCCATGAACAATCATCCATTACTTATATCAAACTTATATAAAATAACGATGATAACATGTATTAATTAACTATATTAACTAAATAAATTTGCAAAAATATTGATTTAGCTAAAACCTATTTAATCTATTTTAATAGTACTCTTAACTAATTATCAATTATCTACATAAATTTAAATTTCTATATATTTACTGAAAATTTCAACTCGGCAATAAAATTGATAAAATATAAAACGAATCTGTTATATTAGCTATTATTTATTTCATCACAAAACACCCAAGTTAAAAATTTGACATAAGTTTCATCGATTTACAAACAAATGCAATTTTACAAAATCTAAAACAAACCCTAACATGTACAAATTATAAATCCATACAACAAATTTTTATGAGAAAAAACTATAAAACAAGTAAACACCCAAACAAAATACATAAATTACAAAAGTATGCCAAATTTTTTTTAACATTTTAAAATTGAGTTGAAATAAAAAAGAAGAAGAAGGTAGATTTGCTTACTTAAAGACCACGTCACCGTATGATTTTTCTTTTTTGAATCCCACTGTAATACCCTCTGTAATTCTCTTGGTATATACCAAGGGAAGTTTTTAATCGGCATATTTACGAACGCACTTTACTGTCAGGTTAATTTGTCGGTAACGTCGTCTATAAAAGTTACACATCATCGTACTGTTTGAGCTTTTCTTTCATTGTTTATTTTCTCAATGCAATTCCCTCAGTATATACTGAAAGAATTTTTCTATTAGTGTTTACTGATGAATACATGGATAAAAAATTCTATCGATAAAGGTCATAGCAATATACCAACAGAAAAATTCCATCAATAATTTTATTTTTATTTATCAATTTTCTAACAGTGACTTCATTGCAAGTTGACATGGAAACCATGATTCTCTTGTTTTTCCCTTCAATCTACACGGTACATCGACATTGTATCATTGGTATATACCGAGGGAATTTTTTTGTCGGCATATTTACGAATGTACTTTACTGTCAGGTTAATTCTGTCGGTAACGTCGTTTATAAAAGTTACATGTCGTCGTACTGTTTGACTTTTTTTTTAATTTTTTATTATTCCACTGCAATTCTCTCGGTATATGCCAAAAGAATTTTTCTGTTAATGTTTACCGATATATACAAGAATGAAAAATTTTATCGGTAAAGATTATAGCAATATACCGACAAAAAAATTTCATCATTATTTTCGTTTGTTTTTATCAATCTTCTAATATTGACTCCATTGCAAGTTCACATGGCAACAATGATTCTCTTTTTTTTCCCCGCAATCTACACGGTACATCGACATTGTATTTTTATCCACTTATTTGTTTGTGTTTTTCTTTTACTATGAAGACTGTAATCTCTACTTGAGTGATTTACACGGGATCATAAATGATTTTTTTTCCTGCAAAATACTATTTCCCCCCATCAAGTATTGCATTTGAATTTTGATGTAAACATCATTGTTGGGTCATTGCAGCTAGCAAGAAGTAAACAATGGATAGGTTGTTTCTTGTTTCGACTTTGATTTTTCAGGGAAAATCATTGATTTTTTCTCCTTAATGAGTTGTTCTTAACCTTGTTGCTAGTGTTGGGGTGAGCTTGGTCTACAACTTAATGACTACACAAATTACCTCCAGAAAATGTTGAAATATCTTCCCCTCGATTCGAAGACTTCACCGTGATGACTACGATACCAATAAAGATCGAGAATAGAAAGTATAGTCAAATACTGGATTAGTGTTGTTGGCATGCAAGCAAGTTCAAGATTGTCTGGTAGTTGATAATCTTAGTAATCTATTGTATTCATAGCTTTTATGGACAAATAAGATATATGGTGCCAAAACTAGGGCAATTTCTTACTATGTTTTTAAAAAAGATGATCAGCTAGCGTTGGAATTTGTAACTGCTGCTGCAAATATTTGTTTTAAAGAGCATGTTTTTTATTTTATTTTAATAAAGATAACTAATTAAAATGATTTTTTAGCTAAAATTTAAGCTGCAAAATAAGAAGCATGAATTGGATGCTCTAAGAGCATCCATACCCTTGCAGAGTTGTAGCTGTAATGATCTCTCTAAAAGTAAATTTCACAATTTTAGTGTTTATATGAACAGTAAAATTGACCTATTAGTACGTTGTTCAGTTTTAATTGTTTTAGTAATAGTAATTGAATAAATGTGATAAATATAAGGTAAATTTAATAAAATAATTTTCACAAGAGATGGAAAATTTTGGTGTATTTAACTAGAGTGGTTTCTTGTTATCCCTAGGTCTCAAGATCTTCACTTTCTGGAGTTTGAAAACAAAACAAAGCAGGTCTTTTTATTTTTTATTTTTTTAATAATTGTAAGTTTAACAATTAACACAGTGATTAGAATTTAATTCTCTTTCGAACTTTACAGTTAAAAGATTAATTTCCAGTCTGAACTTTGGAGATGAAGACTTGTGGTTTTTTGGGTCATACACGCTGCGTAAGAGAGACTCCATGGCTACAGGGATGGCTAACTGGAAACTTCTTGCTTGTAAATCAACCATTCGATGCATCTTCGAAGAAGACTGCTGAAAAGTATTTATTTTTTAAAAAATAAATTTTAGGAAAAATAAATTTTGAAAAAATATTTTTTGATGTTTGACAGTATAATAAAAAATAAGTTGGAAAACACTTTCCAGTGTTTGGTTATGTCATGAAAAATGAGCTGAAAAATAACTTATTAATGTTTTATTTTTCTCAAGTTTATTAAAATAATGAGGAACAAATCTTACAAATTAAAAAGTTAAATGAGAATAAAATTAAAAAAAATATAATTTTATAAATTATCTCAAATAAAATAAATAATAATCAAAATAATAGAGATCAAATCTAAAAAATTAAAAAAAATAAAAGATGAAGAAATTAAAATAATAATAATTAACATTTTATAAATTATTTCAAATAAAATAAGTAACAATCAAAAGAATGAGGACTAAATTTGATAGATAAATTTTTTTAATAAAACATTATAAGGAAAAAGTAAATAGCAATTATAAAAATAAGGATTAAAGTTAATATAAAAATTAAATTGTAAGAGATGAAATTGAAAAATAAATATTCAAAACAAATTATATATAGCAATCAAAAGTTTGAGGATCAAATTTGATATAATCAACAAATAATGACATTTCTAAATTTTTCACAACTTCCAGAAAGTGTTTTCTGCCCAAATTTTCCAGGAAAACACTTTCCTGAAAACCAAGCCAAATTTTCCTTTGACTAGAAAGTGTTTTCCGTTGATCAACATTTCTAATGGCAAACAAACACAGGAAAGTTTGGAAAGTGATTTTCCGGAAACCACTTTCCGAAAAACAAACACAGCCAAAAGGGAAAATACTTTTCTGGAAACCAAACCAAATTTTTCTTTGACTGGAAAGTGTTTTCCGTTGACTGGAAAGTGTTCCGTTGACTGGAAAGTGTTTTTTGTTGACCGGAAAGTGTTTTTTGTTGACCAACTTTTCTAATGGCAAATAAACACAGGAAAGTTTGGAAAATAATTTCCCGAAAACTATTTTTCAGAAAACAAACATGCCTTAGATTAAATATTCGTTTGCCAGTCAAATTTCCCATGTATTTTTTACTTTTTTAGAGGGCAGTGAATTCCCGACCGTATGTCGGCTAAATACCCTCGGTCAGGGCTGAGCCATATTGTGATCCAGGTCAGGCAAAATTTGTAATTACTGTTACATGCTCAATCTTGCTAGGGGATGGCATCTAGTATGCAAATTGTTTGATTAGAACTAAAATTATTTCCAAATTTACAATTGCTTTCCGATTGGCGAATGATAATCTAAGTTTGGAATATATATATATATATATGCTTAACATCCAATTATATAAACAAAGTAATAGCTCAATATATTTATGCTTATGGGTTTGGCTTGCTTCTAAGCCCAATACCTTTAAGGTTAGCTATGTATTGGGCTCGAGTGCATGTGGGTCTAGAGAGATGTCAGACCCAATATCCTTGAGTTCAATTGTCTGTCGAGTCTAAGTGCATGTGAGTTTTTTAAAGATGCTAGACCCAACACTCTTGGGCTTGGAATCATTCAAACTCTAAATACATATGGAGTTGATAATCTTTTTAGGCCTCATATTAAATCACGACTATTTATTGTTTTATTTTTATGTCTTTTAATATAAAATATTAAAAGTCAAGAATGATCATTTCTCGACATCCATAGGTTCATAAAAGTCTCCTGATGGCCTATCTATTTTTATCAACATTAATATTGTGTAAGAGATATATATCCCTCATAAATATTATGTAATGAATATTTATTCCATATTAATGCTATCAGGAGGAGATGACATTCCAACCATTCCATTCAAGTAACATGATAAAGTTCAGAGACTATATATTCCCTCTAAACCACCCAAGTAAAGGGTCATATTTTTTCTATTATCTACGCATTTATATGCTTATTTTTAGAGCATTTATTATACACAACTAAGAACAAACAATCTTGTTCTTAGAATTTAAAGTTTATTCTATTATTTATTATAATCCCTTATTAAAAGTCACTAAATTTATCATTGAAGGGTCCCTAAATCCCACAAAAAAGAACTATTTTATAGGTGACAGGTCTTTTATTATCAATCATCAATTTCATGAATTTTGGAGAAATGAATATTGATATGAATGTACGACCATTCTTTATCCAAACACTAAAAAAAGCCTCAATCATATAATGGATTTTGAAACATCATCAATTGATGCTGTTTATGGAAAACTAATAAAAAAGGCATCAACTGTTCTTGTTATACTGGTTTTTGAAATCTTTAATCGCTATTAATGACATATGATTAAGATACCCTCGGGATGAGACATGCGATGAACCTTCGTGTGGTTGCTGGCACGCCTGCTCCATCAAAATTTCAACAACTCATCAATCAGGTGGAAGCCTTTACCCAAGCCATGTTGGCATCCTAATGGCAACATCAAACTTTGTCACCCCAGCAAGTGCTAGCACATGAGGTAGCTCCCTCAATCCCAACCTTTTAACCACAAGCAATCCCTTCTGCTAGGAGACAATTGTATTATCCAGAGAAGGCTAAACAAAATGACTTGGAAAGTATTCCACCTTGATGATCTACCAGTCTCTCTAGAGAATGTTCTCGTGGACATGAAGCTCTCATAATAAGCAGTCACTCTAAACGTGTTCTTCTGCCACTGCACAATTGAAGTTAGCTATCAATGTTGTCGTTCCATGCCATAATCATCTAGCTCCCTAGAGCCTATTCTATAAAAGTTTGGAAGAAGTATGGTTGGTAGATACATCCAAGATGAAATCTATAATCCTCATGAGATAAGGGATCACATTTATCTAGGTGAGTCTTGTACACCCTCATTCCCAAGTAGTACATCTCCACTAAGATAAGTTTGGACAACTATGATAGCCTCATGGACACGAGAATGTGATATCCATACAAAATAACACGACATATATCATTGTTTACTATATTAATGTAACACACACACACACAAAATTCATTTTCCATATTTATTTATTCTATGATTATATCCTTCATAATTGTTTCTTATTCTACCAAAATTACAGTAGAGTTTCCTCTTAAAGTTTAATATTTTAGTTCTTCAATAACCTATTTCTTGCAAATAAAACCCAACACATGATAACCTCAAACATGCCCCAATTTATTTAATCATTTTTCAATCTTAATAATTATATCTCAGTACAACATCACATCATTATTTCATTTTTCAACTTGTCATCTTGCTCCCTAAAATTTTAACATTTCAGAACACATAAAATATAATGCAAAGATAACTTCAAAAAACTAACCTAAATGATACAAAAAATTAAATACACGTAGTTAGTCACAAAAGGATTAGTTACAAGCATTTTAAGTAATTTCTACAATTCTTTACATAAAAGCAAAATGAATACAATTAATAATATATCTAACAAACTAGAAACTCTAAATTCTATGACTGTCGTGTCTTATGGTGTGAGAAGAACCTATAAAACATATAAAATATAATAATAAGTTCATGATAACATTTATTCATAGAAAAATTATTAGGCTCATCTTAGACAATTCAACATCCCCTTTTTACCATATATATTATATAATATTCTCAATTTAGTCCTTTTTCTTTTACCTTTATTTCAATACTCATATGGCCACATATTATTTATTTCTTACATACACGTCCAAACCTTATTCATTCATTCTTAGACAATTCAACATCCCCTTTTTACCATATATATTATATAATATTCTCAATTTAGTCCTTTTTCTTTTACCTTTATTTCAATACTCATATGGCCACATATTATTTATTTCTTACATACACGTCCAAACCTTATTCATTCATTTCATTGTTTTAACTAGAATATTTCCTCCATTTTTCCTCATTTATGAAAAGTACACATGGATTAGTATGTTTTCATTTTTTCAAACAATTATTCACATTTATCGATCCACATCCATAATAGATTTGTTTTAATAACTAGTATTTGTTCATGACGATAGACCTCACGTTCATTAGTCTTCGTCCACGACGACATACTTCACATTCATTAGTCTTTGTCCATGTTGATAAACTTCACATTCATTGTTATTATTGCTTTATGTGTTATTCATTTATTCTCTTTTTTTTTCGGTTTACATTCTCCCCTCCTAATAAGATTTTGTCCTTAAAATTTAATTTCTTACCTAACTTAGAAAACAGGCTTAGATACTTTTTTCTTATCTCTGACTCACTTTCCCACATGTCTTTTTTCATTTAAGAATGATCATCTCCCTGCATCCCTAGATACATAAAAATCTTTTAAGAGCCTATTATATTTTCATTAATATTAATATTGTGTAAGTGATGTTTATCCCTTATTAATGTTGTGTACGAGATATTTATCCGTCATTAATACTATCAAGAAGAGATGAGATGGCGTTCCAACCCATCCATTCAAGTAACATGACAAAGCTTAGAAGCCATAGATACCATATGAACCACCCCAGGTAAAGAATAAACACACTTTATCATTAGAGGGTCCTTAAATCCTATTCTCTATGCATTTATACACTTATTTTCAGAGCATTTATCATACACAACTAAGAATAAACACTCTTGTTCTTATAGTTTAAAGCTCAGTCTCTCATTTATTACAATCGCTTATTAAAAGTCAATGACTTTATCATTAGAGGGTCCATAAATCCCACCAAAATGGATTGTTTTGTAGGTCAAGTCTTCTATCATTAACCACCAATTTCATGAATTTTGGAGAAGGAAATATTGATATAAACGTGTGATCATCCTCTATCCAAACAATTAAAAAGTGATAAAATCTAGCACTTACGAGCTTTTGAGACAAGAGATCGAATAAAGAAGAATAGTTATTGTTTATGAGTTATAATATGGCTAAAAAGTTTGATAAACCCCACAAACCAAGGTTGTTAATTTCATTTTGTTCTGTCCAGATTGGTCGGTATATCCCGTTCTAGTTAAAAAAAACAAAACAAATTGAAATTGATTTCATCTCACTCAGAATCTCAGCCTATTCTGGAAATTCTACCTAAACCCGGAATATTCCAACCTCATAGGAAGACTTCCAGGGCTTGGAATGATTACTCACGCCGGTAAAGCAGTTACAACCAGCCAAATAATGTTCTTTTTTTAAAACAAATCTATGTTTTTTTCCCTCTAATTTTACCCTTCAACACTTGGTTTATTCTTTATTAGACTTTATAATTTATTATTGCTTGCTTTTTTATGGTTATCATAGTCTCATGATTCATGTCACGAGTTTTACGAGTTAACCTAGTTGACTCGAGTTTTTTTTAGTTAATTTTTTTTTAGTTTCATCATTCATCTTTAATATTTGTTTGATTATGAATTAATCATTGCTATTTGTTTTGTATTTTTTTTCTATGAAATTAGCATAGTCTCATAACTCGAGTAGACTTAAGTCATTTTATTGTGTCATTTTTTAGATTGATTTTTTTCCAATTTCATCATTCAACAATGAGTTTATTGTGAATTGAGCTTTATAATTTATTTTTATTTTTTTTCTTTGGGTTTATCATGGCCTCATGACCCGAATCGCGGATTTAAAATGTTAACCTAGGTTGACTTGGGTTGATCCAATATGTTTTCATCTCAACATTTTTTTTTAAAGATGTCGTCTTGAATTCACTACTAGATTTAACAATGTTACCAATGAAAATTTCTGTCGGTATTTTTATGTTTTTTTTCCTCTAATTTTACCCTTCAACACTTGGTTTATTCTTTATTAGACTTTATAATTTATTATTGCTTGCTTTTTTATGGTTATCATAGTCTCATGATTCATGTCACGAGTTTTACGAGTTAACCTAGTTGACTCGAGTTTTTTTTAGTTAATTTTTTTTTAGTTTCATCATTCATCTTTAATATTTGTTTGATTATGAATTAATCATTGCTATTTGTTTTGTATTTTTTTTCTATGAAATTAGCATAGTCTCATAACTCGAGTAGACTTAAGTCATTTTATTGTGTCATTTTTTAGATTGATTTTTTTCCAATTTCATCATTCAACAATGAGTTTATTGTGAATTGAGCTTTATAATTTATTTTTATTTTTTTTCTTTGGGTTTATCATGGCCTCATGACCCGAATCGCGGATTTAAAATGTTAACCTGGGTTGACTTGGGTTGATCCAATATGTTTTCATCTCAACATTTTTTTTTAAAGATGTCGTCTTGAATTCACTACTAGATTTAACAATGTTACCAATGAAAATTTCTGTCGGTATTTTTACACTTATATTTTGTCGATACGTTTTTTACCGATGGAATCACAAACGACAATTGTCCGTTGGAAAAACTCTCGTAAGTAATTTATTATTTGTCCATGAGTCCATCAGTAATAAATTCATCGATGGGGTCACCGACGGACAAATGGTGCCTAAACAAATTACCGGTCGTGATATTCATCGATAAATTTAACATATCAATGACATGAAAACTGTATGTAATTCCATTGGTATTTTAATCTTTCATCAATATATCCATCGGTAAATCACCATATGTAATTCCATCAGTATTTTAATTTTTCCATCAGTATATCCATCGGTAAATTGTTATATATAATTTCATCGGTGAATAAATAGTAGCAGTGACATTTGTAGAAATTATTTTCTAACTCTCTTGAATATATCGACGGATTGGGTTCTTCGGTAAAACCCTCTGTACTTTATTAAAAATATTTTTAAAAATATATATTGAACAAAAGTAGAAAAATACTTCAAATAAATTAAAATAATATAAAAATCAAATATTTATTATAAATTTAAATATTTGTACTTTCAAATACAATAAATCTAAATAGAAGCAGTGCTAGAGGAAGAGGAGGAGGCTAGTCATTACTAGGACTATAAGGTCAATTAGGGGGTGCATATAGGCCACCCATCTGTGATCTCATCTCCATTACCATTCTGTGAAGTTTTTCATAATCAATAGTGAGTCGTTCATATTTTTCATTAACATGGGTCGTCTGATCATGTACTTATTGGTCTAACATCGTCATGAATTCTAGAGTTTGAGTGCTCGAAACTGATTACGAGCATTTAATTGGAAGAAAACTATGAGTTGTCTACAAGTTCTCGGTCTTAGTGTTAGAGAGTTCGTACACTCGATTTCTATCGAGTCCACTAGATGATCCTACCTCCAACTATAAATCCGGATTGAGATCCGGATGGGTCGAAGGATCGTCCCATATCTCTCCTCAACCGGCTGTTGTATGTATCATGGAAAGAAAAAAATATATTCATCAAATTCATGAAAATAAGAACTTAAGAAAAAAATAGCTGAAAACCAATATACCATAAAGTGTTGAGCTTGGCTATTCATGAATTGTTGCACTCATTTTTTACAGTCATCACTCCGCACATGTGTTTCAACAAAAAGCTGAATCGAGCTCGGCTCGTGTTGAAGAACCATAGCCTGCAAAATAAAAAATATTGTTAGTTAGATATATTTATAAAAAACAACATATAAAAAAATAGATATAATAAAAAAAAATTATACCATTCACTTCATATGCCAAAGAAACAAAACAACAACATATCATGTACGCTACATCTTTATCGATTAACAAATTATCAAAAGATTACGTTAATAAATAATTGGAGTTAATTTTCCTTGTTTTTGGTTCAACCGTTCAAAGAAATAAAAGATAAAAAGTGATGCAATAAAAGTTATGTTTTAAGATATTTTAAAACAAAAAATATTAAAATAATAATTTTATAATTTATTTTTTATACTAAAATATAAAAATAATTTAAAAACATTGCAAAAATAATTTAAAAAGAAATTTAAAAAAATAACAAAACGTCAAATGAATAATGAATATTGATATGTGATCACAAAAGAAGCTCATCAAAGATAGTGATATGTGATTTGACGTTAATGGAGAACAAGCAGTGTTTTCTCTTAACATTAGTTTATGTAAACCTTCATTAGTTAGTTAATTATAAAATAAATAAATGAATTAAATTAGTGTAACCCCAGTCGTCGTTCATTGAGCCTATGGAATTAATTCATGGTCAAGACAAATTGAGAAATTTGACACGGTAAACTACAAGAAGATTTCTGCATGGTTAGAAGTCCATTAATTAATTAATTAGGCATACACCCAAACACGTTGTTGCTAAGTCTCCACATACGAATTTGGACGCATGACTAGTAAGAATTGAGAGATACAATATTGACTAATAAATTAAGGAAAGACAGCAAGAAATTGCAAAATAAATAAAAAAATAAATAAAGTAAAAGCGAGCTAAGGCTTCTCATGGGCTCGAAGGAGAGAATCAAGCATTGTAACCTGCCCACTTTAACGCGTTCCAAAAATATAGCTAGGTTTACGCGTCATTTTAAGAGACAAATGCAAATATTTCAAGCAAGGAAAGCACCTCCATGCCGGTTTGCGTTCTCTATATAAGCCACAATCATACCATTCGCAAAACACTAAATATCCTCCTCTATTCACCCTCTCCTCACAAAACCATCTTGGTTTTAAGAGATCATCATCATCCCAAGAAAGAATCCCATCTCTCAAGCTTAATTAGCACGATAACAGTTTGGTCTTATCAATGGCTTCATTCAAATTCTCCTTTGTTCTCTTTCTCTCTTCTCTCCTCCTCCATGCAGCTTCAGGTAATTATATATATATTAGATCATGCAGCACGTATATATTCTTGTTAGAGATTTGTTTTAATGAGTTTTCTTAAAAAGGGGTGGTTTTGTTTTGAATTGGCAGCTGAAATTGTATGCGAGGAATTGCCAAATGACATTTGTGCCTTCACCATCTCATCATCTGGCAAGAGGTGCTTGTTGGAGACATATGCAACGAAGAATGATGCCGTTGAGTACCAGTGCCGGACATCCGAGGTGGTGGTTGAGAAAATGGCAGATTACATAGAGACTGACGCTTGTGTCAAGGCTTGTGGGGTTGACAGGAACTCCGTTGGTATTTCTTCTGATGCACTCCTTGAGCCTCAATTCACCGCCAAGCTTTGCTCTCCTGCTTGTTACCAGAATTGCCCCAACATTGTTGACCTTTACTTCAATCTGGCTGCTGGGGAAGGTAAGCCTTAATTACAATCTATGCATGTATTTAATTCGACAATTTTGTTTTTTTATAAGGAATATTTTTGGCTCATGATTAAATAAAGGGAATAGTGCTAAAATTCTAGTTGGGGGGTTTTGAAATGTAAAATTGGTGAATGTTTCTTTTTCTTTCCCTTTTCTTTTTGGGTTTTTTTTTTCCTCTCATTTTGGTAAGATTTTTAATTGAATTGGTGAGAAAAAAAAAGAACAAAAAAGAGAAGATGTTAGGTCGGGTTTGATAGCAATAAGCATAGAGATTTGTAGAAAAATCAATAATTTAACAGCATGTTTGTGATGTGATTTGCCGTTTTTTTTTTTTTGTTAAAAAATATTTTTGAAAACAAATTGAATTTTTAAATTTTATTTATTTATTTTAAATTAATTTTTTAATGTATTTATATTATTTTGATGTGATGATATTAAAAATAAATTTTAAAAAATAAAAAATTATTTTAATATATATTAAAAAAAATACTTTGCATCTAGTATAATTTTTTTTTATTTTAAAAAATAAAAAAATATTATTTTAATATATATCTAAAAAAAATACTTTAAAAACTTACCTAAATACAAAACATACTATAATAGAACAGACCAGCAACATGGGTTTTTTTTTTTTAATGTAAAAGTCCACGTTTTCTTCGTAAATCCGTCTTGTTTGAATGCTTCCCTTTCATGTTCTGCTCTGAACTTTCCTTTTCAACCAACCAAGGCATTTTGGTGGCTTGCTTGCTTCACCTTGAATCAAAGAATTGCCTTTCCCAGTGATCAAAGAATCATACGCCCTTGTGTAAAGGCAACGTACCATGGCTAAAAATTGTGTACTGACTTTGAACTTTATTATAGCAGTGATCAATATTCCCACAAATGGCTATTTTGTCTCTCAATAATGTCTCTTGACTCACGCAGGTGCATTTTTGCCTGACCTCTGTGATGCCGCACGCTACAACCCTCACCGGTCCATGATTCAGCTTATGAGCTCCGGTGCAACCCCTGGACCTGCTGCTTCCGAATCAGCATCCATAGTCTCCGCCCCTGCTCCCGCTCCCATGTAATCGAGCATATATATATATATATATATATGGTGGCTTCAACATGATTTTCTTATGAAAAATACTATACATTGAATTATAAGTAAATAATTATTTTATATCTAGTAAAATAGAATGCCCAAGAGAGTTCGGCTACACTTATCTGTTCCCGGGGCTACACTTTGTTGTACTCGGTTTTTTGTCGAGGATTGTTTTATGAGGACTATACCATATACCATTGTTGAGTATCGTTCGTGCATACAGAATTTGTGTTCCTTTCTTTATTTGATGAAATAATACAATTGATTAATTTTTATGTGTTTTTTTAAGACATTTAATTTAAAGGTAAAAAATAATCTAAGATCGTGTTTGTGTTTGGTTATGTCCCGTTTGTTTTTCATTTCAAAAGCGTTTTTGAAAAAAATTAAAAATTTTTATTTTTTTCTTTACTTCAAATTAATTTTTTTTTTGTGTTTTTAGATCATTTTAATGCTCTAATGTCAAAAAATAATTTTTTAAAAAATAAATAAAAAATTATTTTGATATATTTCCAAGTTAAAAATACTTTAAAAAACAACCGCCAGCATACTCCTAAAATAAAAACTCTTATAGAAGAGTCATAAGCATATATATATATATATATATATATATATATATATATATATATATATATATATATATATAGACACACACCTTGCAAGTAGAATTCCAAGTCAATTCTAAACATAATAAAATAATGTGTTAATATCCTAAATGCATTTAAGAATATCTTTTTTTTTTTAATTTAGAAACATATACAAGTTGCTTATGCAAAAATATATGATTTCAGATCAATTTTTAACGTGAAAATAATAATAATAATGCTATGATTATGTTTCTAAATATATATCTTACACTACCGGCCTTTTTATTTTAAATGTTTTTATTAATTTTATCTTAACAGATTAATAAATTAATGTTGTTGCTAATAACAAAAGATTTTTGTTTTTATACAATTGTCATGTAAATAAGCTAATTTATATAAAATATAAGAGAATAAAATTCGCTATAAATCAAATTAATATCTTCAAAGTATCATAAAACTAAAAATAAATAAAAAAGATTAATATTTAAATAAAAATAATTAATGGAAAGAGGTAAATGTTTTTTTAAAGTACAAAAATCTTGAATAGACGCTAATGAGCTAGGCTCACAAACACATGATCTTAATAAAAAAAAACCAAACGACGCCTTGGCCTAGAATTCTTTGTTTTTTTTTTTTTTTTTTTTTTGTTGCTATTATGCATCGCCCACTCCTTGTTTTCTGTTTTCTTTTTAATTGAACGATGGGTTGCTTGTAGTGGCAAGCTATCTATCGCCTACTACGCTGCTATTCATGATCCAGTCATTATTTTGGTGGCTGTCATTAGTGTGGTGGCTGATAAGAAGGTTTGGCCTAAAAGTTCAATTTCAATTACAAACACTTCTAGAAACCGTAAAACCTTCATAAATCACTTAACGATCTTATATCCCAAAATCACTCAAAAAAAATAAAATTCAACTAAATAAAAAAAATCTAAATGAACCTGGTTTATTTTTTTAAGCATGTTCGTTGTAAAAAAAAAAACCAACGCCATCAAACTTCTCTTGTCGACTTGAATCTTTGATACCAAAATCAACTATTTTTATTGTTGTAATATGGTTAATTAACTGACAACTCTTTTTTTTTTCATGTTTGAAAAACTTCTCTCTTCTCTTTCAAACTGAAAAACTAAAAAATAAACAAAATAAAATCTTGGATCAAAATAAAAACTCTAAAAACTTTAAGACTGGCCACATATTTTTCCATGTTTTTCATTGTGGTCCTCTCATTTTTAATTTTGTATTTATACTATAATTTAAAACATTTTCTCATGGAATTAGACCACGAAGGGATTCAATAAAAAAGAAATAAAAAGTTCAAGTACCGAATTAAAAAAGGATAAACATGAAAAAAAAGAGACGAGGGGCTGCTTCAATATTCAGTTTAAATTTCTTTTGGTTCTGCTTATGCAAAAACTAACACCATTATTGAAATGGATAAGGTTATCCATCGAGAATGGCTTATCTGATTTAACCATTGTGGTGTGACAAATCAGCTACAGTGTTGAAGTGGTTAATGTTATAATTGGAATAATTTTTAATGTTTTCTAGTTATGAAAGATGACATTATTATCCAAATTACCATTGCTGGGTCTTAGCAACAGTGGCAGTTCTAACTAGGGGTGAGCAAAAAAACCGAAAAACCGATTAAACCGAGAAAACCAGAAAAAAATAACTAAAAAAACCGAACCGAAAAAAAAAACCGATTAATTAAACCGATTAAATTTTTGAAAAAACCGGCCAGTTCGGTTCGGTTTCGGTTCTATAAACAAAAAACCGAAAAAACCGAACCGAACCGAAACCGACAAAAAACCGGAAAAAAACCGAGCCAAACCGAGCCAAAACCAAGCCAAACCGGAAAAACCGAGCCAAACCGAAAAAAACAGAGCCAAAACCGGAAAAAACCGAGAAAACCGAGCCAAACCGGTTTGAACCGGTTTTTGCCCTAAAAAACCGAACCGAAACCGACAAAAAACCGGAAAAAAACCGAGCCAAACCGAGAAAACCGAGCAAAACTGGAAAAACCGAGCCAAACCGGTTTTTGCCCTAAAAAACCGAACCGAACCGAAACCGGTCGGTTTGACCTGGTTTCGGTTTTTTTTTTCAAAAAAAAAAATTTCGGTTTGGTTACTTTTTTTGATAAAAGCCGAACCGAACCGAAAATAATCACCCCTAGTTCTAACATCTGCTAATCTGACCCAGATCTCTATGGACCGTTTGGAAACGTGATACAATTCGTGTTTTTAAAAATTTAATTTTTTTTTGTTAAATATTAAATTATTTTATATTTTTAAATCGTTTTGATGTATTAATCTCAAAAATAATTTTTTAAAAATAAAAAAAAATTATTTTTATGTGTTTCTAAACGAAAAACACTTTAAACCACAACCTCAATCACAATTCCAATAATTTTAATTCAGCGAGGAGAGAAAGATATGCCTCTTTTGACTCTCCTAAATGTTTTCAATTGCTGAACTCTTTTATGTTTAATCGGGAACAAGCAGCTCCAGCTCCAGCTCCATTTGTTTCAATGAGAGAAATGACAAACATGTTCCAATCAAATACAAGAATATTGTCATTGTAACATCCATAGTTGTTAAACTCGCGAGTGTACTCGTAAAATCAGACACTCAAATATATCGTATGAAATCAGGTAATAAACTTGAAAACTAATAAACTCGGTCAAACTCGATTAAAATCAGTCAAACTCGGTAAAAATTAACAAAAGCTATTCACTTTTCTCAGAATCTCAGTCCTCTCCATCCCGTTTGTCTCACAAAAATCCCCCTTTCCCCAAATACACCAACAACGCCTTCCACTCTCTTTCTTTCTCTCAAAACACCCATTTTTTTTCTCTCTACACTCAAGTCTTCACCACTGCGACGGATGCGCAGCCACCAGAACCAAGTTCTTGCAATCTACTTGGCTTTCAGTGGGTTTTTTAGATTATTAGAGATACAACAATGGTGACATCTCTAGGATATGGAGTAGATTCCAAAGCTCTCAAAATTCATGCCAATGAGAGGTTTGCCATTGATTCCAGCACCCACTTGCAGGTAACTCAGATTGATTTCTTGATATTATTTATGGGAATTCTTTAAAATGCAAATTTAGGGCTTTAATTTTTAATTTTTGTTTTTGTTTAGGTTCATGGGGAGCTAGATACAAGAAGTAGATTGTAAGCTGTTGTCCTAGCTACCATATGCAACTAATATCTTCCTTCCCTTACCATGACAGAGGAATTCAAAAGCAGCTGTGGAAGTATCTTGGAGCATCTATAATTTCCATAGAGAACAAGATGTTAGATTCAGAATTGGGTATGAAGTGATTACCAAGGTACATTTCCCATAACTTTATGGTTAAAACATCTGAAAGCTTGTGCATTGTGTTATGCATAGTCAAAAGCAACTGCTTTCGACTTGAGTTGTCTTCCTTTTTCTACTTTTTATTTATTTATTATTTATTTTACCTATTCAGGTGCCTTATCTACAGATTAGAAAAAATAATTGGACCCTCAATGCTGACATGAATGGTAAATGGAATGTCAAATTTGATTTGTGAGCAAGGAAAGAGCATGATATATTCTCTTAGAGGTGAGATGCGTGACTGTAGAATGCTTGTTGATATATTTCTTTGTTTTAGGTTCTGACCTAACTGAATAATAAACTGCAATCTGCTAATATGTATAGGGCCATCAATTAGATTTTTCACAAATTTGCATCCATCAAGAATTCTTACCTTTCATGCTGATTTTAGGTGATCTCTTTTTGTGTAGCTTGTTCGTTACAATTTGCCCCTCTTATGGGATTCAGTACAATGCTTAATTCTTGTTCTCCATTGCTGATTATGAAACTTGCCGAACTAGTGTTTGTGACTTGCATAAGGTATCCAACTAAGTGTATGCTGTATAAGAAGTTAAGATAGGAAATCAGCATTTACTAATACCCCTCACCCATTTATCTTCTAACACTCTACTGCCAACATGTATTTAAATGAAGAAACTAAGAAGGTCATTTGAGCTGATGAGCAAAAACTGGTATTTTCTTTGTACAGTAGACTCTTATATTGATCTATGTTTCTATTTGTTGGTAAATTTGATTTTTTTTTGAACTTTTTGAATGGATAGCTTGATTTCAGTTGGATATATCCAATCCTGTGTCTTTTTTTCCTGATGAAAGTGCTATAGTTCGCTTTATTTCACTTTTATTTTAATTGTGTTATATTATTATTTACTACTTAACTGTAATTGTCAATATATAATTAGTTAAAATATTTTACTTGCTGATTTTACGATTTTACAATTCGAGTTCACGATTCGAGTTTATATTGTATATTCTGTGTCGTGTCAAAAAAACGTTTTTGACAACTTTGGTCACACCTAAACAGTTCTATCACATTTACGGGCATGTTTGTTTTTGCTACTGAATTTATTTTTAGTAATGCGAGATTCATCATTAAAAACAGAAAAATTCAATAGGAAAAATATGAATTTACCGTGTTTTTTTTCTTCTTGTGTTTCTTATTTGTGAAGGGTAATAACAAACTTGTTTTATTTAATTTCATTACCCCCAAGTTATTTAACAAAATTGTCATTTGTTCCATTTATTTCACTTGGGCTTTATTTAATTTTTTTTTTGATTAACATGGGTGTCCGAGTCAGCTTGCGCGCACCTCGATTAATCCCACGTGCATTAAAGTTAACGACCATGTAAGCCTCCAGTGGCTATCATATTAGCAACCATAGGGTTTGAACCTGAGACCATAGGAGGAGCGAATCCCTTGATCCCCAGTTCTTGCGTTGCCGACATTTGTTTTTTATTTTTAAATTTCTCTCATTTAATGTTCATGATGGTCCTGATTCATTTACTTTATTTTATTAACAATTTTTCAAAACAAAGAAAATAGAGAAAAAAAAATAAAAAATATATATTTTTGATATATTTTTATTATTTTTAGTATATTTCAATATCTTTTTAAAAAAAATTTAAAAATTTAAAATTTGTTTTTAACGTATTTAGCTATTAACATGTTTATTTCAAACCATTATCTATTTTTCTCAACATGTGTATGTTAACATTGTCTTTTAAAAAATCATTAAAATAAAAAAATAAAATTAATATATATATAGACAAGGGGAATAAACAATGCAAAGAAAAAAAATGAGATACCAAAATGATTTTTTTTAATTACTTGGGAGAAGAAAAATAAAATTTTATTTTGCCTATAAATAATAGGCCATCTCCAGTTTCGTTCCTAAGACCAGCCACGGACGATAGCATCTCTTTCTTCGCACCGTTCATTGATTCCCTCACCACCTCAGGCTCTATAAAGCTGCTTAAAACAACAAGACAACCATGAATCCAGTCTTCGACAACTTATGAAGCATCTATCCTCCTTTCCTTCACCACCATAGGCAACACAATAGTTTTAGCTAAACACCAGCAGCTCCAATCCAACTTCAACAAGACTAACAACAACAAACTCGACACCTTCAACCTCTTTCACCAGCAACCCATGACGACCACTACAACACTGAACAACCTTCACAACAAACCTGCAATAGTCTATAACAACAAAGAACAATAGACAAAGAAACCAATAGTGAAGGAGAAAGAAACAAATCTGAAGGAGAGAGAAAGTTGAATCTTGAGGTCTCTAGATTTCCTTCCTTGAGTAGTAATGGGCGTCACATCCACTATAGGAGTGAAGAAGAGACCAGGGCGCTTCAGATCCAGCAGCGGCAACACGTGAATCCACGCGCCGACAGTGGTGGAGAGGAGGGGCTGCTTCAATATTCAGTTTAAATTTCTTTTGGTTCTGCTCATGCAAAAACTAACACCATTATTGAAATGGATAAGGTTATCCTTCGAGAATGGCTTAGCTGATGTTAACCATTGTGGTGTGACAAATCAGCTACAGTGTCGAAGGGGTTAATGTTATAATTGAAATATTTTTTTAATGTTTTCTAGTTATGAAAGATGACATTATTACCAAATCACCACTGCTGGGTCTTAGCCACAGTGGCAGTTCTAACCTTTGTTCATCTGTTCCAGATGCAGCGAGGAGAGAAAGGTATGCCTCTTTTGACTCTCCTAAATGTTTTCAATTGTTGAACTCTTTTATGTTTAGTAAAAGGTTTATGTTCGGGAACAAGCAGCTCCAGCTCCATTTGTTTCAATGAGAGAAATGACGAACATGTTCCAATCAAATACAAGAATATTGTCTGTCACACTTTACGGGTATGTTTGTTTTTGCTACTGGATTTGATTTTAGTAATGCGAGATTCATCATTAAAAACAAAATATTCTGTAGTAAAAATATAAATTTATTGTGTTTTTTCTCGTGTTTTTTTTTTTTTTAATTTGTGAAGGGTAATAACAAACTTCTTTTATTTAATTTCATTACCCCAAGTTCTTATTTAACAAAATTGTCATTTGTTTCATTTGTTTCACTTGGGCTTTACGATTTAGGTCGAAAAACCAGGTATATTTCATAAAAATACATTGGGATTATTACATGGGGAAAAATTATAAATTAGGGCAAATTTTCATCCCTTTTTACTATTAAAAAAACATGCTGGACAACCTTGGGAGAGGCCTGGGTCTCCATTTTTATGCTCCATTAAAATGAGAAGAAATAACTCATTTGTATGGGTTTTTTTTTAGGTAGATTAAGTAAAGAACAGAGTGAAAAACATAATCTTTAAGAGTTTGTAGAAGATGAAAACAAGTGAAGGAATGAAGGCTAGAGAGAGAGAGAGCTTGAAATCAAGTGCGAGAGAGCTTGGATTTTAAGAAGAAAAAAACATAATGGGTGAAATGGCTAAAGGTAACCGCTCAATCTTGTTATGGAAGTTAATGCATTTCACCAACCCACCATAAATTCCCTCTGCCCTTATCATACTGCAGCTTATCAGTTTCCGCCGCTTGTCCATGTTTGAGCCCTAACTTAAAAAGCCACCTATGGATTTCTCCTTGTTTTTTTAAAAAGATGAATAAACAATTTCTTTATCCAATCATTCTTAACAGCGTAACTTTCGGACAAGCAGAGGTGATGCTATCTAGGTCACTTTGATCCAAGGGTACATTATCCAAATCCAGGGTTCTTAAATTTGAAATCAATCCCCAGCGCAATATATATGTTTGTTGGTGTTCATTTTCTCTCAAAAGCAGCCAGCAAACTCCGGCGGATTTGTTTTATTTTTCTTCACGAGGTGAGTTTTCTAGCCTCTGTTTGGTTGCTAGGAAAATTTAACTGAAGAGAAAATCAAAACCAAAGACCTAAATATCAGAAGAATTAATCATCTACTGTTCGTTCTATACAAGCGAAAAGTTTTGGAGTTCAATTTATTTTCTCAGTAGCCAAACAAACAAAGGATACAGAAATCTTGATTTGTGAATTTAGTATGTTTTAGTTAATAATTGTTTGATAATTCGTGTGATTGACTTGCTAAATTTGAAAATGATACAGAAATTAGTATGTGCTGTTTCCTCACGGTTCTGCTGGCCGCGAGGACATATTTATATGGAAATTTACTTCGAATGGAGAATTCTCTACAAACACAGCTTATGGTATGTTAGAGGATCATAAATGGATAGCAATTTACATGAAAATATTGATTCTTTTTTTTTTCCTAGAGAAGCTTGTGGTTATTTGAAGTGAATTTGATATGAGAGAGGTCGTTAATGTGAAGAATTTACTTGTTCATAAATGTGACTTAGATGGTCTTCGTGCTTTGGTTACTGTTTTTGGATTCGATGCTCATGCTCTCAGGGTTTACTTGCAATAAAAGTTGTGTGGAGACAATGTAGTCTATTCGTTCTAAACAGTTCATTAGTTTTCCTTGTCAGAACAGAGACATAACAGACTGCAGGTAAATTGATGGCGATGATCAGGGTTAGGATGGGTGTCACAACCTGTATATGAACTGAAAAAAAGGGGGATTTCTAAGTGTGATATATGAATCTGAGTTTTTTACTCTGGACCATGATGGCTAGTATTTTGAGAAAGGGCAAACAGAGGAAATACCTCTTTGAAGCCATATGACTAAAAAAAGGGTTATTTTCTCAGTAACCACAATAAGTTAAAAAGCCACCTACAGATTTCACCTTGTTTTTTTTGAAAAGATGAATAAACAAATTCTTTATCCAATCATTCTTGACAGCGTAAGTTTCGGACAATCAGAGGTGATGATATCTAGGTCACTTTGATCCAAGGGTACATTATCCAAATCCAGGGTTCTTAAATTTAAAATCAATCCCCAGCGCAATATATATGTTTGTTGGTGTTCATTTTCTATCAAAAGCAGCCAGCAAATTCCGGCGGATTTGTTTTCTCTTTCTTCACGAGGTGAGTTTTCTAGCCTCTGTTTGGTTGCTAGGAAAATTCAACTGAAGAGAAAATCAAAACCAAAGACCTAAATATCAGAGGAATTAATCATCTACTGTTCGTTCTATACAAGCAAAAAGTTTTGGAGTTCAATTTATTTTCTCACTAATCAAGGGGTAGCTGTGAAAATGATTCTTCTTTTGCAGGCTGAAATTACCAAGATGTTAGCTGGAGAGATCTATCTGCTATATGAAATAGAACATTCCAACATTGTTAGGTGTGTTGTTTCCTCTAATTATAAAAGAGTTCCTGTCCTTCGTGAACTGGAATAAGATATAAAATAGGTGTGAATGATTCCATAGTTAACCATGCTTGTTAACAATTGAGAATAAGATATAAAATAGGTTATATTGGTGTCCAAATATGCTGAACAACAATCCTGTTTTGAGAGTGCCAATTAGACCATTACATATCAGTGGAGTTTGGACTAAGAATCATTTTGTCCATCCATCATTCTTGCTTTTTAGGAAGCAATTGAATATGAAATTATGAATTTCAGGAGTTACCATGAAATTACTTAATCTTCATCTAATCAAGTATATTCTTTTTAACTCTTTATTCTGGATCATGGCTATAGTTTTTCAGTCAAGATCCTCCTCATCTTGCTGGTTTGTGTGAAAAAAAAAACAAATATCACATGAAAAAAAAACAAAAATGATAAAATCCATGCATATTGTGACTTGAAAACGAGAAGGAATTTCTCAAGTGATAATTGGTTTTCCTTCTATTATAGTGAACAAGTTGGTGATGTGGAATTAGATGATGTCTGGTTTGCCTATCCATCTCGTCCTAACCATATGGTTCTCCAGATAAATTAGCTTCCCTTAACTACCTCTCAAAAGTTGCTCTTGTTGGCCCGAGTGGTGGTAGGAAAAGTACCATTCCTTTTCTTTTTTTCTTTTCTTTTAAGAAATATACTGAGTTCTTATGCTGCTTCATTATTTATACCGAAAATTCCAATTAGAGTGCTTATAGACTAAGTTTGAGGTTTGAAACATAAAGTTGAATGTCACATGCCTCTTATGCTAATATTATTTTGCTTCTTGTAGACCACAAATAGCAAACTTGATTGAAAGGTTTTATGACCCAATCAAGGGAAAGGCTCTCTTAAATGGAGCTCCACTAGTAGAAATATCACACGAAAATCTACACAGGAAGGTAATTTTCATTTTCCCTTTTCATGTCAGATGGGAAAACAAAAGGTGATATACTTTGTTTCTCCCTGACATGAGATGCTCGTATAAATTTTAGATATGCTTGATTAGTTTTTTTGTTTCATAACTTGGTTCTTTTATGGTCTAGAGATTTTCTATCCATAATAGACACAGCCCTGTATTGTATTTGTACAGACAGTATAGTGAGCTAGGAGCCTGTTCTTTTCAACTGCTTTATAGAGCAGAATATAGCCTATGGGTGAGGATAAAGTCAGTAGTATGGATATAGAAAATGCAGCGGTAAGTTTTCTACCTCTTATAAACTTGCCACACAATTCCTCTAACTTTAACTTTCAGCTTTAGCTAACATAACGTCGAAATTGCAGAAAATGGCCAATGCACATGATTTCATATCAAAATTCTCAGATAAATATCAAACTTTCGTAGGAGAACGTGGGCTAAGACTTTCAGGTGGTCAGAAACAGAGAGTAACAATTGCTAGAGCCGTATTGATGAACCCAAGGATCCTCCTCCTTGATGAAGCTACTAGTGCTTTGGATGCTGAAAGTGAATATCTAGTGCAAATCAGTTTGCGAGACAACCTAAACAGTTTTCGTTTTAGTTTCTAAGATTTTTTTTTTCCAAAAACTTGATACCATTTATTCCTCACATTATTTTTTTACAAGTTATCTCATGGTGGAAATTTTGTAGGATGCCATGGATTCTCTAATGAAGGGAAGGACTGTTCTAGTCATAGCCTACAATGAAAATGATACTGAAACTTTTGTTGGCGCATAACACTTGAAATGGACAGTTGTCCACTAGGAGGAGCCTATGGAATTGTTTATTCAGCTACTGACAGAGCTACTAATCAAGGGGTAGCTGTGAAAATAATTCCTTTTTTGCAGGCTGAAATTACCAAGAGGTTGGCTAGAGAGATCTATCTGCTGTATGAAATAGAACATCCCAACATTGTCAGGTGTGCTGTTTCCTCTAATAAGAAAAGAGGTTTTGTCCTCCGATTACCTTTAATATATATAAAAAGTTGATTCACAGGTTACAACGCGCTTTCTTTCATGATGACAAGCTGTGCTTGGTGTTTGAGCTCTTCAGTTGCAATATGAGAGAGCTTTTGGGGCAGGATCACAGAAATTCAAATATCCAGACATAGTAAAGGTAAAAAAATTATTTAACTTGCGTCGTGTTCTTAATTGAGAAAATTTTTGGGTGCTGCAGGAGCTTATGCGATAGATTCTCAGTTGTACCTTGTACTGCCATAGCCTTGGAATTTTACATCGTGATTTGAAACCAGAAAATGTGCACAGTGACTTTGGATCGGCTCGGGTTTCATTCACTCTAACACCACACTTAGCCCCCAGGTGTGAGAAAATAATGCTTTTACTTACTAATCTAAACACATCAGTGTTTTTTTGTTGAAATTCTTCATGCTGTAAGAGTAAGATCTTTGAAAGATTGAGTATATTTTGATTGAATTAAGATTGAATGTTCTTGCAAGAGATTGAATCATGTAACCAACAAGCAACTGTCTTAGGTAAAAAATAAAACATTACACTTAGCAGCTATAATACAGGTTTCCATATCAGCCAAGGTACAAATAAAAGTCTATAACTGAAATAACAAAAAATGAAGACTACGAGGAAATGGTGCAACACTTATTTTCTAGGCAGCAGAGCTAGTTAGTGACTGTAATTGTTGGTTTTGCACTCCAGGACGACCGAACCAACCTATACACTAATGACATTACAGAGTAGTGTGTTCCAGTAGTAGCAAAGAATGCAGTAGCTCCTTTATTTTTTTCCCTCAATTGTCTGAATTCTCATACAAGTACTTGGGGCACGCGATTATACTTGTGCTTCTCAGGTCTCTACTATTGCGTATAGGGCGCTAGAGATGCTCCAACCTACATAGGTGTTGTTGATGTTTGGTCTATAAGATGCATATTTGCTGAGATGGCGAGGGAAAAAGATTTATTTGGAGGGCATTCAGAGATGAGGTATTAAAAAAGATATTCAGGTATCATAAATTTTGTGAATATTAACTTTCTTTTTCATTTTATTGTCTATATCCTATTCAAACATGCTCATTTGGTCGAAATTTCTTATGAAGTATAATTGGAACTCCTAAGAAGGACAAACTCTATTCATTACCATCATTCTCTCTCGCCATTCCCAATAATGAACCCAAGGTAAAGTGATAGTTAGACTCCATAGCTGTTTAAGTGCTTTAAATGCATTTTATTTTCTAATCATAAAATTATGTTGCTGCTCTTAAGATTTAACTAAAGTAGTGCCGCAGTTGAACGATGATTAAATTGATCTCCTTGGAGTTAAGTACTAGTTTGAACTTGTTTATATAATATAACTACACAAAAGAAAGGATGACTTTGAGACTGGACACTCTTGGCTGCGTATGTTCAAGATTTTTCAGTTTAGATTGTTTTTATGCTTTGAATTTATCCGCTTTCTTGGATTGTGATTTGTTTGTGTTTGGGAGTTTGATCTACAGCCTCTACAACACATTAGAAAACAGCATAACCCAGAAGCAGGAACATGCAAAGATCAAACACTAACAAATCACAACCCAAGAAAACAGATAAATTCAAAGCATAAAAACAATCTAAATTGAAAAATCTTGAACATACGCATCCAAGAGTGTCTAGTCTCAAAGTCACCCTTTCTTTTGTGTAGTTATATTATATAAACAAGTTCAACTAGGTACTTAACTCCAAGAAGATCAATTCCATCATCGTTCAACTGCGGCACCACTTTAGTTAAATACTAGGAGCAACAACGTAATTTTATGATTAGAAAATAAAAATGCATTTAAAGCACTTAAATAACTATGGAGTCTAACTGCCACTTTACCTTAGGTTCATTATTAGGAATGGCGAGAGGGAATGCTGGTAATGAACACAGCTCGTTGTCCTTGAGAGTTCTAGTTACACTTCATATGAAATCTCGGGCAAATAAGCAGGTTTGAATATGATGTAGATAATAAAATGAGCAAGAAAGTTAATCTTCACAAAATTCATGACACCTGAATATCTTTTTTTATACCTTGATCTTTGAATGCCCTCCAAATAAATTCTTTTCCCTCGCCATCTTAGCAAATATGCATCCTAAAGACCAAACATCAACAACACCTGTGTAGGTTGAAGCACCTAAAAGGATCTCTAGCACTCTATACGCAATAGTAGTGACCTGAGAAGCACAAGCATAACCACGTGCCCCAAGTACTTGTATGGGAATTCAGATAGTAAAAGGAAAAAATAATTAAAGGAGCTACTGTATTCTTTGCTGCTTCTAGAACACACTACTCTATAGTGTCATTAGTGTATAGGTTGGTTTTGTCGTACTGGAGTACAAAACCAACAACTACAATCACTAATTAGCTCTGCTGCATGCCCGAAAAATAAGTGTTGCATCATTTCCTTTTAGTCTTCATTTTTTTTTAGTTATAGACTTTTCTTTGTACCTTGGCTGATATGGGAGCTTGTACTATAGCTGCTAAGTGTAATGTTTTGTTTTTGACATGAGGCAGTTGCTTGTTGGTTACAGGATCCAATCTCTTGCCAGAACATTTAATCAAAATATACTCAATCTTTTGAAGATCTTACTTTTACAGTAGGAAGAATTTTAGCAGAAAAACACATATATGTTTAGATCAGTAAGTAAAAACATTATTTTCTCATACCTGAAGGCTAAGTGTGATGTTAGAGTGAATGAAACCCTGAGCACCAGCTTTTTTCCAGAGATGAGCGCATTTTCTGGTTTCAAGTCAATATGTAAAATTCCAAGGCTATGACAGTACGAGGTACCACTAAGAATCTATGGCATAAGCTCCTGCAGCACCCAAAACCTTTCTCAATTAAGAACACGATGCAAGTTAAATAATCTTTTTACATTTACTATGTCTTGATCTTTGAATCTCTATGATCCTGCCTCCAAAAGCTCTCTCATATTGAAACAGAAAAGCTCAAACACCAAGCACAACTTGTCATCATGAAAGAAGGCGCGCTGTAACCTGTGAATCAACTTCGTATATATATTAAGGGTCATCGGAGGACAAGACCTCTTTTCTGATTAGAGAAAACAACAAACCTGACAATGTTGGGATGTTTTATTTCATACAACAGATAGATCTCTCCAGCCAACCTCACGGTAATTTTAGCTTGCAAAAGAGGAATCATTTTCACAGCTACCGCTTGATTAGTAGCTCTGTCAGTAGCTGAATAAACAATTTCATTGGCTCCTCCTCCTAGTGGATAACCGTCCATTTCAATTTTGTAATTCTTCATTTGAAATGTCCTGCGCCAATGAAAATTTCGGTATCATTTTCAAATTTAACAAGTCAGTCACATGAATTATCAAACAATTTTTAACTAAAACATACTAAATTCATATATCAAAACTTAAGCCTAATATAATGAATTATGTAGCTAATCTTTGTTTGTTTGGCTATTGAGATAGAATGAATTATCAACTAAAACATACTAAATTATCTTCTTTCTGTGTTACTTCTTCCCTCACATTCATGACCGATCTACCATAAAGTTAAGACATCCAATGTTCATAGTATTATCACTTAAAGTTGAATTAAATCGAATTTGCTTTTCAAACCAATACCAGTAAGAATGAACAACTTCCACCAAATCGTTTCCATTAAAAGGAACATCAACACCAAGAAATATATCCCTACACTTGGACATATGGACTATAACATAATCCTTGGCAGGTACTGATGAAAAGACAAATTCATGTAATAAAACCTTATAAGCACCAAGTTCAACTTGTATGTCACGTAACATTTATACTAAGAAATGTAGAGATGATTAACTAGGGTAACTAGCCTATTAACTAAGGTACTAGTCTCATTAACCAGGGTAACTAGTTTTTCCGATTTCTCATTAACCAAGGTATCTAGTTCCACCACTCATTACTGGACACCAGCCTTATTATCGGGTAACTAGTTCCACACATATTAATATGAAAATAAGAACATACCACAATCAACTTGTTTTTCCATTACTTGACATGAATTTTTTGAATAAAATATCAAGGTGTCAAGCTGTAACAACCCCGATTTCCAACATTCTTTTTCGCGATACATTGGAAATTTTCAGGTAATTTTTTTTTTGATATACTAGTCCCACCAAATTTCTACCAAAATTTCGATAGAGTCTCCCCTATAATAGGAGGTCCCAAGTTATCAACAAAATCATATTACACTTTCAATTTTAATTCACATTCTGATCCAATCATCCTGGATCTCAACCCAACTCATCATCATCAACACAACACATGTTATTCAATAACGTCATATAATGTAATTCAAGTGAAAGATTCGATTTCAACTCTAAACATGCATGGTTAAATAGGTACTTAAAGTTACAAATATTAGATTAAAGTCATACATTCAAATTTACGGATTAATATTACATTTCAAGTTTTAGGAGATAAGACTCTTAATTTACAAATAATTACATGGTCAAAAGCAAAAGGTAACTAAACTAATATCATTTCGGACGCGACCCTGATAGACCTAAAAATAAAAATTAACGTGTACATACAAATATAAAAAGGTAATAACAAACAATAACAATGATAGGTAATAATCTCCATAGAATTTCTTTTGAGACATAAAATTAGGTATAAACCTCTTTTACAACATGCATTTTCAATCTATTACCAATATCCATCTAATATCATATCCCATTTGTTGAGAATAATTTCATCTTGGAAATCTCAACACAACTCAACGATTTTCGAAAGCCATCTCCTTATAAATCAATTCTCACTTTATACCAAGACATTCCTCTCTTAGTATCATTAACTTATCACATTCTTTTGAAATAACTAATCAATATTTTTCCTTTTATTTTTTGGAAGGTAATCGCCGACACTAATAAATCTCATTAGTATCATTAGTCTTCTAATATTGGGCTAGACTAATCAATTATATTCACGTACCGATATTAACACAACCAATTAGTATCATTAACTATTCTTATCTGGAGTATCAAATCTTATTCATAACTGGTTTACCATCAAAGTTGCTGATGTCAAGAACCCTTGACATCATTAGCCTCCTTACCTGGAGTAGCTAATCACACCAGAAATGGTTGCCGATACCAATGTGACCCATTGATATCATTAACTATTCTCGACCCGGAATAGTTAATCAACTTATCTTTTTCATTGAACCAGGAGTAACCATGCCGATGTTAGTAATCTTTACTAACATCATTAGTCACCCAATTGCTCGAGATCGACTAATCAATTTAAAAAATACCTGCATCGATGAAACCTCATTGATACCATTAGCAATCCAAACCCGAATTGCTAATCAATGTCACCCTAAATGCCGGTACCAATGAAACCTCATTGATACCATTAGCTATCCAAACTCGGATAGCTAATCAATGTCACTTGAATTTTTCATTCGTAACGATCCCCTTTCTTTCTTTCTTTTCTTCTTCTTCTTTTCTTTCTTCCTTTTTTTTTTTTTAACATCATATGCATTAAAACCATTGTTGCTAAGTATCATTCACACACAAACTTAGTTATCGATACTACGACCATAATAACATAATTAATTCGATACATAACACACGCAAGTGATCACTCCTATTCATTCAAACATTATCCTAACTAATAGAGGTATAACGTTGCACATAAGGTACTCTTATTCATTTTAATATCATCGAAGCAATAAAACAATAAATTCTGAAATTTATCAATAAGTTTACACAAATTAAAAAGATAAAGTGTGATACACCTGCCTTCACATAAATTATTTAAACACATACACATCATCAGTATAAATCAAGCACATAAGGTCATTAGAACTTGTACAGCTTTGAAGCTTAAGTTCTTTCGACTAAATCCTGATATATCCTTCGAAAGAAACAATTTTTCATAGTTAAATATCAATCTGGAGTGTTTCTGCTTTGTACCCATTATTGCGCTTTCTGTTTTTGTTATCTTGGACTGATTTTATGTCATAATTATTCAGGTTACAGAGAAAAGACTTTGTTTTGTTTTGATGGAAGATCGTATCGGCGAATTGTCTGATGACATTCTGTCTTTCATTCTCTCCTTTTTGACAATGCGGGATGCTGTTAAAACAAGGATACTTTTGTGTAACCTGTATTCTTTTATCTATAGGTGCTGCCCCTACCTGCAACCAGTCCTAAATTCATCTCTCTTAAACAACTGGATCTGTTCATACGGCCATGTATAGATTCTGACCTCCTCACAGTTATCTACCTGTTGAATGCTTCTCCTCTTCTGGAAATCCTACAACTGAAGGTTGGACTTTACGTTTAATGCTCAGGTTAAATGCTTATGTGATGCTGTTAGCAATGAATCTCCATCATTTTTGCTAAATATTATTTTCTGTCACCTAGTTGAAGGGCAAATTCAATTTAATTCAACTTCACATGATATATAATACTATGAACAATATTAGATGTCTTAACTTTGTGGCAGACCGGTCATGAATGTGAGGGAAGAAGTAACGGAGAAAGAAGAGAATACTCTAGGCATACCCATTCACATTTGAAAGAAGTTAAAATGGAGGGATTTCGTGACAAATGGAATGCGATGGAGCTCGCAATATATTTGCTAAAAACACCATTGCACTTGAGCGAATGGTGGTTGTAGTCTCAGATTCCACCTTGCAGATGGACCTAAGACAGAGGGTCGACAATTTATTGCAAAAGGAAAAAGGTAATTCAATGGCGGAACTGATCATCCTTTGATTGCCATACTCTATTTGAAGAGAGTTTTCTCTTTGATAATTTATATTGTGTTCTTAATTATTGTACTGATGCGGACAAGAAGAAAATTTTAAGATGCTTTTCATTTTATTAGTTTTGTATGAAGTTTTCTTATTGTAATAGTTTCAACTTGGCTATTAATTTACCCCATTGCGAAGAAGAATGAATTATGAAAAAATAATTCATTCGTTTTTTGTGATTGTTATCTTTATAGTATTTGACTTTCATTTTTTTGGTTGCTTTAAGATTAACTTAGTGTTTAAATGTTGAGGTTTATTTGTACTTTAGTAAAAGATTTCTGTGGTTCACTTGCATAATGGGGTAAAGTGTATAGTTTGCTTGGAGAGTCGGAAATTAAGAGCGCCAGGTTACACAGTATAATCTTCTTCTTCGCAATTTATATTTTTCATGAAAAATAAATAAATCCAGTGCATCTATATTAGAGCTAGAAGTTAAGTTTTTTTTTTAGAGTACTGGGTGTGTTTGTTTACGTGGTCATGTTATGTTTTAAAAAATAATAATTTAAATTAGTTATTATTTTGTATTTTAAAATTATTTTAATAGTTTTTAAAAAATTATTTTATTAGTTTTGTATGAAGTTTTCTTATTGTAATAGTTTCAACTTGGCTATTAATTTGCCTATGCTAGATGAAAAAACAAAACATAGGTACGTACTATTAGGGGTGAGCAAAAAAACTGAGAAACCGAGTAAGCAACTTGGATATTATAGTTAATGAAAATTAGAAAAAAGAAGAAGAATGAAAGCATGAAAATACCTTATACAATTAACAACTCACATTCACGATTTCTCGGACAAAAAATACAAATCATCCCTTCTTTCTCTCTCTCTCTCTCTCTCTCTATATATGACGAGAGAAGATCGGTTTCTATTGTGAGTTTCTAATAAAATGAAGCAAATATAGAATTTAAACCCTAATTTGTTCAAATTTAATGTTGAAATTCACACCAAGAATTTTAAGCTACGGTTGCATTGTTGTTGCTGCTTACGTTATATTTTTAAATCGTTTTGATGTACTGATGTTAAAAATATTTTTTTTTTAAATATTATTTTAATATATTTCCAAGTAAAAATCATTTTGAAAATCAACCATTAAGTTGCAGTATGATAAGGGTATTGAAAATTTCTAGTAGATTGGTGAAATGCATTAACTTGCATGACAAGATTGAAGGTTTCCTTTAGCCATTTCACCCATTATGTTCTTCTCTCTCTCTCTCTCTCTCACACACACACACTTGATCTCTCTCTCTCTCTCTAGCCTTCATTCCTTTGCACTTGTTTTCATCTTGTACGGACTCTTTAGATTATACTAGTTAGGTGACTCAGATTATGCTGCGGGCTCACTTTTTATTTTTTTAAAAAGTTGAGTTATGATGCTAGCAGGACCCAAGGCTATTTGGGTTCTGCACAGGCAGGGCCTAAGGATAGTTGAGTCTTGGCATGCCTAAGCGCCACGTGTGAGCTGGAGTGTGCCAAGCCCCTAGGCAAGTAGCCCAAGCACCACGTGTGCGCAGGGGTGTGCCCAGCACAGAGGCAGGACTCAGGCGCCACGTGTGCGCAGGGGTGTGGCCACCACTGAGGTAGGATCCAGGCGCCACGTGAGCGCAAGGGGTGTGCCTAGCCCCCAAGTAGCAGCCCAAGCGCCACGTGTCCCCACGTAGTTTTTTTTATAATGGTAATAATAATTTTTAAAAATTTATTAATGATGATGATAATAATAATAATAATAATAGTAATAGTAATTTTTAGTTTTACCTTTCAAATCAAATCTATGATTATTTTTCAATATTAAGAATAATTGTTTTCTAATTTAGTAATTATTTGATTAATAATATTAATAATTATAAAAATAATACTATTTATAACACAAAAGATAATATTTTCAATATTAATACTTTTGATTATAGTAAAAATAATAATATTCATAACACAAATAATAATATTTTTAATTCCAAGAATATTTAGAATGCAAATAATAATATTTTTTATATTAAAAATTTGAATTCTTATAAAAATAAATATTATAACACAAATAATAATATCTTTGATATGAATATGTTAAATTATAAGAAAAATAATAATATTTAGAACCCAAATAATAATATTTTGATATGAATACTTTGTATTATAAGAAAAATAATAATATTTACAACGCAAATTATAATAATTTTTATATTAATACCTGGAATTGTTGAATATTTTTAATAATACTACGTCGCGGGCTAACTTTTTATTTTTATAAAAATTACCATGAAAATTTATAATATAAATGATAATATGTTTTCAATATTAATAGTAATATTTTCTTTGAAATTTATTAATTATTTTATTAATAATATTAATTATAATAAAAATAATAATATTTATAAAATAAATAATAATATTTAGAATCCTAGGATCCAGAAACCTTGGGTTTTGATGGAGGACCCAACAAAATTGAGTCCTTACGCACGACCCATTGATCTTGGATCTTGACGACAGACCCATTTCCCTTGGTTCCAGCGCAATGAGCCAAGCGTCAGGTGTCTCCAAGTGGGGAGCGGGCATGGTTCCCACCCAGCGCGGCTCATAGGGATGTGCATAGTGGTGTGCCCAACACAGAGGCAGTAGCCTAAGTGCCACGTGGGCGCAAGGGATGTGCCCAACCCACAGGCAGCAACTCAAGCGCCACGTGTCCCCACGTATTTTTTTCGATAATAATAACAGTTTTTAAAAATTTATTAATGATGATAATGATAATAATAATAATAATAGTAATAGTAATAGTAATTTTTAGTCTTACCTTTCAAATCAAATCTATGGTTGTTTTTCAATATTAAGAATAATTTTTTATTTCTAATTTAGTAATTATTTTATTAATAATATTACTTATTATAAAAATAATAATATTCATAACACCAAGATAATATTTTTAATATTAATACTTTTGATTATAGTAAAAATAATAATATTCATAACACAAATAATACATTTTTAATTCCAAGAATATTGAAAACGCAAATAATAATATTTTTTATATTAAAAATTTGACTTCTAATAAATATAATAATATTATAACACCAATAATAATATCTTTGATATGAATATGTTGAATTATAAAAAAAATAATATTTTGATATGAATACTTTGAATACTAAGAAAAATAATAATATGTTTTATATCAATACTTTGTGTTATAAGAAAAATAATAATATTGACAATGCAAATTATAATATTTTTTATATTAATACCTAGAATTGTTGAATATTTTTAAAAATACTACGCCGTGGGCTCACTTTTTATTTTTTAAAAAACACCATAAAAATTTATAATATAAATAATAATATGTTTTCAATATTAATAGTAATATTTTCTTTGAAACTTATTAATTATTTTATTAATAATATTAATTATAATTATAATAAAAATAAAAATGAAAATAAAAATAAAAATATTTCTAAAACAAATAATAATATTTAGAATTGACTCCTTATGCATGACCCATTGATCTTGGGTCCTACGCAGGATCCATTCCCCTTGGGTCCACCGGCCAAACCCAAGTGCCAGGCATCCCTAAGTGGAGCGCGGGCATGGACACGCCTAGCGCAGCCCAAGTGTCATGTGTACGCTGGGGTGTGCTGAGCACGGAGGCAGAACCAAAGTGCAACGTTGGCGCAGGGGGGTGCCCAGCGTTGAGGCAGGACCCAAGCGCCACGTGTCCCCACATAGTTTTTCTTCGATAATAATAACTCTTTTTTATAATTTATTGATGATGATCATAATAATAACAGTAATAGTAATAGTAATTTTTAGTTTTACCTTTCAAATCAAATCTATGGTTGTTTTTCAATATTAAGAATAATTTTTTTCTAATTTACTAATTATTTTATTAATAATATTACTTATTATAAAAATAATAATATTGATAACACCAAAGATAATATTTTTAATATTAATACTTTTGATTATAGTAAAAATAATAATATTCATAACACAAATAATACATTTTTAATTCCAAGAATATTGAAAACGCAAATAATAATATTTGTTTATATTAAAAATTTGAATTCTTATAAAAATAATAATATTATGACACCAATAATAATATCTTTGATATGAATATGTTGAATTATAAGAAAAATAATAATATTTACAACTCAAATTATAATAATTTTTATACTCAGAATTGTTGACTATTTTTAATAATACTGTGCCGCGGGCTCACTTTTTATATTTATAAAAAATATCATAAAAATTTATAATATAAATAATAATATGTTTTCAATATTAATAAAAACATTTTCTTTCAAATTTATTAATTATTTTATTAGTAATATTAATTATAATAAAATAATAATATTTCTAAAACAAACAATAATATTTAGAATCCTTGGATCTAGGAACCTCGGGTCTAGCGCCATGACCCATGCGCCAGGTGTCCCCTAGTGGGGCACGGGCATGGCTTACTCCCAGCGCAACCCAAGCACCACGTGTGCGCTGGGGGTGACCAGGCCCCAGGCAGGTAGCCTAAGTGCCACATGTGCGCAGCTCTAGGAGGTGTACCTCCAGCCTGGCGCTTGGGGCCTTTTGGTTGCAGCCTCACACATGCCTCTACTAAACAGTGCAGTCCACAGTGAAAGCACTTATATTCTACAGTACCCGCGCTACAGTTCAGAACAGTGCAATCCACAATGAATTCACTCATAGTAAACAATATTTCACGCTACAGTGAAACACTGATCAGTTTTAGTTATTACATAATCTCCCTAAAAAACCCATACAAATGAGCTTTTTCTTCTCATTTTAATGAAGAATAAAAATGGAGACCCAGGACTTTCTCAAGGTTGTCCAGCATGTCTTTTAATTGGAAAAAGGGATGAAAATTTGCCCTAATTTATAATTTCACCCTTTGTAATTATCCCCATGTATTTTTATGAAACATACCTTGTTTTTTCGACCTAAATTGTAAAGTCTTTTTAAAATTTGATTAACCTAAAATTTTAATCCAAAATAGAAAAATGTATCAGAAAACTCATCGTAAAATTTCAGTGTGATCCAACTGTTAGATTAAGAATTGTGCTAGATAGTATAAAACTAGTCAATAAATGATTTTACATAAAAATTTGAATTTTCTGGTTCAATTCTTGCATCGATCGTATCAGTTATCCCACTAAATCTAAGGGATCATTTCTTTATTTCTAGAAATATTTATTTAAATTTCCTTTATTCTTATATTCGTCAAAACTTGTTGCTAGTTTTGCGGATGTTATGAGATTTTTAACTAAAAATAATAATTCTTATTTTAACTTTATTAATACGTTTAAATTTATTCATGGAGATCATCTCTTTATTATACATCACTTTTATTATGATTTTCATTATTTATTCATTTCTCTTCGTTCTGAGTTCCATCACTTGTTGGGATTTTATTAGCTTCAATCTTACATTTACACGTGGCTTACAACTAGGTTTTAGTAATATTATTAAAAAGTTTCCATAACCTGAATATTCTGTTTTTACATTCAAGAAATTTTAATTTGGCCATAACATAACATAGTTAAGTTATATAGTTAAGTCTATATTATTTGTACTGAAGCAATCCAATAAATATCTTATAAAAAAATTGAGGTGGAAGTACTACAAAAAAGTGAAATAAAACAAAACGAACTTAAACAAAAGAAGCTTATAGTTGAAAGAAGAAAAGGAGAATGAAAATTGTATTATTTTTTATAAAAAAAAATATATAGTATAATTTGAATGAGAAATACAATAAAAAGAGAAAAAATATGATTTTTTGATTTGTATTTTTATTTTCTATTTTTGCACTTTTTTATTCTAATGTTTATTAATAATTCAAATCATACTATATTTCCGAAAACAATATCATAGTATATAAGTTCACAAAACAAATCTAAAAAATCATATTTTATTTAAATTTTTAATTGTATTTCAAATTGAAAATCGTACAATATTAAAAAAAAATGATTTTTTTGTTGTATTCTTTTTCTTTTTCCTTCATCATTTTTATGCCATTTATTCCTTTTTAATTTAAATGTTTCTAATTTTTGTTGATTTTTTTCTTATTAAAGGTCTTATTGATTTTTTATTGAAAATATTTCAGAAGCCTGTAAACTTAATAAAAATATTTAAAAGTTTCCTAAATGTAAGCCTCTGCGCATCTAATTTAGGAGATTTTTCTGCAGGGCTGTATAAGAAAATAGTGTTCAAATCAATTAATTTTATCAACAATAACCCATTTTTTTTTTTTTCAATATAGCATTTGTCATCTGGAGGTTTTTGAGGGTCCCGGGTTCTGGGATGCTAAAAAAGATGTATGTAGTAGTTGGCTAACCTAAATACTAGGGGTGAGAAAAAAATGAAAAATCGATTAAATCAGGAAAACCGGAAAAAAAATAACTGAAAAAACCGAACCGTGAAAAAAACCGATTAAAATTTTGAAAAAACCAACTGGTTCGGTTTCGGTTTTATAAGCCTGAAACCAAAAAAACTGAACTGAACCGAACCCAAACTGAAAAAAACCGAACTGAACCGAACCCAAACTGAAAAAAACCGAGCCAAACTGGGAAAAACCGAGCCAAACTGAAAAAACCGAGCCAAACCGGTTTGAACCGGTTTTTGTCCTAAAAAACCGAACCAAACCGAAACCGGTTGGTTTGAACTGGTTTCGGTTTTTTTTAATTCAATTTGGTTATTTATTTTTGATAAAAACTAAACCGAACTGAAAATAATCTCCTCCACCTCTAGGAAAAGGGCTGAATCCCAATTGAGTGAAGCGAAGAGCTACATGGAACTCTTCTAATGGAGGGATCTCTGGCAAAAATGTAAATTTTTTTAAAGTGCATTCCATAAAGTAAATAATAGAATCCTACCTTAGCGCTATAAAATTAACCGTTCAAGTCAACTGTACTTCCAGGCTGAACCCCAATTGAGTGAAGCGAAGAGCTATATGGAACTCTTCCAATGGAGGGATCTCTGGCAAAAATGTAAATTTAGTCAAGATCGTTCAGCATCCAATAATAATTGCTGGGCATATATGTAAATTCCCCTGTCCTTTATAAGCCCATATAAAAACCCTAGTTTCTTCTTTACAGGTAACTATAAATACAACCATGGCGCGGTTTAATTCAATCAAATTCCCACCAAACCTAAAGGGAGGCCTTTTTGTGCGTGTGTGATCATTCAAGATCAAGAAGCCTTCTCTCCAAAAGCATACACAGATACATACATCTTTCAAGGCAACTCTGTTATTCTAAGGTATGAATGAATACTTGCTTGCTCCTCCACTGTTATTGTTATTTGTTTTTCAATGTCTTTAGGGCTGTTTGTATGACTCTGTTTTTTTTTTTTGGGGTTTATTTTGTTTGGTCATGAGAACTCGTACAGCTTTGAAGCTTAAGTTCTTTCGACTAAATCTTGATATATCCATCGAAAGAAACGATTTTTCACGGTTAAATATCAATCTGGAGTGTTTCTGCTTTGTACCCATTATTGCGCTTTCTGTTTTCGTTATCTTGGACTGATTTCATGTCATAATTATTCAGGTTACAGAGAAAAGACTTTGTCTTGTTTTGATGGAAGATCGTATCAGCGAATTGTCTGATGACATTCTGTCTTTCATTCTCTCCTTTTTGACAATGCAGGATGCTGTTAAAACAAGGTTACTTTCACATAGATGGAGATATCTCTCTCCACCGCTCTCCCATCTTCAGTTTGATGTTTTTACTCTGTTTGGAACCCACGGGGAAAGTAGTTCTAAGTTTGTTACAGCTGTCGATCAAGTTTTGCTAGCTTGCAGAGGTCCAAAAATAGGCACTCTCAAGGTCCGCTTTGGCCTAGGCGATGGCCATGCTTTCCATGTTGATAGGTGGGTTTCATTTTCCTCTGCAATGCAGGTTGAGAAAATAGCTTTTGACTTCTCATGCTCTCCTAAAAGTTGTGGAAGTTATAATTTTCCATGTCATATTCTTCCCGCTGATAAAGCATCTCATTTGAAGCATCTGTGCCTTGTTTCCTGCACGCTGAGGCTTTCTCCTAAATTCACAAGCCAACTCAATCCTTTAAGAACCCTGGATTTGGATGGTGTACCCTTGGATCAAAGTGGCCTAGATATCATCACCTCTGCTTGTCCGAAACTTACGCTGTTGAGAATGATTGGTTGTGGACTGCCTAAGATTGTGTGCATACACGGCCAACTCCTATGTCTGAAGACATTGATCATTCACGATTCTTTGATCAGTGTTGAGCTTAAGTCTATTAATCTTGAAATCTTTGAGTTTTTTGGTCATCCACGAAAACTCACTTTTGTTGACGTTCCGCATCTGAAAAAAGCACTAGTACGGTCGCTTTTTATTTATCGGAGGACATCGCCAATATGCAACGCGCTTGCGAAGGATCTTCCTCAGCTTCAGTTTTTGTCTCTGATAGTAAAGGATGAGGTGCATCAAGGAACGATTACACCATCGCAAGTTTTAATTCCTGCAACTTTTGTGTAACCTGTATTCTTTTATCTATAGGTGCTGCCCCTTCCTGCAACCAGTCCTAAATTCATCTCTCTTAAACAACTGGATCTGTCGATATGGCCGTTTATAGATTCTGACCTCCTCACAGTTATCTACCTGTTGAATGCCTCTCCTCTTCTGGAAATCCTACAACTGAAGGTTGGTCTTTACGTTTTATGCTCAGGCTAAATGCTTATGTGATGCTGTTAGCAATGAATCTCCATCGTTTTTGCTAAATATTATTTTCTGTCACCTAGTTGAGAGGCAAATTCGATTTAATTCAACTTCACATGATATATAATACGATGAACAATATTGGATGTCTTAACTTTGTGGCAGATCGGTCATCAAGGTGAGGGAAGAAGCAACGGAGAAAGAAGAGAATACTCAAGGCATACCCATTCACATTTGAAAGAAGTTAAAATGGAAGGATTTCGTGACAAATGGAATGCGATGGAGCTCGCAATATATTTGCTAAAAAACACCATTGCACTTGAGCGAATGGTGGTTGTAGTCTCAGATTCCACCATGCAGATGGACCTAAGACAGAGGGTCGACAATTTATTGCAAAAGGAAAAAGGTAATTCAACGGCGGAACTGATCATCCTTTGATTGCCATACTCTATTTGAAGAGAGTTTTCTCTTTGATAATTTATATTGTGTTCTTAATTATTGTACTGATGCGGACAAGAAGAAAATTTTTACGATGCTTTTCATTTTATTAGTTTTGTATGAAGTTTTCTTATTGTAATAGATTCAACTTGGCTATTAATTTGCCTATGCCGGATGAAAAAATAGAAGATAGGTAGGTAGCATGACAAATGCAGCAGTTTCATTTAAATTTCCCTCTTCACCTGCTTTGTAAATTAGGGATGTGCCAAAGCAGCTTCTGCAGTAATTCTAGCATGAGGATCGAGAATCAACATTTTCTGCAAAAGCACACATCAACAAGTAAACATGATGATGACAATAACAAATTTCATCATAAATTAATACTGAGCTATCTGATGCTGGTGCTATAGCCTCTACAGCACAGAAAACAATAGAACCCAGAAGGAGGAACACGTAGAGATCAAACTCCCAAACACCAACAAATCACACCCCAAGAAAGCGGATAAATTCAAAGTATAAAAACAATCTAAATTGAAAAATCTTGGACATACGCAGCTAAGAGCGTTCGGTCTCAAAGCCACCCTTTCTTTTGCGTAGTTATATTATATAAACAAGTTCAAACCGATACTTAATTCCAAAGAGATCAATTCCATCATCGTTCAACTGCGGCACCACTTCAGTTAAATCCTAGGAGCAGCAACGTAATTTTATGATTAGAAAATAAAAATGCATTTAAAGCACTTAAACAGCTATGGATTCTAACTGCCACTTTACCTTAGATTCATTATTGGGAATGGCGAGAGAGAATGATGGTAATGAACACGGCTCATCCTTTTTGGGAGTTCAATTATGCTTCATATGAAATCTCGAGCAAATGAGCAGGTTTGAATAGGATATAGACAATTAAATGAGCAAGAAAATTAATCTTGCAAGAGCATTCAATCTTAGTTCAATCAAAATATACCCAATCTTTCGAAGATCTTACTCTTACAGCATGAAGAATTTTAGCAGAAAAACATGGATGCGTTTAGACCAGTAAGTAAAAGCATTATTTTCTCACACTTGGGGGCTAAGTGTGGTGTTAGAGTGAATAAAATCCCGAGCTGATCCAAAGTCACTGAGCACCAGCTTTTTTCCAGAGAGCAGCACATTTTCTGATTTCAAGTCACGATGTAAAATTTCAAGGCTGTGGCAGTACGAGGTACCACTGAGAATCTGTTGCATAAGCTCCTGCAACACTCAAAACTTTTCTCAATTAAGAACAAGACGCAAGTTAAGTAATCTTTGTACCTTTACCATGTCTGGATCTTTGAATCCCTGTGATCCTGCCCCTAAAAGCTCTCTCATATTGAAACTAAAGAGTTCAAACACCAAGCACAACTTGCCATCATGAAAAAAGGCGCGCTGTAACCTGTGAATCAACTTCGTATATACATTAAGGGTCATCGGAGTACAAGACCTCTTTTTTGATTAGAGAAAACAGCACACCTTACAATGTTGAGATGTTCTATTTCATACAACAGATAGATCTCTCCAGCCAACCTCTTAGTAATTTTAACTTGCAAAAGAGGAATCATTTTAATTTCACAGCTACCCCTTAATTAGTAGCTCTGTCAGTAGCTGAATAAACAATTCCATAGGCTTCTCCTCCTAGTAGATAACCGTCCATTTCAATTTTGTAATTCTCCATTTCAAATATCCTGTGCCAACAAAAATTTCTGTATCATTTTCAAATTTAGCAAGTCAGTCACACGAATTATCAAACAATTATTAACGAAAACATGCTAAATTCAAAAATCAAAATTTATAATGGAATGAATTATGTAGCTAATCCTTGTTTGTTTGGCTACTGAGAAACATTTCAGTATCTTTTTCAAATTTAGCAAGTCAGTCGCACAAATTATCAAACAATTTTTATCTAAAACACACCAAATTCACAAATCAAAATTTAGCCTAATAGGATGAATTGTGCAGCTCGTTCCCGCACCATGTGATAGGGGGACCACCACATTAATCAAGAAGAGAGGCAGCTGGCTGCCTCTTTAATTTAAATGTGTCTGCCACTGTAGAAGGCAGACGAGAGAGAGGGAGAACAGAATTAAAAGAGAGCAAAAACAGAGGAGAAAACCGAGAGAAAGAAAGAAGAGGAGGCAGCAGAGCAGTCTGTCTTCTTTCTTCAATTTGCAGTTCGTTCACCGTTGGATCGGGCTGAGATTTGGACAGCAGCTTCTAGACACGTTACTCTTCATTCTGAACGGTTGGATTGAAAAATGGTGGTGTGGAAGCTAGTCGTTTTGACAAAAAACGGGGCTGTCAGTGTTGTGAGCTTTTCTCTAACATTACTCTCTTTAATCTTGTTGTAATCCGAGAATAAGTTGTTCTTGATGATATATATGTTGTAGCCCTTAGTTTAATCTGAGGAAGAACTATTGTGAACCCATTATTTGTGATAGTGGAAGTTTTTAGGTGGACTCCGGTCCCGTGGTTTTTCCCGTATCGGGTTTTCCACATAAAAATCTTGGTGTTGATTTGTGTGATTGTTGTATTATATTTGTTCATTGTTTGATTCTGTTTTTTACTGCACAAAGAGGGAAAAAGGATTGGGACTTGTGAATTGTGAATTGTATTCCGCTGAATTGATCCGGTTAGTTGTCCCTAGTTTTCCCAACAGAATTTTCCTAGCAACCAAATAGAGACTAGAAAACTCACCTCCCGAATGAAAACTAATCCACCGGAGTTTGCTAGCTGTTTTTGAGAGAAAATGAACACCAACAAACATGTATATTGCGTGTTCCACGATCTAAGCTAATTTAAAGACGACATGTGTGCTAAGAGAAGAGGGGGAAGTATATGATCCTTTGCGCTGGGGATTGATTTCAAATTTAAATATATTTATTTAAATACAAACCACGGTATTTCATTTAATAATCATCGTCTTCTTATGCATCTTTCTTTTGGATTAATTTGAGTGCAGATATATATATTTTAGAGTTTTTTTAGAGTTTTTATCATATATATATATATATATATATATATATATATTTTGATATTAACTTGTTTCATGGTGGTCTAATACGAATTATACATGATTTCTATTGTTTCAATCGATAATAGATCATACATCAAACCCTAACAATGCAGTCGATAATAACTCTTGCATAACAATTCCGCTATTACAATAAAAATTAATACTTACAAGGTTTTTCCACTATTACAATTAAAAGTAATATATACAAGGTTTTTTCTTCATTGTGGAAATGTTCGTTTATGCCATTAACAATAACAACAATAATACATTGTACAATTTAATTATAATTGTAATTCTAATAATTATAAAAGTATGTATAAATAAGCCTCATATCACTTAATTTTTAATTTCTTTCTGTCTTTTTTTTTTTCCATCACTCACTTACCATCATTAATTGGCGTTCATCATCATAAATGATTTCTCTACATTTTTTATTCAAATTTCCTTCACTTAACATTGCTGAAGCATTTACATTTAACACAACATATAATGCCATTTGCTAACACCAACTAACAATCCATCGACATACATTTTTATAATATAAAAAATACCATTTACATTACCACATACAAGATTCCTTATATTGATTTAATTTCATAAAAATTCTTCTATAGTCAACTTTATTCTTTCTCCTTTAATTTTTATTTCAATATTCATCATAATTAACATTACTATAATTATTTACATTTTCATCACACCAATATCAACATGCTTTCCTCATTTTCATCTCAAAAACTCAAGCTCAAGGCACAGTACTAATAATTCACTATAATACAACAACAAATTTTATCTTAAATCATCATCCACACATTTATACACATTAATTATATCCAAATAACAACAATTACATCAACTAAACTAATACTCAATTTGTTCCATACTTGGCTGGCTATATAGCTCTCAATTTCACCATGATTTATTTAAAATCCTTTTATGATATTATATCCGTTACAACCTTCTACAACTTAATTTATTCAATTCTAAGCAAAATCAAATTTTCACCAAGAACCCTAACTCCAAAATTCCTGACTTGCTCAAAATTACTTAAATCCTTCTAAAACTTGTATAAATGAGTTCTAGTCACCTTCCCAATTAATAATTTGAGCTTTGAAATGTAACTAGTCAATTTTTTCCCAAACTTCCTTCTTCTTCCTCTTCTTTCATTGTTTTTTCTCTTTATCATTACTCCCTCTCTCTCTAGATGCTTTCTAAGTATGGTGTTCGGGTGTTTTGATCGTTAACTCACACTTACAACTTGAAGAAATCAAACTTCCATAAGATTTATCCTAAATAAAAATATGAGAGAATGAAGAAGGAAAAGATGAATAGGCTATGTTTTTTCTTCCCTTTTGTGTCACTTCTGAACGTCAGCCTTTATAGGAAAAGAGAAGAAGAATTTGGCCAAATGAAGAAAATGCTCTTAATGAGTCTATGGGTCATTTTTGGTATTATCCGACTGTCAGTCTTTTTGTAAAGGCTTCCCGATCTTTGATTGACATGATATTTGAACCTAAGATAAAAATATATCAGGAGATGCCTTATAAAATTTCAGCCAAATCTAATGATTGGATTGATAGTTATGTCTAATAGCGTAAAACTAGACAATAAGTAATTTTTACACTAATTCATGATTTGTTTTTTTTTTTGTTTTTATTTTCTTAAATAATCAATATTTCCAAAATAATTCATTTGTGAATTTTATCCCAATTTATAATACAAAATTTCCTTAAGTTTCATCCCCTTTCGGGTTAAACAATAGTGATGATATGCAAAGCTTATACTAGTGGTCCAGGTTATTCACGTATAAAACCATACATTAATTTATTTAAGAAATCCCAAATACTTTTCTGAATATTTTCTTCCTAAATTCATAAAAATTCTCCATATTTATCCATAGTTTATCAATTTTCAGGTTACGAGCTTACATTGTACCCTTTTATGTTTGTCGGGACATATTTTCTAGATTCAGAAATATTTTTAATATGGAGTTTAAACTAACTACATCGAATTTTATTAAATTATATCCCAAAACATTTCTTTCCCCTTTTATATATTTCTTTTTATTTTCCCACAATTTTTTCATATTTCTATTTTTAAATTAACATAGGAACAAATTATTTCAAATTCCCAAAATCTAAAGTCACCTTCTTAATTCAAATATGCAATTTACTCATTTAATTAAGTTTTTTGAATTTTATCTGGGGTTTACATATATATTTTTTAAAAAACTCGGCACATGGCTTTTTTTTTTTAAATGGTTGTCTGACACCTCATCTACCATAATATTCTTTTTAATATAATGGATAATGTGTCATTCACCTGGAAGATGACTTATCATCCACCTTCGTACACATCATGTCATCTTCTAGTTCAAATTTTGACGACCTTTATTGACTTAAAAGCTAGGGTCTAGATCTAAGTTTTTTGGACCTCAAAAACATAAATTTCAACTTGTTTTAATAAAAATAATGAAAAAAACACCTCAAAAAACATCATAAAAGAATTTATAAAGCAATTTCGAACCTAAAAACACTTTTTAATTAGTTTAAAAATCATAAATAAAACTGAATCAAAACAAAATTCATGGATCTCAATCTAATTTTTTTTTTACATGTTTGAAGATCAAAATTACCTTCACTAAACTTCCATCTCTAAAATGAATCTATTAACATTAAGATATATTTAGCTTTTCATGACTGAAATGTGGCTAACTAAACACTTTCTCCCTCCTTTATCTTTTATGATGACTTTCTCTCTAATTTCTCAACATTCAAGGACTTCAATATGACAAAAATAAACTTTAAAACCATCATAGAAACCTAAACTAACAAGGATCAAATATGGAAAAAAATTTAAAACTTAAGGGACCAAATTGAAGTTTTTTGTGCCTTTTGAACAATTGAAATGAAAAGGGCTATGGTTTTTTATGTTATTTTGGTCTTTCATCTTTCAATTCTATTTTGTAAAATCGATCTTTAATTTAACGCTAGAATATTCTATGCCACATTGAATATACTAGGGCATGCAAATCCAAACCAATTCCAACATATAAAACCATGCCAACATAACTTATAAGGATAAAATCAAAATAAAATAAAATTCAATGACCAAAAAATCAGTATACAAAAGTTTGCATCAATCCAAACATTGCTTAAACAAGTTTGAATGGCTAGATCCCCTGGAACTTCCTCTTGATTTCTCATGCATATAGAGAAAGGCATTAAAATCCCAAACTAAACATCATGGTTCCTGTGATAGTACTAGCCATAGATCCCGAGTCCTTCTATAAACTAGATCTCAACTTCATTATAGGACTAATTTTATACATAGCTAACAAAAAGTTCCTTCTTTCACAGTTAAACCTTCATGTGGATAAACTATCTATGATTCTTGAGAATAAACACACTGATAATATCTTCTTTAAGAATCCATATACCCCCACCTAATCCACTAGCTTCAATTATTTGAGATCATGAGAAACCCAATTTCTTAATTGCTCGAGGATATGGAACACTACTAATTATACGCTCCATAAGAATAACCAAACTTGGTTTGTGAACTTGAATAAAATTCTTTAGAACCCTTCTGAAAACAAAACCATTCATACCTTGACAACTTCATATAAAGAAATTCATTATGATTAGAAGAATTATGTTAAGGTGCCTCCACATCTAATACGAACCTCGTGATCACGTGGTCACGCAATCCACAATCAAGATTGAGATCTGATTCTAGAAAGCTGAAATAGATCTAATAGGAGTGTGACACAATGAAAACCTATCCCAAGACACCAACGCTATTGAAATGAAGTAGAATGATGTCACGAAGCCAGTTAATATTTGATAAGTTAGATTCAGTTCGTTCAAGAACTGAAGAATGCAAAAATCATTTTCACACGTTGAAACTAAAAAATTCAGAAGTAATATTCATTAATGGCTGCTGAAATTTAGGTTATATGAGTTTAAATAGTTATTGAAAAATTAACCCTAATGGATCTACTGTAGTAGACTGATTTGGCCCACTTACAAAACTGATCCAAAAACCCTAAAATAAAAATCCCATAACCTGATCCAAACAAGCCTTAGATACTAGCTGAAAACAAACTATTAATTAAGCCCAAACAAGCATTGAGTTGTAGCTAACAAAAATAAAGATAAAGCCCATCTGCCTAATGATCCTAGAAACCAATATATCAATAAACACCACCAGCCTTTCTTTTCTTGTGTAGGAAAGATGAATAAGGAATCGTTATAAGAAAAGGATTCTGAAACATTAATGAATCCTTGCCACACTTAAAAGCTATATTGCAACCTATTAAAGATCCTTGTAGAACTAGGAGATTCCAAAAACAAGCTGTCACATCATTGTAGAAAAAGGAGCTTTGCCAAATAAAAAGTCCACAAGTAAAAAGAAGTAAATAATAAAATTTATATAACCTGTTCTGACCTATATTGCAAGTCTTTGCTGAATTTCGATTCAACTGAAAGTTAATCTTAACATAGACAAATACCTCTGGAGTCTTCTGGTAAAGTTTCAGCTCGATCCAATGGTTGTATTTGGAGTTATGAGCAATAACGTAAAATTGAATGGTAGGAAATTTTACTCCAAAATCCAAATCTGACCTTGCTTGAATCGTATCATTCCCTCTCTCGTTAAGATGATTTATCCTCGAATCACCAACAAGTTTAATAGACAATTCATTAATATCTTTTTTCAGCCTTTGGAGTTCTTTTCTTGCACACACTTGCATCTAACAACATTCTATAAAAGTAGTAGCCAATAATAATTTCAAATAAGCACACTTTGCCATCCACTTTCGTATATATTTTTGAATGATAACCATTGTTTCCCTATTTTGTTTTGCACTCCTTTTAGAGTTGTTGCTCCTTTTCCGTAGAAGCTTAAAGGTCATAGAATATTCTTTTACACTTATCAACCTTAGCATTAGATGGTTCGGTTTTAGTAGCGACAAAAGGCTTTGGTTGGGTAGCCCCATCTCTTCTCTGATTCGGCCTCCATATTGATGAAGATGAAGCTGATTTGGTTTGAAAACATGTGCTGCCCCTTCTCTTTATCTATCTTTCCACCTTCGTTGCCATATGGACCATATCCTCCAACTCGATGTAATGTTGTAATTCCACCACATTTGCAATCTCTTTATTTAGCCCATTAAGAAATCTAGCCATCATGGCCTCACTATCATTAGTTACGTTGCCTTGAATCATCATGATCTCCATTTCCTTATAATACTCATCTACTGACTTAGAACCCCGATTCAGACTTTGTAATTTCAAATGCAAATCCTTATAATAACGATTAGGCACAAATCGCCTCATCATCAACACTTTCATCTCTACCTATGATGCTATTAGCCTTTCTCCATTCTTGCTCCTACTAATCACATTCTGATCCCACCAAATCAATACATAATCTATAAATTCAATGACTGTCAATTGCACCTTCCTCGTATCCAAATAGATACAACAATAAAAAAATCCAATCTACCCTTTTCTCTCACTCCAAATAAGCCTCGGGATCACTTTTACCTTGGAAGTTAGGAATTTTAAGTTTAATAAAGTCCAAGTCCCCATCCACATCTTCATTATTCCCCATGCCATGAAAATTCACATTCCTCCAAGCACAAAATATATCTTTGCACCTCTCATGTTTCACACAAAAATCAAGGTTTTTCACTCTAATATGCTCACTACACCTTTTACCTCACAACTTGTTTTCTTTTGGTTCTTAGGAACCGAAATCAACAAATCAAAGTCAGTAGCCTTCACAGCGCAATCCAATTATAATTTTCAGACTCAAGAATCAATAAATATACTGAAAACAAATCAAAACAAAACTTCAATTACGATTTCGTGAGTAGCAATGCAAATTCGTACGAATTGTGGACGAAACGAAGACACGAAATAAAATAGAAGCAAATATTAGCGAAAACAATTACTTGACTCCTAAATAACCCAATTATAAAAGAAACAAAAAGATTTGGACAAAAATAAACAGTAAGGATCACATTTTGAAACTTGACACAAATCTGACATGTTGCGCAGTTTTTACGTAATAGAATTGAAATCCAGACCAAATGATCTTGAAATGAACTAAATTTGAATATTTAGTATTCTGATACCAAATAAACAACAAATCTCAGTTTATAGGTTATTCTCTTATGTCTAGGTAGCCAAAACCTTTGAATGATCAGTTTGCGGCAGAATTGAACCTCAAATTAAAACCTCAAGCAAATGATATCAAAATAAGCCCAAATTTAATATTTGTTGCAATCTCACACCTAGTGGACAGAATATAGAGTTTCAATTGATTCTGAGGTGGTTTGCTTATGATTCACTAAGAGTTGTGTTTCTGCGGCATAATTGAATCATCCTTCAAATTTCATCTAATCTCTCTCTCTCTCTCTCTATCTATCTATCTATCTATCTATCTATTTTTAGATATATGCTACTGATATGATTAGAGACAGTAACCAGATGAAATATAACCCTTTTTCCTCTTTTTTCTTTTGCTTAGATGCCGAAGACACAAAGAATAAGAAGATGAACGATGCAAACACTAAAAAACTTAAAGGAACACTAAAAAAAAATGAAAATAACAAAAGGTTATGACCTTGTTTTGGAGCCTAGATCTGATACTAATTGATGTGAACCTCATGATCACGTGGTCATGCAACCCACAATTAAGATTGAGATATGATCCTGGAAAGCTGAAATAGGTCTGATAGGAGTGTGACACAATGAAAACCTGCCCCAAGGCACCAACACTATTGGGATGAAGTAGAATAATGCCACAAAGCTAGTTAATCTTTGATAATCTAGATTCAGTTCGTTCAAGAACTAAAGAATACAAGAATCACTCTCACATGTTAAAACTGAAAAATTCAGAAGTAATATTCATCAATGGCTGCCGAAATTTAGGTTACATGAGTTTAAATAGTTGTTGAAAAATTAACCCTAATGGATCTACTATAGTAGACTGATTTGGTCCACTTACACAACTGACTCAAAAACCCTAAACTAAAAAGCCCATAATTTGATCGAAACAAGCCTTGGATCCTAGCTGAAAACAAAGTATTAATTAAGCCCAATAAAGTATTGGGCTGTAGCTAACAAAAAATAAAGATAAAGCCCATCTGCCCAATGATCCCAGAAACCAATATGTTATTAAATACCACCAACTCTTCTTTTCTTGTGTAGGTAGGATAAATAAGGAATCCTTGTAAGAAAATGATTCTGAAAACTATATTGAATCCTTGCCACACTTAAAAACTATATTGCAGCCTAGTAAAGATCCTTGTAGAACTAGGAGATTTTCAAAACAAGCTGCCACATCCTTGTAGGAAAAGGATTCTTGCCAAATAGGAAGTCCATAAGTCAAATGGAAGTAAATAAAAAAATTTGTACAACCTGTTCTAACCTATATTGCAAGTCCTTCCTGAATTTTGATTCAACTGAAAGTTTACCTCAACATAGACAAATACCTCTGGAGTCTTCTGGTAAAGTTTCAGTTCGATCAACGGTTGAATTTGAAGTTATGAACAATAGCGTAAAACTAGACGGTAGGAAAGTTTACGCTAAAATCCAAATATAACCTTACTTGGATCATATATCTTTATAAACAGTAATAATTATCAACTTCTGAGGGGTTATGAACAGACTCACCCTCAGCATTCAAAGAAAAACTCAAGTAGGGCATGCTAAATAATTGAAGCCTTGACCTTACGTGAATTCACCACATCACAGATGATCTTCCTAACAGGTATCCTTGTCACATAAGGAGGTTTAGGAGAACATCCCTCCTTGGAAACAAGAGAATCATGTGTTATATTCGGTGGTTTTGGCTCTTCCACTCTAGGCATCATCTCCTCTGTCTTCTTATAAGAGCCCATCTCCTCTTCATTCTGAGCAACAACTAATTTAGTTTGTGTGTCCTTGGGAATAAACACCAACGTATGCTTCCCTGTTTAATCACCTTTGTTTCAATAGAGTTAGTTCTGTTTTTGGAGAAACAGAGATAACATTGAAAGTAACCTTTTTTTATGTTGGATTTGCAGGTGTGTTCAAAGTTTGAAAGACTAAACAGTTAACGTCATGGGCTTTAATGGAACTCTAGTAGCATTCAGATGAATTGTTGGTTTGTGCCTAAAATATCTCCTGCAACACAAACACAAATAAATGATAGTCTCTGATAAACTTTAGCTTGCACTCTTCATGAACATAGAAGGAGCCTTTTTGCAGACAAGGTATGTATTTTTCCTATAATATAACACTAGTTACCTGACGCCATGGCATCTTTCCTTCTTTCTAAGTTGCATGATCCCCTTCCTTCACTTCTGTGTTTTTTTTTTTTGGGTGTCAAGCGCAATGGAGTAATTAAGTTTGGACAATTTGTTCGATCTTTGGGTGTCTTTCATCCAAATGCACTTGTTGAAGACAAGATCCATTGTAAGTCTAATGTTTCTCTAGGATGATATACAAGTAGGGGCTTCAGTGTAGACACACACACGTTTTCTCCTGCATGTCACTTAAACCATAGAATAATTTACTAATCAAGGGGGAATTTCAGCTTGCAGTTGCTTTCAGATTATATGATTTAAGGCAAACTGGTTTCATTGAACGAGAATCTGATGCAAAGAATTATGCAATCTACCACGTACGGCCCGTCTCAAAACCTTCACAATAGCAGGACCTCTCCGACTTTCTCCTTTTCAATAATATTGATATTTGCCTCTTCAACTTCAGTATGATCCTCCATTCAAAATCATAACTATCATTCACAGGAGAATCTTGCATGCATGGCTGCATCCTTATAATTTTTATCTTAAAACTCGTTCACGGGAAAATCAGAAGATATGTCCTTATCACTTTTACAGTGACACTAGTGATTATTGGGGGCTAATTTCCATCACCACCAGTAGAGTGGGAAGGGGGAAGGTAGGGAGTGTTTGTCTTTTATGTTTTTTCTATTGCACCAAGGTTTTTTTTTTTTTTAATTTCAAGTTAGTTACTAAATCTTGTTAACTTGTATTAGGATATCATTCAAATTCATATTGCTGGAAGGAAGAAGATGGGATATCTTCGTGGGTCTATCAAGGCACCTAACGAAGACGATCCTAAATATGATGATTGGTTCTCTGAAGATAAAAAAATCAAGAGTTGGCTTTTATCTTAAATGAAGCCTGAGATTATGAAATGGTACATTCGGTTGTCTACGTCAAAGGAGATTTGGGACTCCCTTAAGGCAACATAGTTTGATGAGAATGATGAGGCTAGAATTTACTCAATGAATCAGAAAACATAACGTCTTCGTCAGAATGGCAGACCTTTGGCGTTTTATTTTGGGGAGCTAACTGAGATTTTCTAAGAATTGGATCACTTTAATAAAGTATTCATGGAGTGTGAAAACGACATAAAAGTGTTCCAGAAATCCACTGAGAGACAACGAGTCTATATGTTTCTTGGTGTCTTGATGACTGGTTTGATCAGGTGAGTGGAGAAGTGCTCTAGAAGGATCCCCCACTTGGCCTTCAGGCTTCTTATGCATATGTTCGTCGTGAAGCCGATCGGAAGGAAGCAATGAAGATGGAGGTTGACAAGAGTGAACCTACTGCCATGGCAGAAAAGGCCCGTGGATCATCCTCTAGGTCGAATCGAGGAGGGTTACAAAACTGGCCAGGACAAACTCGGCCTAGCCAGCCAAGCTGGGATCATCCCCAAGGAAAGTGCCCACACTGTGGCCTGCTAGGACACTCCAAGAGTCGTTGTTTTGAGCTGATTGGATATCCCAAGAATTGGGATAGAACCCATGATCCTTGGAGCAACATGTCTCGAGCCTCCGTTGCAGAAACCAAGAATGATTTGGACCAGATAGCAGACAAGGCATCTGCCATGATTGCTGCAACAGGTAGTGATGGTAAGGCATTAAGTACTTCTACTTTTGTTACGAATAATACATGGATAATTGATTCCGGAGCTACTAAACATATGACTTGCAATTCTAGACAGGTCCCATCACTAAAAACATCAACACAAACCGAGGTTAATGTTGCTAATGGTAATGTCATCCTTGTTATTGGGGCAGGCACTGTTTCCCTTACTGATACCATGAAACTTGACATTGTTCTTGTGGTCCCCTCTTTAAATTATAATTTGTTGTTTGTTGCTCAAATAACCCTTGCCTTACATTGTTTGGTTAATTTTTTGCCCTATTTTTGTGTTTTTAAGGACATCCGGATGCGGAAAATGATTGGTTATGGTATTAGAAGAGGAAAACTTTATTACTTGGAATTGACCATCAGCAGTTCTAGCTTGCTGACTCAAGCTCTTTCCATTTATGGGTCTCAAGGGAATACTAATAAAGTGTCGGACATCTAGATGTGGCACAGACGCCTTTGTGAAATGGCTAAGAGCCATCGAACCTCCTTCCTTCCCAGTTTCAATAAAAAGTACCATTCCTTTTATGATTGTGCATTCTGATGTATAGGGACCGTAAAAAGTAGCTACTCTTGGTGTGCTCACTGGTTTGTTACTTTTATTGGCGATTGTACCAGAATGACTTGGGTTACTTTGTTAAAATCAAAAAGCGAAGTTAGTTCGGCCTTTTAAAGGTTCCATAAAATGATTGTTGTGCAATACAACAAGAAGATCCAGGTTCTTCGAAGTGACAATGATGGTGAATATATTAATATAGAACTTTGTTCCTTGCTGGAACTGTATGGTATTGTTCATTAGACCACGTGCCCGTATACTCCTCAACAGAATGGGGTTGTTGAACGCAAATATAGACACCTGTTAGAAATGGTTTGTGCTTTGCTAATTGCGACACATCTACCTCTACCTGTACAGTATTGGGGATAAGCGCTCACATCTGCAACATAACTTATTAATCATCTTCCTTCTCATACTATCAACTTCCATACACCATTTCAGGATCTCACATCCCAGACTAGCAGTCCACCAACTCCTAATCTTTCCCTACGGGTCTTAGGGTGTGTTGCTTTTGTTCACCTCCATCCTCCTCAACGACATAATAAACTTGGGTCTCGAGCCATTCGTTGTGTTTTTTTGGGCTATGCTACTACCCAGAAAGGATATCATTGTTATCATCCTTCGAGTACAAAAATGTTTATTACTCAAGATGTAACTTTTCAGGAGGAGTATCGAAGTAGTGAAGTTCTGACCCGAGATAATATTGAAGTTTTGACCTTTGATTACTCTCATATGGCTAGAAATGACCTGCATGAAGAACAACCATTGCAGTCATCATGCCTAAAGTACACAACACCTGTAGAAGGGCAGCAGTCCATGTGTTGTGGTGATCAACCCACTAAGCAGCTTACTGAGGAGCAACAAACATTGCGGGAGGAAGAACAACCCACAGGTCCCACAGGGTTGGGGCTTGATAATGAGTTGCAGCCCATAATTTGCAATAGAACTGAGTAGCAACTACAACAATTGTCATGGGATTTTTCTTTCGATGGTATATCTGATCCAAGTATAAACTCGTCCTTTGTTAATTCTTATAACCAATCGTCTCCTACACCAGATGCAATTCCACTCCGTCGCCTTCCAGAGCGTATTAATCGAGGTATTCCCAAACCCATTTGTGAGGCAGATCCTAAGTGTAAACACAAGTATTTCGCGAGTGAGCCAAATTCTAATTCAAGAGTGAGATACCCATTAAACAATTACGTGTCTACCTGTCACCTGTCAGAATCAAATAAGTCATTTGTATATCAATTATCTACTGTATCTATTCCTAACACTGTGCAGGAGGCTTTAGTAGATTCCTGCTGGAAAGATGCAATGAATGAAGAATTGAGATCGTTGAAGAAAAATACAACATGGGAAATAACCGACTTGCTAGTCGGAAAGAAGTTTGTGGGATGCAAATGGGTCTATAAAGTGAAATACAAAGCAAATGGAACAATAGATCGCCTTAAGACAAGATTGGTGGCAAAGGGGTATACACATAAATATGGCATCGACTACTCTGATACATTCATAAAAATCAATACAGTTCATGCTCTACTGTCCTTAACAACAAATCTAGATTGGCCTTTGCAACAGTTCAATGAAAAAAATGCATTCCTCCATGGAGATCTAACCGAGGAGATTTATATGGACCTTCCACCAGGATGGAGTGATTCAGACGTACGGAAACAAAAAGTATGTAGACTCAAGAAATCATTATATGGGTTGAACTAGTAGTCTCCAAGAGCCTGGTTTGGTAGATTACGTGAGCCAGTCAAATGATTTTCTCACTCTTTCTAGGGTCCGACAACCCTATAAAATGTGTTTTCTAAGCACTTCATGTTCCGGTGAAATATTTGAGCTTCATCCGAGACTTCCAATGCGGATGAACCAATCAAATTGGAATAAAGAAAATGAATAGGAATAGAAAGGTGTACTATTGATCAATGCCCGAGCCCAGCTAACATACCTAATGGGATTACAGAAATAGGCTATAAGAGATGTAAAAATGTTGTGGCAAGGAATTTCCTGACTGAGCACTCCCTTTGAATCTTGTGAAAGAATGAGCTTCTAAGACTTGGGAGTAAGCTCTTGAAGATGTCATGCTCCTTGATAATGGCTTCTAAATCTATGAGAGCATTTGGGTATATGCAAAGTAATTGGGATCACACGTTATTCCTGAAACACCGGAATGGAAAGGTTACAGCTCTTATTGTATATGTGGATGATATGGTGGTTACTGGTAACAATCCTCATGATCAAGCAGCCTTGAAAAACTATTTGTCCAAAGAATTTGAAATGAAGGATCTTGGTTCTTTGAAATATTTTTTTGGGATTGAAGTTTTGAGGTGTAAGTCTGAGATATTTCTATCACAAAGGAAGTATGTTCTTGACCTGTTGATAGAAACCAGTATGACAGGGTACAAGTCGGTGTCTACTCCGTTGGCTGAAGGAATGAAGTTGGGAATCAATCAGAACCAAGGATCGATTGATAAAGGGAGGTATCAAAGGTTAGTAGGATGATTGATGTACTTGGGTCACACTAGGTCGGATCTTGCTTATGTCTTAAGTGTAATTAGTCAATATATGCATAATCCGGGAGAACAACACATGAGTGCAGTTATGAGAATATTGAGTTACTTTAAAGGAAACCCTGGTAAAGGAGTTTTATTTTGAAAAAATGGGCATTTCAAAATTGAGTGTTATACGGATGCTGACTAGGCTGGATCAACAGATGATAGGCGTTCGACATCCGAGTATTTTACCTTTGTTGGGGGAAATCTAGTAACGTGGAGAAGTAAGAAGCAGAATGTTGCATTAAGATTAAGCACAGAAGCCGAATTTAAAGGCATGACACTTGGCATTTATGAACTCTTGTGGCTAAAGTTTCTATTAATTACAAGATGTGGGGATCAAACGTGACCAACCGATGAAGTTATTTTATGACAATAAAGCTGCTCGTGATAGTGCTTATAATCCAGTGCAACATGATAGGACCAAACATGTAGAGGTTGACAAGTTCTTTATTAAGGAGAAGCTAGATAGTAAAGTAATTGAGGTTCCTCCCATGGAACGGACGACCAAGTAGCATATATTCTCACTAAGGTGGTTTCTAGTAACAAGTTCTCCAAGTTTCTAGACAAGTTGGGCATGTGCAACATCTATGCATCAACTTGAGGGAGAGTATTAACTTGTATTAGGATTCCTATAAATTACAGGATTCCTTCAATATTTGATTTTCTAGTTTAGGAAGTAATTATTCTTTTTTTAGTATGATAGAATTGTGTAGGGTTGTATATATACCTTGTTTTTGAGATGAAAACAATTAATACAATAAGAAGGCATTCTTTTACGTAAACTCGCGATCCTATTACCTAAAATTCTTGAAATAATGTAGTTAATGATATTTTAATGTCTTATAACAGATAATATCAATAATAATAATGATAAATTAATTTTTAATCAACAATAAAAATAATAATCATATACTTTTTGAGATATAAAACTTTAAAAATAATATTTATTCCTCGTAAATATATCATGCATGAATATCAAATGAAGTTTGAAAAATAAAATTATAATTATTACATCACATTAAAGAATTTGAACTTAGTGTCACACGAAATGCATGTAGAGGTGATTAAAAGTATGATAATAATTGTTTTTTAAATTGTTTTTTTTATTAAAAATACATTAAAATAATAATAAAATTTTTAAAAATTATTTTTAACATCAACACATAATTTTTTTTAAATTTTCATGAATCACTGTTCAAACCATTTCAAACATCTCTGTAATAATTGATCCACTAACTTTCATTGTTGCAGGGAGAGAATCGTATTATATGGAAACAACAATGAAGACCGAGTCGTCGGAATTTTGAACAATTACTAATTAACACTGAGGCAGATCAACTGGAGGTGGTGGCAAAGTAGACTCTGGCGTCGGTCCATTCTCAACCACGAAAGCGGTGGCTAATCCCATGGACAAGTGCGCTTCCAGATGACAGTGAAAGAACCACACACCTGGATTATTGGCTGTAAATCTTATGACTGCCCATCCTCCCACCGGCACATTAATAGTGTTACGTGATAGTGGATTGATAAGGTTGAAATTCTTATGGTCGTTGACAGGATCATAATTTCCAAACCCTTGAGCCAACACATGGAAAGTGAAACCATGAAGATGTATGGGATGATTCTCCACTCCAAGGAAGGCTGTGTTCTGTAACACCATCTCCACCGTAGCGTTATACTTCAACACCTTCACACTTGTTGATTTTGGTGTGAATAACAGGGATAGATTTTGGGCGTTGATGGCATTAGTGTAGTCAAATTTGATAGGAGGAGTATCAGGGAAGTCAGGAGTGTAGATTCCACTCACATTGAAAAAGAAGGCTTGCAACATTGACAAACTTGAAGGGCGCGCAAAAGAGAAATTGTTCATGCTAGCAGAGAGTCGCGTCCCATTTGAACATGTTGGACAAATTGAGAGCCCCAAGCCTACTGTCACAAACATGTGCTCATCAATTTGACGTGGGACTGGGACCCAATGAGGCCCACCAGCAAGGCCAGTAATGCTGGTGAAGAACTTGTGGGCAGTGGGGGTGTCATTGAACGCAGGCATTCGTGGCATTATCGGAGTTGCTGATGTGGGTGCACCTTCGTAGACAACAATTCCTCTTGTGGTTGTATTATCAAAGGGTGCAGCAGGACGAGCACTAGCATATGAGTTTGCAGCCATGAAATAAGACCCCACTTCCTGGTCGGCTGCGAGAAGAACGTCCACGGTCTGGCCGGGGCCGGTGACAACAACATCCGTGACATAGGGTACCGTGTACCCTGCATCGACAGCAACGACTGTCATATTATGATTGGCTATCATGAAAAAGAGCTGGTTATCGAGGGCAGCGTTGATTATTCGGAGGAGATAAGTCTTCCCTTTCTGCACCTTAAGCTTGTACATTCCTGGAATTTCAAGAGCAAAATAAACGATAAAATAATAAGAGTCAGACAGTTCCAAATGAAAAAAATTAAAATTAAAAAAATGTGTCAGGATTATTATGCTTGTGGACAAATTCAACTTTTACTGTTCCATCTCTGATGGACCAGTAAATCTCTATCATGAATATCCTTGATGATTGATGATGATGGCGGCATATATATTATTACTTACTGTCTTGAGAGCAATTGTAGAGATCCCCAGGGAGTCCATTTATGGTGTAGGCATCCGAAATTTTAGGTGATGCACCAGTGGCAGCTGCCTTCCTTTCGATACCAACGACATCACCATTCCACCACTCTCCTGCAATAACATAAACATACATGCATGATCTCAACAAATTAATAACAATCACCATGCATGATCTCAACAAATTAATAACAGTTTCAGCATTAATGAACTGGCTTTAGATTAAAAATCAATGGCTAGCTACCTACCTACCTAATAGAATTGGAACTTCTTTGTTGGGTTTAGGGAAAGGGTAAGGATGACCAGATCTTGGACGGATAATGAGTGCCCCATAAACTGTTGCTCGGAGAAGACTGAAATGAGCATGCCACCATAGCGTACCCTCTTGCTGGAGGAGTTTAAATTTGTAGGTGTATTTACCTCCAGGGGTTATTGGACATTGAGTAACCATAGAAGGTCCATCGGCCCACGCACTAAGTAATTGAAACACTCCATGCCTACATAAAAAAAGTAGATAATCAGTAATTAATTGAATAATGATAGATTTTAAAGTATGAGGGATAATAGTGATGATGACGACTACGATGATGACAGTTACAGAACCAAGTCTTCAGTAAATTTGTTAATCATAATTATATTATACCAGAAAAAGATGTGCAATAATATATAGTTATTAAGCTGCTGATTTCTAGTGAAATTACTTGGCAAGCTCGAAACGAATAGTCTTAATTTTCATCAGAGTTTACAAATCAACGTGTTTATTTTCTAATGCACTAATTAGACTTTTTACAATTGTCTAGCTTCTTAAATAAATAACCAAGAATTAATTTACCAGTGAATAGTCAGGTTGTAGGGTGACTTGTTAAAAACATGGACTATGAGGGTGTCTCCCTCTCGAACGCGAAGCGTTGGGCCTGGCAAGCTTCCATTCACTGCAGTTACCACTTGCTCGGAGCACAGCCGACGAACTGTAAGGTTTTTCACCTAAAACATTCACAATAAATTAAACAAGTAGAAAATGTTTAAGCAAGTAGAAAATATATTTGCATGCCTATATATATACACTCTCCGACAGACTAATATTGCTAGGATATGCAATCTAGGTCGGTCCAAAGTGGATGAAAAAAAAAATTCCATAACTTAGATGATCGTGGGAAGAAGTGCATTGAATTTGCTGAAGAACGTAGTTCAATTGACACCCACGTTTCTTTTCTAGTAGGATATTGAATCTTGGGACGTTGCAGTATCAAAGGTAGTATCTTTTCTCTCGATCCCTTCCATTTAAGCGTGAACATGATTTTGATCTTATTTAGGAGCGCAAGATAAAACAAAAAGGTATGGCTGATTTGATGAATGTTTTTCCTATGTAAGAAACTTCAAGGTATAACAGGGCTACCATCCTATATATCCTGGCCACTCAAATATCGTTTAATTAACGACAACAATCCTAATGCAACCTTTGCATGAGGTAATTTACCAAAACGGGAAACTATATACAAGTACTTCCTCAACGTCGACAAAAAATCTTAGTAGTAATATAAGAAAGAAGAAGAATTACATAGAATGAGTGTTCCACAATTGCAGCAGAAGCCACTGAAGAAGCTAGAAGAGCCAAAGCACAAGTTAACAAAAACAGAAGACGCAACATGTTTCCAGAGACAAGAGTTTTAAGAGGCGACGAATGAAGAGGGAAAGAGAAGAGAAGCTCTACTTTATAGCAAAGATAGCTTTAGAAAATGTTTGTTGTTGAAATTTCAATATCTCAATACACACACACACACACACACACACACACACACAAGAGCGGAGCCAGGAATTTTTCCTGCCCTGGACTATTAAATAAATATATAATATTTTTTAAGATAAATTATTAACTCATGTACATGATTTTTAAAGTTAACAGTAAAGTTTTAATTCAAATACACTACCCAAAATATTAAAAAATAAATTTGAGAGTATATAAAATTAAAGTGAAAGTAAAAATAAACTCATTATTAAAGTTACATCCTTCGATGTTTTGTGGAATATAATTAATCTATAATCGAATCTGAATCGATATTGTAACAACCCCTCAACCGGGATAAAATAACAATCTCATGTCAACTGAAAAACAAAGTATTAAATTTTTTCCCTCTCTCAATTCTTCCTTCCTTCACTTGATTCTTCCTTAGATTAGTATTTTATAAGTTGGACTTTGTAAGTTTACAAGATTATTCTCTCACTTTTCTTATTTTGTTTTCCTTGGATTTGTTTTTATGTTTTCCCTTACTTTTCTCTCTTTCTCTCTCGCCTTTTCTTTCTTTTTCTATTCTGCTTCTACCTAGTCGGCAACATATAAAAGGAAGGAAGAATTGATTTGTTTTATTTTTTAATGGCAAATAACTATTTTACCCTTAATGAGTCGTTTTGCTTTTATTTGATGTTTTGTTTTGTTACCACTAGCAAACTCTGTTCATCCTAAAATTTTAACCAAATTTTATTCAATATATTTTAAGATCTCTCGTAAAATTTCAGCTCAATCTGATGGTCGTATTGAAAATTACACCCAATAACGTAAAACTGGTCAAATTGTGATTTTTTATTAAATTTCTGAATTTCTCTAAAACTTCTGAAATTTTAACCCAAGCTAAAACATCATATTAGAAGGCTCTACGTAAATTTTCATAATTTTTTAATACCTCAATTGAGAATTATAAATTTTCTTTACATAAAACTAGTCAAAAAATATTGATAAAATCTTGACCTAAGCTAGAGCCCACCTGAGCCCATACATGCCTCCACCCTTGTGTGTGTGTGTGTGTGTGTGTGTGGAGAGTAATTATGTAAATTTAGAAAGTTTAGAGGTTCATGGCCTCCGCATGATTGCATGTTTAGTTCAATGTGGTAGCAAAAACTTCGTTATCTAACAACTTACGGCTTAAGTTAATGGTGGGGATACTAAATTTATAATGTGTGTGTGTGTGTGTGTGTGTGTGTGTGTGTTAGCCTATAATTTTTTTTTTGTTGGAAAACTAAGTATATCTGGACTTGTTTTATTATCTTTATTTTATTTATATAAAACATTTTTAATTTATTTGAGTTATTTATATTAGATAATTTTAATTGATAGCTGAGCCTAATAGTTTGATGTTTTAGGGTTATTTTATTTATATGTTTTTTTTTCAATTTGTAAGACAGTTTTGATAAATTGAATAAAATTCACATATTATTCCTCCTCTACATTCTCTCTTCATCATAGCTTTTCTTTCTTTACTTTTAATTATTAGCTTCTTTCTTTCTTTTTTAATTTTTATTTATTTTATTTATTGTTTCGATCAACTTTGGTATCAAAGCACATGCTTTTAATTATTCTTATAGTTAATTGATCTCTTAAGGCTTGTGAAGATTTCTAGGTTGATCATCATCAATAGTTGATCTAGAATAAGATAATCCTTTAATCTTTTTATTTACAGTTGAGATAAATAAATAATTAATGTTTATCTTCAACACAGACTCATTCATCCCTAAAGACACTATTCCCTCAACCAATAGCCACTACCCACTAGTAGCAGTTGTTGCCCATAGATCCAGATCAATTCGCCACCTCCAACACTCTGGATCTTCTCACGCTAGCGATAATAGCTACAATACACCAACAACTTCTCTCAATTTATTTTGGCAATAGACAACAGTCACTCCCTTAGCTACAACAACGTCGATCACAGCAGTAGTAGTACAATGGTTGAAGATGACAACACACCATCAGATCTACCCCTTTTACACTAGCCACAACCTCAATAACAACAAAGAAACTAATCTCTCAAGGTTGACTAATTCACTAGTCTAGCGTTAGTGCCATATAACTAACATGGCATCAGTCTCTACCATGCCAGCATTATGCAAGCAGTCTCTAATTATGCAAGCAGTCTCTACCACATCAGCACCACGTCATAAGCATTTGCCACGCCAACATCTCTACCACATCAGCACCACGCTATAAGTTTCTGACACGTTAGAAGTTTCTGCCACATCAGTTGTAGTAGATTTCAACATATTCCCATCACAGTCTAGTTAATATACCACAACAAACTTCTTTTAACCATTGAATATCATTGTTCCTTGTATATTTCTGCACTTGTAGCCAAAATTAACTTTGATATTATTCTTTTGTGCATGCACACAAATATATAGTCCGTCTTGCAATTTGAGATAACTTAACTTTTGGCTTATTTATTCATTTACATTGAATATTCAGTCCTCTTAGTTAATTGTGAAGCTTGGATAAATTTATTGGAAAATTAGAACATTATATTTGCACTACTTGTGTGCATTTAGATGACTAACATTGCTTCCATGCTATTTTCCATGGTTAAATTTGTTAATGCTTAGTCTCCAAAATAAACAAATAATTAAATATTAGTTTTAATTTTATATTGTGTTTTACTTGCAAGTGTCATTTATGATCTCAATCATAATCTTAAGATTAGTATTGCATTCATTTATAGAGTGATCGTCTAGTAAACAATCTAGAACTCACAACTACCATAGATGTGAACTCTAGTAACGTTCTTTGAGATATTTAAGAGCAATTACAGCTTATACAAGTTGATACTAACAACATGTCCACTCATATGAACAACTTTTCTAAGAGAGTAGAATCCATAAAAACTTTATAAATAAGACAATCTAGTGAGAGTGAATATTCTAATGAGAACTGTAGGAATCATCAAAGACTAGTTCCTATAAAAATTGCGAACATGACCACCACTAGGGTCACAATGACTTTGATGATATTAATGACAGTAAGCATTTTAACAATTACCGTTAGAGGCCAAATCACCCTAAGAACCGCTAGTACAACTACAATTAGGGTCTATAACGACTACAATGACCCTAATTATCAAGTCATTAGACATATCAAGGTAGAAGGTCTAAATTTTAAGGGTCAATTTAACCCATGGATCAATTATTTGACTAATATGATTTGTCTGAGAATAAGAGGGTAAGGCTTGCAAAAATGAAACTTAGTGGTACTGCTTAACTCTATTAGAAAAGTGTATAAGAGTTTTTGGCTAGGAGAGGTCAACCTCCTATTATTGATTAGGTGGAGATGAAAAATAAATTACAAGAGAAATACTTACCTTATTCTTATAGGAGAAATCTCGTAGACTAGTTGAATAACTTGAAGCAAGGAAGTAAGCCTGCTAATGAATATATGATATAGTTTTATGAATATAAGATACGGTGTGTGGTTAGGGAGGGTGAGAAAATGACTCTAAGTAGATTTTGGAAAGGTTTGAAAGATGACTTTTGAAGAGAGGTTGTGTTTAAAGGTGTGTCCACCCTTGATGAAGCTTATACCCTAATGCAAAACTATGAGTTGGTCATAAAAGTCAGTGGATATAACGTTAGGACACCTGTAGTTTCTCTCCTAAGTCCCAACCTAATAATAATAATTCTTTATTGGGTGACTCACCTGGTAAACCTAATTCTACTATTTTCCAAATACCTAGGGAAGACAATGGTAAGGTTGTTCTCCATGTAACACCTAATATAACCTCAAGGATTTAATATTTTAAGTGTTACGGTTTTGTCTTTAGTTGTCCCAATAAGGTTTTATTCATTAAGGATTGAGAGGATATGAGTGAGAAATAAAATTATGATAAGGTGTAGAAACATTATCCTGATGATTTTTAGAACCTAAATGATGAGGAGGAAAAGTCCAACTTGCTAGGATGTGTTTAGTCTATATCCGCTCAGATCGAGCAGGACTTTATAGAATGGGAGACTGTTAAATGTAGTTAGATATGCCTTAATATAACCCAAAAGAACTAAAGATTGGAGGAAAACTACTATCTTTTACATTTACATTAAATATGGAGATAAAGGTTGCAAGATCATTATAAATAGTTGGAGTTATATCAATGTAGTGTCTACTAGTAACGTATCCTGCTTAGGTTTAAAGTTTGTCCCACATCCTAAACCATTTAGTGCGTCCTGGGTTAACAATACATCCATAACGATTAAGGAGAGATGTCTTTTTTCTATAAAGATTTTGGACTATCATGATAAAATTTTCAGATGAACCACCTGAAGAGATAAAGAAAGAGTTAAAAGAAATTTCTTGATGTCTTTCCCTCTAAACTACCATATGTGTTACCTATATACATGAAATTCAACAAGCTATAGATTTTATCTCTAGTGTCATATTGCTAAACTTGCCTCATTATATGATGAACCTTAGTAAATATGCCAAATTGCAAAGGGAAGTAAATGAACTATTACAAAAAAGATTTATATGAGAGAGTTTGAGCCCTTTATGCAGTACTTTCCCTTTTAACACCTAAGAAAGATGGCTCATAGAGAATGAGTGTGGATAGTCGAGCCATCAACAATATTATTATCAAGTATTGTTTGCTCATTCCTCGATTGGATGACATGTTAGATATGATGGCAGGAGCCCAAATCTTTACTAAGATTGACGTGAAGAGTAGGTATCATCAAATTATAACTTGCTTTGGAGATGAATGGAAAACAACATTTAAGACCAAGGATAAATCATACGAGTGGCTAGTCATGCATTTTGGCATTTTTAGTGCACCAATACTTTTATACGAGTAATGATAGAAGTGCTTAGGCCTTTTATGGAAGAAATCACGGCTATGTATTTTTTATGAAATCCTTATTTATAGCAAAACTAAGAAAGAGCATTTAGATCACCTTATTTAAGTTTGTACCACCATAAAGAAGAAAAGTTTGTATGCCAATGTCAAAAGGTGTTCTTTCTTCATGGATTGAATGGTTTTTTAGGCTTTATAGTGTCATGTGAGGGAATTTTTGTTGATACCTAAAAGGTCCAAGTGATTATAGATTGGCCATAACCTAAAAATATTCATGAGGTTCGTAGTTTTCTTAGGCTCATAACTTTCTATCATCATTTCATCAAATGATTTAGCACCATCTTGTCTCCTATCATAGATTATTTGAAACAAGATGAGTTTCAATAATGTAAAACAGTTAATAAGATGTTTAAGAAAGTTAGGAAAAAGATGATAGAGGCTCTACTAATGCAGCTTCCTGATTTTACTAAGGTGTTTGAAGTAGAATATAATGCCTCAAGAGTTGGTATAGGTGGAATACTTAGTCAAAAACATCACTATGTAGCTTACTTTAGTGAGAAACTTAATGAGGTCAAATAAAAGTACTCAACCTATGATAAAGAATTTTATGAGGTAGTTTAGGCCTTGCGTTATTAGCACCATTATTTGCTACCACAAGAGTTTGTTCTTTACTCCAACTATGAGGCTCTTCACTATCTCAATTCTCAAAAGAAGCTCAACCATAGGCATAGTCGTTGGGTTGAGTATTTGCAAGCTTATTAATTTGTATTGAAACATAAATCTAGAATGGAGAATAAGGCGACAGATGCCTTGAGTTGTCGGGTAACGCTATTATCCGTAATAAGTGTCGAAGTTACTGGATTTAAAAGACATAAAGAGAAGTATGAATCTTGTCTAAAATTTTAAGAAATATATATGACATTAAAGATGAGAGTAATTGTGTTGTAGATGGTTATTACTTTCAGGAAGGGTTTTTTTTTTTTTTATAATAAACTTTGTATCTTGAAAACATCAGTGCATGATTTATTGGTCTAGGAGATTCATTCTAGAGGTCTTTCAGGATACTTTGAGAAATAAAACCATTGAAGAGGTGAAATATTAGTTCTTTTGGTCTAGCTTAAAAAATATATAGTTAAATTGGTAGGTCAATATCGAACATGTCACTAGCTAAACATAGAAAACATAACATTAGTCTTTACACCTTGTTGCCTATTCCCACTTGCCATTGACAAGATGTAAGTAAGGATTTCGTGCTTGGGCTTCCACATACTATAAAGAAGCATGATTCTATCTTTATAGTTGTCGATTACTTCTCTAAAAAGATCCATTTTATCCCTTGTACTAAGACTAAAAATGCTTCTAAAGTTGCAAAACTTTATTTTGATGAGATTGTCAAGTTGTAAAGTGTTTCTTAAGCCATAGTCTCAGATAAGGATGCTAGATTTATGAATTATTTCTAGAAAACTCTTTGGCATATGGTGGGAACTAATTTGAAGTTTTCTAGTGCCTATCACTCCCAAACTGATAGTCAAATCAAGGTGGTTAATAGAAGTTTGACAACCTTTTAAGATGTTTAGTGAGTGATCATAATAGAAATTGGGATTTGATTTTTCCTACAACCTAATTTGCCTATAACAACTCTATCAATAGGTCGATAGATATGAGTCCTTTTGAAGTTGTACATTGTTACAAGCCTAGAAAACTTTTATACCTTCCTCTCATGTCTCATGTTAGGGTGTTTAAGTCTGCCATATCATTTGCACATAGAGTTCAAGATTTACATGTTGAGATCACTAAACAGATTCAAGTAAATAATGCGCAATATAAACTTCAAGATGATTTACATAGACGACACAATGAATTTAATGTTGGAGACTATGTTTATGATATGGATTAGACCCAAACAATATCCTTTGATAACTAATCGACAATTGCATCCATGTGTTGCTAGGCCATTCAAAGCGCTACAATGGGTTGGTTCAAATGTTTATGTTATTGATTTACCATTTGGTTTTAGAATTAGCTCCACATTTAACATTGAGGATCTAGTTACATACTAGAAACCACATCATATTCCAAACGATCCATTTGAAGTGCCACCGAATTCCCTTCATGGTGATCCTATTGAAACATCTACCCCTTTCACTTTAATAGCAACACAAAAGGATAATATTAATGTTATTCTAGATGAACAAGTTGTTTTTATCAGGGATGGTGAAGTTCAACAATTTCTAATTTGTAGGGTAGGATAACTTAATTCATATTGCACTTGAATCACTAGAGATACATTACAATAGGTGATTTAGATCTCTAGGTGTACTATCAGAGTCATTCAAAGCTATACTCGACAAGGTTGAGTTTCTCCAACCTTGAGAGAGTTGGTGGGGATACCAGACCCAAATAGCAAATTACACGAATATATGGACAAATACGGTGAAAGAAAGCCCAACCTATCACTCTTTGGTTGAGAGACTGAACCCATCTAGACCTTTTTCATTGTCTTTGTTTTATTTATTTGGATTATTTATATTAGACAATTTGAATTTGTTTTATTTATTTGAGTTATTTATATTACACATTTTTAATTGATGGGATAAGCCTAATAGTTGGATGTTTTAGAATTATTAGATTTATATGTTTACCTTTCATTTTATAAGACAATTTTAATGAATTGAATAAAAATTAAGGATTATTCCTGCTCTAAATTATCTCTTCTTCCTAGCTTTCTTTGCTTTTAAATCTTGGTTTTTTTTCCCTTCATTTATTTCTTTTAATTATTGCCAAGCATCAGTTTTGCCATCAAAATATACGAATAGAAAGTGCAAGGGCTTGAATCTTGATCTCAAGCAAACAAACAATTTTTTCGCATAGTTAGGGTCCTTGTAATGTTTTTCAATATTAAAAAATTATGTAAAAAAATTAAACAAGATAAAATACAAATAGAAAATTTAATTTTTTGTAGATTATAATTTTTTTAAAATTAATTTTCAAACACCAAGCCAATATTAATTGGGATTTACAAATGGATTAAAACTAAATTAATCAAAGTAAATGTTTTTCTTTTGTATTTTCTAGTGAGATTTATGCCAATTGCTAATTATAATAAGTATGTAACGAAATAATTCCAAATATTTAAATATAGACCTACTTCCTTCCATGTAAAACTGTTAATATAATTGTAAATTAATCATTATGGCTTCAGTTACTTTAAACTAATAGCTATATGGGTAATTTCACTTAGTGATTATAAATTGTTATTTATATTTAATGAAGTGAAATCACATTAAAAAGTAACTTAGCTTTTATATTTCTAAATAATTATATAGTTAATGGAAATTAAACTAATATTTATTTATAGGATATAGATGGAAGCATCGTAAGAAAGACAAAAAACACAAGTAACCAAAAATTATGTCAAATAAGGTCACCACACAAATAATTCCATTCTAAAATTTTATTACTGAATATTTTCTTTTTATGTAGTTTTCCTTTCTAACAGGTTTAAAATTCCTTAAATAAATCTAAAAATTCACCTAAACAAATTAAAAAACCTAAAATTAAAAAAAAAATACAATAAAAGTTCTAAAAAAAACTAGGAAATCTAATGAAATAAAACTAGCTTAAATAACACCTTTTGAACTTATTTTAGAGGTCTTTTGGAACTGAGCTAGTTACAATAAGTGACCCATTATAAAAATCGGTACGTAGAATCTTATGAAAAAAAATTTAAACATGATTTAAAGTTATAGGCTTTTTTTTATTAGGTCGATCACATTGTATGACCCATGCTTTTTTTAAGCTTAGCCTTATCCTATTGGTCCATAAACATACTTGCAAGGTTCTTAATATAGCTCAATTATGATAGATCTATAATTGACTTATGCACCTGCAATAATCTCCTCATATTGAAAAGATTATCTTCGAGTTTTTGCCATCCATGCATATATGTTAACCAATAATTAAACAAATAGATTGACTTGATTCAGAATAAACAGGTTAAACCCAACCAAGTCAAGCTGTTTGGTTAATCCTATCTGGACTAAAGATAGCCTCTAGCTAGTCAAATTTTTGGAATTCTTAAAGCATAAGAAAGTGCGTGGTGGGGAGTTTTTCTATATTTTCACCGCCCATGCATGAGTAGCCTTTGCATGCATGCGTAGATAATAAAACACGGTTTTTCTCCATTTCTTTTCAAAGAAAATGAGAAATAAGAAATCCCAGTAATGCTAATTAGTCCGTTAATTATTCTAGAATTTTGACTGAACATTCAAATTTCGTATATTGTAATTTGAAATTTCTTTCAGATTCCAGGTGCCTCTGATTCTCTTATAGTATATGAAAAAACATTTGCTCCTCTTGCCAGTCAACCTTCATGCATCCATCATCCATCTGTCGAATCTCCCTCCAAATCCAGCAATATCTAAAATATTTCGTTTCAGAAGTGGAGAATACCGTATACACTCAACCATGAAAGCTTGGTCGCAAACAATGGAATAGGTTTTTCTATTTGTTTTTGTATTTTAAAAATATTTTTAAAAAAATTTAAATTTTTTTAACTACATGTATTAATTAAAGCACCAGGTCACATCATGTCGTTATCTTTTTTCAGAGGCTTGTTTATCTATTTCATTAATTATAATCTTGGAAACATAATAAGAAAAATGATGTTTTTTTTATTTTTAAAAAATTATTTTTGATATTAGTTTATTAAAACAATTTAAAAAATATTAAAAAATATTAATTTGAAGTAAAGTAAAAAATAAAAAAAATTAAAATATTTTTCAAACGCAAAAACAAACATATACTAAGAGGGTGTTTGACAATGTGGTAGCGGTTGCTTTTCAAATAACTTTTTGTGCCGAAATGCTTGCCAATGATGTTTTTTTATTTTTTTAAAATTATTTTTGACATCAGCACATCAAAACGATTTAAAACGTACAAATCATATTAAATTTTAACAAAAAAAAAATTTAATTTTTTTAGGAACGCGGTTTGTGGTTACCAAACATGTTCTAAGTAATTAAAAGGACACGTTTTGGAACAGTTCTTGTTCTTGTATTTGGTAGCCCGTTGACAATAATCTTTTAAAATTTCAAGATAAATGAAAATCGCCCACTAGCCTTAGCCTCCAAGAGTGGAGATAACTCTTATGGCTATGTATCAATTCTGCTATCCTACTGGCTACTGGCTGCCCGTGGAAAATCAAGCTGCTACCGATAAGTAAACCAAAATCTTGTTTGTGAAGAGATCGTAAATGACTGCGTATTATCCTTTTGAACGATAAGTAAATCTTGATTTCTTGCATCATAAAGTAATATGAAACCTAGAATATATACTGAGTTAGGAGGAGTGAAGGGACCAATGCAGTGATTAGGAATCCTCAAAACATTTTGAATTGTCTTCTCTTAGTTTGATTTTAATTTTATGTTTGGAAAGTACAATTCGACTATATCAAATTCCAGTAATCTTATACTTACTTTTTATATGGAGTGATTTCATAAGAAAAGACTTATATGATAGTTATTTAAGTGATTCTTAAATTTTTGATCATCAAGTTATATGAAGGTATTGGGTATAACATAAATTATATGAAGATATTTGAGTAATTAAAAAAGAATTAATCATTTTAGGTGAATTAGAAAAAAAATATTTTATATATTGTTGAATATTATAAAATTATTGTGCAAATTAAAATGAGATTTGAAAGGGTTTTGATTTTTTTTCAAAGAATTAAAAAATTGTTGAGCGTTGTTTTGCTCTTATTTTGTTAATACACTTGCATCATTCGTATATAGCTATACTTTGACCAAGTGACTCAAGATAATGCCTAAAATTGAATAAATCTACTCTTAATTGCCTGAACCAAACTTTATTGAAACGCGACTCGGTATGATCTTTCAAGTTGAAGAAATCCACTCTTCATAATTAATAAATAAAATAAAAAAAACTCTGCTCTGAATTTATCCAATTACAGGTACAAAGAAATTTGACCCAAGTCATTTAAGTCACAAACAGTGACATCCTCTTTTGGGAGGAAGGAGGGTTGGCCGATGATGACCCATGATGATCCATGCAGATCCCAGTAAAACTAAGGCTCTGTCAATGAATTGAGTTAGAATTGTTCAATTTTGGGTAAAAAATTGTGCTTATGTTGCTATCGAACATCAAATGATGATTTGATTCTAACCCAGTAGCTGCTGCAATGTATAATATTTCGTGGAAACACTAACATATAACAGCTGAGCTCTGAATGATAAACAAATGTCATTCCTCTTTGTCGTTTCAGATAACTTTAAGTTTTAGCTTTAAAAGAGTGAATTGCAGGTGTCAACTCCTCCTCCTCTTCTTCTTTATTTATTTTTTTCACCAACGTCACCGCACAGAAAACATTGGAGCTGGCATATGTAAAGATCGGTTCAAACGATTAAGAATGGATTTAATAAACTCAAGGGTGATCCAGACACTTTTTAATAAAGTTTTGTTCAAGCTATTGAGAGTATACTTATTCAATCTAAGGCGTCATCTCTAGACACTTGCGAAATAACAAATAAACTAAAGAAATTGTTGGTAAGGTCGACCTTTTTCGGAGCTATCAGTGAGAACTAAAAACTTTTTTGCCAGCATATATCAAAGTTTGTTTTCATGTTTCTTCGCATGCTTTTTGATTCATGGAACGCAAGAAAACATAATACGTGAACAGCGAAGAGAACATGCTGGTGGAGAAAGAACTTTCAAGCTCGAAATCAATCAAACAGCTACAGCTTCCAAATAATCCAGATACAATTTGCCAAATTTGAAACCTTACAAGTCAGTTGTGTTGGGTAATACAATCTGCATCGATGTTCACAAATTTCTTTCAAATTCAAAACCAATCAAAGAATCATTCTGTGCCTTGGCAGATGTCATTTGACTCTCATGCACTTGTATAGAACCTCTCCAAATTTTTTATACGTGTGCCGCTTCAAGTACATTTTCTCAACCTTTTTCCTCCTTTTGATCCCCATTTGCTCCCTCACAGATGGATTTTTAAGGAAAAGTTCGATATTTTGAGCAAGAACACGAGATCGATCCTGGACGTCCCACGGGCATAAGAAGTCCTGTTATGTTGTGCTCAGCAATTTCTTGTGTGTCCATACTCATAATGCATTGTGCATTACTGTAGAGTTTTGTTTGTTTTTTTTTTTTTTTTTTGTCGTGGAGTATAATTATCGGTTTTTTACATATTTTTAGCACAGTTAAACTACTATACTCTTAAAAAAAAATAATAATAAACTTAATTATGTCTAGGGTCAGTTTCACCTTTTTAATCTGGTCAACACAATTAAATGATATTATTACCCTTAAAAAGCAAAAATTGATAGCCAATCACCTAGGGGTTATTCTGTCTTTTCACTTTATTTTTTTTATATTTATATTATATTAGGGACATATTAGTCTTTCCATAAATATAAAATAATAAAAAAAAATGGTTAACATAACACACATCAAGACCTTAGATGTTTCGCTGCCTTCAGGGCAACTAGTGCTCTATTAGCATGTTAGGTCGAATAAGCCACAACAAATTTTGTTTAATGCAGTAGTTGAATTTTGATCAGGCCTGCAATAAAGCGGGAGGCTCGAGCCAAGTCTTAACTATATATGAGTGAATTGTGGGCATTAAATTTTTTTTTCCAATTTCCCCAAGGATTACTTCACTACATAAAAATATTATGTAAAACACTAAACGGTATGGGTTTTTCATTCTCGATGGCACTGTTCACTCACTCACAAAACACTATGGACATACTGTTCATTTTTTAATAATTCATTTTGGCCCTCAAAGTCTTATTTCAGATGATTCGATCCTAATTGAAGGTCAATTTCTTTTGATTTCTTAAGCAACGATAGAATTGAAAGATAAGAGATCGAAATGGAAAAGATACCAAACTTGGGTGGCGTGTCAGAAATTTCATGAAAAACACACTTAGATCCTCAAACTTTAAAAATAACACAAGTTATACAATTTAAGTCCCTTTAAATTAAAAAAAATCACTTTTGATACAAAAGTTTATTTATATTATTTTTAACTATCTAGTTACAGAAAGAAGAGAGATGAATTACTGCGATGAGAAAGAAAGTTGTCTTTCAAGCCATTTTTTACCACCAAAATAGATATTGTTTTTGTTTAAACAGGCTCCATGCAACAAGATAAGTTTGATGGTGGTGTTTTAGAGCTTCAATATTGCTTGAAAAAAAAATATAAGTCGAGAAAGTTAAATCTAACTCAGTTTGATTTTGGGTTTTTTAACCCTGTTTTGGGTTTTTTGGGTTGGTGAGTTGATTTATTGGTGAGTTGATTTATAGGTGTTTCGAAGGTGATGATGATTTTTTTGCATTGGTAAGTAAATCTTGATTTCTTGCATCGTAAAGTAATATAAAACCTAGAATATACACTTATTTAGGAAGAGTGAAAAGACCTACCCTTAATACTGACACATGACCAATGCAGTGATTAAAAATCTTCGAAACATTTTGAATTATCTTCTGTTAGTTTGATTTTAATTATATGTTTAGAAAGTAGGATTAGACTATATCAAATTCCAATAATGTTATACTTACCTTTTCCTTTTGGTGTAAAGTGATTTAAAAAAAATTAACCTAGGGCCTGACAAAAGGCAACACCAACAGAATAACATTGCCTCATTCCGGAGGAGGTGTTAATGTATATGTTTTGTACTCAATTGAGTACATATATTCATGAAAAATAATTATTTTATAATTAGAAGGATTTCTTTTGTATTAAATATTCATAGACATATTATGTTTTTTTTAAAAAAAACAGTTGTTCTCATAAAAATATTTGAAACTAATATATAAATGTTTGTGTTAAAATACAAGTACATTAAACATGCATAAAGATTTTATATGGATAGATTCCATATGAAAAGACTCATATAACAGTTATTTGAGTGATTTTTAGATTTTAAATCATTAAATTATATGAAGGTATTGGGTATAACACAAACTATATGAAGATATTTGAGTAATTAAGAGAGGATTAATCATTTTAGGTGAATTAGAAAAAATAAATTTCATATGTTTTTGAATATTATAAAATTATTGGGTAAGTTAGAATGATACTTGAAAGGGATTTTTTTTCTTTCAAGGAATTGAAAAATTGCTGAGCGTTGTTTTGCTCTTATTTTGTTAATACACTTGCATCATTCGTATATAGCTATACTTTGACCAAGTGACTCAAGATAATGCCTAAAATTGAATAAATCTACTCTTAATTGCCTGAACCAGACTTTATTAAAACGCGACTCGATATGACCCTTTCAAGTTGAACAAATCCACTCTTCATAATTAAAAAAAAAAAAATCTGCCCTGAATTTATCCAATTACAGGTACAAAGAAATTTGACCCAAGTCATTTACGTCACAAACAGTGACATCCTCATTTGGGAGGAAGGAGGATTGGCCGATGATGACCCATGATGATCCTTGCAGATCCCAGTAAAACTAAGGCTCTGTCAATGAATTAAGTTAGAATTGTTCAATTTTGGGTAAACAATTGTGCTTATGTTGCTATCGAACATCAAATGATGATTTGATTCTAACCCAGTACCTGCTGCAATGGCGAAACATATAATATTCCGTGAAAGCACTAACATTTAACAGCTGAGCTCTGAATGATGCAGAAGAACAGGTCAAAGAGAATCCCGAAGATGTCCATGCTTCATCAAACTCCAAGTCTACAGGAGTGTGCTATTCAATATTTAAATTTTGAAATCAACAATATTGTATCTATTTAAATTTTAAATTCATGAGATGTATATGCAAATATGTATATAGAACAACAGTTAGAATTATTTCTATTTTAAACTCTCTATAAATGCACATATGAATAATGCAGCACATCACAATATCATATGTTTTCTCCTCTCTAAGTCCTTCTCATCCTCCTCAAACTCCACTGCTCCTACTACTATCCCAACCCTCTCCAATATTCCATTTACTATAAATGTCAAACTACACTCCTCCAACTATCTTATGTGGAAAGCTCAAGCTTTACCATACTTCCGAAGTCACTACCTTCCGAGGTCAAACTACATTCCATTTAGCTACCTTGATGGCACAATCTTCATCCCACCCAAAGAAATAGATTTCTCTGACTCCAACATAGGTGCCCTTCAAAAAATTCCAAACAGCAACCGCCCCCCAGCCATCTCACCCTCAGCCCCACTCTTCCAGCCTGACCCCTCATTTGACCCTCTCTCGGTCGCCCACACTCCCCTCTCTTTAAAACCAAACCAGAGCACTTTTCCTTTTCTCCCTCCATTACCGCTTTCTCCATCGTCCCTCTCCTCTCTCAACCTCTCCCCACAGAGAACCAGCCAAAGCCGCTGCTCTCCCCTGCTTTGGAATTTCTGCTCCCACAACCATTTCTTTCCCCAGCTCACCAGCACAAGCCCGAACCCAACATTTTCCCTATGCTCCCTTTTCCTTCTTCCCCTTCAACCAGCAGACCCAACTCCTCCACCCAACAGCCTCCACACACTGCCTCCTCTCCATCTTCCCCTCATCCCTCTCTCGGTTGCAGCCAAAACAAACCAGCCCAGCCTCTCCATCGTCCTCTCCTTTCTCAGCTTCTCTGTAAACCAAACCCCCCATTTTTCCCTTCAACCAGCAGACCACAACAAACCAGCCACACACCAGGTCTTCCCTCTCTCATCCGACTTCCTCTCCCCCCGATGACCGAACATAGCTGCAGCCAACACACGGCAGCTCACAGATCCATGCCATTTCCTTCACCCTCCATTCAGCCTCCAATAATAGCGGCCAAAGCAACTGTTAGAGAATAATATAAATCATATCCTGGGACTTCACCTAACAGCTTAAGCTATTGGGTTGAGATGGTTATTTGACATGGTATCAGAGCTTTAATGACCAAGTGGTCTCGAGTTCGAATCTCACCATCCCCATTTATTTGATAAAAATTAAGCACAAGGTAATGTGGGTCTGTGCAAGTTTCAAGCCCAAAGGGCTTTCACTCGAGGGGGTGTGTTAGATAATAATATAAATCATATCCTGAGACCTCACCTAACAGCTTAAGCTATTGGTTTGAGATGGTTATTTGACAGCAACAACTTGAATCCAGCGCCGTCACCGCCCAACCGCCAAACCTGCCACCAGGTAAAGAAGGAAAGAACGGACGCCGGGAAGAAGAAAGAAGACAAAAAAGAATAGATCTAAAAAAGGAAAATCAGAATAGATTTGGACAGAAATGGAGTAAAATCAATTGTTGCGTGTGTTCTCTTTTCTTGTTTTGCAGGTCACCGCCGACGCAGGAATGAAGAAGAGATCGTGCGGCTTCAGATCCAACGGACCGCGCTCCAACAGTAGCAGCGGCGCGTGGGTTCACGCGCCTTCAGTGGCAATGGCGCGTGGATAACCGCGCCACTACTATTCCCGTGCCCAGAAACCTTCCAGCTGTGTTTTCGAGTCTATTTTGTATTTTGTTTTTTAGATGTTGAAACGTGTATTTAAATTATTGACAGCATTTTATATTTTTGTTACATTGTGAACTTGTAATTGTGGGTGTGATAAAATATAGTAAAAAAGTGATGTGTGTGTTTGTATCTTTTTTTTTATGTATATTCTTTTTTAATGATAAAAAAACTAAAAAGACAAAAAGAATTAAGAAGACAAAAAAATAAAAAAATCAAATGTATTGATTTGTATTGAATTCGGTTTATATTTTTTAAAAAATATAATAAAAAAATGTATTTTGTTTTCTTTTGATATTTAAGATTATGATCTTATACGTAAGACGTATTCTTGATATTAAATAGAAAAGTTTGTTTTGTTTTTATTGATTCTAAAGCAATTGAGTTTTTTTTTATCCGATAAGATAAGAATTTCCTTACCGAGAAGAACTTTTTTTCTCTTTTTCAAGAAAATCATTGTCAGAACAACTTTCAAAACCTTTTAAATCACATCAAATCACGAAGCAACTTACTTCAGGTAGGGTGCACTAGGGGTGCTAATACCTTCTCTAGGCACAACCAATCGCTTACCCGTGAATCTATGACAAGACCAGTACATCCGGGTATCCTAGTAACCCTGAATCAAATACTAGGTGGCGACTCCCAAAGAACCAATCAAACCAATCGAAAATCACCTATCAACGTCGCGCAGGTGACGTGCGACAGAATGGCGACTCCACTGGGGAATGTATTGTTTTCGATATTATTGCACTAAGCTTTGTGTTTTTAATGTGTTTAAGTTTTTTGTGTTTTGTCTTATTTTATTTTTTTATCCATGCATTGTATGGAATTGCCTCATGCATCACATGTTTTTATTTTTGAAAGCACACACAAGCTTCTAAGTTAGGTGGGGAATTAGTGATCTATCCTATGACTATTGGTCAGGGTTCAGATACGTGAAACACCCAACTTATATCTGAGTGCCTGCTTGATAATAGTGGGTATACGTGCCTTAACCATTTCTTGCAACGCCCTTATATTGTCTTTAAGAAGATCGTCATTGGACAGATATGAGACCTTTTTGAGACCAGATAGAAAACCTACCCATGTTCACATAATGAATAGTGCATGTCTTTAGGTTATATGTGTTATCGTTATTTGCATCAGGGCAAACCCTTCTTGAAGCATCTTGAACTGAAGACTTGTGGGTGACACAATGGCCGTCACTCAGAAAATTTTCATTATAGAGTTTGGGCAAGAATCAAGATTCTTGTTTCATCATACAAGAGTTACGACCATATGTCACCCCTCGAAGGGCGAGTTCATCATATAGAGTACATGCTCATACATTTGTCATGCATGCACCGGGATGAAAAGTAGGTTCCCTCACCTGAGGTCTACTATATTGGACTAAAAAAAGTTGGAAAATAAAGAATGGGGTCCGATAAGGCTCTTTGTCAAAATGAAATTGAGAGCATCAAATGTGAAGTAGCTAAACTCGTACTTGAACAAGTGTTGGACTTCAAGAGTGGAAAGGGAATGTCTGCACAACCTCTCGTTGAAGCACTCTCAGTCCATGTCCCACACAAGGAAAAAGAATGAACTCTTTTTCTCAGCACTCCACCAGCAATGGCCAAGACATTGAAGTGGCACTACCTCTTTTTAGTCATGAACAACAGCAGCAACACCTTTAGTAATCAACAAAAGACAATCTCCTTTTTGGTTTAGCTGCATTGTTAATTGTTCACCGACTCCACATCTTTCAATACCACCCAATAGCGGTCAGCCTTTTACGCCATGAGTAGAGGCCTTCTTTCTAGCCACATCTACTGTGAACTCCATTCCAGTCCAGCAACACAGGATGTTGGTCTCAAAAACATAACTTTACATTGAACTTCAACGTAACAGAGCTCTCTCAACAGAGATCTGCTTGTGGCTCTGCCAGTGGGGAATACAAGAGGGGATGTAGTAGTTTCAGAAGCTATGAAAATTTACCCCACCATTTTGAGCACCAAAACACAGTGGTAAGCAGAAGAACCAAACCTGGTCTGAAAATAGAGCAAGCATTGAATTTCAATGTATCAGAGCTCTCTCTACAGAGATCTGTTTATGAAGCTACTAGTGGGGAATCCAAGAAGGAATGCAGTAGTTTCAGATCATCTATAATTTTCTCCTACCAGTGTCAGAATTAAAACGTAAAAGTAGAGAGAAAAGCCATGCCTAGACTGAAAAACATGAAGAAGACTAAACTTCAACAGAGTAGAACTCCCTTTACAGGTGTCTGTTTGCTGCACTGTTTAGGAGGAATCAAGAGGAAATAAAGGAGATTTATGGTCATCATTTTCTCCCCTAGTAGAGACAATGTGTGATTCCACGCGTCGGCAGTGGCGGTGCTGCGCGCTACCAGGATACCTAACAACCTTGAAAGGTTTCCACCAATCTTCAAACAACCACAACAGCCATAAAAGATTGGCATGAGATTGAGAGGATTGCTAAAAGAGTTGAACAAGCTATAATGATGGGAAAGACTGAAGGTTCTAACATGGATTCCAGAACAATGATGAGAGATAAATCGGAAGATGACTCTGAAGGTGGAAAATGTTATTTATATGGTTTAGCCATGTCTCACTATAACATCAACTGCTCAAATGTCTTTGCCAAGATTGACATACCTCGACCACTCAAGTTTGTCCACCAGCATCTGTTACGCCCTAGATTTGTCGTCCTGACTTCGTCAACTCCTATGCAACCACTGTTTCCTAGGTGGTATAATCCAGACAAGAGATGTGAATATCATGGTGGGGTTTTGGGCCATTCATTTGAATAGTTGCAAAATTTTCAAGAATCGAGACCAGATGATGGTTAGCAAGAAGAGAGTTGAGTTTGTGAAAGATGATGTTTTCAACCATATTTTCACCAGAACATCATCAGATTGACAAAAGATCGAAAATGTTTGGCAAAGCACAAATATTGCTAGAAAAGCTGATCCAAGAATGGTGTTGAATTGTCAATCATTTTGTTGTGGAGTTTTGCCCTCCTGCATTTTGTTTTGGGGTCACATCTCATCCTTTAACGAAACATGTCTTTTTATTGTCTCTTTGTTGTTCTGAAAGCATGAGATATTTATTTCAATGTGTATTTTGAAAAAAAAATTGATTGAACTCCAACATGCAAAATTAAGGCTAGTCAATCCTAAAAAATTAAAAGTATTTTGATTGTAGAAATGACTCGATGCTTAAAAATGAGATGAGGTGACCAAGAAAATGTTCAGCTCACACATGAATTGAACCACACACCATGTAGTTAAATTTTAATAGTATGCATAATGACATGTAGTGGGTTCGGTAGTTATGGACTCGTGAATCATGATTCTTACAAGTCCAAATCATTACACTAGACGGAGTAAAAATGTATCGGTTCTAACCGACCTTGGTTGAAATGAGAAAAGGCCATCTTTGATACCCCCTCACTTTCTAAATGTATTTATCCTTTGCAAACCAATTTTGAGCCTGATAGAATATTTCTTTTCAAAAGAAACCCTGACCAGGATCACACCCCATACTGGGGGCAAATAAGAGATTTTGTTAGCAAAGATGAAGACAATGTTAGAGTCAATGGATAAGGGGAAGGCTTATAACAAAAGTTCAATGATTGAGAGAGGGCTGAAATAAAGGATGCATAGACTAAAGGCATGTAAGAAATCTTTGAGAAAGGCTAAAAAAAAGAGAGTAGAAATTGCCAACATGTAAAGGCATGTCAAAGATTAAGAAGGAGAACGCCTATCAAGTCTAGGAAGGGCAAAAGAAATTTCAATCAAGGAAAGAGACAGCAAACGCCAAAAGTCAATACCATAAAAAAATACCGAGTTACAAACATTGTCTTTTGGTATCAATGATAAAGCCTCTAATGATTAGATTGGTTATTCATCAAAGAAAAAGTTGGATTTGCATTATAACCTATGTTAAGAGAATTCTGATCTTTGAGATTAACAAGGTTATGTCACTTTCTCTACAAAGACAACGAGAGGAAAAGAGATTGATGAATAATTGATGTTGATCTTAGGTTCTCGAAACCCTCAAACACCTTTTTGAGCTTGTGAATTTCCCTTTCTTTCATAGCCATGAACCATAGTCTGCATTACGTGCTTTTAAAAGCCCTTTTCGATCAAGTAAGCAATCTGAACTGATAAATGGCGCTCTCAAAATTGGAAGAGATTTTCTATAAGGGCCGTGACTTCATGAATTAAGCTACTGGTTATTATGCATGTTGATAAAATAAATGCTAAGAAAAGAAACAACCTTTCTTGATAAAGCCTTAGCATCTTATTTTTGAAATTCACAAAAATGTCACCTCATCACAGACCATCAAAAAGATATACCCAAAATTAGAGTTTAAAATGGATACAAAGAACCATGAAAAAAAAAGCCATTTTAATCTTGCAACGGGTCAATTTATGTTTTCAAAATACAAGAAAAATCAAAGGATTACATATTTTGAATGACGTGTGTTGGGTTTATGACCAAAAAGCTTGATTTTCAAAAGATCTTTTCCAAAACCGATATCTCTCTGATTTCATTTCAACAATTAGACTTGAATATACATGACCTTTGAAATATAAGATTTGATTCCAGAACAAGAAAGATTGTCGAACAAAGAAGAACATCGATTGATTCTGCGAAATCCTTGACATGAAATGACATCAACTCTTCTCATCACTCCTTGAAACGTTGAGATACCTGGGGGTAATACAGTGGACCCTGAAAAGGAAAAACAAGCAGTATTCAGATCAGCTGGGAGCAAAGAAAGATGATTAAATAAAGAATCGGTGAACAGAGGACAATGTGGTTCAAAGAAAGATAATAAATGAACGAGCACATTCAGATAACACCGGGGGCAATATTGTTCAAAGACAATCAAGATCTAATGAACTCTAGTAGCAAATGAGAGTGGTGCTGCACTTGAAGGACATCTTTATCTGAGTTTAACATCTTAAACATGGTTATCGACTAATGTGGACACACGATCGAATGTAAATGAATGTTGAAAAGATGCACACCACCAAGACTGATTGTGGAACAATATTGCACTTGAAGGACATCTTCATATCTTCATCTTGGGTTACCCTCTGAAACATGGCTATGACTCCTGACAGATGTTATCGTGTAAGTGCATTTGAATGAACATTGAAAGGATGCACACCATCAAGACTGACTGTGAGACCATCTATTTTGAAGCTCAAAGGCACACTTCACTGCATGAATATGGATGATAAATTGAACATCATTGATAAGGCCAATACATTTCTTTTCGCAATCTGATTCAACAAGATAAGAGGAATCCATTGAGAAGAACACTGAGCATACAACAAAGAGCTTTTTACTACAAGCTATGAGATGCATGTCTAGATGACTTGGCAGTTCCATGAAGGTTGATGATCACATATACTTGAAGGGTATGTTTCAACTAGAGGCAGGTTCGTGACTAATTGACAATCTTGATGGGTGTTGGCAAGATACACAACTAACCAGAGAACAATTCTTGATAGAATCCAAGAGATGAACAATCGGTTAAGCTCATTCATGATGAATCAAGCAACACCACACTTGGGGGCACACTCATGCTTGATAAACAACGAGAAGACTAATCATCGCAGATAGCCCAGGATAGGCATGACACTTACAGCTGAATGGATGGCTAGCACATGGATAAGCTGGTAAATCAGAAGGACAAAGAAGGCTTTGTAATGCAAACAAAGGCACCTTATGACGATGGAACATCAAAGAAGGGGGACCTATATTCCAAATCAGGTAAGAATGCATGCATGTCATCTAACCTCAAAACATTGCACAATTATTTTTGAATTGTTACAGAAAAATCCTTAATGAGGTCCAGCAAGATTGTGGAAAAAGAAAGAAGCATTGCGTTTATGATAACAAAGAATCAGTTTTAATCATGGAATAAGAAGAAGATGAGATGAAACAAAAAAAGAGGAGCCATAAAAAACTCTAAAGACAAAACCCTAGAATTATCTTCTCCAAACAGTAACCGCCCCCCGGCCATCTCACCCTCAGCCCACTCTTCCAGCCTGACCCCTCATTTGACCCTCTCTCGGTCGCCCACACTCCCCTCTCTTTAAAACCAAACCAGAGCACTTTTCCTTCTCCCTCTTCATTACTGCTTTCTCCATTGTCCCTCTCCTCTCTCAACCTCTCCCCATAGAGAACCAGCCAAAGCCGCCACTCTCCCCTGCTTTGGAATTTCTGCTCCCACAACCATTTCTTCCCCAGCTCACCAGAACAAGCCCGAACCCAACATTTTCCCTCTGCTCCCTTTCCTTCTTCCCCTTCAACCAGCAGACCCAACTCCTCCACCCAACAGCCTCCACACACTGCCTCCTCTCCATCTTCCCCTCATCCCTCTCTCGGTTGCAGCCAAAACAAACCAGCCCAGCCTCTCCATCGTCCTCTCCTTTCTCAGCTTCTCTGTAAACCAAACCCCTTATTTTTTCCTTCAACCAGCAGACCACAGCAAACCAGCCACGCACCAGGTCTTTCCTCTCTCAGCCGACTTCCTCTCCCCCCGATGACCAAACATAGCTGCAGCCAACACACGACAGCCCACAGCCCACAGATCCACGCCATTTCCTTCACCCTCCATTCAGCCTCCAATAGCAGCGGCCAAAGCAACAACTTGAATCCAGCGCCGTCGCCGCCCAACCGCCAGACCTGCCACCGGGTAAAGAAGGAAAGAACGGACGCTGGGAAGAAGAAAGAAGACAAAAAAGAATAGATCTAAAAAAGGGAAATCATAATAGATCTGGACAGAAATGGAGTAAAATCAACTGTTGTGTGTGTTCTCTTATCTTGTTTTGCAGGTCACCGCCGATGCAGGAATGAAGAGGAGATCGTGCGGCTTCAGATCCAACAGACCGCGCTCCAACAGTAGCAGCGGCGCGTGGGTTCACGCGCCTCCAGTGGACAAACGCGCCACTACTGTTCTCGTGTCCAGAAACCTTCCTGTTGTGTTTTGGAGTCCATTTTGTATTTTTTTTTAGATGTTGAAACATGTATTTAAATTATTGACAACATTTTATATTTTTGTTACATTGTGAACTTGTAATTGTGGGTGTAATAAAATATAGTAAAAAAGTGATGTGTGTGTTTGTATCTTTTTTTTTATGTATGTTCTTTTTTAATAATAAAAACTAAAAAGACAAAAAAAAATTAAGAAGACAAAAAAAAAATAAAAAAAATTAAATGTATTGATTTGTATTGAATTCTGTTTATATTTTTTAAAAAATATAATAAAAAAAATGTATTTTGTTTTCTTTTGATATTTAAGATTATGATCTTATATATAAGATGTATTCTTGATATTAAATAGTAAAGTTTGTTTTGTTTTTATTGATGCTAAAGCAATTGAGTATTTTTTTTACCCGATAAGATAAGAATCTCCTTACCGAGGAGAATTTTTCTTCTCTTTTCTAAGAAAATCATTGTCAAGACAACTTTCAAAACCTTTTAAATCACATCAAATCACGAAGCAGCTTATCTCAGGTAGGGTGCGCTAGGGGTGCTAATACCTTCTCTAGGCACAACCAGTCCTTTACCCGTGAATCTCTGACAAGACCAGTACATCTAGGTTTCCTAGTAACCCTGAATCAAATACTAGGTGGCGACTCCCAAAGAACCAATCAAACCAACAAGCAAAAATCACCTATCGACGTCGTGCAGGTGACGTGTTCAACATGAAGGCTATGATATACAAGATCATGTTTAGGTGGCTTATGGTGCAGATCTGAAAATTGTGTAAAGTGACATTTCTACTATATCGTCTCCCTCTAAATCATTTGTTCTTAATCAAATTTTGCTTGTTCCTGATATTAAAAAAAATCTATTATCTTATCGGCGTTTTTGTTTAGACAATAATGTTTTCTTTGAGTTTCATTCCTATTTCTTCATTGTGAAGGACTACTCGAGGAATATCCTACACTGCGGCCCACTCAGTAATGGTCTCTACAACTTCTCAGCTTCATTAGCTCATCTTTAGCAACAAACTTTCTCTAGTATTCACATGTCTTCCCAAATATGGCATCGTCGTCTTGGACATGCTTCATTTCCTATTATTAATAAGGCTACTTATTTATCTATTCAAAATAAAAATAGCTCCATTTGTTCTGATTGTCAATTGGCCAAGAGCCATGCTATGCCCTTTACAAATATGCATGTTAAAGTTTCGAAACCCTTAGAATTAATATACTCGGATGTTTGGGGGCCAACTTCTACATTATCCACTTCTGGTGCACAATATTACATCAATTTTTTAGATGATGCTACTAAATTCTTATGGCTTTTTCCCTTAAAACTAAAGCTGAAGCATATCAAACCTTTTTATGTTTCAAAGCTACTATAGAACGCCACTTTGACAGAAAAATTAAAGCTCTTCAAACTGATTGGGGGGTGAATACCGTAGCTTAAATACATATCTACAAAATCAAGGAATTAAGCATCGAATAACATGTCCCTATACACATCAACAAGCTGGTGCCATTGAGTGACGTCATAGGTAAATTGTTGAAGCTGGATTAGCCTTGCTTGGTCACTCCAATTTGCCTAAATTATTTTGGAAAGATGCATTCTTAACTGCAGTTTTTATTATTAATAAACAACCAATTCCAGTCTTAAAACAGAAATCACCATATGAAATGGTTCATCATCAAAAACCATATTATAATTTTTTACGTGCCTTTGGATGTGCATGTTGGCCCTATTTACATCCTTATAATCGCCATAAACTTGATTTTCGATCCAAAAACTGCATTTTTATTGGGTATAGTATGGGTCATCGAGGTCACAAAATGTCTAGATGTCTCTATAGGAAAAATCTTTGTGTCCCGCCACGTTGTCTTTGATGAAAATCTCTATTCATATAACGAAAACAAATCCATCAATTCTTCATCAAATGCTAATCCTGTTACGCTACCATCCAATCTCAATTTGTCTTCTGCCAGTTCTTATTTTTTGCAGGTGAACCTCTAACATCTACTACACCAATCAATCTGAATATGGTCTCATCATTTGGTCTTTAACATGATCATTGTGTTGCTTTGGGTTCTCCTGCAAGGGATATCACTCAGCCTCATAATGCAGATAGTCCACCACAAGCTCTTTTACCTTCTCCACCTGCTCCACAAAAACAAAATTTGCACCTAATGACCACAAAAGGCAAAAACAACATCCATAAACCCAAATTACCATCTAATTCACACGTTAGATATCCCATTCCTAAAGCCCTTCTGACCACATTCCAAACACTAGAACAAGAACCAACTTGCTACTCAGAAGCTATTGAAAATCAAAACTGGAGAGCTGCTATGAACAAAGAATTTAATGTCTTGTTGAAAAATGGAACTTGGAATTTGGTTCCCAAACCAACTAATGCTAATCTAGTTGGATGCATGTGGGAATATTGGATCAAAAGGAAAGTTAATGGTGATATTGAAAGATTTAAAGCAAGACTCGTAGCTAAATGATTCCATCAACAAGAAAGAGTTGATTTCATCGAGACATTCAGTCCTGTGGTAAGACCTATGACAGTAAGGTTGGCTCTATCACTAGCTATTTCTCGTGGTTGGCATATTAGACAAATCGATGTTCAAAATTGTGAAACTCTGGAAATTTATAATTTAAATATGCAGATGTGTAAACCCTCATGTAAACTTAAGATTGAAAGTGGTATGATTTCAATGAGTTATGGAAACAAAGATTAGAAATAATAGATAAATAATGATATATAATGGAAAGGATGACCTCCATAAAATGAATTTTGGTTTAGAATTCATAAGGACAGAGAAACTAGTAACGTGTTTTGATGGATAAAATAATGAGAAAAATGACAAATTGTTTCTAGGAAATAAGTGAGGTAATCAAGAATACATTATAATAAAGGATATTGCAATGAAAAGGGTAGGACTGAATGTGCAAGCACCGATTAAAAATCAGTGATGTTATTTTGCAACTTTAATAAGCCCGATAAATAAATAAAGGTGGAAATTATAAAATGAATATATTCAAAAATAATAAAATGACCTTAAATGTTTAGAAGGAAAATTGATATGATTTTATGTAAAGATTGAACAGGAAAATTTGGATCATTGACGAAAAAGTCATGAATTGACCAATTTTACATTAGAAAGCAGCGCTCTCAATCCAATCGTCGGATTGGGATGAAATTTTGCATTAAGTCTATTAATATGTTTTCCTACCTTGGTTAAATATCCAATCCCAATCGAAGATTGGTAAAGACTAGCGATTTAAGCAGAAATAAATCAGATAGTTTACATGAAAAATAAAATAAAATACATAAAGGCATAAATGAGGGACAAAATTGTAATTAGGGGAAAAGGTGCCTATAAAACTGCAAAGAGGCCACCAATTCCAAAAAAAAAAGGTGAGAGACAATAGAGAAAATTCGAATAGAGAGAGAAGTGCAGATTTTGGAGAAACCAATAATGCTCTAGTGGCCATATCTCTAGAATCCATCGTTGGATCATGCTGCGTTTTGGATATATTGTTCTTCTCACACTCCTCTACTAACCGACTAGAGGGATTGGAAGTCACCAATCTGTTTGACAGAAATCATCATCGGAAATGTCATGGAAAATAAAAGGAAATACACCTGCAGGGCAGTTTGGTCGCCGGCTGATTTCGCTCTCTTCCACCGTTGGATCATTCTCATTCTTGGATATGTGGTGCGCATAGATGTTGCCTTCATTCTTGATGGTGGAGAGCGGAAACGCATTCTTCAGCAAGGTTTCATGCATATTGAACAGTAGCTCGTCCATTTTCATGTTAGCTTGTTTTATTCAGATCTAGGGAGATCCAACCGTTGGATCATTTTGATTTTGAGTTATATTGTGCAAAAATCTATTATATATAGTCTGACCGTTGGGTTTAAAACAATAATCATAGGTTGATGACTTATTGCTTTTTGAATCTATTGCTAGTTTTGGAAAACTTTAGTAAGCTTGATTAAATACATGTTTTGATGAAATTAGAATTGTGTGGGTGTAGGGTTTATGGAAGATGTAATGGTAAAATATGTTCTTTTTATTAGTTTTGTTATAGATTAATTGTGTATTCTTTATATGAGGGGAAAAATGATTATTGTGTAAGAATAGAAAGGAACATTGCTATATGAACATTTTGATTGAATAAAAAGCTAACTTGTTGGTTGTGTGGATATGAATGGGGTGGAACAATGAAGAAATTGAAATGAAAGAAGTTTGGAAAATAAAACATATTTAAAGCTAGCCATAAGTATTTTTGGCAAATTGGTTCGTTAATGAAGCTTGTCATGGATTCTGACTAGGAGGGTGAAATTATTGTTGTGATAATGATCTAAGAATATTAATTGTTAATATTTGTCGCATATGTTTAATTGCACGAGGAGAAAGTGAAAGAAAATGAATGGTTCATCATTTTGTGGTATTAATAATGCTAAACAAGGATAATAACATATATAGTGTGTGTAGAAAAATAAATAAATAATAATAATAGGAGAAATCCCAAAGGGATGAGTTTCCTTATTTTGGCCTAATCTTGCTATATTGTATAGGTAGGGAAATTGTTTGAAAATGTTTTGCTTTAGAATTGGTTTGAATTTATGATTTAATGATGCCAAATGACCTTGGATAATGTTGTTTTTGCATGAAAATAAGTTGGAAGTTGAAAATGATTTCCAAGGGATAAAAATCCTTATTGCCCAAAATTTTAGCTATAAAGAAGGGGCTATTGTGATTGTTGATTTTAAGCCTTAAAACAAAATTATTTGGAGTTGGTTTCTTCATAAAAGTTGTATTTATATGTTTTAGCCTTTCATAGAGATAAATCATGCCCAAAACTGAGTTTTACAGCTTTAGTTATGATTAAAACACTAGATAGTGTTCTGGGTTGGTTAAGCTAAATTGATCGAAATTAGACAATTTTTAATCTTTACTTGGAATTGTTGTTGAGTGATGGCTTTTATAACAAAATTATAAGAATGAATATAAACATGAAAATGGGTAAGAGTATGAGATTCTAAAGAAATTCCTTGTGACTGGTTTGAGAATACTAGTTGAATGAAAATTAAATAAAGTTGTGATATTGATTGTATTGTTGATAAAGACTGAATCCCTGGTGGTGCAGAGGAAGATGTGAGGACTGGACAATTGCATGGAGTGGAAGGACATGCACATACTCTAGGTAAGTGCATCGCACCTTGTCTTTTTAATTCGTGTAAACTTATTGATAAATTTTACAATGTATTGTTTTATTGCTTCGATAATATTGGAATGAATATAAGTACCTTGCGTGCTTTGATGTGTATCGACTGGTTATAATATAATTGAAATGGATACGAGTATCTTACATACATTGATATGTATCAAACTTGTGATGATATTGTTGGAATGATTAAGAGTACCATGCATACAACGATATACCTCCATTAGTTAGGATGATGTTTGAACGAATATGAGTATCTTGCATGCATTGTTATGTATCGAATAATTTTGTTATTATTAGGATAAATACAATTACCTTACATTGATAGACATCGAATTTGTCATGATAACCTTGGAATAGATGTAATTTCTTACATACCTCAGTATGGATTGGGTATACATAATGACTTAGAGATTAGGGGAGTAATGATAGATAATTGGTCACCATAGTGTCGGTGGCTAAGGATATATTACAATGATACTTGACATTACGATGAGGGTGACCAAGGTTATGTGAATGATGCTTAGTGGTCGTAGTGTCGATAACTAAGTTTGGTGTGAATGATAATTAGCAATCGTGGTTACAATGCATATGACATTAATAAAAAAAAGAAAAGAAAAGAAAAGGGATCGATACGAATGGAAAATTCAGGTGACATTGATTAGCTATCCAGGTTTGGATAGGTAATGGTATCAATGAGGTTTCATTGGTACTAGGATTTTAGACGATATTAATTAGCTATTTGGGTTTGGATAGCTAATGGTATCAATGAGGTTTCATTGGTACCGGCATTTCAGATGACATTGATTAGCTATCCTAGTTTGGATAGCTAATGGTATCAATGAGGTTTCATTGGTACCAGCATTTTAGACGATATTGATTAGCTATTCGAGTTTGGATTGCTAATGGTATTGATGAGGTTTCATCGGTGCCGACATTTCTTAAATTGATTAGTCGATCCCGAGCAATTGGGTGACTAATGATGTTAGTAAAGATTACTAACATCGGCATGGTTACTCTTGATTCAGTGAAAAAGATAAGTTGATTAACTATTCTGGGTCGAGAATAGTTAATGATATCAATGGGTCACATTGGTATCGGCAACCATTTCTGGTATGATTAGCTACTCCAGGTAAGGAGGCTAATGATGTCGAGGGTCCCTAACATCAGCAACTTTGATGGTAAACTAGATATGAATAAGATTTGATTAACTATTTCGGGGAAGGAATAATTAATGATACTAATTGGTTATATTGATATTGGCACGTGAATGTAATTGACTAGCCTAGCCCAATATTAGAAGACTAATGATACTAATGAGATTTATTAGTGTTGGCGATTACCTTCCAGAAAATGAAAGGGAAAATGTTGATTAGTTATTCCAAAAGAATGAGATAAGCTAATGATATCAAGAGATGAATATCTTGGTATAAAGTGAGAATTGATTTATAAGGAGATGGTGTTCGAAAATCGTTGAGTTGTGTTGAGATTTCCAAGATGAAATTATTCTCAACAAATGAGATATGATATTAGATGGATATTGGTAATAGATGGAAAATGCATGTTGTAAAAGAGGTTTATACCTAATTTTATGTCTCAAAAGAAATTCTATGGAGATTATTACTTGTCATTGTTATTGTTTGTTACTATCTTTTTATATTTATGTGTACACGTTGATTTCTTTTTTCAGGTCCATGAGGGTCACGTCAGGAATGATATTGGTTTAGTTACCTTTTGCTTTTGACCATGTAATTATTTGTAAATTAAGAGTCTTCTCTCCTAAAACTTGAACTGTAATATTAATTCGTAAATTTAAATGTATGAATCTAATCTAATGTTTGTAACTCTAAGTACCTAATTAATTGATTAGTACTTAAAAGTGCATTCTCGTTAAGGCTTTATATCATCATATTGCACTTAAAGTATCATTCAATTCCCTAACTTAAGCATGTTTTATAATAACAAGTCTAATAATATAAGATAGCTTTAATTTATGGTAAATGCTCATTTTAAATGCAGGTATATCTACAATTCAAAGGGTTGATTGTTGTGAGTAACTATTGAAAGTGAAGGATAAAGAAAGGGCTAAGCTTAGAAAAGAGATGCTGGTTCAATTCAAATTAGAACACCATTCAGTCATTGGGTCATATCTAGAGCTATAGATCTTGGATTTCATTCTGGTTTATATGGATAGAAATCTAAGACACAGGCCTAAAACATTCATGAAGAGTCCAAGACTCAATTCTGCCGTTTTGGAGTCCAAATCTTAGCATCAAAAGAGAAGTCTGAATCTGTTCTGCCGCCTAGACAATATTCAGTGTTCAGTCCATATCTCGGGTTCTAGAAGTCCAAATGAGCTCATTCTTCTTCTAGTAGAAAGATGATACAGATTCCTACAACTTTCATGAGACCACTTTGCCAAATTCTGATTTGGAAATGTCATTTTGTCCAAAAAACAAATCCATACCTAAACCACCAAGTCCACTAAGTCATTAGTTGGCCACTAATTCAGTAGTTAATTACCAAATGAAGAGTTTTTTTTTTCCTATAAAAGGAGGCATTTTTCATACATTTAGACATCTTGGTTTTCAGATCAAGATCATTTTCTTGCTTTCTCCTTTTGTAATGTTCAAGTTTTATTTCATGTTTTATTTTCATTAATCTCTTGTTTATGCTTTTCATTTCCTTTACTACTCTTAGTTAACTTATATCATAATTATGTTCTTATCTTGTTTATTTATGTTCTTCTTCTTCATTATGTCTAGCTAAGTTAATTATGTCAAGGTGAAAAGGTTTCACTAATGGTGTTAGAATATGTATAATATAAACTCAATATAGACTTCAATGTTTATATCCAAGAAAGTTTATTATTAATATGTCTTATCTTTTTATCTTACTAATTCTTAATACATTTCTTGTTAAATGGTTAATCTAGATTTGTGTTGTATAACACTTGGTACATCAAATGCTTGATCCTTCATAGTCTTCGGCGGACATCGTTCTTATGAGAGGAACTTGATTTGTTGTTAACATAAGTTAGCATCATGAATTCCTGACAATATTTAAAAGTATGGTGTTACTAAAATAAGATAATTAATATGATCATGTTAAAAATTTATAATGAACTATTAAGGATAAATCATCCGATTGAAATTTCCTTTGTGTTTGGTTTCCAATTGAGTAATAAAAAGAGTTTATACTATACTTATTTCTAATACCATTAGTGGACCCTCTAACCTTGACATCTGTTTTTATCATTGTTTAATCCTCACATTAAGCTCACATCTTAAAGATCTCTTTAACTCTTTGTTAAAAAATATATATATATATATATATAGTTGACCTCCCTTTGGTTCGACTCCGGTCTTGCCGGTTATTTATTACTTTGACACTTCTGCACTTGGGATAAGATATCAACTCTTTGATCGTGTCATTAACCATGCATGTTTATAGTTGAAATCGAATCTTTCACTTGAATTACATTATATGATGTTATTGAATAAGATGTGTTGTGTTGATGATGATGAGTTGGGTTAAGATCCAGGACAATTGGATCAGGATGTTAATTAAAATTGGAAGTGTAATGTGATTTTGTTGATAACTTGGGACCTCCCAGTATAGGGGAGACTCTGCCAAAATTTTGGTGGAACCTGTATATCTAAAAAAAAAATTACCTGAAAATTTCCAATGTATCGTGAAAAAGGATGTAGAAAATTGGGGTTGTTACAAAAATGCTTTTCTATATGGTTACTTGCACGAAGATGTTTACATGGCTCAACCTCCCAGTTTGTTCATTCTCAATTCCCAAACCATGTTTGCAAACTTGAAAAGTCTCTCTATGGTCTTCGTCAAGCACCAAGAGCATGGTTTTCATGCTTGACTAATAAACTCCAAGCCATTGGCTTTATCGGAAGTCAAGTCGATCACTCCCTCTTTGTTTATCATCAAGGGTCCACTCTTCTTTATTTTTTGATTTATGTCGATGACATAATCTTAACTGGAAGTGACATCAGTTCTATAAACAGAGTGATCAACTTACTGCAGGCTGATTTTGCAGTCAAAGATATGGGTGAACTCAGTTTCTTTCTAAACATTGAAGCTATCCGAATTGATCATGGTCTCTACCTATCACAGAGGATTAATATTCTGGATCTCTTAATGCGCAACAATATGGACAAAGCAAAACCATATGTTACTCCAATGTCAACCTCGTTGCCCTTGACAAAATATGATGGTGTTCCATTCCATGATCCATCTTTATACCGAAGTATTGTTGGAGGGTTACAATACCTTTCATTTACTTGGCCTGAACTTGCATTTGCATTTCATAAAGTTAGCAAGTTTATGCATAATCCTATGGAGATGCATTGGGCAGCAGTTACACGCATATTGTGTTATTTAAAACACTCAATTTCTCATTCTTTACTCATACAACATACTGCCAGTGTTACTTTGCAAACTTTTAGTGATGCAGATTGGGCGTCCGATCCTGATGACAGACGGTTCATTAGAGCTTATTGTGTATACTTGGGAAATAATTTGGTTTCATAGAGTTGCAAGCAATAACAAACCGTAGCTCGCAGTAGCACAAAATCTGAATACAAGGCACTTGCAAATGCGGCAACAGAAATTCAATGGATAAAATCAGTACTTAATGATCTTGGTGTCCCAAGTGTCCATTCTCCCATTTTGTGGTGCGACAACATAGGGGCTACTTACTTAACTAGTAATTCATTATTCCATGCTCGCACAAAGCATATTGAAATTAATTTTCATTATGTTCGTGATCAGGTTCTACGTGGACAACTCAATGTTCGTTTTATTTCTTCTAAACATCAGTATGCGGATGCTCTAACAAAACCGCTTCCTTCTGTTCGATTTCATAATTTACATGACAATCTCAGGGTTCGGTCCTTACCCTTTCGATTGTAGGGGTGTGTAGAAGAATAGGTCAAAGAGAATCCCGAAGATGTCCATGCTTCAACAAACTCCAAGTCTGCAGGAATGTAGCTATCCAATATTTAATTTTGAAATCAACAAGATTGCAAGATTATATCTATTTAAATTTTGAACTCATGAGATGTATATGCAAATATATAGGACAACAATTAGAATTATTTTCTATTTAAACTCTCTATAAATGCACATATGAATAATGCAGAACATCACAATATTTTTGTATTCTTCTTTACAAGTTGGAATTGTTACAAATAATAAACAAATGTCGTTCCTCTTTGTCATTTTAGATAACTTTAAATTTTAGCTTTAAAAGAGTGAATTGCAGGTGTTAACTCTTCCTCTTTTCTTCTTTGTTTATTTTTTTCGCCAACTTGTCCACACATAAAACATTGGAGCTGGCATATGTGAAGATCAGAACTGTGAGAGAGAACAAGAAAAAGAATTGGTTTCCTTGTCCAAATTGCTGACATGAAGCATAACTGTGAGTGTTGAAGTTCTAGGCTGAGCCATTGCCATGATTGCCACGATAATAGTTGATGCGATTGTTATGTCTTCAGCCCCCACAAAAATTACCCCATCTGCCAGTACTGAAACTAGAGTGATGCTGCTGCGTTGGAGTTGGTAACATAGGAGCTATTATGGCAGGCTGGAGAGAAGCTTTGTGCAGAAACTCATGTGTAAGAAGACTACTATGAAGATCAGTGCAGGAGACATAATCATCCTTAGTAGACAAGCTGGTGACAAGATCCTTAAAATTGATGTGTAATCCCCGAAACACATTCAAGACAGAAACGGTTTCTTCTGCATCCTCCAATATAGAAAATTAGTGTTTGAGAGTTTTAAAAAGATTACCTATTGTGTGTTAGGAAGATGTATGATGGTAGCAGTGGATGCACCATAGGTAACTGATGGCGCCATAGAGGAGAAAGAAGACTAAAGTGTTGATGTAGCGGCGACATAATGTAAGGAGGAAGGCTGCTGGATGATTTACTGCTCTGATACCAAGTTAAGATCTATTGAGAGATAGTATTTGTATTAATTATGATGATTGTCAATAAGAGCAACCATTCCTTTATATTTATACTTTTAGAAGCAGTTATCATCATGTGTATACAAAACTAATGGCTTTTTTGTTTTAATTCACAGCTTCGAATTAGTTGTTGCAGCTAACCCTCTAACTGAGTCTAAATCACTTGATTGTGGTCCATCTACCATTTTGGAAACACATGGTCCACCAAGCAAACACCATCGTCCATTCTGTCGTTCTTTGCCGGAATCCCTTTATTTGCACAAATAATGACACCTTGATGCAACCATTTTATTTAATAGTTTTACCCACATTTACCTAGTATTTTGCTATGTTTTATATTTAAAATGACTTGATATTCTTTGTTTTATGTTTTGAAGGCACTTTTGGGTCTAAGATTCAAAAAGAAGTAAATTAGACATAATTGACAGATTTGACCACCGATTGATGTTTTGTGCAGAGCTTGAACTCTAGAGGTCGAAATGATGTGTTTCCATGTGAATAAAAAAAGAAGAAGAAAGAGCATGGAAATCACAGCCTTCAAAGACAAATCTCGCATTCTGCCAATGTTGACTTTCAGCCATTCCGACTTGAATATCTTGAGGTAGAAAAGTTCATTTGATGCAAACTCAATTTTGTTAGATTCCTGACTCCTAGACCTATCAGCCTACCACATTTCAGCAGAAAATGAGCTCATACGAGAGATATATGATTTTTCTAAGATGACACATGAATTCTGCCAATATATAGACAGGTTTTGTGAAGAAACAAGTCCAAATTATTTTCCAAAGCATCCAAACAGACATCCAAGTCTTTATTTTGGCAATTTAACTCTTTTAAGTCCAAAGTCAAAGCTTGAGGATTTTATGCAAGACTATTTTATTTTTTTAGGAAAATAGTTATTAAACTACTTGAATGTAAATTGTCTACTTAGGTAAGGACTATTTTGTAGGTAAGAGGGATTAAGGTTTCCTATCAAATAAAAAGAAAGAGAGAAAGGAAGGGAGGTGGCGGCTAAAAGAGAAGAAAAACGCCTTTTCCTCTAAAAAACCAGAAATCATGCATTATACTTTCCTTTTGATTAGTGTTTCAATAGACATGCAATGCTAAACTTTTTTTCTTGGTTGCAAGGACACAGAAACGTTTGGATTTCAAGAACTGTGAGATTTATTTTACCTTTTCTTTTCAGTTTATATGATGAATATGTTTTTTTTCTATGTTTATGTCCTATGATTGTTTATTTTAATTGTTAGAGCATACTCTAGGTTATTATTGTGAACAATCTATTGCTAAGTTTGATATCAAAACTGGAGTTGTGGTATATAAACTTATGAAGCAACTGAGTTTAATAATTGTGATGGATCTACGTTATTAATCTTAGGGAGATCATTCAAACAAATCAAACATGAACTGTGGACAGTTATGTTGTCTAGATTAATCAATTTTTCTAGTTCTTAAGGCTGCCATTGAATAAAATTACTAGTGCGAATACTATGGTTGTTTACTGGTTAGGGTTAGTTATACTGCAGATCAATTAACTACCTAATGTTAAGAAAAGATAAAGATTCAGAATATAAATTGGTGTTTCGTTTCAATGATCAGTTCTGATTTCCGTAGGTAGATGTTTACTTGAAACCAATGTTTGTTCTCTTGATAGTTTTCTGATTTATTTAATTTAGCTTGATTGTTTTATTCTGTTATAGCATAGATAACCTTAAAATCCCCCCAATTGCATATCATATAGCATAAATATCTGAACTAAACCTTCCTCGTGGGATCGACTCCCTACTTGCTCTATACTATTTTGTTTATTTAAGATAGGGTAATTAATTTGTGTGGCTGCGACATCGTAATACACCTTCCTTCTTAACTCCTTTATGCAAAGACAATTAATTGTTTTTTCAACAAGCACCTTTCTTTATACATATGTTTATGGGATTTCAACACTTCTTCCATCTGCATTTTCAATTGTATAGAGAATATTAAAAAAATGAGTTGGTTTCTTCCACTACTAGATTTCACAGTTTTATATTCGTCGATGTAAGATTCAGACTCCATCGGTAATTTTTTTACCGACAAAATCACCGATGAAAAGCATCCGTCGACATCCCTTTCGTCGGTAATACCACATTCCGTCGCTAACTATGTCGGTAAAAAAAAATTGCTGATGGTTTTACAGATTGAAAATGCGCGCAAAAAAAAATCCCCACTGGAAATATACCGACGGATTTATTTCGTCGGTGATAGGGCATATCCAGTAAATATTTTTCAACTCTCTATAAAATGCCGACGGAATATATCTGTCGGTGATTGTGGCATTTTCAATAAATATTTTTCAACTCTCTGTAAAATGCGAACAAATACATTCCATCTGTAAATCCGTTGGTGGGTATTTTTAAATTTGTTTTCTTAAAAAATTATTTAGAATAAATAATATAAAATTATATAAATTAATAGTAAAAAAAACCAATTATGCAAATAAAATTTTATTAAACATCAAAAATAAAAAAATAAAGTTAAATAATATTTATTACAAATTGAATGTGTTTCCAAAAAAATATTCAATTAGCACAATGGCGGAGTTGGAGGATAAGGAGGAGGAGGCTAGTTGTTCCCGGAACCATACGGCCAAAAAGGGGGCGCTCATGTATCACCACTTTGTGATGTCAAGTTCATGACCATTTGGCGAAGTTGTTCATAATTTGCCGAGAGTTGCTCGTATTTCTCGGTGAGATGAGTCGTGTGTTGATGCAAGGCCACAAACTCCTTAGATTGGGTGCTCGATACTGATTGGGAGCTTCCAACGGTTGAGAAACTACGGGCCGCCCTCAAGTTCTCGACCGTAGTGTTGGAGAGCCTGTACACTCGATTTTTATCGGGTCCACCAAACGATCCTACCTCCATCCACAAATCCGGATCGAAATCCGGATGGGTTGAAGGATTGTCCCCGTATCTCTCCCTCAACCTGCTATTATAGGTCTCCTAAAAATGAAAAAAGAAATCATCATATTTAATTCAATAAAAATAATACTTACGAAATAAAATGGTTGAACGAACATACCATAAAGTGTTAAGCGCGGTTGTCAATGAACTATTGCACCCTCTACAAATAGCTCAATTGAGCTCGGCTCACGTCCAAGAGACGTAGCCTGTAAGAAAAAAAATTAATCAAGTAACAACAAATTATTTAATGATATATTTCATTGAAATTAATCTTACCATTCGTTTCTCATGTGCAACAAACGGAACGGAGCCCGCCGGTGTGTGTTATCAGCGAACCATGAATTTGCGGGTTCCGGTTGCCAGCACCGGACTGTGAGCGTCGTGTGAACCGCTCAGATGTCACGTGCTCAATATATTGCGGCCAAATATCTTCTGGGATGTGTAGCGGTTTGAAATCCCTCCAAACCACCATGTCGTTCCAGCCATGGAGACCTCTATCTCTCGCGTTTTGTTTGGCCTTTTTTTGTGATTCATACAAAAAATCACGCAACCTACTTCCATAGTGACAAATTAGATTTTAAAACAGAAATGTTTTTTTAAAAAATATCATATTGTTTTCGATGTTACCCAGTTGCTGCATGATTTTTCCACACCCTCCTCGCAACATTGTCATGCGTGCTATCCTGGTCAAATTTGTGTTGTGTATAAGTAATTTATTTTAAATAAAAATGATAATTTATTTGCAATTATATTAATAATTTATTAAAAATAAGGTGGAAATTAGAAATTAACACCAACCTCAAATTTGTCAAACCATGCATCGAAATTCGGTATCCATCCAGGATGTTTGGATACCTGACTCCATTGAAATAATGGAATCTCCATCGACGATTTAAACGCTGATGATATTACTCAGGCGGCCTCAATGTTTGTGAACCTGAAAATAAATTAAATTAATGAAATATTGATTAGTTGTTCATAAATTATGTTATAATTAGAAAAAACTAAAACCGAAACAAACTTACATTGAAAGGTCGTCCTTCCAATGTGCCTCGTACTTGGTGAATTGATTCCGCTGTGAAGGCACACTGCCTCTGCGCTGTGAAACCGCGCTGGAAGAGGCAGCATCGCGAGTCGCCGCAGGTGCCTCTTCTTGATCGGCACCTAAGGACATGTCATCCTCACTGCTAGAAGAACTAGCTGCAACCCTATGTGAGTGACGAGCTATTGATTTCGTTCTACGCATCTACATAATTTTATACGAATAATTACATAATTAAATTCGATTGTTAAAAAAAAACTTCGGCAGCACCTCCCCTACACTAGAGACTACCCAAAGTTTTCAAAGCTGAAAATATTGACAATAGCCACAACCAATTGACCCCATTCAAAAATTTTGTATATAAGCTAACATCTATACAAATAACAATTAAAATTAATGGAAATAATTAAACACATATCATGCAATAATAGAGAAAAATTGAGATAAAATAATTAAATTTATTTATATATATTCAATTACTATTTACAAGGTAAATTCAACAATAAAAATTAAAATTAATAGAAATACTTAAACACATATCATGCAATAATAGAGTAAAATTGAGATAAAATAATTAAATGTATTCCTATATATTCAATTACTAATTACAAGGTAAATTCAACAATAAAAATTAAAATTCAACAAAGTGTTCAATTATTATGGCAATACAAACAACAAAATATATTGAACAAATTAAAAAAAAAAACTAGACTTTAGGAATGAAATATGCTTACCTTAATAATGTGTTTATTTCAAGACTTTATCTACATTATAAAAATACACCAAAACAAAAAACATAAAAAAATAACAATAGCTAAAACAAAAAAACCAATAAAAAAATAAAATCTCAAAGCAAATGAAGTAGAGGATATACATACCTTTTAATTTGTTGAAGATATAACTAGATATTACAAGCAAAAAACAAGAGATTTGAAGCAAATGAGAGGAAAAAAATGAAAATGAGAGCTGTGAAACGAAGGAGACGAAGAAATGAACTGAAGGAGTGGTCGCTGGGATTTATAGCACAATTTTACCGATGGAATTGCCACCGGCCAATTTAAATGATATTAATTTTAATTATTCCGTCGGTGATGTTTCGAAAATCCATCGGTAAATTTTGAATTTCACACCAGAATTTTTTTAATTACCCTCCATATTTTTTGCAATCCGTCGGTAATTCTGTCACTAATGGCACGCGGTTAGAGATGCATTTAATACCCACCCTTTGGAATTCGCACCGTCTGTCGGTGAATTTGTCGGTAATTGTGAACTGCCGACAAATGCCGACGGACTGTAATCCGATTGCAAAGTCGTCGGTGATTGTGGCATTTCCAGCACTCTCTGTGAAATGCCGACGGACGTAATCCGTCTACAAAGTCGTCGGTGATTATGGCATTTCTAGTGAAGCTCTCTGTGAAATGCCGACGGACTGTAATCCGTTGATATAGACGTCGGTGATCGTGCACTGTGCATGAAAGATTATGTTTGTATTGCCTATTTACCTTCCTGCAAACACTTATATTACAAACTGCCCGTCGCACAAAACAATAACAATAGTTAACACTTATAAAATAAATATTTTGTGTTACAATATATCATCCATAATATATATTACATTATAAAAAAAATGATTTACACTTTCCTTTATTCTGATAGTTAGTCAGAATTTTCTTCTTCTTTGTCGTCAATTGAATAGTCATCAGCTCCATCGCAATCTTCAATATGGATATCATCATCATCATCTTCATCGATATTTGCTTTTCCGCTAGAGCTCAAAACAACATTCAACTCCTCTGCGTCAACATCAACAAGACTATCATCAAAAACACAAAAAATTGAATTTTCTTCCAAGTCAATCGAAGGAGCAACTCGATATGGTTCAACCAACTCACTAACTTGAAAGACTTCATCTCGCACACTTGTGTCTTCGTTCTCATCCTGAACAACCTCGACATGACCCCTGAGTTTTATTTTTAAAACGGATAACCAATCAACTCTTGATCAGTCCTTTCTAAAGGAAGGGGTGTATGTGTAATAAACTTGTTAACATTGCTTTGCAAAAACAAATACATCATTAATGTTGCGGAGTCTAGCTTTTGAGTTGATTTCGACCAGACCATAGTAAGGATCTACTCTGATTCCTCTGTCAGTGGTGTCATACCAATAGCATTTGAATATAAACACTCTATTCTGCTCGCTATGATATTGCAGTTCAACGACCTCTTCTAATCTACCATAGTAGTCAACTTTTAACTCACAAGTAGTCGATCCCTTAACACAAACACCGTTGTTGTATGTCTTTCTTCCATTCCCGTATTCTTCAGTATGAAACCCATATCTATTGACAAAATACCGGTTATAACACTTAACTTTTCTTTCAGAGCCTAGGCTTAGTGAAGACAATGACTTAGCAGCATTCCTTCCCATTTGATAATATCATGTACAAAAATGAATAGTAAATGAGAATTCTTTAATAACATACAATAACTTTGCAAGAGATAATGAGTTTGTGATAGTAGTTACAAGTGTTCTGAACCACGTGGAAAATTTTTCATCTTGTGATTGAAAGATTTGGGATTCGGTCAGCTATGAGTTATTGGACAGTAAATATTATCGATGTTGCCTGTAAGGTTGTTCCAAATTATATGACTTTATGATATTACAATATATAAATAGTACATTCTTAACAAAGTTTAATTAGTAGTACATATACTTACTGAATAAAAGGTTTCAGCTCATCACAGTTAAATAGAACATAATTGTGTGCTTGTTTGAACTCTATTTCCGACAAATATCTTCCTCTTATGACATTTTTAGGTGTGGGTCGTCTAGGATTTGAGAATATTGACAAATTCTCACTAGAAGGCACTTCACCACCACCATCATTTCGTGGAACGCGATTGATTCTCGTTCTCAAATGAGGTTCGAAATAGTACGAGATAAATGTTGAGATGTCCTCAATAATATAGGCCTCACATATCGAAGCCTCAACATGCGTCTTGTTCTTAACCTTTTTCTTGAGATTGAACAAGTACCTGTATTGAATTAATTAAATATTTTCAATTAATAAAAACAAAGAAAATACTTTTATATATGAATTACATTGCAACTGTAATATCTAACCGTTAGAATGGGTACATCCATCTATACTGGACCGGTCCTCCAACTTTTGCCTTGAATGGTAAATGTATGGGGAGATGCTCTATTGAGTCAAAAAATGATGGAGGGAATATCATCTCAAGTGTGCGTAGTGTCTCGATGATATTTATTTCAAGCCTCTCAATGTGATCAACATTCAACTTGCTAGAGCATATATCTCTAAAGAAATGACTGATCTCCATGAGTGCATCCCAAATCCTTTTTGGCAACAAATCACAATAAGCTAATGGAATGAGTGTTGGCATAAACACATGACAGTCATGACTCTTTATTCCATATAATCTACATTCCTTCATATTAACCAACCTTGATATGTTCAAGGCATGTCCATCGGGAAAACGCAGACTCTTAAGCCATTTGTAGAATAGTAGTAACATAAAGCTTGCTCTTGGTTTTGTGACCCGTGACCCATCACAAACCAACTCCATATTTGTACGGTTACAAAACAAAGCTATATCAAATCTAGCCTTGATATTGTCCTTTGTCTTCCCCTTCACATCCATGACGGTGTTGAAAATGTTCTCAAACATGTTCTTTTCTATATGCATGACACCAAGGTTATGGCGGAGGAGATTGGTCTTCCAATAAGGAAGCTCCCAAAAGATACTTCGCTTTAACCAATTGTGGGCCAAACCAAAACCAGGAAACTTCTGCTTACCTGATTGGAGACCAAACACAATGTCACCGTACTCTGATACAACATCATGCAATTCTTCACCAGAAAGACGCGGGTGTGCAACATCCTTTTCAACACTGCCAACAAAGAAATCCTTTATGTTCTTTCTGTACTTGTGATTCGGTGACAAGAAATGACGGTGATAGTAAAAAAAAGAAGCTTTACCTCCATTTATTAGCGTGAATGCCTTGTTTTTTCCATGTAGTATGGACATGCTAGTTTTCCATGCGTGCTCCAATCAGAAACCATTCTATAAGCTGGAAAATCATTGATAGTTCACATCAAAGCTGCTCTCATAACAAAATTCTGTTTTCTTGAGATGTCATAAGTCAAAGCTCAAGAGGACCACAACTGCGTCAACTCATCAATCAACGGACGAAGACAAACATCTATATTCCGCCCCGGATTGCTCGGACCTGGTATGATCATAGATAAAAACATGAACTCCGGCCTCATACACATCCCCGGTGGCAAGTTATAAATCGTCAGAATGACCGGCCAACAAGAATAAGGAGCAACAAATAACCCCAATGGGTTGAATCCGTCTGTACACAACCCAAGATGCACGTTCCTTGATTCAGCTGAAAAGTGAGGATGCACACTATTAAAGTGTTTCCATGCTTCACCGTCAGAAGGATGCACCATCACTCCATCAACCATAACATGAATAACCTCTACAGTCTAGGTGTGATTGGGAAGTATCTAAGTTTTTTATATGCCACAAGAGTCTTTTCCCTACCAGTTCTGGGTTTGTAACGGGAATGCCCACATGTCTTGCGTTCGGTCAGCTCAACATTTTCAAGGTAGTATAACATGCAGAAGTTTGGGCATATGTCAATTTTCTGGTATCCTAAACCGAGGGGTTTCATTATAGACTTTGCAGCATAGAAGTTCTCTTTCAGCCTGTTCCCTTCAGGTAAAATGCTTCTCACCCATTCGATAATTTTGTCATAACCGGCCTCACTCAACCCGTGATCTGACTTTATGGTGAACACCTGTGCTACGGCCGATAATTTACCTTGGTTTGTGCAACCATCCCATAATGGTTCGTCAGAATCTTTCAACGGATCAAAAAACCTAGCTGCATCTGCATTAAGGTCTTCTTCTACGATTGGACATTGACTGACATTACCTTGATTCATTCTCATTGCATCCATAAGCATATTCCTTTAAGGATTACTGTTGTCATTTGCAACTCCCTGCATGTTGCTAGCACTAGAAGTTAACCCAACCACCCTTTTTGCCATGCTCTCATTACGAACAAATAGTTCTCTGTATGCATACCAACACAGGTAATCCTCCATGAACCCTTTGTGTAGAGAATGCATCATTACAACATCTGGATGCAGATACTTTTTTATTTTTACACTTCCTGCATGGACACCTAATACTGCCTCCAGTAAAATTTTTAGGAATAGATTTTGCGAAATTAATAAAACCCTAAACCCCGTTACAATAATCCATCCTCGACAATCCTTGGGGTGAATCTCGATACATCCATGAACGATCATCCATGACTTCTATCGAACCTCTATAAAATTACGATGACTACATGTATTAATTAACTATGTTAGGTAAATAAATTTGCAAAAATATTGGTTTACCTCAAGATTATCCAACAAGCTAATTACAACTTCTCATAAATATTCATTATCAATTATCAACGTCCATACAAATTTATACATATAAATTTACAGAAATTACAACTCTGCAATAGCATTGATAAAAATTAAAACGAACTAGTTAAACAAGCTATTAATTATTTCACCACAACACATGTAATTTGGTAATTCAACAAAGTTTCAACAATCTACAAACAAATATAATTTTACAAAATCTAAAACAAACCATAACAAGTACAAAATTATACATTCATACTACAGGTTTGTTTGAGAAATAACAATAAACATGTACATACACTAGCAAAATACATATGCTAAAAAACAATAAAATTGACATTTAAAATTAACATTTAAATGTTAAAATTAAAAAAGATAAATTTACTTACAGAAAATGATAAAATCCACAATAAATCAGAACACGGATGTTGTGACCACAAAACTTAAAGAAATATGACTTGTCTTGAGAAGAGGGTGATATTTGTTTTTTTGTTTTTTGGGGGGGTTGTTTGCAGTTTGGGAGGGGAGAGTTGGGATGGGGAGGAAGAAGGAGAAATAGGGGAGGAGAGGGTCAGTAGAGTGGTGATATATTAACTTTTTTCGAGGGAATCACCGACGGACTCATTCTATCGGTGATTCCATCGGCAATTCTGACGGAGAATTGGTCACGTCACTGTACGGAGATTCAGGTTTGAATCCCTCAGTGATTTTGTCGGGAAAATCGCCTACAAAAAGTTTCACGTTAGCGAACCACTTTTTTTTTAATTCTTAATATTCCATCTGTAATTCCGTCGGTATATACCGACCGCAGTATTCCGTCAGTATATACTGACTGAATTACAGATGGAATAGTGTTCGTCGATAATTATCACCGCAATTTACCGACAGAATTATTCCGCCAATAATTCCGTTGGTATTAAGCGAATTTCTAGTAGTGTTCAAGCCCGACATTGCCTCTGTCCTTAGACAATCCCAAAGTAATTTTTCAGTTTTTTTAGAGCTGGACAGTGAAACCTCTTAGGCATTCCCTCTATTTGAGGCTGTTGTTAAACTACCAAACACAAGGTGACTATTTTTGTTTTTTTGTTTTTTTAAGTGCATTGTGTCTTTTAATGATAGGTATACTTTTAATTTTGTGCCACAAGGTGTGTAACAGAAAAATACAAAGACAAAGTTGCTTAATTAGTTTGAAAAAAAGGATTTAATTCCTTCTTTAATGTTTATTTGTGAGAAATTCAAAGAATGGAAATGCTAACAACAACCTTTACCTTTAATTTTATGCTATCCATTTCACTTCATTGACGACATTCATTGCCTTTTCACTTGCACAAGACTCTCCTCCCGCTACTTTAAATACAGTGCAAAGTTTTTCCTCTACATACTTTGTCTCAGTTTAAGTTTCAATAATGAAATGCTATAGAAGATGATCCAAAATGTTAATATATGTCGGAAGATTTACCCAATTGATGTTATTACTATATATGATTTCCAGTTGACCTAAACTCGTTAAACCTGGAAAGTTGAAGCGTGGTTCGGTCGGCAAGAAAATATGTTGCCAGTGAAGAATTATAATTGTTAAACCATTAGAATGCTTCCTTCAAACTGAGAGAAAGCACTGCCTACGAGTAATTGTTTTTGTTTTGTTTAGATAATAATATGTATTTTTGATTAGTGGCATGGTTTATTGAAAAAATAATAATATAAATTTAAAACATATTCTTAAAATTTTTAATGATTTGAATTAAAGAAGAAACACCTTTTTTTATTCATGTATTTCTTTTTCGTTTTGACAAAAATATTTTTTTTTTATCAAAATCATTATTTTAAATATAAATTTATTATGATCATAAGAAAAAAGTTTCAATGAAGAATAAAAAAAATATTAATTGATTATTTTTATGCATCTATATAAAAATATTAGAATAATAAATATGAGAAACTTATATAAAAATTTTATAATAAAATAACAATAAAATAAATATTTTATTTTCATTGAATATTAACGATATTGTAACACCTTTTATTTTTTCAAAGCCTATTTCCTATGATCTTATGATCTTGTAAATATACATTTCTTATTAAAAATTACGTTAAATATATATAAGCTATTTTGTTTTTGCAAATACAAATATTTTTTTGGTATAATTCTGAGTAGCAATTTCATATCTACATCCATATTAAATATTCTTTTAGTGACCTTATAAAATGGACCCATCCTCAAATGAACTTTCGAGTGACATACATAAAATTACAAATTAAATCATATGAAATATTTGCATCATTTTAGATACTAACATTTATTAATTATATGATCAAAACCAATTTCATAATTTTTGCTTTAATAACGTTGATCTTATATCAATTTTCCACACCTTACACTTATCATTATTTCCCGATAAATTTTGTTCCAATAATTCTATTCATCGCATTACCATCCTTGCATCATGATGATTCTTTCATTTGTAATCTGGTTTAACTTGTCACTATACGATTTATTCCTTACAGCTTTAAAATTGATTGGTCTCCTTCAAACACTTTGATACAATGTAACTTTTCACATCGAGATTATTTCATAACTATTTCCACTCCATGAATATACTCAATTTATATTAATATTAGTATTTCACAACTCATAGAGTTTACCTCATAATTTATTTCCTTAACACATATAAATCATATGATCTTTTTTTCTCTCAACCACCTTTAATACATATCGTAACTTATTGTGTAAACATGTCTAATTCACATCGTTATTTAATTCACAACATATTTAATTCATGTCACCTTTTCACTTCCCCAACATTTATTTTATTTATATTACATCGTACTTCAATTCATATAACACTCTTGATATTTGACAAATTTTCTCAATTCATTATTCATTCCACTTATTTCATGTCCATTTCTATTATTTATAATTTATCACATAAGCTTTCATTACTTTTATACTTGCAACACATGCTCAAATCATTTTTCTTTTTCGTTAAACTTCATCAGTATTGCTAATTGAATACCTACTCATTAACCTATCAACACAACCAAACTTATATACTCCTTGCTCCGTTACATGTTATTGTCAATATTAAATACATGATCTATTACACGACATGATGCTGCAAGGTACATGAAAGTTTATTTAATACCAAATACAATCAGCTTTATACACAATCATTATTTGCTATTATCTCTTATATATATTTACCACATAAATTAATAAATAGTCAATTTCTTATTTTACCCTTAACCTCACAAATTAGTACAATTAACATAATTTAAAGACAAGCTACTGCACCAAAATCATAAGCAATAATCATAACTTTCACTTCATTATCTTAAAATTTATCTGTAGAAATTTCTATATCATCATACATCCAAAAATTCGAAGATATTTTTTTCTACTTATACTTCAAACATTAATTTTCCATTACACTTAACAAATCAATATTTATGTTATTCATTGAAATCCTCACTCAAATTTTCACATCATCATAATTCCCAATTTAATGGCAAATACATCACATACAAACAATTTAACAGTTGATATGAAATTTCTCACACTTCTATACTTTTATATTTATTGTTAAAACATATCAACAATTTCAATCTGAACCAATTTAACAACTTAGCCCCATAAAGTGAATTTAATATAACATACTCACTCATTCCAAACTTGTATTTTCTATTTCTCTATTTCACCTACTAATTTAATTAATTTATCTCCCTTTCAAGTTTCTATCGATTATTTAGATTATTCAGAACATATGAATAACACCAATTTAACCGATAAATCACCATTATTATTATTATTAATTTAATTACTCAACATGTTGAATTCAATACCAACACACACTACATGCATTTTTATTCTTACAATCATTTTCACAACATGGCTTCCATGTTATCACTCATATTTCTCTATAATTTACTCATTTCTTACATCTTCCTCCCGCTCTAACTATATAATCCTCATATCACTTAATCTTTAATTTCTTTCTCTCTTTTTTCCCCATCACTCACTAACCATCATTCATAGGTCTTCATTGTCATAAATGATTTCTCTACATTTTTTATTCAAATTTCCTTCACTTAACATTGCTAAAGCATTTACATTTAACACAACATATAATGCCATTTGCTAACGCCAACTAACAACCCATCCACACATTACCATATACAAGATTCCTTATATTAATTTAATTTCTTAAAAATTCTTCTATAGTCAACTTTATTTTTCTCCTTTAAGTTTTATTCCAATATTCATCATAATTAATATTACTATAATTCTTTACATTTTCATCACACCAATATCAACATGCTTTTCTCATTTTCATCTCAAAAACCCAAGCTCAAGGCACACTAATAATTCACTATAACTTAATACAACAACAAATTTTATCTAAAATCATCATCCACACATTTATACACATCAATTATATCCAAATAACAACAATTACATCAACTAAACTAATCCTTAATTTGTTCCATACTTGGCTGGCTATATAGCTTTCAATTTCACCATGATTTATTTAAAATCCTTTCATGATATTACATCCATTACAACCTTCTACAACCTAATGCATTCAATTCTAGGCAAAATCACATTTTTCAACAGATTTTCACTAAGAACCCTAACTAAAAAATTCCTAACTTGCTCAAAATTACTTAAATCCTACTAAAACTTGTATAAATGAGTTCTAGTCACCTTCTCAATTAATAATTTGAGCTTTGAAATGTAACTAGTCAATTTTTTCCCAAACTTCATTCTTCTTTCTTCTCTTTCATTGTTTTTTCTCTTTATCATTACTCCCTCTCTCTAGATGCTTTCTAAGTATGGTGTTTGGGTGTTTTGATCATTAACTCACAACATGAAGAAATCAAACTTCCATAAGATTTATCCTAAATAAAAATATGAGGAATGAAGAAGGAAAAGATGAATAGGCTACGTTTTTTCTTCCCTTTTGTTTCACTTCTGAATGCTAGCCTTTATAGGAAAAGAGAAGAAGAATTTGGTCAAATGAAGAAAATGCTCTTAATGAGTCTATGGGTCATTTTTCGGTATTATCCAACTGTCAGTCTTTTTGTAAAGGCTTCACGATTTTCGATTAACTTGATATTTGAACCTAAGATAGAAAAATATATCAGGAGATGCTTATAAAATTTCAGTCCGATCTAATAGTTGGATTGATAGTTATGCTTGATAGCGTAAAACTAGACAATAAATAATTTTTACACTAATTCATGATTTGTTTTTTGTTTTTATTTTCTTAAATAATCAATATTTCCAAAATAATTCATTTGTGAATTTTATCTCAATTTATAATTCAAAATTTCCTTAAGTTTCATCCCCTTTCGGGTTAAAAAAATATGTGATTATATACAAAGTTTATACTAGCAGTCCAGGTCATTCATGTATAAAACCATACATTAATTTATTTAAAAAATTCCAAATACTTTTCTAAATATTTTCTCCCCAAATTCTTAAAAAATCTTCATATTTATCTATAGTTTATCAATTTTCAGGTTACGAGTTTACATTGTAACCTTTTATGTTTGTCGGGAAATATTTTCTAGATTCAGAAATATTTTTAATACGGAGTTTAAACTGACCACATCGAATTTTATTAAATTATATCCCAAAACATTTCTTTCCCCTTTTATATATATTTCTTTTGGTTTTATCTGCTTTTCTCTATTTCTTTTTATTTTCCCACTATTTTTTCATATTTCTATTTTTAAATTAACATAGGAACAAATTATTTCAAATTCCTAAAATCTAAAGTCACCTTCTGAATTCAAATATGCAATTTACTCATTTAATTAAGCTTTTTGAATTTTATCTAGGGGTTTACATATATAATTTTAAAAAAACTTGGCACATGGCTTTCTTTTGTTTTTTTTATAAATGGTTGTCTGACACCTCATCCACCATAATATTCCTTTTAATATAATGGATAATGTGTCAATTACCTGGAAGATGACTTATCATCCACCTTAGTACACATCAAGTGATCTTCTAGTTCATATTTTGACGACCTCTATTGACTTAAAAGCTAGGGTTTAGGTCTAAGTTTTTTGAATCTCAAAAATATAAATTTCAACTTGTTTTTAATAAAAATAATGAAAAAACACCTCAAAAAACATCATAGAAGCATTTATATAGCAATTTCCATCCTAAAAACACCTTTTAATTAGTTTAAAAATTGTAAATAAAGCTGAATCAAAACAAAATTCATGGATCTCAATCTAATTTTTTTTAACATGTTTAAAGATCAAAATTACGTTTACTAAACTTTCATCTCTAAAACGAATCTATTGACACTAAGATTAATTTTATTATGACTGAAATGTGGCTAACTGTATACTTTCTCTCTCCTTTATCTTTTATGATGACTTTCTATCTTATTTCTCAACATTTAAGGACTTCAACATTACAAAAATAAACTTTAAAACCATCATAGAAACCTAAAATAACAAGGATCAAATATGAAAAAAATTAAAACTTAAGGGACCAAATTGAAGTTTTTTGTGCCTTTTGAACAACGCAAATGAAAAAGGCTATGGTTTTTTATGTTATTTTGGTCTCTCATCTTTCAATTCTATTTTGTAAAATCAATCTTTAATTTAACACTAGAATATTCCATGCCACATTGAATATACTAGGGCATGCAAATCCAAACCAATCCCAACATATAAAACCATGCCAACATAATTTATAAAGATAAAATCAAAATGAAGTAAAGTTCAATGACCAAAAAATCAGTATCCAAAAGTTTGCATCAATCTAGACATTGTTTAAACAAGTTTGAATGGCTAGATCCCTTGGAACTTCCTCTTGATTTCTCATGCATCTAAAGAAAGGCATTAAAATCCCAAACTAAACATTATGGTTCCCGTGATTGTACTAGCCAAACATCCCAACTCCTTTTATAAAGTATATCTCAACTTCATTATTGGACTAATATACACAACTGTAAACAAAAAGTTTCATCCTTCACAGTTAAACCTTCATGTGGATAAATTATCTATGATTCTCGAGAATAAACAAACTGACAATATCTTCTTTAAGAATCCATATACCCCCACCTAATCCATTAGCTTCAACTATTTGAGATCATGAGAAACCTAATTTCTTAATTGCTCGAGGATATGTAACAACACTAATTATAGGTGTTAGAGAATAATATAAATCATATCTTGGGACCTCATCTAACAGTTTAAGCTATTGGGTTGATATGGTTCTTTGACATGGTATCAGAGCCTTAATGACCAAGCGGTCACGAGTTCGAATCTCACCATCCCCATTTATTTGATAAAAATTAAGCACAAGGTAAAGTGGGCATGTGCAAGTTTCAAGCCCAAAGGGCTTTCACTTGAGGGGGTGCGTTAGAGAATAATATAAATCATATCTTGGGACCTCATCTAGCAGCTTAAGCTATTGGGTTGAGATGATTATTTGACAATAGGCTCCACAAGAATAACCAAACTTAGTTTGTGAACTTGAATAAAATTCTTTAGAACCCTTCTGAAAACAAAACCATTTATGCCTTGACAACTCCACATAAAGAAATTCATTATGATTAGAAGAATTATGTTAAGGTGCCTCCACATCTAATACGAACCTCGTGATCACGGCAATCAAGATTGAGATATGATCCTAGAAATCTGAAATAGATCTGATAGGAATGTGACATAATGGAAACCTGTCCTACGACACCAACACTATTGAAATGAAATAGAATGATGGCATGAAGCCAGTTAATCTTCGATAAGTCAGATTTAGTTCGTTCAAGAACTAAAGAATGCAAGAATCACACTCATACGTTGAAACTGAAAAATTCAGAAGTAATATTCATCGAAGGTTGCCGAAATTTAGGTTACATAAGTTTAAATAGTTCTTCAAAAATTAACTCTAATGGATCTACTCTAGTAGACTGTTTTGGCACACTTACAAAAATGACCCAAAAATCCTAAACTGAAAAGCCTAACCTGATATAAACAAGTCTTGGATACTAGCTGAAAATAAATTATTAATTAAGCCCAAACAAGCCTTGAGATGTAGCTAACAAAAATAAAGATAAAACCCATCTGCCTAATGATCATAAAAACAATATGTCAATAAACACCACCAGCCCTTCTTTTCTTGTGTAGGTAGGATGAATAAGGAATCTTTGTAAGAAAAGGATTCTGAAACATTAATGAATCCTTTCTACACTTAAAAACTATATTGCAACCTATTAAAGATCCTTTTAGAAATAGGAGATTTCCAAAACAAGCTACCACATCCTTATAGGAAAAGGATCGTTGCCAAATAGGGAGTCCACAAGTCGAAAGGAAGTAAATAATAAAATTTGCACAACCTGTTCTGACCTATATTGCAAGTCCTTCCTGAATTTCGATTCAATTGAAAGTTTATGCTAACATAGACAAAAACCTCTGGATTCTTCTGGTAAAGTTTCAGCTCGATCCAACGGTTGGATTTGGATTTATGAGCAATAACATAAAACTGAACAATATGAAATTTTACGCTAAAATCCAAATCTGACCATTATTGGATCATATTATTCCCTCTCTTTTCAAGATGATTTGTCCTCGAATCACCAACAGGTTTAATGGACAATTCGTTAGTGTCTATTTTCAGCCTTCAGAATTCTTTTCTTTGATGCACTTGCATCCAACAACATTGTATGAAAGTAGTAGCCCATACTAATTTCAAATAAGCACACTTGGCCATCGACTTTCGTATATATTTTTGAATGATAACAATTGTTGCCCTCTTTCGTTTTGCACTCCTTCTGGCGTTGTTCCTCCTTTTTCATCAAACCTTGAAGGTCATAGAATAATTTTTTATGCTTAGCAACCTTAACATTAGGTGGTTCGACTTTAGTTGCGATAAAAGGCTTTGGTTGGGTAGCCCCATCTCTTCTCTGATTCGGCCTCTATACTGATGAAGATGAAGCTGAATTGGTCTGAAAACATGTGCTACCCCTTCTCTTTATCTGTCTTTCCACCTTCGTCACCATATGGACCTTATCCTCCAACTTGATGTAATGTTGTAATTCCACCACATTTGCAATCTCTTTATTTAACCTATTAAGAAATCTAGCCATCATGGCCTCACTATCCTCAGTTACGTTGCCTCAAATCATCGTGATCTCTATTTCCTTATAATACTCATCTACTGACGTAGAACCTTGATTCAAACTTTGTAATTTCAAATACAAATCCCTATAATAATGATTAGCCACAAATCACCTCATCATCAACACTTTCATCTCTACCCATAATGCTATTAGCCTTTCTCTATTCCTGCTCCTACCAATCACATATTGATACCACCAAATCAATGCGTAATCTATAAATTCAATGATTGCCAATTGCACCTTCCTCGCATCTAAATAGCTACGACAATAAAAAAAAATCCAATCTACCTTTTTCTCCCACTCCAAATAAGCCTCGGGATCACTTTTACCTTGGAAGTTAAGAATTTTAGGTTTAATGGAGTCCAAGTCCCTATCTACATTTTCATTATTCCCTATGCCATGGACATTCACATTCCTCCTAGCCCTATCCGGTCCAAATTTGATTCCATGGCCAGTAGATGTAAAATCATAGTCATCTTCACCTGCATTCGTGTTTTCATCAACAAACTCGTCAAAATTAGATCTGACATTCTGTATGGCCTTATGAACCGTATTTCCTTAATGATTAGCCCCATTATTTTATTGCTTTATCGAATTCACCTCATCTTTTATATTCTTATACGTCCTAGACAAGAACTCGAGTTGTTGACCTATAGCTTGTAATTGAAAAGCGACATTAGCGTTTTGTGTCATTAATTTGTTGTTTTCAAACATTATTTGAATCTGTAAAATTTGGTTAGTAGAACAAAATATATCCTCGCACCTCTCGTGTTTCACACAAAAATCAAGGTTTTTCACTCTAATATACTCACTACACCTTTTACCTCACAACTTGTTTTCTTTTGGTAATCGAAGTCAGTAGCCTTCACAATGCAATCCAATTATAATTTTCAAACTCAAGAATCAATAAATATACTGAAAACAAATTATAACAAAACTACAATTATGATTTCGCGAATAACAATGCAAATTCGTATAAATTGTGGACGAAACGAAGACACGAAATAAAACAAAAGTGAATATTAGCGAAAACAATTACTTGACTCCTAAATAACCCAATTATAATAGAAACAAAAAGATTTGGACAAAAATAAACATTAAGGATCACACTTTGGAACTTAACGCAAATCTGACCTATTACGTAGTTTTGATGTAATAGAATTGAAACTTAGACCAAATGATCTTGAAATGACCTAAATTTCAATATTTGGTATTCTGATACCAAACAAACAACAAATCTCTTATGTCTAGGTACCCAAGCCCCTTCTATGATCAATCCACGGTAGAATTGAACCTCGAATTAAAACCTCAAGCAAATGATACCAAAAATAAGCCCAAATTTAATATGTGGTGCGATCTCACACCCAGTAGACAGAATATGGAGTTTTAATTGATTCTGAGATGGTTTGCATATAGTTCATTAAGAGTTGTGTTTCTGCAGCAGAATTGAATCATCCTTTAAATTTTATCTAATCTCTCTCTCTCTCTAGATATATGCTACTGATATGATTAGAGACAGTAACAAGATGAAATATAACCTTTTTTTTTTTTTGCTTAAATGTCGAAGACACAAAGAATAAGAAAATGAACGATGCAAACACTAAAAAACTTAAAGGAACACTAAAAAAAACAAAAATAACAAAAGGGCATGACCTTGTTTCGGAGCCTAGATCTGATATTAATTGATGCGAACCTCGTGATCATGCAACCTACAATTAAGATTGAGATATGATCCCGGAAAGCCGAAATAGGTTTGACAGGAGTGTGACACAATGAAAACCTGCCTCAAGGCACCACACAATTGGAATGAAGTAGAATGATGCCACAAAGCCAGTTAATCTTCGATAAGTCAGATTCATTTCGTTTAAGAACCGAGGAATACAAGAATCACTCTCATACGTTAAAACTGAAAAATTCAGAATTAATATTCATCAATGGCTACCGAAATTTAGGTTACATGAGTTTAAATAGTTCTTGAAAAATTAACCCTAATAGATCTACCCTAGTAAACTAATTTGGCCCACTCACAAAATTGATCCAAAAACCCTAAACTGTAAAGCCCATAATTTGATCGAAACAAGCCTTGGATCCTAGCTGAAAACAAAATCTAAATTAAGCCCAAACAAGCATTGGGTTGTAGTTAACAAAAATAAAGATAAAGCCCATCTGCCCAATGATCCTATAAACCAATATGTTATTAAATACCATCAGCTCTTCTTTTCTTGTGTAGGTAGGATTAATAAGGAATTCTTGTAAGAAAAGGATTCTGAAATATTAATGAATCCTTACCACACTTAAAAACTATATTGCAGCCTATTGAAGATCCTTTTAGAACTAGGAGATTTCCAAAACAAGCTGTCACATCCTTGTAGGAAAAAGATTTTTGCCAAATAGGAAGTCCACAAGTCAAATGGAAGCAAATAATAAAATTCGTACAATCTGTTCTAACCTATATTGCAAGTTCTTCTCGAATTCCGATTCAACTAAAAGTTTACCTCAACATAGACAAATACCTCTGAATTCTTCTGGTAAAGTTTCATGAGCTCGATCCGAAGGTTGAATTTGGAGTTATGAGCAATAGAATAAAACTAGACGGTACGAAAGTTTAAGCGAAAATCCTAATATAACCGGATCATATATCATTATGAACAGTATTAATTATCAACTTCTGAGGGGTTATGAACAGACTCACGCTCAGCATTCAAAGAGAAACTCAAGTAGGGCATGCTAAATAACTGAGGCACTGACCTTATTTGAATTCACCACCTCACAGATGATCTTTTTAACAGTTATCCTTGTCACATGAGGAGGTTTAGGAGAACACCCCTCGTTGAAAACAAGAGAATATCATGTGTTATATTCGGTGGTTTTGGCTCTTCCACTCTAGGCATCATCTCCTCTGTCTTCTTATAAGAGCCCATCTCCTCTTCATTCTGAGCAACAACTAATTTAGTTTGTATGTCCTTGGGAATAAACACCAACGTATGCTTCCCTGTTTAATCACCTCTTTGTTTCAATAGAGTTAGTTCTGTTTTTGGAGAAACAGAGATAGCATTGAAAGTAACCTTTTTTATGTTGGATTTGCAGGTGTCTTCAAAGTTTGAAAGACTAAACAGTTAACGTCATGGGCTTTAATGGAACTCTAGTAGCATTCAGATGAATTGTTGGTTTGTGCCTAAAATATCTCCTGCAACACAAACACAAATAAATGATAGTCTCTGATAAACTTTAGCTTGCACTCTTCAGGAACATAGAAGGAGCCTTTTTGCAGACAAGGTATGTATTTTTCCTATAATATAGCAATAGTTACCTGACGCCATGACATCTTTCCTTCTTTCTAAGTTGCATGATCTCCTTCCTTGGACAATTTGATCGATCTTTGGGTGTCTTTCATCCAAATGCTCCTGCTGAAGACAAGATCCATTGTAAGTCTAATGTTTCTCTAGGATGATATACAAGTAGGGGCTTCAGTGTAGACACGCACGTTTTCTCCTGCATGTCACTTAAACCATAAAAACTGGGAGTTAATTAGTCTCTTAACGATTTTTCGCACGTACTCCAGAATAATTTACTAATCAAGGGGGAATTTCTTGCAGTTGCTTTTAGATTATATGATTTAAGGTAAACTGGTTTCATTGAACGAGAATCTTCTGATGGAAAGAGTAATGCAATAATCTACCACACGGCCCGTCTCAAAACCTTCACAATAGCAGGACCTCTCCGACTTTCTCCTTTTCAATAATATTGATATTGTGATGCAGACCCGGTGGCAAGCTCATATTTGGGGCACTTAGAACACCCAAAACAACAAAAGGGCTTGACGTCGTTGGGTCATAAATTTCACAACTGGGCACTTTAAGTTTCTTACGTAACAATTGGAGTTTTATTCTCGTTTCCTCATTTAGCTTTTATTTTCCTAATTAATTCGGGGTTGTTTGCTTTAGAAGTCTAAGAGTTTAGTTTCCTTTCCGTTTCTTTATTCAGTTTTTATTTCCTAGTTAATGCAGGACTGTTTTCTGATTTAAAGGAGTTGTTTTAGGAGTCTAAGAGGTCAGTTCCTCTATTTATTTGATTGTAATCGCTTTGCAACGGTGGTGGAAATAAAAACAAAAAAACTCCTTTGAGTAGTTAACTCAAATATGTCTCTTTCCTCTGTTTTTCTGCGAAATTCCAGATCAAAGAAACCTTGTTTGTTAGAACGCGTGTGAGTTCCGTTCTGGTCTGCATCATATTGCCTCTTCAACTTCGATATCTTCCATTAAAAATCATAACTATCATTCACAGGAGAATCCTGCATGCATGGCTGCATTCTTATAATTTTTTATCTTTAAACTCGTTCATGGGAAAATCAGAAGATATGTCCTTATCACTTTTACACTGACACTAGTGGTTATTGGGGACTGATACCATTACACCAGTGAAGCATTATTCATCATTCTTATGAAGTTATTGTACAAATTTCCAATTACAGCTAAATCTGTTCTTTTACTTAAACTCGGAATCCTATCACCTAAAAATTCTTGAAATAATGTAGTTAATGATATTTTAATGTCTCGTAACAGATAAGATAATGACAATGATAATGATAATAAATTATTTTTTAATCAATAATAATAATAACAATCATATATTTTTTGAGATATAAAACATTAAAAATAATATTTATTTCTAGTAAATATATCATGCATGAATATCAAATGAAGTTTGAAAATTAAAATTATAATTATTACATAAATTAAAGAATTTGAACTTAGTGTCACACGAATACATGTATATAGAGGTGCTTAGAAATGTTGCAATAATTGTTTTTCAAATTTGTTTTTATATTAAAAATATATCAAAATAATAATAAAAAATTTAAAAATTATTTTTAACATCAATACATCTAAATAATCTAAAAACACATAAAAAAATTTCAAATTCTCATGAATAACTGTTCAAACCATTTCAAACATCTCTGTAATAGTTGATCCACAACATTCATTGTTGCAGGGAAAGAAATAAAAGGGAGAGAATCGTATTATATGGAAATAACAATGAAGACCGAGTCGTCAGAATTGTGAACAATTACTAACACTGAGGCAGATCAACTGGAGGTGGTGGCAAAGTCGACTCTGGCGTCGGTCCATTCTCAACCACGAAAGCGGTGGCTAATCCCATGGGCAAGTGCGCTTCCAGATGACAGTGAATAAACCATACACCTGGATTGTTGGCTGTAAATCTTATGACTCCCCATCCTCCCACCGGCACATTAATAGTGTTACGTGATAGTGGATTGATAAGGTTGAACTTCTTAGGGTCGTTGACAGGATCATAATTTCCAAACCCTTGAGCCAACACATGGAAATTGAAACCGTGAAGATGTATGGGATGATTCTCCACACCAAGTAAGGCTGTGTTCTGCAACACCATCTCCACCGTAGCGTTATACTTCAACACCTTCACACTTGTTGATTTTGGTGTGATTAACAGTGATGGATTTACGGCGTTGATGACATTAGTGTAGTCAAATTTGACAGGAGGAGTATCAGGGAAGTCAGGAGTGTAGATTCCACTCACATTGAAAAAGAAGGCTTGCAACATTGACAAACTTGAAGGGCGCGCAAAAGAGAAATTGTTCATGCTAGCAGAGAGTCGCGTCCCATTTAAACATGTTGGACAAATTGAGAGCCCCAAGCCTACTGTCACAAACATGTGCTCATCGATATGACGTGGGACTGGGACCCAATGAGGCCCACCAGCAAGGCCAGTAATGCTGGTGAAGAACTTGTGGGCTGTGGGGGTGTCAGTGAACGCAGGCATTAGTGGCATTATCGGAGTTGCTGATGTGGGTGCACCTTCGTAGACAACAATTCCTCTTGTGGTTGTATTATCAAAGGGTGGAGGTGCAGGAAAAGCAGGAGGAGCAGGACCAGCACTAGCATATGCGTTTGCAGCCATGAAATAAGACCCCACTTCCTGGTCGGCTGCGAGAAGAACGTCCACGGTCTGGCCGGGGCCGGTGACAACAACATCCGTGACATAGGGTACCGTGTACCCTGCATCGACAGCAACGACTGTCATATTATGATTGGCTATCTTGAAAAAGAGCTGGTTATCGAGAGCAGCGTTGATTATTCGGAGGAGATAAGTCTTCCCTTTCTGCACCTTAAGCTTGTACATTCCTGGAATTTCAGGAGCAAAATAAACGATAAAATAATAAGAGTCAGACAGTTCCAAATGAAAAAAAATAAAAAATAAAAAAATGTGTCAGGATTATTATGCTTGTGGACAAATTCAACTTTTACTGTTCCATCTCTGATGGACCAGTAAATCTCTATCATGAATATCCTTGATGATTGATGATGATGGCGGCATATATATTATTACTTACTGTTTTGAGAGCAATTGTAGAGATCCCCAGGGAGTCCATTTATGGTGTAGGCATCCGAAATTTTAGGTGGTGCACCAGTGGCAGCTGCCTTCCTTTCGATACCAACAACATCAGCATTCCACCACTCTCCTGCAATAACATAAACATACATGCATCACCATGCATGATCTCAACAAATTAATAACAATCACCATGCATGATCTCAACAAATTAATAACAATCACCATGCATGATCTCAACAAATTATTAACAGTTTCAGCATTAATGAACTGGCTTTAGATTAAAAATCAATGGCTAGCTACCTACCTAATAGAATTGGAATTTCTTTGTTGGGTTTAGGGAAAGGGTAAGGATGACCAGATCTTGGACGGATAATGAGTGCCCCATAAACTGTTGCTCGGAGAAGACTGAAATGAGCATGCCACCATAGCGTACCCTCTTGCTGGAGGAGTTTAAATTTGTAGGTGTATTTACCTCCAGGGGTTATTGGACATTGAGTAACCATAGAAGGTCCATCGGCCCACGCACTAAGTAATTGAAACACTCCATGCCTACATAAAAAAAGTAGATAATCAGTAATTCATTGAATAATGATAGATTTGAAAGTAAGAGGGATAATAGTGATGATGACGACTACGTACGATGATGACAGGTATAGAACCAAGTCTTCGGTAAATTTGTTAATCATAATTATATTAGCCTACAGTAGTTGAAGAATAAATTTCTCAAGTATTCAATTATAGTTTTTTTATTGGATAACTTGAAGACAAATTTGATATTATGTTCTAGTTTTATGGTCGACTAAGGAAAAGGATGGTATCTTGGTTGAGTTAAAACAAAAAATAAGAAACAACTGACTGTTATTGCAAATCGAACAAGAGACAACATTATGTTATATACCAGGATAAGTTGTGCATGAATATAGTTATTAAGCTGCTAATTTCTTGTGAAAATACTTGGCAAGCTCGAAACGTGTAGTCTTAATTTTCATCATAGTTTACAATTCAACGTGTTTATTTTCTAATACACTAATTAGAATTTTTACAATTGTCTAGCTTCTTAAATAAATAACCAAGGATTTACCAGTGAATACTCAGGTCGTAGGGTGACTTGTTAAAAACATGGACTATAAGGGTGTCTCCCTCTCGAACGCGAAGCGTTGGGCCTGGCAAGCTTCCATTCACTGCAGTTACCACTTGCTCGGAGCACAGCCGACGAAGTGTAAGGTTTTTCACCTAAAACATTCATAACAAATTAAACAAGTAGAAAAGCAAGTAGAAAATATCTTTGCATGCCTGTATATATACACTCTCCGACAGACTAATATTGCTAGGATATGCAATCTAGGTCGGTCCAAAGTGGATGAAAAAAAAATAATTCCATAATTAGATGGTCGTGGGAAGAAGTGTATTGAATTTGCTAAAGAACGTAGTTCAATTGACACCCACGTTTCTTTTCTAGTAGGATATTGAATCTTGGGACGTTGCAGTATCAAAGGCAGTAACTTTTCTCTCGATCGCTTCCATTTAAGCGTGAACATGATTTTGATCTTAATTAGGAGCTCAAGATAAAACAAAAGGGTATGGCTAATTTGATGAATGTTTTTCCTATGTAAGAAACTTCAAGGTATAACAGGGCTACCATCCTATATATCCTGGCCACTCATATATCGTTTAATTAACGACAACAATCCTAATGCAACCTTTGCATGAGTAATTTACCAAAACGGGAAACTATATACAAGGACTCCCTCAACGTCGACAAAAAATCTTAGTAGTAATACAAGAAAGAAGAACAATTACATAGAATGAGCGTTCCACAATTGCAGCAGAAGCCACTGAAGAAGCTAGAAGAGCCAAAGCACAAGTTAACAAAAACAGAAGACGCAACATGTTTCCAGAGAGAAGAGTTGGAAGAGACGACGAATGAAGAGGGAAAGAGAAGAGAAGCTCTAATTTATAACAAAGATAGCTTTAGAAAATGTTTGTTGTTGAAATTTTAATATCTCAATATATATATATATAGATAGATAGATAGATAGATAAGAGAGAGAGAGAGAGGGGAATTATGTAAATTTAGAAAGTTTAGAGGTCTATGGCCTCCGCATGATTGCGTGTTTAGGTAGTTAAATTCTTATGGAGATTTGGTAAGAAATTTGAGTTGGAAAAATTCAATGTGGTAGCAAAAACTTCGTTATCTAACAGCTTACGGCTTAAGTTAATGGTGGGGATATATACTAAATTTATAATGCATATTATACGAGAGTATATGTATAGATAAAAATGATGAAGGATGGCTTCGGCTGTAATTTTTTTTTTTGGTTGAAAACTCAGTCTAGACTTATTTTATTATCTTTATTTTATTTATATAAAACATTTTTAATTTATTTGTTTTATTTATATTAAACAATTTTAAGTGATAGGTTGAGCCTTAGTTTGATATTTTAGGGTTATGTTATTTATATGTTTCTCTCTCAATTTATGAGATAATTTTGATGAATTAAATAAAAATCACATATTATTCCTCCTCTATATTTTCTCTTCTTCGTAACTTTTCTTTCCTTACTTTTAATTCTTAGCTTCTTTCTTTCTTTCTTTACTTTTATTTCTTTTATTTATTGTTCTGTATCAACTTTGATATCAAACTACATGCTTTTAATTATTCTTATAGTTTATCGATCTCTTAAGGCTTGTGAAGATTTCTAGGTTGATCATCATCAATAGTTGATCTAGACTAAGAAAATCATTTAATCTTTTTATTTACAGCTGAGATAAAAATAATAATTAATGTTTATCTTCAATACAGACTCATTCATCCCTAAAGACACTGTTCCCTCAACCAATAGCCACTACCCACCAGCAGCAGTCGTTGTCCATAGATCCAGATCAATTCGCAACCTCTAACACTTTGGATCTTCTCACGCCAGCGATAATAGCTACAATACACCAACAACTTCTCTCAATTAATTTTGGCAACAGACAACAATCACTTCCTTAGCTACAACAACGTCGATCACAACAATAGCAGCATAATGGTTGAAGATGACAACACACCATCAGATCTACCCCTTTTACATTAGCCACAACTTCAGCGATAACAAAGAAACTTATATCTCAAGGTAGACTAATTCACTAGTCTAGCGTCAGTGCCACATAACTGACATGGCATCGGTCTCTACCACGTCAGCGTTATGCAAGCAATCTCTACCACATCAGCGCCACTTCTTTTAACCATTGAATATCATTGTTCCTCATATAATTCTACACTTGTAGCCAAAATTAACTTTGATATTATTCTTTTGTGCATGCACACAAATATATAGTCCGTCTTACAATTTGAGCTAACTTAACTTTTGGCTTATTTATTCATTTACATTGAATATTTAGTCCTCTTAGTTAATTGGGAGCTTGGCTAAATTTATTAGAAAATTATAACATTATATTTGGACTACTTGTGTGCATTTAGATGACTAACATTGCTTCCATGATATTTTCAATGGTTAAATTTGTTAATGCTTAGTCTCCAAAATAAACAAATAATTAAATATTAGCTTTAATTTTATATTGTATTTTACTTGCAAGTGTCATTTATGATCTCAATCATAATCTTAAGATTAGTATTGAATTCATTTATAGAGTGATCGTCTATTAAACAATCTAGAACTCACAACTACTATAGACCTGAACTCTAGTAATGTTTTTAGAGATATTCAAGACCAATTACAGCTTATACAAGTTAATATGAACAACATGTCCACTCAGATGAATAACATTTCTAAGAGAGTAGAATCCATAAAAACTTTATAAATAAGGCAATCTAGTGAGAGTGAGTATTCTAATGAGAACTGTAGGAATTATCAAAGACTAGTTCCTATAGAAATTACCAATATGACCCATCAGAGTCACAATGACTTTGATAATCTTAACAACAGTAAGCATTTTAACAATTACCATTAGAAGCCAACTCACCCTAAGAACCGTTAGTACAACTACAATCAGGGTCTCCACGATTACAATGACCCTAATTATCAAGTCATTAGACATATCAAGGTAGAAGATCTAAATTTTAAGGGTCAATTTAACCCATGGATCAATTATTTGACTAATATGATTTGTTTGAGAATAAGAGGGTAAGGCTTGCAAAAATAAAACTTAGTGGTACTACTTAACTCTATTAGGAAAGTGTAAAAGAGTTTTTGGCTATGAGAGGTCAAACTTCTATTATTGATTAGGTGGAGATGAAAAATAAGTTATAAGAGAAATACTTACCTTATTCTTATAGGAGAAATCTCTTAGACTAGTGGAATAACTTGAGACAAGAAAATAAGTCTGCTAATGAGTATATGACATAATTTTATGAATATAAGATACAGTGTGTGGTTAGGAAGGATGAGAAAATAACTCTATGTAGATTTTGGAAAGGCTTGAATGATGACCTTAGAAGATAGGTTGTGTTTAAAGGTGTGTCCACCCTTGATAAAGCTTATACCTTAATGCAAAACTACGAGTTGGTCATAGAAAGTCAATGGATAGAATGTTAGGACACCTGTAGTATCCCTTCTAGATCCCAACCTAATAATAATAATTCTTTATTGGGTGACTCACCTAGTAAACCTAATTCTACTATTTTCCAGATACTTAGGGAAGACAAGGGTAAGGTTATTCTCCATGTAACACCTAATATGACCTCAAGGATTCAATGTTTTAAGTGTCAGGGTTTTGTCTTTAGTTGTCCCAATAAGGTTTTATTCATTAAGGATCGAGAGGATATAGGTGAGAAAGAAAATTATGATGATAAGGTGTATAAACATAATCCTGCTGATTTTTAGAACCTAAATGATGAGGAGGAAAAGTCCAAGAATGTGTTAGGTTTATATCCGCTCAGATCGAGCGGGACTTTATAGAATAAGAGACGACTAACTTAAATGTAGTTAGATATGCCTTAATATAACCTAAAAGAACTGAAGATTGGAGGAGAACTACTATCTTTTACACTTACATTAAATATGAAGATAAAGGTTGCAAGATCATTATAGATAGTTGGAGTTATATCAATGCAGTGTCCACTAGTGAAGTTTGTCCCACATCCTAAACTATATAATGTGTCCTGGATTAACAATGCATCCATAGCAATTAAGAAGAGATGTCTTTTCCCTATAAAGGTTTTGGACTATCATGATAAAATTTGGTGTGATATAATTCCTATGGATATAAGATATGTTATTTTGGGTAGGCCTTAGTTATATGACTTAGAAGTTACCATCTTTGGGCGATCAAATTCTTGCTCATTCACTTTCTATAGTAAAAAGATTCGACTCATTAAATTACCACCAAGGCCTAATGATAGTAATACGAAGAAGGAAAAGGTGAAAGAAAAGAGGCTTAACATAATAAGTCATAAGAAGTTTGAAAAAAAGATTCGTGAAGAGTCTATTATGTTTGTCTTAATAGCTAAGAAGGTTATAGAAAATTTTTCAGATGAACCACCTGAAGAGATAAAGAAAGAGTTAAAAGAATTTTTAAATGTCTTTCCCTCTAAACTACCATATGTGTTACCTCTATACATGACATTCAACACGCTATAGATTTTATCTTTGGTGCCATATTGATAAACTTGCCTCACTAGATGATGAACCTTAGTGAATATGCCAAATTGCAAAGGCAAGTAAATGAAATGTTACAAAAGGGATTTATACGAGAGAGTTTGAGCACTTTATGCAGTGCTTTCCCTTTTAACACCTAAGAAAGATGGTTCATAGAGAATGTGTGTGCATAGTCGAGCCATCAACAATATTATTATCAAGTATTGTTTGCTCATTCCTCGATTGGATGGCATGTTAGATATGATGGCAGGAGTTTAAATTTTCACTAAGATTGACATAAAGAGTAGGTATCATCAAATTAGAACTCGCTTAAGAGATGAATGAAAAACAACATTTAAGACCAAGGATAGACTATACGAGTGGCTAGTCATGTATTTTGGCCTTTCTAGTGCACCAAGTACTTTTATACGAGCAATGATAGAAGTGCTTAGGCCTTTCATGGAAGAAATCATGGCTATGTATTTTTTTATGAAATCCTTATTTATAACAAAACTAAGGAAGGGCATTTAGATCACCTTATTCAAGTTTGTACCACCCTAAAGAAGAAAAGTTTGTATGCCAATGTCAAAAGTTGTTCTTTTTTCATGGATTGAATGGTTTTTTTAGGCTTTATAGTGTCATGTGAGGGAATATTTGTTGATACCAAAAAGGTCCAAGTTATTATAGATTGGCCATAACCTAAGAATATTCATGAGGTTCGTAGTTTTCTTGGGCTCATAACTTTCTATCATTATTTCATCAAATGATTTAGCACCATCTTGTCTCCTATCATAGATTGTTTGAAACAAGATGAGTTTTAATAAAGTAAAGCAGTTAATAAGACATTTAAGAAAGTTAAGAAGAAGATGATCAAGGCTCTAGTAATGCGGCTTCCTGATTTTACTAAGGTGTTTGAAGTAGAATATGATGCCTCAAGAGTTAATATAGGTGGAATACTTAGTTAAGAACATCAATATGTAGCTTACTTTAGTGAGAAACTTAACGAGTCAAATAAAAGTACTCAACCTATGATAAAGAATTTTATGAGGTAGTTTAGGCCTTGCGTTATTAGCACCATTATTTGCTACCATAAGAGTTTGTTCTTTACTCTGACTCTAAGGTCCTTCACTATCTCAACTCCCAAAAGAAGCTCAACCATAGGCATAGTCGTTGGGTTGAGTATTTGCAAGCTTATTAATTTGTATTGAAACATAAATCTAAAATGGAGAATAAGGCGACAAATGCCTTAAGTTGTTGGGTAACACTATTATCCTAATAAGTGTTGAAGTTATTGGATCTAAGAGACTTAAAGAAAAGTATGAATCTTGTCTAAAATTTTAAAAAATATATATGACATTAAGAGATGAGAGTAATTATGTTGTAGATGGTTATTACTTTCAGGAAGGGTATTTTTTTTTTATAATAAACTTTGTATCCTAAAAACATTAGTGCATGATTTTTTGGTGTAGGAGATTCATTCTAGAGGTCTTTGAAGATACTTTGAAAGAAATAAAACAATAAAAGAGGTGATATGTTAGTTCTTTTGGTCTAGCTTAAAAAATATGTAGTTAAGTTGGTAGGTCAATGTCGAACATGTCACTAGCTAAGCATAGAAAACATAACATTGGTCTTTACATTTTATTGCCTATTCCCACTTGTCATTAGCAAGATGTAAGTAAGGATTTTGTGCTTGGGCTTCCACATACTGCAAAGAAGCATGATTCTATCTTTATAATTGTTGATCGCTTCTTTAAAAAGACCCATTTTATACCTTGTACTAAGACAAAAAATGCTTCTAAAGTTGCAAAACTTTATTTTGACGAGATTGTCAAGTTGTAAAGTGTTTCTTAAGCCATAGTCTCATATAGGGATGCTAGATTTATGAATTATTTCTAGAAAACTCTTTGGCATATGGTGGGAACTAAGTTGAAGTTTTTTAGTGCCTATCACTCCCAAACTGATAGTCAAATCAAGGTGGTTAATAGGAGTTTGGCAACCTTTTGAGATGTCTAGTGTGTGATAATAATAGAAATTGAAATTTGATTTTTTCTTACAACCTAATTTGCCTATAACAACTCTATCAAGAGGTCGATAGACATGAATCCTTTTGAAGTTGTATATTGTTACAAGCCTAGAAAACCTTTATACCTTCCTCTCATGTCTCATGTTAGGGTGTTTGAGTCTGCCATGTCATTTGCACATAGAGTTCAAGATTTGCATGTTGAGATCACTAAGCAAATTCAAGCAAGTAATGTGCATTATAAACTTTGAGATTATTTACATAGACGACACAATAAATTTAATGTTGGAGACTATGTTATGGTATGGATTAGACCCGAACAATATCCTTCGATAACTAATTGATAATTGCATGCACATGTTGCTAGGCCATTCAAAGTGCTATAATGGGTTGGTTCGAATGTTTATATTATTGATTTACCATTTGATTTTAGAATTAGCTCCACATTTAACATTGAGGATCTAGTTGCATACTAGAAACCATATCATATTCCAAATGATCCATTTGAAGTGCCACCGAATTCCCCTAATGGTGATCCTATTGAAACATCTACCCCTTTCACTTTAATAGCAACACAAAAGGATAATATTAATGTTATTCTAGATGAACAAGTTGTTTTAATCAGGGATGGTAAAATTCAACGGTATTTAATTTGTTGGGTAGGCCAACTTAATTCATATTGCACTTGAATCACTAGAGATACATTATAATAGATAATCTAGATCTCTAGGAGTACTATCATATTCGTTTAGAGCTATACTCGACAAGATTGAGTTTCTCTAACCTCGAGAGAGTTGGTGGGGACACCAGACTCACATAGCAAATTACATGAATATATAGACAAAGACGGTAAAAGATAGCCCAGCCTATCACTCTTTGGTTGAGAGACTGGGCCCATATAGACCTCTTTCATTGTCTTTGTTTTATTTATTTGGATTATTTATATTAGACAGTTTTAATTTATTTTATTTATTTGAGTTATTTATGTTAGACATTTTTAATTGACGGGATAAGCCCGATAGTTGAATGTTTTAAGATTATGAGATTTATATGTTTCTTTATCAGTTTGTGAGATAATTTTAATGAATTGAATAAAAATTATGGATTATTCCTTCTCTAAATTCTCTTTTCTTTCTAGCTTTTCATTCTTTGCTTTTAATTCTTGGTTTTTTTTTTCCTTTTTTTATTTCTTTGAATTATTGTCGCGCATCAATTATGCCATCAAAATATAAGTATAGAAAGTGCAAGGGCTTGAATCTTGATTGCTCAAGCAAACAAACAATATTTTCGAATAGCTAGGGTATTTGCGTTGTTGTACCAAATATTCTTTTTAAATTAATTTCCTCATTATATATCCATGACAAAAACAAAACGATTATAGAATAAAAATTTACCCTTTCATGACTGGTTAAGGCCTATAAATTAATAATATAAACAGATTTGCGGATTCTAATTAATATAACTCCAATACCAAGAACTGGGCAAAAAAATTATATCTATATATACATATAACACCTGGAGTTGGGAAGCAGTCATCGCGAAAAAAGATCGAATAAAAAATTGCACGCGTGATGGAGCTAAAGAAAATAACAATTCAAAGAAAATAGATGCCAATTACTGCACACTACGAAAGAGAGAGTTGGACTTTTACTGCCTTGGACACCAATCAAGTGACTAAACAATGAAATAAACTGTTGAACCGAGAAAAATGAGGGGAAAAACAACTCCTGAATTCCAATGCTTAATTCCACACTTGGAGGCCGAAGGGAGGATGGTCCAATTCATGCTGCAAAAGTTTTTTTTTTTGTTTTTACTACAGTAACTTGAAGTTATTATAATTGTAATATTTTGAGTATATTTAACAAATTATCATAAAGTGGTTAAAGGAAAAGAAAAGAACATACACACATATAATAAATTTATAAAACAGCATATATATAATAAATTTTCATATGAAAAAAGAATATCAATCCGTAAGACAACACACATATCTGTTTATAAAAAAATTAATTAAGAAAATATGATAATTAATTGAAAACTGGTGAATTCATTGAAACTAAAAATCATATTTTTTTTTAAATCGTTTGTTGATAAATCATATTTTAATCATTATGGCTTCAGTTACTTTAAACTAATAGCTATATGGGTAATTTCACTTAGTGATTATAAATTGTTATTTATATTTAATGAAGTGAAATTACATTAAAATGTAACTTAGCTTTTATATTTCTAATTAATTATATAGTTAATGAAAGTTAAACTAATATTTATTTATACGATATAGATGGAAGCATCATAAGAAAGACAAAAAGGACAAATAACCAAAAATTATGTCAAATAAGGTCACCATACAACTAATTTTATTTCAAAATTTTATTACTGAATATTTTCTCTTCATGTAGTCTTCCTTTCTAACAGGTTTAAAACTCCTTAAATAAATCTAAAAATTAACCTAAATAAATTTAAAAACCTAAAATTAAAAGAAAATGCAATAAAAGTTCTAAAAAAAACTAGGAAATCTATATAATAAAATAAAACCAGCCTAAATAACACTTTTTGAACTTATTTTAGAGGTCTTTTGGACCTCAGCTAGTTACAATAAGTGACCCATTATAAAAATCAGTATGTAGAATCTTATGAAAAAATTTAAACATTGTCTTATGATTGGATTAGAAGTTATAGGCTTTTTTTTTATTAAATCGATCACATTGTATGACCCATGCCTCTTTTGAGCTTAGCCTTATCCCATTGGTCCATAAACATACTTGCAAGGTTCTTAATATAGCTCAATTATGACAGATTTATAATTGACTTATCAGAACCATATGCAATAATCTTCTCATATTGAAAAAAACCTATCTTCGAGTTTTTGCCATCCATTCATATATGTTACCATTAAAAGTGGTGTTAATGTCTTTTTACTTCATTCAGCTTTAGCATACTAGCACTGTAAAATTAGCTTCCTTAGATAAAGTATTTCAAGAATCAACTTTCAAAACATTCTTAATCTACATGAGAATTACTAGTCGTCAATGACTTATTCTACATCGTACTTTTTTTCACATTATTCTAATTCTCCATTCTCATTCCTCTCTTTTTTTCTCCATAAACTAAGATGAAAACAACAAATTTTACCCTAGGTGTCAACACTATACACTTCTCTTTTATACTAAGAGTGTATGTAATAAGTTGTCCATCATATTCGATGTTCTTATCATATTGTCATGTCATGCGTAAAAATAAATGACATGCATCTATAAAAACTACATCACATAAACATTATCAAAATTTATTTTGCTTATATAAAATGAAACAACTCAACTTTTTTCTATAATTACCTTGGTGTCTTGATTTAGCGAGTTGAGTTTGTAAGATTTAGGGTGTTTTTTTTATCTTGTGTTGTAACTTTTCTACTACCTTGATCAACACCACATTCTCACAACTGTAACCATTGATGATCATATTACATACTTTATCATTGAAATTACAAGTTAAATAGAAAAGACTAGTGTGTAGTCGGTCCTTACTCGAATTAATTTTAGGAGCAAGCAAGCTTTTTTGGATAAGTATTGTAGCATCAAAATCTCTTCACTGCCGTTTGAATCATTATAAGTAGGATCACTTGCCTTCACATCATGTTTTTCTACCGAAGAATTTCTACCTAAATAACTTTTTAGCTTACAGCACTTAGACATTCGATGCCCCAGCTTAACAAGAATATATTTTTTGGGGTTTTTTTTTTGTTAATTTTAGTTTTTTTTTCAAAAAAAAATTCAAAAAATAGAATAAAAGATTGGGTAGCAACAATTCTTATGTCTATCTTTTTAATAAAGTAAATATTGGTAATTACTCTTGAAGCACTTTAAAATTTTATAACTTTATTTTTTCATTAAATGAAGGCAACATAAACTTGGAAAAAGACTGGTAGCTAGTTAATTAATGGGGAGTTGATTATATTCTCATGGGCTTTATCAAAATATAACACACACATCATGGGTTAAAATGAGTAGGATCTTTTTGGATATTAATAAATTATAGACAGAGAAAGATTAATTTTATGCTTTGTATAATGAGGTGACTATTTGATATCGTTGGATTTTTGTTAATATATGTCTTGCTTTAGAGTCAAAACACATGATATTTCAAAAGAAATTTGTTTTATATTTAAATTAATACAGGACCCTCTTTGGTTTTGATGAAAAACAAAGCAATTTATTGTGGAATGAGTTTTTTCTTTTTTAAAAAATATAAATTTCTAAAAGCTTGTGTTTTGTTTCTCTTTTCTCCCGTTTACTTCATTTACTTGATTTGTGGGACAAATAAAATAAAATAATGTTACTTTCAAATTATGATGGAGTACAATAATCAAAGTACAACAAAAGAATATCAAGTTGCATGGACGAAATTATCACAGAATAGCAAAGAAGATTTTAAAAAATCTAAATGGAGGTGGATGCAAATTCAAACTTTTTAGCATTGTTATTAAACTCAGTATAACAGTTCAAATTTAAAACTTTTAACATGACTCTTTACTTAGTATAAGTTTTAAATCAAATAGCATAAGAGTTGTCCTGATATGATCTTTAGGCAAGTTCAAAGGAAAAAAAATGAAACAACTGAAGTTAACCCTAGTCAACCTACTAAACTCGCGATCTAAGTTATAGACTCCACTCGATTCAATTAATTTTTTTTAATTTTATTATATGATAAAAAATACAAAAAACAATTCATCATCAACTCATTACTGCAGGATAAAATTAAATAAAAATCTCATATTAAATAATAAAATTAAATAAAAACTTAACACCAAGAGTTGGAATAAAAAAAAACAAATTAAAAAAAATAAAATAAAAATTTGTTATAGTAAAACTCAGTGGGCTTCTAAGACTAGGTTTTTATATATATATATATATATATATATATATATATATATATATAAATAAAGGGATAAATGATTTGTTTTTGAAGAAAAAATAAACGACCCGTTACCTTTAATACTAACTGGCATGATTAATCAATGAAGTGTTGGTCTAGCGGTTAAGGCACTGTTATATCCCTGCAAGAGTAAGAACACAAGTTCAATCCCCAGGAAGCGTATTTATTGGGAGGGGCAGCCACGAACCCCGAACGAGACTAGTCACATTCTTTAAAAGGGTGTGAGGATACCCGAGTAAAAAAAAAAAAAACTAAAATGATTACAACTTAGCTTTATGATACAAGTTGTTAACCAAGTAATTAAACAAATAGATTGACTTGATTCAGAATAAACAGGTTAAACCCAACCAAGTCAAGCTGTTTGGTTAATCCTATCTGGACTAAAGATAGCCTCGATCTAGTCAAATTTTTGGAATTCAATTAAAGCATAAGAAAGTGGTGGGGAGTTTTTCTATATTTTCACCGCCCACGCATGAGTAGCGTTTTGCATGCATGCGTACATAATAAAACACGGTTTTTCTCCATTTCTTTTCAAAGAAAAAAAAAAAAAAGAAATCCCAGTAATGCTAATTGTCCATTAATTATTCTAGAATTTTGACTGAACATTCAAATTCGTATGTAGTCATTTGAAATTTCTTTCAGATTCTTCGTGCCTCTGATTCTCTTATAGTATATGAAGAAATATTTGCTCCTCTTGCCATTCAATCTTCATGCATCCATCATCCATCTGTCGAATCTCCCTCCAAATCCAGCAATATCTAAAATATTTCGTTTCAGAAGTGGAGAATACCATATATATGTGTGTGTACACTCAACCATGAAAGCTTCGTACTTCATATAGGTTAAAAACAACAACCCAGAAACATACGTGTAGGTAAGGTACGACATCGCACGGCGGATACACTTGGAGAGCAAACAAGTCTACGGATTATTTTAATGATTACATGCATTAATTAAAGCACCAGGTCACATCATGTCGTTATCTTTTCTTCAAAGGCTTGTAATCTATTTCATTAATTATAATCTTGAAAAAAATAGTACGAAGAATTAAGTAATTCAAAGCAGACGTTTTGGAACAGTTCTTGTTCTTGTATTTGGTGGCCCGTTGACAATAATCTTTTAAAATTTCAAGATAAATGAAAATCGCCCACTTGCCTTTGCCTCCAAGAGTGAAGATAACTCTTACGGCCATGTATCAATTCTGCTATCCTACTGGTTACTGGCTGCCGGTGGAAAATCAAGCTGCCGATGAGTAAACCAAAATCTTGTTTGTGAAGAGATCGTAAATGACTGCGTATTATCCTTTTGAACGATAAGTAAATCTTGATTTCTTGCATCATAAAGTAATATGAAACCTAGAATATACACTGAGTTAGGAAGAGTAAAGGACCTACCCTTAATACTGACACATGACCAATGCAGTGATTAGGAATCCTCGAAACATTTTGAATTGTCTTCTCTTAGTTTGATTTTAATTTTATGTTTAGAAAGTAGGATTCGAGTATATCAAATTCCAGTAATGTTATAGTTACTTTTTCTTTTTGGTGTAAAGTGATAAAAATAAATAAATAAATAAATAACGTAAGGCCTGACAAAAGGCAACACCAACAAAATAGCATTGCCTCATTCCGGAGGAGGTGTTAATGTATATGTTTTGTACTCAATTGAATACATATATTCATGAAAAATAATTATTTTATAATTATAAGGAATTCTTTTATATTAAATGTTCATAGACATATTATGTTTTTTTATGGAAAAAAATAATTGTTCTCATAACAATATTTGAAATTAATATACAAATATTTGTTAAAATATAAGTACTCTAAACTAACGTGCATAAAGATTTCATATAGAAAGATTTTATATGAAAAGACTTATATGATAATTATATGAGTAATTATTAGATTTTAGATCACCAAATTATATGAAAGTATTGGATATAACACAAATTATACAAAGATATTCGAATAATTAAGAAAGAATTAATCATTTTAGATGAATTAAAAAAAAATAATTTAATATACTCTTAAATATTATAAAACTATTGTGCAAGTTTAGAATGAGATTTGAAAGGGTTTTAATTTTTTTTTAAAGAATTAATAAATTGCTGAGCGTTGTATTGCTCTTATTTTATTAATACACTTGCATCATTCGTATATAGCTATACTTTGACCAAGTGAATCAATATAATGCCTAAAATTGAATAAATCTACTCTTAATTGCCTGAACCAAACTTTATTAAAACGCCACTCGATATGACCTTTCAAGTTGAACAAATCCACTCTTCATAATTTTTTTCTTTTTAAAAAAATCTGCCCTGAATTTATCCAATTACAGGTACAAAGAAATTTGACCCAAGTCATTTAAGTCACAAACAGTGACATCCTCTTTTGGGAGGAAGGAGGATTGGCCGGTGATGGCCGATGATGATCCTTGCAGATCCCAGTAAAACTAAGGCTCTCTCTATGAATTGAGTTAGAATTGTTCAATTTTGGGTAAACAATTGTGCTTATGTTGCTATCGAACATCAAATGATGATTTGATTCTAAACCCGTACCTGCTGCAATGGCGAAACATATAATATTCCGTGAAAGCACTAACATTTAACAGCTAAGCTCTGAATGATTAACAAAATGTCATTCCTCTTTTTCGTTTCAGATAACTTTAAATTTTAGCTTTAAAAGAGTGAATTGCAGGTGTCAACTCCTCCTCTTCTTCTTCTTTATTTATTTTTTTCACCAACTTCTCCGCACAGAAAACATTGGAGCTGGCATATGTGAAGATCGGAACTGTGAGGGAGGGAGAACCAGAAGAGAACCGGTTTCCTGTTGTCCAAATTGCTGACCTGAAGCATAATTGTGCGCGCTGAAGTTCTGGGCTGAGCCATTGCCATGATTGCCATATTAAGGAAACAAACCCTATATATGTAAATACCATTATACAGAAATAGTTATCATGTGTAGTACATTCTATCATTGTATTGTATACAACCCTAAAGATATAAATACAAAGGTTTGATTGCTTTTATTGACAATCAATCACAATTATACAAAAGACTATCTCTCAATTAATCTTAACTTGGTATCAGAGCAGTAAATCGTCCAGCAGCCTTCTTTCTCCTATCTTCACCCTTTGGACAATCAAGAACTTTATAACTCTGCTGCCGTTGCATCAACACTTCAGTCTTCTTTCTCCGCCACCTATGATGCGTCCACTCCTGTTGCTGCCATCATACCTCTTCCTAACACACAACAAGTAATTTTTTTAAAGCTCTCCAACACCAATTTTCTGTATTGGAGGATACAGATGAAACCGTTTCTTTTAAGGCAAGGCGTGTACCTCTTTGTTGATGGCACATCACCATGTCCTCCTCATCTGGCATCTGTTGCGACATCTTCACCCTCTGTCAATCCTGCATATTTATCATGGAAGCCGCAAGATCACTTAATCAGAGCGCCCTTGTATCCTCTCTCTCGGTTGAAGTCCTGCATTTGGTTGTGGATTGTAACTCCTCCCATGATATCTGGAGTACGGTGGAAATAGCTCTTGCCTCTCCTTCCAATTCGTGGATTATGCAACTTCACGGTTCACTCCAAGATTTACGCTAGAATGATGATTCTGCCAGCATCTACTTGTAGAAGGCAAAGACCTTGTTTGATGAACTTGTTGCAGCTGGCAGACCGATCTCCATGACAGAATTCAACCTCTATGTGTTTCGGGGGTTAGGCAGCGACTTTAAGGATCTTGTCACCAACTTGTCAACTAAGGCTGATCCCATCTCCTACATTGATCTTCATAGTAGTCTTCTTACACATGAATTTCTCCACAAAGCTACTCTCTAACCTGCTGTAACAGCTCCTCTGTTACCAACTCTAACGCAACAGCCAGCTGTGTTTTTTGTGCAACATCACTCTAGTTTCAATATTGGCAGACATGGTTGTTTTTGTAGGGGTTGGAGACACAACAATCGCAACAATTCTTATCATGGCAATGGCTCAGCCCAGAACTTCAGCACTCATAGTTATACTTCAGGTCAACAATTTGGACAATAGGGAAACCAGTTCTCCTCTGGTTCTCCCTCTTGGACAATAAGAAATTTTGGGCAGCAAGGTAACCGTTTTGGTGGGTATAATCGCAATGTAAAGTGTCAGTTGTGTTATGAATATGGACATACTACTCAACAGTGTTCTTAGTTGGTACTTATCCTCTCCAAGTCAATGCCAATCTTGCATTTAATAATGCCCTTACAACTACTCTTGTTACTTGGTTTCCTGATACATGTGCAAATCATCATGTAACATCGAATCTTAGCAGTATAACGAGTTCAGAACCTTACCTTGGTAATGATCATCTGCATGTTGGTGATGGTAAGGGTCTTATTATTTTGAATATTGCTCACTCTAAAATTTGTTCACCCAACAACACGTTTACTTTATCTAATATTTTACATATTCTTAACATTACAAAACCTCTGCTATCTGTTCAAAAGTTTTGTCTTGAGAATAACGTCTTTGAATTTCATTATTTTCTCTTTTATGTTAAGGATCTCATGAAAAAGGAAGTGCTCCTTTCCGGTCGGAGTAGAGATGATTTATATGTTTTGTTTGAGTTGTCTGCAACATCATTGCCTCAAGTTTTCTCATTTACATGTTTCTCTGCTTCCGCTAATGTCTGACATCGTCGACTTGAGCATCCTAGTCCATGCATTCTATATTTTTTTGGTGAAAATAAAAGGGTGTCATGTACGTTAAATCAATTTAATTTTAATTGTCCTGTGTGCCCTCTAGGCAAGTCGTCTCGAATAACTCTAAAAACTACGGGTCATAAAACTCGAGCTACCCTTGACTTGATTTTTAGTGATGTTTGGGGTCCCTTCCCTATGTTGTCTTCTGATGGTTTTTGCTATTTTGTTATCTTTATGGATGCTCATACGAAGTTTATCTTGTTTTATCCTTTGGTTGCTAAGTCTAATGTTTTTAATATTTTTCATCAGTTTCTGGCGTTTGTTGAGTGCCAATTTTCTTTAAAGATAAAAACTGTTCAAATAGATTGGGGTGGTGAATATTGAAAAATCAATATGTATTTTAAAATGATTTGTATTCATCATCGTGTGATTTGCCCGCACACTCATGAACAAAATGACATGGTTGAACATCGTCATGGACATATTATTGAAACTGGGCTTACTCTTCTTGGGCAATGTCAAGCTCCCCTTAAATATTGGAGTTATGCTTTTGAAAGTTCTGTTTATTTAATTAATCGCATGCCAACTCTGGTTATTAATAATAAGACCCCTTTTGAATGTCTTTTAAAATCGTCTTCTGATTATGTTTTTCTTCGTACTTTTGGGTGTCTCTGCTTCCCATTCCTTTGTCCATACAATGCTCATAAGTTAGATTTTTGTTTGTTTGCTTGTGTTTTTCTAGGATATAGTAACTCTCATTTAGGTTATCGTTGTCTTGATTTGTCATCCAAACATATTTATCTTGCTCGTCATGTTTGGTTTCATGAAAATGTTTTTCCTCTTGACAAGACTGAACATATTGCAATTCCACCCAAACACCCTTCTGCTGCCACTATACCCGTCACTTTACACCATCCCCCGCCACCCTCTCATGCCCTTCCACCGCTGCCCCCTATACCTCCTTCGGCTCCCTTACCATTATCTGCATGTTGTTATCATGATCACTCTTCGAGTACAAGCTCAAATTCACCACACTCGCATGCATCGTCCATCGCCCCTGCCAGCTCCCCTGGTTTTTCCCCTGCTGGTTCCCCTGTTGTGGTCGTTACCCCTGCAGTTTCTCCAACTGGGTCTCCTTTATGGCCTGCGTATATATTGAGCCCTTCACCACCAGGTTCTTCCTCTGATTCCCCTCATGGAATTAAATTATGTGTTGATCTATCTAAATTCCATTTTCAGCAAGTCTCGACCAGTGTCTCCTCCACTCCATCTCAGCTGGCCTGCACCCATCATATGGTGGTTCGCCCACATCCAACCAAAGATGCTAACTTCAGTATTGTGAGTGCCTCACGGGTTGTATCGTTACCTCAATAGGAGCCATTGTCATTTAAGGATGCCAACAGGTACTTGGTTTGGCATAATGCCATGCAGGAGGAAATCCGGGCACATCACTCTAATCAGACTTGGTTGTTGGTGCCCTCTCATCCGTCTTTGAATGTGATTGGCAGTAGGTGGGTGTACAAGATTAAACGACATGTTGATGGTCAGATTGACCGATATAAAGCACGGTTGGTTGCCAACAGCTTTACTCAACAAGAGGGGATTGATTATTTGGAGACGTTTAGTCTGGTGGTTAAGCCTACAACGGTTCGCCTTGTGCTCACTATTGATGTTTTGTATGGTTGGAACATTCACCAGTTGGATGTTTATAATGCTTTCTTGAATAGCATTCTTCAAGAGGAGGTATACATGGCACAACCACCTGGGTTTGTTGATCCTGCACTTTCATCTCATGTGTGTCGGCTTCATAAATATTTGTATGGCTAGAAACAAGCACCTTGAGCTTGGTACAACCGGTTGAGCGGGTTTTTAATTTCCATTAGATTTTAGGCATCCAAGGTTGACACTTCTTTGTTTATTCTTTCTCTCGATAGGGCCATGATTTATTTGCTTGTGTATGTTGATGATATTTTACTGACCGGGAGTAACTCAGCTTTGCTTCATAGATTGATTACTTTGCTACAAACAGAATTTAAGCTTTGAGATTTGGGTTCTGTTTATTTTTTCTTGGGCATTGAAGTTAAACCTAATGTTATGGGTATCTTATTAAGTCAACACAATTATGCACTCGATATTATTCATCAAGTAGGTATGACTTCTTACAAATTGGTTGATACTCCTCTATCTACCTCCTCTAAATTAAAAATCATGCTTGGTACTCTTCACTCTGATTCGACATGGTACCGACAAATTATTAGGGCACTGCAATAACTTACCTTCACTAGACCTGATATTTCTATGCAGTCAACAAGGTATGTCAATTTATGTATGCCCCTACTGAGGATCATTGGGCTGTCGTTAAACATATCCTGCGTTACCTCCAGGCTACAAAAACCTATGGTTTGCACATTACCCGGGACTCTCTCTTAACTCTTCATGGTTTCACAGATGTTGAATGGGCTGGCAGTATTGACGATCGAAAATCCACAGGAGGTTATCTTGTGTATCTTGGTTTAACCCCTATCTCATGGAAATTCGGGAAACAACGCACTGTTGCGAGGTCCTCTACCAAAGCAGAATACAAAGTCTTAGCTGATGGTACTACTGAAATTTTATGGATTCACTCGTTATTGTCAGAACTTCGGATTTCTTCTTCATCCATGACTACGTTATGGTGTGATAACTTAGGGGCCACTTTCTTATCTGCCAATCCGATGTTTCACGCTTGTACTAAACATGTTGAAGTTGATTATCACTTTGTTCGTGATCGCGTTGCTAAGAGAGAAATTCAGGTACAATACATCTCTTTCAAGGATCAACTAGCTGATGTCCTTACCAAGCCTCTCCCTCCAGTCTCGTTTGCTTGTTTTCGATCCAAGCTTCGGGTGGAGTCTCCACCTTCAGCTTGACGGGGTGTATTAAGGAAAGAGACCCTATATATGTAAATACCTTTATATAGGAATAGTTATCATGTATAGTACATTCCACCATTGTATTGTATACAACCTTAAAGGTATAAATACAAAGGAATGGTTGCTCTTATTGACAATCAATCACAATTATACAAAATACTATCTCTCAATTAATCTTAACTTGCCACGATAATAGTTTCTGTGATTGTTATGTCTCCAGCCCCCACGAAAATGACCCCGTCTACTAGTACTGAAACCAGAGTGATGCTGTACAAAGAATGCAGCTGACTGCTGTGTTGGAGTTGGTAACATAGGAGTTGTTATGGCAGGTTGGAGAGAAGCTTTGTAAAGAAACTCATATGTAAGGAGACTGCTATGAAGATCAGTGTAGGAGATGGGATCAACCTTAGTAGACAAGCTGGTGACAAGATCCTTAAAATCACTGCGTAACCCACGAAACACATACAAGATAGAAACAGTTTCATCTGCATCCTCCAATACAAAAAATTGGTGTTTGAGAGTTTTAAAAAGATTACCTATTGTGTGTTAGGTAGATGTATGATGGCAGCAGTGGATGCACCATAGGTAACTGATGGCGCCGCAGGGGAGAAAGAAGACTAAAGTGCTGATGCAGCAGCAACAGAGTTTTAAAGTTCTTGATTATCCATTTTGCAAGAGAGGAGAAGATGCAATCTAGTTTTATGAGGAAGATGAAGTCCTGATATAAGACACGGTGCAACCTAGTCTAGGAGGAAGATGCAGTTTGGTTTTAGGAGGAAGATGAAGACCGAATGTAAGGAGGAAGATGAAGACCGAATGTAAGGAGGAAGGCTGTTGGATGATTTACTACTCTGATACCAAGTTAAGATCTATTAAGAGATAGTCTTTTTATTAATTATAATGATTGTCAATAAGAGCAACAATTCCTTTGCATTTATACCTTTAGGGTTGTATACAATACAATTATGGAATATACTATACTACACATGTTAACTATTCCATATAAAAGTATTTACATATATAGGGTCTCTTTCCTTAATAGTAAGTGCAAACAAATATGCAATAACTACATGTTATTCTAAATTTTTTATTTAAATATCTTACTTAGGCTTTTCATGGACCTACCACTTCTTTTTCGTTGCAAAGCGTTCTAAAACTATCTGCATATACTAATGAACCATTAATCATCTTCATGCAATATTTTTTTTGCATTTATTTTTTTATCTCACTTTTATTCATTTTCACTACAATTTTATAAGGTGGCGCGAAATAAGGTTCAGTTAAAGACAACAACTTACACCCTGTTTATTTTTTTATGGACCTTTCATTTTGTGCGGAAAACACTTTCTAAAAGTTGTAAAAAATTTAGAAATGTCATGTTATTTGTTGATTATATCAAATTTGATCATTAAACTTTTGATTGCTATATATTTTATTTTGAATCTTTTTTTTTTCAATTTCATCCCTTAGAATTTTATTTAATTTGATTTTTATATCAACTTTGATCCTTATTTTTATGATTGTTATTTTCTTTTCTCTTATCATTATCTTAATTGAAATTTTTTATCTATCAAATTTAATCCTTATTTTTTATTATTATTTATTTTATTTGAAATAATTTATAAAATTGTATTTTTTTTTAATTTCATCATCTTTCAATTTTTTTATCTGTTAGATTTGATCTCTATTATTTTTATTTTTATTTATTTTATTTGATATAATTTATGAAATTAGATTTTTTTTCAATTTTATTCTCATTTAACTTTTTAATTTGTAAGATTTGTTCCCTATTATTTTAATAAACTTGAAAAAAATATTAATAATTTATTTTTCAGCTCATTTTCCATGATATAGTCAAACACTCGAAAGTATTTTCCAACTTATTTCTCATAATACTACCGAATATCGACAAATAATTCATTTTTTAAGAATTTATTTTTAAAATAATTTATTTAAAAAAAACTATTTTTAACAAACAAACGGTCTTACAATTGTTTGCTACTTTCATTATTAAAAGTGACTACTATCAAATCAATGGGTTCTATTTTTTTGAGAAGTATATGATTTCATTGAACGTCATAACCTGACGGCATGTGAAATTACAAAGCCTGCAGCATATCAATTTTGCAGGAACTACCAAACAAATTAAGCAAGGCTTACTTCTCTAACATCTCTTGTGCCACGACACTAATTCAAGTTCACTGCCTTTGCGCGCACATGTGCTTGCTAGAGGAAAAGGATAAAAACTACTCACTAGTTGACACAAAAAACTATGCTTAAGCATTTTCATAACTTTATTTATTTTTTTCCATTTTCTTTGGGATTGCTAGCCTATTTTAAATTTTTTATTCATGAGATGTGCTCGGTTGGTTAAAATCCATTCAACTACTTGATCTAGTGTTAGTTAGAGGGAAGGACGTGACAGACAAGAGAAAGTTTATCCTCAAAAACATCAGGTTGTTTAGTTTATTCTTTCTACTTCAACAACTTTAATAGCTTTACCAATTTCTTTTCATCCTTTGTACAGGGGCGATCGACGAGCTTAAAATAACTCTTTGGGCTGACGTTGCTAGAAGCTTCGATGATTCTGTTTTGCACAGGTAAGCAAATCAAGTTATTGTTGTTTCTGTTGGCTTTTATGCAACCGAGTTTCAAGGTTTTCGTCATCAAACATTGTCCCTTGAGTTTGCACGTTCTTACCATTGTCATTTAACTAAATTTTGAAAATACTATTGCAATTCTGTACATCTTCTTTCCAGATCTTTTTATGTTTTTTCATTCTAACATTCATGTCTTCTTCCTATTATGGTGGAACTGACTTTTGGATCATTTTCTTCTATTTGCTTCCTTTTACTACAAGGAAAACCAAATCTCACTAGCACTGTTGTGTTCTTATGGTATTTCAACCCAGATATTCCTGAGATTCTTCCATATAATCATCAGTAAGCCAACTCCTCTTTTCTTATTACTTCACTTATATTATTAGATTAACTCCTGGTGTTTCAACTCAAGCATTAACTTCTTTTATTCTTAGCTATGACCACCTCCCTATTAAGGTCCAGCAGCAATTTGCTTCAAGAAACGCTATTTGATCCATCGTAGAACAAATAAATGAAAACAAAAAAAACAATCAAAGAGATTATTTGTATGGATCCATATCACCACAAGACATGTCAACAATAAACTCCACTTTAGTTCCTATGCTTTGTCTTTCTTTCAACATTTATTGTGCTCTTCATAAATGCACACCTAACTATAATGTGTTTTAATGATGTGTAGAACAAAATATTTAAGCTTCAATAACTGACTATGATCTGTTAGTTATTAAACTTGTTTATCAAGATTAAGTGTATTGAAGTTAGTTCAATGAATAATCATCCACATTAGAAATACTATGAATCTAGTAGTACAATGAATCTAGAGTAAGTATTGAAGAGTCTAATATTAATTAAGTACTTTGAAGATTGTAAAAGACATTTTATAATGTCTATATATATTGTATGGATTTGATAATGAAAGGTGTGAGAGTACCATTGTTTAGTGTATTGTATTCCACCAAATTGTGTGAGTTGTGATCCCTCCTCTGTTCTGTCATTTGTTTTTTCCAACAAAGTGGTATCAGAGCTTGAGAGTAGATATGGCTTCCAGCAACAACATTTCTCAATTTCATATTCCCCGTTACCAAACAAAACTATGATCTATGGTGTATTCAATACAAGGCACTACTAAGATCACAAGAGTTATGGGAGTTAGTTGAAGATGGTTACACTGAACCAGAATCAACAAGAGAAGAGGCATCAATGAGTAATGTAGAAAGACAAACATTGAGAGAATCAAGGAAGAAGAATAATAAAGCGTTATTCACCATTTATCAAGGACTTGATGAAGCAACTCTTAAGATGGTGGCACCAGCAAAGACGTCAAAGGAGGCATGGGAAATGCTTAACAAGACTTATAGTGGAGTTGAAAAGACAAAAAAAGATACGGTTGCAAGCATTGAGAGGAGACTTTGAGAAGTTGAGTAAAGAAAGTAATGAGACAGTTTCAGATTACTTCACAAAAGTAATCTCTGTAGTTCACCAGATGAGAAAGAATGGTGAAAATAGTGATGATGTTCGTGTGATGGAGAAAATTTCGAGGTCTCTGGATTCAAAGTTTGATCATGTGGTCATAGCAATTGAAGAATCAAAGAATTTGGAAGATCTGACAGTAGAAGAATTAATGGGATCTCTACAAGCCCATGAGCAGAAAATTGATAGAAGAGGAGAAGGAAGATCTCTTGAACAAGCATTGCAGACAAAGTTAACCATGAAGAATGTTAATGAATCTGGCAAAGGAGCATTTCAACGAGGAAGGTTCATTCATAGAAGAGGAAGATGAGGAAGATCATTCAGAAATCAAGAATCTCATGGAGCACGAAATCAAAATTTTAATTTCAGAGGTCGTGGTAGAAGCAGAGGAAGAAGTCATGGAGGATATTCAAATTGGAGGAATAATCATACAAACATACAATGTTATAATTGTAAAGAGTATGGTCATTTTGCTTCAGATTGTTCACAACACAAATTTGAAGACAAGAATGTCAACTTTGCTGAGAAAGAAATTGATTATGAAGAGCCTGCATTATTGTTGGCTTGTGGAAAATTTGATGGCAGCTACTCCAGCACCTGGTATCTAGATACAGGAGCATCAAATCATATGTGTGGGATGAAGGAAGCATTTGTTTATATCGATGAAAGTTATAAAGGTAACATTACCTTTGGAGATCTTTCTCAAAGACCAGTTCAAGGAAGAGGAAAAATTCTTATTGAACTTAAGAATGGTGAGCAAAAGTTCATATCAGAAGTTTTTTATGTTCCAGACATGAAGAACAACATTCTGAGTTTGGGGCAGTTTCTAGAGAAAGGCTTTGAAGTGCAGATGAAAGACTAAGAATCTGAAGATTTTTGATGAGTCTGGAGCTGCAATTGCTTTAGTTAAAATGACTAGAAACAGGATGTTCCCTCTGGATCTGAGCATATATCTGTCAAAATGTTTTAAGGTAGAAATCTCTAACATGATGAATTTATGGCATCTGCGATATGGACATTTGAATTGTGGATCACTTATGCTGATGGAGAAAAGCAAAATGGTTTTTGGAATACCAAAGTTAGAGCACACAAGTAGAATGTGTGAAGTGTGTGTAATGGGAAAGCAGCACAAAAAGCCATTCCCAAAGAAGAGCTCAAGAGCTTCTCAGCCTCTCGACCTGGTGTATTCAGATGTGTGTGGCCCTATTTCGCCTACTTCAATAGGAGGAAGTAGGTATTTTCTCACTTTTACTGATGATTTTAGTGGAAAGACATGGGTATATGTGTTAAAAGAAAAGAAATAAGTGTTGGGCAAATTTAAGGAGTTCAAAAATTTAGTAGAAAAACAAAGTGAATGTAAGCTAAAATGCCTAAGAACAGATAGGGGAGGAGAGTATGTTTCTCATGATTTTGATGATTATTGTAAGGAAAATGGTATTGTTCATCAGCTCACAATGCCACAGACTCCACAACAGAATGGAGTATCAGAGAGAAAAAACAGAACTATTATGAACATGGTTAGATATATGCTAAAAGAAAAAAATTGTCCAAAAGAGTTTTGGGGAGATGCAGTTGTATGTGCTGTGTATTTGTTGAACAGATTTACAACAAAAAGACTTCAGAAGATCACACCAAAAGAAGCATGGAGCATAAAGAAACCAAGAGTTGATCATTTGAGAATTTTTGGCAGTGTTGCTTATGCCAAAATTCAAGAGGAAAGAAGAACTAAACTTGAAGATAAAAGTCAGAAATGCATACTGTTGGGATATGGAGAAAACTCGCATGGTTACAAATTGTACAATCCGATGACAAAGAAGGTGATCATGTCAAGAGATGTGAAGTTTGATGAAGAGCAAGAATGGAACTGGAATTCTGAAGATCAGCCACAGAAACTAATTGTAGATGAAGAACAGATTCAGAAAGATGAAGGAGAAATCATGTTAGCTCCATCTGCATCAACTAACAGTCCTACTAGTCCTTCAAGCTCAACAACAAGAAAGACAAAGAGCATACAAGAGATTTATTATGTAACAGAAAGAATCAATCTTGATGATGTTAATATGTTTTGCTTGTTTTCAGGAAATGATCCTATTACATTTGAAGAAGCATATCAAGAAGACAGGTGGAAGAAAGCAATGAAGGAGGAGATCAATTCCATCATAAAAAATAATACATGGGAATTGACGACACTTCCCGAAGGACACAATGCAATAGGAGTAAAATGGATCTTCAAGACAAAAAGGAATGCAGAAGGAGAAATTGAAAAAACATAAAGCCATATTAGTAGCAAAGGGGTACAAGCAACAATATGGAGTTGATTATGAAGATGTTTTTGCTCCAGTAGCAAGAATGGAAACAGTAAGATTGATGATTTCCCTAACAGCTCAGAAAAGATGGAAGATATTTCAGATGGATGTAAAGTCAGCATTCTTGAATGGCAACCTTGAAGAGGTAGTGTATGTAGAACAACCAGCTGGCTTTGTGGTAAAAGGAGAAGAAGAGAAGGTTTGCAGATTGAAGAAATCTCTTTATGGGCTTAAACAAGCACCATGAGCATGAAACTCCAGGATTGATGGCTATCTTTCCCAGAAAGGATTCATAAGATGCCCTTATAAGCATGCATTATATGTGAAGAAAAGTTTACAAGGCAGAGTAATGTTTGTTTGTTTATATGTTGATGATATACTTTTCACAGGAGATGATCCAACTATGATTCAAGACTTCAAGCAATCCATGGTGAAGGAATTTGAAATGACAGACTTAGGTCTTATGGCCTATTTTCTGGGATTACAGGTGAAGCAATGCAGTGATGGAATCTTCATTTCACAAACCAAGTATGCAACAAAAGTTTTGAAGAAATTTGCTATGGAAGATTGTTGTCCAGCAGACAATCCAGTTGAATATGGAACCAAGTTAACTAAAGAAGGAGAAGGAGATTTAGTTAATCCTAGATACTACAAAAGTATTGTGGGCTGCTTGCGTTATTTAACATGTACCAGACCAGATATTTTGTATGGAGTTGGCTTGATTAGCAGATATATGGAGAAGCCGAGAAGTTCACATTTGAAGACAGCAAAGCGGATCCTTCGTTTTGTTAAAGGAACTGCAAGCTATGGATTGTTTTATTCATCTTCGCAGAATCTTGAAATTACAGGTTACAGTGACAGTGACTGGGCAGGAAGCTTGGAAGATAGAAAAAGCACAACTGGATTTGTATTCTTTATGGGAGAAACAGCTTTCACGTGGACATCAAAGAAACAATCCATTGTTGCATTATCCACATGTGAAGCAGAATACATTGATGTTGCATCGTGTGTGTGTCATGCAATATGGCTAAGGAAACTGATGGAAGATTTGCAGCAGAAACAGAGCAAGGCTACACGAATCTTTGTTGATAACAAGTCTGCTATAACACTTGCAAAGAATCCAATTCATCATGAACGTTCAAAACATATTGATACTCGATTTCACTTCATCAGAGAGCACATAAAAGAAGGCGATGTGGAGTTAGTTCATGTCAAAACTCATGAATAAATTGCAGACATTTTTACAAAGCCATTGAAGACTGATGTGTTCTGTTATTTGCAGAAGAAACTTAGAATCATGAAGATGGACGGAACAAGTTTAAGAGGGGAGAATGTTAGTTATTAAACTTGTTTATCAAGATTAAGTGTATTGAAGTTAGTTCAATGAATAATCATCCACATTAGAAATACTATGAATCTAGTAGTACAATGAATCTAGAGTAAGTATTGATGAAGAGTCTAATATTAATTAAGTACTTTGAAGATTGTAAAAGACATTTTATAATGTCTATATATATTGTATGGATTTGATAATGAAAGGTGTGAGAGTACCATTGTTTAGTGTATTGTATTCCACCAAATTGTGTGAGTTGTGATCCCTCCTTTGTTCTGTCATTTGTTTTTTCCAACATGATCTTCATAGAGGTTGGTGGTATCAAAGTTGCCCCCAATGCTCAAAATCTTTGTCTGAGAAAGGCACAATGTTTGGATGTATTGAACACAATGAAGTAACACTAGTTCCATGGTTAAGATTATTTTTTTTTGTTGCTGCCCATACCTTACAATTGATTAACACATTTTTTTTTCATAGTTTCAGCCATGCCTTCTATTTATTCATCTCACATTTAAACATTTACTCGGGTTTAGAGTTGATTGTGTGGTTAGTGATGGCAATGATGTTGTCGTGATCTTTATACTGGTTGGGAAAATTGCTAAAAATTTATTTGGTTCCTCCACCCACAATTATCTCTGTGACAAAGGATTTGTTGATTGCATTCCACCTAACATGATTGACAAATTAAACAAGGTCAAGATTTTTCAGCATAGGTTTGGAGCTTTTCGGTCAGTTGTCAACCATTGTGACATCATTATCACCAATGTTTTTTTATGAAAATATGACTGCCGAAGTTCCACATCTACCTGCTGAACTAGACTTGCATGCTATTGACGTTGCACTAGCTGATTCAGCAGCTCAATCATCCTATAAAGCTTCTTCTTCATTGGACTCAACAACTCATGCACCCATTGCACCATCTAGAGCTGATGCTGCTTTTTTGCAGCAACCACAACTCTTGCCAATGCAACCAGCTAGCTGTCATCAATACTCTGCCATTACAAGCAAAAAGACAGCTACTCTTCGAAGATGAAACACCTCCTCAAAGGTTACAACCACCTCTTTTCTTCAATGTCAATGGCTGGGTCTTTTGCAGGGCAACCACTGTAAGTTTGAAAGATCTGTTTGGGGGGGCTTTATGTTTAGCATTATCTGGACTATATGGAATGCTAGGAACAACTTGATATTTGAGGATCAAAAGCCAATATGGGAAGATATCCTATGGCTTTTGTTTTACTTTGCTGCAGGATGGATCAGGAACCTCAACTCTTCCTTTTGGTATACTGGTGCTGATCTATACAGGAATCATGAATGCATTTCGGCATGGTCTGCTTAATTCCTGATTTAGTGTGGGTTTGTTTTTGCTTGGCCAAATAGTAGGGTTATAGGTTTTCTTGTATTTATTTATTTTAATTAGGCTGATGCCTAGGCTACAATCTATGTAGCTAAAGCTTAAGCTCTGCTCACACTGTTCATGTTTTTTTATTTATTATTATATATCTATTCTCGATTTCATCAAAAAAAAAACAACCACCTCTTTTCTGTCATTTAAAAGACGTTGCCTTCATTTTAAAAAATACCAGTTCTTTCACTTGCTTAAGCGTGGCACATACAAAACTAATGGCCTTTTTGTTTTAATTCACAGCTCCGAATCAGTTGCTGCAGCTAATCCTCTAACTGAGTCTAAATCACTTGATTGTGGTCCATCTACCATTTTAGAAACACGTGGTACACCAAGCAAGCACCATCGTCCCTCTGAACTGGACCAAGATTAGGTAATTATTCTGTTAATTTACCTCAACAAACCTACTGTCGTGCTTCGCTAGAATCCCTTTATTTGCACAAATAATGACACCTTGATGCAACCATTTTATTTGATAGTTTTATTTATATTTACCTAATATTTTGCCCATGGTTTATATATAAAATACCTTGATATTCTTTGTTTTATGTTTTGAAGGCACTTTTGGATGTAAGATTCAAAACGAAGGAAATTGGAGATAATTAACAAATTTGACCTCCGATCGATGTTTTGTGCAGAGCTTGAGTTCTAGAGGTCACAATGAAGTGATTCCAGTGGTATTAGAAAGCTAACATCCATACTTTTCTATATGGCAAGAAAAATAAAAAAAGAAATAGCATGGAAATCGAAGCCTTCAAAGACAAATCTCGCATTCTGCCAGTGTTGACATTTATCCATTCTGACTTGAATAGCTTGAGCTAGAGAAGTTGATTTGATGCAAACTTAATTTTGTTGGATTCCTGACTCGAAGACCTATTAGTCTACCAAATTTCAGCAGAAAAGGAGCTCAAATGAGAGAGATATGCGTTTTCTAAGATGACAAATGAATTCTGCCAGCAGACAGGTTTTGTGAAGAAACAAGTCCAAATTATTTCCCAAAGCATCCAAATCGACATCCAAGTCTTTATTTCGACAATTTAAATCTTTTTAAGTTCAAAGTCAAAGCTTGAAGATTTTATGCAATGCCATTTCTCTTGAATGTAAATTGTTTACCTAGGTAAGGACTATTTTGTAGGTAAGAGGGATTAGAGTTTCCTATCAAATGAAAAGAAAGAGAGAAAGGAAAGGAGGTGGCGGCTAGAAGAGAAGAAAAATGTCGTTTCCTCTAAAAAAACCTGAAATCATGCATTATACTTTCCTTTTGATTAGTGTTTCAATAGACATGCAAGACTAAATTCTTTTTCTTGGTTGTAAGGACACAGAAACCTTCGGATTTCAAGAACTGTGAGATTTATTTTACTTTTTCTTTTCAGTTTATATGATGAATATGTTTGTTTTTCTATGCTTATGTCCTATGATTGTTTATTTTAATTGATAGAGCGGACTCTAAGTTATTATTATGAACAATCTATTGCTAAGTTTGATATCAAAACTGTAGTTGTGGTATATAAACTTGTGAAGCAACTGAGTTTAATAATTGTGGCGGATCTACATTATTAATCTTAGGGAGAACATTCAAAGAAATCAAACATGAACTGCAGACAGTTATGTTGTCTAGATTAATCAATTTATCTAGTTCTTAAGGGTGTCATTAATAAAATTAATAGTACGGACACTGTGATTGTTTAGTGGTTAGGGTTAGTTCACTGCGGATCGGTTAACTAACTAATATTAAGAAAAAAATAAAGATTCAGAATATAAATTAGTGTTTCGTTTCAATGATCAGTTCTGATTTTTATATGTGGATGTTTACTTGAAACTAAGGTTTATCACTTGGTAGTTTTCTGGTTTATTTAATTTAGCTTGATTGTTTTATTCTTTTATAGCTTAGATAACCTCAAAATCCCTTCATTGCATGTCATATAGCATAAAAATATGAACTAAACCTTTCTCATGGAATTGACCCCTTACTTGCTCTGTACTATCTTGTTTATTTAAACTAGGGTAATTAATTTATGTGACCACGACATCGCAACACACCTTCCATCTTAACTCCTTTATCCAAAGACTAATTGTTTTTTCAACAAACACCTTTCTTTATACATATGTTTATGGGATTTCAACACTTCTTCCATTCACTAAAATCCACACAACTACAAACCTAAAATCCGCATTTTCATTTGTATAGAGAATTTCAGATTGATTAAAAAACTGAGTTAATTGGTTTCTTCAAGCTCGACATTGCCTCTGTCCTTCGACGATCCCAAAGTAATTTTTCAGTTATTTTAGAGCTGGACAGTGAAACCTCTTAGGCATTCCCTCTTTTTGAGACTGTTGTTAAACTACCAAACACAAGGTGACTATTTTTGTTTTTTGTTTTTTTAAGTGCATTGTGTCTTTTAATGATAGGTATACTTTTAATTTTGTGCCACAAGGTGTGTAACAGAAAAATACGAAGACAAAGTTGCTTAATTAGTTTGAAAAAAAGGATTTAATTCCTTCTTTATTGTCGAAATTCATAGAATGGAAATGCTAACAACAACCTTTACCTTTAATTTTATGCTATTAATTTCACTTCATTGACGACATTCATTGCCTTTTCACTTGCACAAGACTCTCCTCCCGCTACTTTAAATACAGTGCAAAGCTTTTCCTCTACATATTTTGTCTCAGTTTAAGTTTCAATAATGAAATGCTATAGAAGATGATCCAAAAAGTTAATATATGTCGGAAGATTTACCCAATTGATGTTATTACTATGATTTCCAGTTGACCTAAACTCGTTAAACCTGGAAAGTTGAAACGTGGTTCTGTCGGCAAAAAAATATGTTGCCAGTGAAGATTTATAATTGTTAGACAATTAGAATGCTTCCTTCAAATTAAGAGAAAGCACTGCCTACGAAGCACTCCGGCGGCCAGAGGAAAGACTCCTACTCTCATAATAGGACTAAGGGCAAGAGCATGATACAAATTTCTTATAATGTAAATAGTGGGCAAAGCACTTTCTGGTCAAGAAATTGTAAAGGCTAGAACTTAACTCCTAGAAACTACAATAGACACTGCAACAAGAAATTAAAAGCTTACCTCCAGTCAAAAAGTGCCACGGAACTGATGCTTGAGATGGAGCATAATTTTATAGTTAGATATGACATGAATAATCAATTCTAATATTGTTAGCTAGACAAAAAGAAATGAGCAAAAAAACATTCTACAAAATGGATGTAATAACAAAGAAAACCGTTGACCCTTAATTTCAAGCTATTTTTTGTGTTGTTTTCTTCAATGTAAAATCGATTACGTAGCCCTATTTGTTTTTGAGTTTCAAAAGCGTTTTTAAAAAAAATTAAATTTTTTTTTCTTTATTATAATGTATAGCATGTATATATCTGAATAAGAAATTAATGTAGGATTATTCCAATGCTATAATTCATATGGTTACTGCCGTATTCTGCCACATATATATAAATAGGAAAGGTTGGCTAAGGCACAACCTAAGTCATTCTATTATTCTCAACTTTGTATCAGAGCCCTAAATAAACTAAAACACTTCCTCTCCTCTCTCTCTGCAATGGACTCTTCATCACAGCCGCCCGCTACCTCTTCTGCAGCACCGACGGTGCCAGCTCCTTCCCTTGCCGCAGCACCCCTATCCTCCTCTGTTGCTTCTGTTCTGTCATGGCCATAGCTCACAGCCCACAGCTGGTGGTCACGCCATCTTCAACCCCAACAATACTCCCCTATTGCCTCTGCCGCTGCCATTATCTCCCTCTCCCACACTCACCAAGTCATCTCACTCAAGTTAACAAACACCAATTATCTTTATTGGCGGATGCAGATGATGCTCTATCTCCTAGGTCAAGGAGTTTTCGACTTTGTTGATGGTTCCAACACCTGCCCCTCTCCACATGTTCTTGCTGCCGATGGTACCTCTCTTCAAGTAAATCAATTATTTCTTAGTTGGAAGGAACATGACCAACTCAATCTGAGTGCTCTGCTTTCCTCGCTATCCATGAAAGTTCTACATCTTGTTATTGGCTGCCAAACTTCATGTTCTACTTGGCGCACACTTAAGCAAGCTCTAGCTTCCACATCAAACTCTTGTATTATGCAACTTCATGGCTCTCTTCAAGATCTTCGACAAGTTGATGAATCGGTAACTCAATTTATGCAAAAAGCTAAGGCCTTGTTTGATGAGTTAGCCGTTGTTGGCCGGCCTGTTTCACTAGAGGATTTCAACTTATATGTGTTTCGTGGCCTTCAGGGAGAGTTTAAAGACTTAGTAACAAGCCTTGTTACTAAGGCCGAACCTCTACCATATGCAGATCTCCATAGTCATCTCCTCACGCATGAATTTATTCACAAATCATCTCATCCATCCTTGGGGTCTACTGCCATCAATGCTCCTCTGCTACCCACGCCCAACACACCTCCTTCTGCCTTTGTTTCTCAACGCCATACCTTTGGAAACTTTGGTCGTAACAGGGTCCGTTTTCATAGAGGCTGGCGTCCCAACCAGTTCAGCAGCAGAGGCAACCGATCTGCAGTGTCTAGACTAGATTTCCGCAACCTCCACATCTCCTCCACCAGTAACAGCAGACAAGGAAATTGGCAGGGCAATTGGCAACGCAGTAGGGGGCAGAATCCACGCTGCCAATTGTGCCAAATGTTTGGCCATAGAACCCCTCACTGCCCTCAACTCCAGCACTGGGGCTATGGAAAGCAGCCTAATGCAAATCTGGCACTGCGTAATCTCTCCCAACAGGTAATGCCGATGGGTTTCTGGACACCGATGCAAATCAACACGTCACACCTGACCTTGCAACTTTGGCTGCTTCAGAACCATATCTTAGTAACAATAATTTGCATGTTGGTGATGGTAAGGGACTTCCCATATCTCATATCGGTCATACCAAAATATATACACCTCATCATTCTTTCACCTTGTCTAATGTTCTTCATGTTCCTACAATCACGGAACGTTTGCTTTCTGTTCAGAAATTTTATCTTGATAACAATGTTTATTTTGAATTTCACCCTTTTGTGTTTTATGTCAAGGATCTCAACACCAATGAAGCCCTTCTCTTAGGTCAGAGTAAATATGGTCTCTATTCTTTGTCTAGGTCTGTCGTCACGTCAGTTCCTCAAGCCTATTGGTCTCCCTGGATTTCTGCTTCTGCCGATTTATGGCATTGTCGACTAGGTCATCCTATGTCTCGTATTTTTCAATTGTTAGTATCGAAAAATAAGATTATTTGTAACAACAAATATCTTAATTTTCAATGTCAAAGTTGTCCTTTAAGAAAATCATCGCTCTGTCTTTAGGACCTACGGGCCACAAAACTTCTACTCCACTTGAATTAATTTTTAGTGATGTGTGGGGTCCTACTCCCCTTTTTTCTTCGGATGAATATCATTATTTTGTTATCTTTGTTGATGCATATACAAAATATATATATATATATATATATGACATTTTCCTCTCGTTGCCAAGTCTGATGTTTACTCTGTTTTTCACCAATTTCAGACTCTCGTTGAGCGTCAATTTTCCTTAAAAATAAAATATGTTCAAACTTATTGGGGCGATGAATACCGTAAACTGCCCACTTTCTTTTAGACCATTGGTATCCATCATCGTCTGATTTGTCCTCATATTCATGAACAAAATGGCAGAGTAGAACGTCATCATAAGCATATTATGGAAACATGACTTACTCTTCTAGGGCAATGTAAAGCACCATTCCGGTTTTGGAATTATGCTTTTGAAACCTTTGTTTATCTTATAAATCGCATGCTTACTTTTGTTCTTGCACATAGATCTCTGTTTGATTGTTTGTTTCAACGGTCTTCTGATTATCATTTTTGCGTACTTTTGGGTGTCTCTGCTTTCCTTTCTTGCGTCCATATAACAATCACAAATTGGATTTTTGTTCCTCTTCAATTGTTTTTTTTTGTTATAGCTCCTCACACCATGGTTATCGATGTTTTGACATTGCATCGCAACGCATTTATATCTCTCGTCATGTCCGTTTCCATGAACATGTGTTTCATTTGATAATTCTGAACAAATTACAAAGGTCTCAATCACTCCCCCACCCAACCCGCCACTGCCCTCCTCCCAAATTTGCTCCACTCCCCACTGTTAACCACCCATACAGCTCTGCCACCCCAAACAGCCAACCTGCCACAACCTCTACCCCTCTCATGCCCATCATCACATGCATGTTTATCTAACCATTATGATGTAGGTTCAACTTGTCCATCGGTCTCATCTAGCCACTAGCACGCCACCCCTATTGGTGTTGGGACGATCTCTGGTCCCTCCTATACTTCACCTTATTTGGCTAGTGACAATGCTACTTGTGGCAGATTCTCCCTCAGCCCCTCCGACTGGACTGAATCTTGTGGTTATTTTCTCCTCTTATCCGTTGCAGCAGGTCACCTCACTGCCACCATTTTCTCTTGCATCATCGCCCTTAATCAGCAAGCATCCTATGGTCCTTCGACCGCGGCAGCCGAAGACAGCATATTTGGTTGCTTCCACTGTCGTTGTTACTGCCTCCCCCCGGGTACTGCACTCTCCCTGTTCTGAACCTCTTGCATTCTCTGATGCTAACAAGTATGTAGTTTAGCATGATGCTATATGTGATGAGATCAAGGCTTTGCGCTGTAATCGTATTTGGTCTTTAGTTCCCTTTCATCCTTTGATGAACATTGTTGGCAGTAGATGGGTATATCGGATCAAATGTCGTGTTAATGGTAGCATTGAGCGTTATAAAGCACGCCTTGTTGCTAGAGGCTTTACCCAACAGGAAGGCATTGATTATTCTGAAACCTTCAGTCCAGTTATTAAGCAAGCCACCGTCCGATTAGTTTTCTCCATTGCAGTTTTGTGTAATTGAAAGATTCATCAACTTGATATTCATAATGCCTTTCTCAATGGCGTTTTTACTGAAGAGGTCTACATGAAATAACCTCCAGATTTTGTTGACTCTACTCTTCCATCTCATATGTGTAGATTGCAGAAGTCATTGTATGGTTTAAAATAGGCATCGAGGGCATGGTACACTCGTCTGAGTGATTTTTTGCTCTTCATTGGTTTTCGGGCCTCCAAGGTTGACACCTCCCTGTTAATATTGTCTGATGGAACTAATATCTTTTATCTTCTAGTGTATGTAGATGATATCCTGCTTACGGGTAGCAACTCTGCTATGCTTCATCGCCTAATACAGTTACTGAGGTCTGAATTCAAGCTTCGTGACTTAGGCATAGTTCACTACTTTCTGGGTATTGAAGTTCAATCTACAGGTATGGGTTTGATGTTGTGTCAACACAAATATATTCTTGACATCCTTACTCGCGCTGGTATGACTTCCTGCAAACTCGTTGATACTCAAGTCTCTCCTTTGAAAGTTACTATACTGCCGGATAATTCATTCTCTGATCCTACACAGTTTTGTCAAATCATGGGTGCTCTTCAGTATCTTACCTTCACTCGCCCAGATATTTGCTTTGCTGTTAACAGAGTCAGTCAGTTTATGCATGCTCCTATAGATTCTCATTGGGCCGTCGTTATGCGTATTATACGCTACCTCAAAGGTAAGACATCATATGGTTTTCATATCACTCAAGGTTCCACCTTTGCTCTACATGGATTTAGAGATGTAAATTGGGCTAGTAGTATTAATGGTGGCAAGTCTACAAGTGGCTACCTTGTCTTCTTTGGTCAAACGCCGATTTCATAGAAATTCGGCAAGCAACGCACAGTTGCTCACTCCTCTACTAAGGTTGAGTATAAAGCCTTACCAGACGGTACTGTTGAGGTCATTTGGCTTCAATATTTGTTAACAGATCTGCAGGTTCCCTCCGTCTCTACTCCTACCATTTGGTGTGATAACCTTGGCGCGACCTATCTCTCAGGATTATCACTTTGTCCGTGACCGGGTTGCGAAGAAAGAAATGCAGATTCATTTTATCCCCTCTCAGGACCAACTTGCAGATGTCTTCACCAAACTGCTTTCTACTGACTCCTTTACTGCTTTTCGTTTCAAGCTTCGGGTCGATCCTCCACTCTTAGCTTGAGGGGGCATATTATAATGTATAGCATGTATGTATCTGAATAGAAAATTAATGTAGGATTACTCCAATGTTGTAATCCCTATGGTTACTACCGTGTTCTGCCACATATATATAAATAAAAAAGGTTGGCTAAGGCACAACCTAAGCCATTCTATTATTCTCAACTTTCTTTGTTTCAAACTAATAATTTTTTGGTGTTTTCAAATCATTTTGATGCGCTGATATCAAAAATAATTTTTAAAAAATAAAAAGATATCATTTTGATGCATTTCCAAGTAACCACACTCCCAAACGGGCTTTAAACATCTACTTTCTAACTTTAATTTTATTGTATTTGCTTCGTCTTGGCAACACATTAACTTCTCCTTCCCTTCTTCTTTGCAAACATTTTTGTTGTGGCTAGATAGAATAGTACATGTATGGTCCAACTTTTTTTTAAATATCAGTTAATCAATTTGTCCCCTTTAATTACATAGGTTTTAGCTCTTGTCATTTTTATACAATATAAAGCTCTTTCACACACTAGATTTTGCTCAAATTCACTCAATTTTGCTTCACCTACATTGTTTTAACTTCATGTAACATTAACTCCATCACACCTTCAAATTGTTTCGTAATTATATCACCATCAAACATGTATGTTCTGCAAACAAGCGGTATTATAGTGTATAGTGTGGATTTTAAAAGAAAAGATGAGAGAAAAGTAATAATCAATAATATAAAATTTGAAAAGGTTAGTTTTTTTTTTTTTTAGTTTTTAAAGGCAAAATTAAAACTTAGGTAGCATTGAAAATTTAAAATGATAAGAGTAGGAGTAAAATATTGATAAATATATAAGGGTAAATATATAGCTTACCCTTTAACGTAACTATAAAATTGTTTTCTAATATAATTGATTAAAATCATAGAGGAAAAATATTTGTTTTGTCAAAATTATATCTTCTCCTTCAAGCAATTGTTTTTGTTCTGTTTAGATAAGAAAATGTATTTTTGATTAGTGGCATCGTTTATTGAATAAAAACTAATATAAATTTAAAAAATATTCTTAAATTTTTTAATGATTTGAATTAAAGAAGAAAAAATGTATCTTTCAGTTTCAATGAAGAATTAAAAAAAATATTAATTGATTATTTTTACACATCTGTTTGAAAATTATAAGAATAATAAATATGAGAAACTTATATAAAAATTTTATAATAAAATAACACTAAAATAAATATTTTGTTTTCATTGAATATTAACGATATTCACTACTAGAAATTCGCCTAAAACAAACAGAATTACCGACGGGATAATTATGTCGGTAAATTGCGGTGATCATTATCGACGGACATTATTTTGTCCGTAATTCCATCGGTATATACCGATGAAATTACATACGGAATATATAAAAAAAATTTAAAAAAATTTGTTCGATAACGTGGAAGTTTATGCGGTCAATTTTACCAACAGAATGACAGAGGGATTCGAATCGGGATCTCCGTACAGTGACATGTCCAATTCACCGTCAGAAGTACCGATAGAAGACGTCCGTCGGTGATTCCATCGGCAAAAGTTAATATATCACCACTCTACCGACCCTCTTCTCCCCTATTTCTCCTTCTTCTTTCCCATCCCAACTCTCCCCTCCCAAACTGCAAACAACCACCCCCCCTAAAAATATCCCCCTCTTTTCAACACAAGTCATATTTCTTTAAGTTTTATGGTCACAACATCCATGTTCTGATTTATTGTGGATTTTATCATTTTTTATAAGTAAATTTATCATTTTTAATTTTAACATTTAAATGTCAATTTTATTATTTTTTTAGTATATGTATTTTGTTAGTGTATTTACTTATTTTATTCTTATTTCTCAAACAAACTTGTAGTATGAATGTATAATTTTGTACTTGTTATGGTTTGTTTTAGATTTTGTAAAATTATATTTTTTTGTAAATTGTTAAAACTTTGTTGAATTATCAAATTACATGTGTTGTGATGAAATAATTAATAGCTTATTTAAAGGTCCATTTTAATTTTTATCAATGCTATTGCGAAGTTGTAATTTTTATAAATTTATATGTATAAATTTGTATGGATATTGATAATTGATAATTAATATTTATGAGAAGTTTTAATTAATTTGTTGGATAATCTTAAGGTAAACCAATATTTTTGCAAATTTATTTACCTAACATAGTTAATTAATACATGTTGTCATCATAATTTTACAGAGGTTCGATAGAAGTCATGGATGATCGTTCATGGATGTATCGAGATTCACCCCAAGGATTGCGGAGGATGGATTATTGTAATGGAGTTCAGGGTTTTATTAATTTCACAACATTTATTCTCATAAATTTTACTGGAGGCGGTATTAGGTGTCCATGCAAGAAGTGTCAAAATAAAAATTATCTGCATCTAGATGTTGTAATGATGCATCTTCTACACAAAGGGTTTATGAAGGATTACTTGTGTTGGTATGCATACAGAGAACTATTTGTTCATAATGAGAGCATGAATAGAGGGTGGTTGAGTCAACTTCTAGTGCTAGCAACGTGTATGGAGTTGCAAATGACAACAACAATCCTTACAGGAATATGGTTATGGATGCAATGAGAATGAATCAAGGTAATGTCAGTCAATGTCCAATCGTAGAAGAAGAAGTTAATGCAAATGCAACAAGGTTTTTTGATCTGTTGAAAGATTCTAAAGAACCATTATGGGATGGCTGCATGAACCACAATAAATTATCGACCGTAGCGCAGGTGTTCACCATCAAGTTAGATCACGGGTTAAGTGAGGCTGGTTATGATAAAATTATCGAATGGGCGAGAAGCATTTTACCTAAAGGGAACAGGCTGAAAGAGAATTTCTATATTGCAAAGTCCATGATGACACCCCTCGGTTTAGGATACCAGAAAATTGACATGTGCCCTAACTTTTGCATGTTACACTGCATAGAAAATGTTGAGCTGATCGAGTGCATGACATATGGGCATTCCTGTTACAAACCCATAACTGGAAGGGGAAAGATTCTCGTGGCATATAAAAAACTTAAATACTTTCCAATCATACCTAGACTACAGAGGTTATTCATGTCACCAAGAATTGCTGAGCACATGACATGACACCAATCACATGATGCGGTTGATAGAGTGATGGTGCATCCTTCTAACAGCGAAGCATGGAAACACTTTAATAGTGTGCATCCTCACTTTTCAGCTGAATCAAGGAACATGCATCTTGGGTTGTGTACAGACGGATTCAACTCATTCGGGTCATTTGCTGCTCCTTATTCTTGTTGGCCGGTCATACCCAGTTCGGGCCGGAATATAGATGTTTTTCTTCGATCGTTGATTGATGAGTTGACGCAGTTGTGGTCTTCCGGAGCTTTGACTTATGATATATCGAGGAAACAAAATTTTATTATGAGGGTGGCTTTGATGTGGACTATTAATGATTTTCCAGCTTATGAAATGGTTTTTGATTGGAGCATGCATGGAAAACTAGCATGTTCATACTGCATGGAAAACAACAAGGCATTCACGCTAACAAACGGAGGTAAAGCTTCTTTTTTTACTATCACTATCGTTTCTTGCCAACGAATCACAAGTACATAAAGAATATAAAAGATTTCTTTGTTGGCAGAGTTGAAAAGGATGTTGCACCCCCACGTCTTGTTGGTGAAGAATTGTATGATGTTGTATCAGAATACGGTGACATTGTGTTTAGTTTCCAATCAAGTAAACATAAGTTTTCTGGTTTTGGTTTGACCCACAAATGGGTAAGCGAAGTATTTTTTGGGAGCTTCCTTATTGAAAGACCAATCTTCTCCGCCATAACCTTGATGTCATGCACATAGAAAAGAACGTGTTTGAAAACATTTTCAACACCGTCATGGATGTCAAAGGGAAGACAGAGGACAACATCAAGGCTAGATTGGATATAACTTTGTTTTGTAACCGTAAAAATATGGAGTTGGTTTTTGATGGGTCACGGGTCGCAAAACGAAGAGCAAGTTTCGTGTTAGAGAAAATGCACAAATACTAGTCTACAAATGGTTTAAGAGTCTGTGTTTTTCTGGTGGACATGCCTCGAACATATCAAGGTTGATTATTATAGAGGAATGCAGATTGTATGGAATGAAGAGTCATGACTGACACATGTTTATGCAAACACTCATTCAATTAGATTATCGTGATTTGTTGCTAAAAGGGATATGGGATGCACACACGGAGATCAGTCATTTCTTTAGAGATATGTTGCTACCCAATTTTTTACCCATGTTTTTGATAAATTCTCAGAAAAAACCAAAAAATAGCAAAAAAACAATGAAGCCCCCAAAAAATGCATTTTTGATATATTTGCATCGTTTTTAGCATTTTCAACGTCATCTCAGAAAAATTTAAATTTCAAAGGGGATTGAACGCGTTCAACTTTTAACGCGTTTATTTTACAATCACTTATTTTCCTTGTTGAGACGACGTTGATATTGCTCGCTTTCAAAAATACAAAAAAATAAGAAAAAATCAAAATTGACAAAAATAAAGAAGTTGAGGGACCAATGTGTTTTGGGGACCAAGTCACTTTGCCTATAAATAGAGGTCACAACACACACAAAAAGGGAGGAGAAAATTTACAAGAGGAATTCAGAAACAAACATTGAGGGCAAATAAAAAAAACCCTAACCCTAAACCCATCTCTTTCAAAGCAGTCGTAGCCCTCTCTCTCATCTTTGAAGAAAACCAAGGCAGCCACCCCCTGATCTGTCACTACGATTTCCTTCCCCACAGCAGCTGACCATAGATCAACATCCCCTTTCCCCCAGCTTTTTTACTATCTTCTTCTCCTCCCTCAGCCCCCACATGCACGACCTTCCCTCTTCAGCTGAACACAAACTCACGGTCTTCTCTCCCAACTAAGAGGCAGTCGCCGCTCTCCCTCTCCACAACAGTCGTCCCCATCTTCCCCCCTCTAGCTCGATCCTTCTCCATCACCAGCAGTCCTCTGCTTGCCTCAACGCCAGCCAAAAGAGAAAGAGAGGAGAAAGGAGGCGAAGCTTAATGTGGTCTCTCCCCCCTCCTTAGACCTCTGTTTGCCTCATCGCCAACCAAAGAAGAAAGAAGGGTCGACGATCCATCCAATCCAGCAGGTTTCATACCGTGCGAGTCGCCGGGCAGTCACTCCCCACTCTTCCCACAGCAACACCGCCTCCCTCTTCTCAACGTTGATTTCTCCACAGCAGATCTACCACCGAAAGGAGAGGGAAAGAACAACAAACCAACAAATACCCGAAAGAAGCAGATCTGAAGAAGGAGAAGAAAAAAACAGATCCGTGAAAAAGGAAAGAAAATTAAAAACAACTGCTTGTGTTTAGCTTGTTGCCGGTGACGGTGGCCCTCACCGCCAGCAGGAAAGGGAAGAGGGGAAGAAGTCAATCCAGATCCCCCATGTTCTCGGGTTTTTCCAGTGGCGGCGCTTGGAGGAGACGCGTCGCCACTGTTCATGCAGATCAGAGAAGGCGTTTGATAGTTTGGGATTTTTTAGGGGCTATTATGTAATTTTTTATTTGTGTAATGTGTTGTTTGTTTTATTTTAATTTTTTGTTATTTGTAATTACAAATGGGTGTATTAGAAAAACATAATAAAAAAGGATATGTGTGTGTTTGTACTTTTTTTATGTATGTTATTGAATTATAAAATAAAAAAGACAAAAAAGAATTAAGTGTTTAATTTGAATATGATCAAATATCTTAAGGATAAATAAAATCATGTTGTATTTCCCATGAAAATGTAAGAACATGTTTCTGCATATATTATGGGATTTAATAACTGATTTATTAAAGCCTTAGCATTTGGCTAATATTTTATTTTTTAAAATCACATCAAATCACGAAGCAGCTTACCTCAGGTAGGGTGCGCTAGGGGTGCTAATACATTTCTTAGCCACAACCAATCCCTCACCCTCAAATCTCTGACAAGACCAGTATATCCGAGTTTCCTAGTAGCCTTCAACCAAATACTAGATGGCGACTCCCAAAACAAGCAAAACAAACGAAAAAAACGCCATCGGATGCCGCGCGGGGGACATGCGACAAAATATATGCTCCAACAAGTTGAATGTTGATCACATTGAGAGGCTTGAAACAAATATCATCGAGACAATATGCAAACTTGAGATGATATTCCCTCCATCATTTTTTTTACTCAATGGAGCATGTACCCATACATTTACCGTTTGAGAAAGTTGGAGGACCAGTCCAGTATAGATGGATGTATCCATTCGAACGGTTAGATATTACAGTTGCAATGTAATTCATATATAAAAGTATTTTCATTGTTTTTGTTGTAACCCATTTTTGGGTCCCCGCACTAAAAAAATAAGAAAATAATATATATATATATATATATATATATATATATATATATATATAGAGTCGGAAGAAATCCAAAAAAATAATAAAAGTAATAATAATAGTAGTAGTGAGAATAGGATGCTGGAGCGCCTAGAAAATGGTTTGAAATTGATTGAGAAGTTTCAAAAATACAAAGATTAAAATGTAACAGTATATACTTGACTAATAAGAGCCCTGTTTAAAAAGAAAATTCAATTTGAGGAGAAAAGTCCAAAATCAGAGGTTTATAGACTCAATTGGATTTTATTGAAGGTTTAATTAAATTTATAAAGGGTTTGATTGCAAGAAAAATTGATGTTTAAGTCAATTTGGGATTTAATTGGAAAGAATTAAAGTTCAGGGGTCAAATTACAATTTTTAAGAGTTGATTTGGTCAAATCAGGGGCTTAATTGCATGAATATTGAAGTTTGGTAGCCAATTGGAACTTCATCAAATAAATCCAAAACCAAGGACCAAACTAGAAAAGATGCGTAAATAGAGGGACTGAATTGACCAAATCAGGGACCAAATTGAAGAAATTTAAAGTTTATTAATCAATTGAGGGTCAAAATGCACAAATTCAAAACCAAGGACTAAAGTGAAAAAGGCGGACAACTTTAGGGCCGGCGATTGAAGTTGGCAGGGATGCAATTGAATTGATTCTTAAAATCAAATTTGCATTTGAGGACTTAAATGAACAAAGGATGAATTGAGGACTGATTTGGAAGTTGACGTGTTTTGGCGCTATTTTTTTTTTTACATGAAACGGCGTCGTTTTGGACAAAACGCGTCGTTTCATTTAAATAAAAATGGAGCCAAAATTTTTAAAACTTCTTTAACATATCAAAACCACGAAGCAGCTTACCTCAGATAGGGTGCGCTAGGGGTGCTAATACCTTCCCTAGTCACAACCAGTCATTTACGCTTGAATATCTAACAAAGACCATTACACTTGGGTTTTCTAGTAACCCTTAATCAAATACTAGGTGGCGACTCCCAATCATCAAGCAAACGAATGAAAATCGCCAATAGACGTCGCGCGGGGACGTGCGATAGAATGACGACTCCACTGGGGAAGGTACTATTTCTGACAATATTGGACTAAGATTTGTGTATTTGATGTGTTTAAGTTTTGCTTTTTGTCTTCTTTTGTTGATGTTTTTTTTCCATGCATTGTATAGAATTGCCTCATGCATCGTATAAAATTGCCTCATGCATCACATGTCTTTATTTTTTTAAAGCACACACAAGCTTTTAGGTTAGGTGGGGAATTAGCGATCTACCCTATGACTATTGGTCAGGGTTCAGACGTGTGAAACACTCAACTCATATCTGAGTGTCTGCTTGGTAATGGTGGGTATACGTGCCTTAACCATTTCTTGCAACGCCCCTCTATTGTCTTTACGAAGATCGTCACTTGGCAAATATGAGACCCTTTTGAGACCAGGTAGAAAACCTACCCATGTTCACATAATGAATAGAACATGTCCTTAGGTTGTATGTGCTACTTTTAGTTGCATTAAGGAAAACCCTTCTTGAAGCATCTTGAACTCAAGACTTTAATGATCATCACTCCGGAAATCTTCATTGTAGAGTTTGAGCAAGAATCAAGATTCTTCTTTCATCAATCAAGAGTTACAATCATATGTCACCTCTTAAAGGGCGAGTTCATGATATAGATTACATGTTCGTACATTTATCCTGCATGTACCGGGATGAAAAGTAAGTCCCCTACTAGTCTACAACACCCAACTTTGAGTGAAAAACATGGAAGATGAATAGTGTGCTCGTCGTAACATCCATTTTCAAGAAGAGTTGGAGTCTCTGAAGACAAGCGTGATTCGCCTCTAGCTTACTCGAGCAAATACTGAGAAATAACTCTAGTGAAGTTCCTTCCAACTGACCTAGATCTTTGTTCAAACCCCAACAACGACTCAACCCGAAGAAATAAAGGGCAAACATGGTCAAGAGCCTCAACACAATCCATCATTTCTACAAAAGCTTTGGTGGAAAGGCTGACCGAAGGGGAATTGCACCACAGTTGTAGAATGGAGCTTGTTCTTGTTCTGTCCAAAAATAACTACCTCTGTTTGATTATGACTGCAAAACTTCTAGATTTTTGTTTCAACCTGTTTTAGTCTTGTTGGTAAGCTCATTATGCCACAAGACTTTTTTAGTCAAATGAGCTTTTCTTATTAATAAGATCATGTGTTTTCCTGTGTTCATGACATGCCTTCATTTTTGTTGCTGTTTCATGCAAACAACACATTGAGCATAATCTTTATGCATGAAACCATTGCACCAAGAATCTTTTGGTGTGTTTCCCTTTTCTTTCAAAACTATACATGATCACCCATGTTCACAAGGATTTTTGAGAATTCAAAGTTTAGTACAAAAATAGAAATCATATTGGTGTTTGTCCAAAACAAACGAGTTCTAGAAATTCAAGTGATTCCTTGGAAAGGTAACCGTACACCTAGAAAACCTGGAAAAAAAAAACACCATGAGGTGACTCCAAAGTTGAGTTTTATTTGAATGAATAATGAGAAATCACTTTGCATACTCGCATGAAAGCAAGGCTTACAAATCTTAAGTGCATGTGTTTAAGATGAAGAAAGGCCATCTTTGATAATCCTTTCACGAGGCTAAAATATATCCTTTGTAGTCCCTTTTTGAGCCTCGTAACATTTTTGAAAAATAACCTTGGCTAGGATCACACCCCACACTTAGGGCAAGTGCGGAAAAAAACTTCGACGATTGAAAGTGCCCAAACAATAATGGGGGGCAATTTTGAAACAAACAATTTAGGGCAACACAAAAAACCTAAAAAACCAATCTTTTATCTTCTCCAAGCAGGGTCGCCGCCCCCTTCCAACGTCTACTCCCTCTTTCTTCTCCCCTCAGCCACGACCTCATCCTTCATACACACAACCTCTCAGTCAACCCACTCTCTTTGCCAAAGACAAACCAAACTTACACCCTTCCCTTGGCAAAACCAAAACTGGCCACCCCTACCTTTGCAAAAGAAAAAAGCAGAAGCCAGCCAACAGCTCCCCTAACCAGACCTTCCTTCTCCCAGCCTCTCCATCGTCCCTCTCCTCTCTCAGTTGACCCATCGGCCTCCCTCTCTAGCCCAACAAACAGACCAGCCAAGACAACCCCTCACTCTCCTCTCAGTCGGTTTTCACCGTGTTATCAGCAAAAGAGGGAGAGGAAGAATTCTGATTTGAATTCAAATTAATTACTTTCCATTATGCACCGTTTTACTTAATTCCCTAAACGCACCATTTCACTTAGTTCGTTATGGTGCCAATATTAAGAACACGCCACACGCCTGTAGGTGTGGGATGGTAGAGTTTTTCATTCAATTATAAAGGTGTAACAGAATGCATGAATGGGATCAAGAAATGAAATGAAATACGAATGACATTCCTTGAAGTCAGGGACTCTACTCTTCCTTCATCCTCTGTGACTCATCCCTCACAGCCACCACGGCTAAACACTGAAACACCTAACGCCAGTCTATACCCTTCACCAGCCAGTCATTCCCCTCCTCCACTAAGCCCTATACAGGTAGGCACCCTAAGTGTTTCACCCATAACAAGTGGTATCAGAGCAGACTATCCCCAGACCACCACCATGCCACCAGACACTAGATCATCAGAGTTCAAACGCATGGAAGAGTCCATAACAGCAGTAAGGCAAGACAGTGGCCAGAAATATGAGATGCTGATGGATACACTGAAAGGGCAAGGTATAAAACTCGATCAAACCATTGAAAATCAAGGAGCTCAGATCAACGATATCAGGAACATGATGGGAACCATGGCACAACAGATAGAGTTTACCTTGCTAAAACTATCTCACACTCCAGGAGACTCCAGTCATAACATGGCAAGGCACACCACAAATCCAGAAGTAGTAGAGGGTAGAAATAAGGGATTGCAGGAGGACAGGATACCTAGCTATAGGGTACACAAACCAAAACATTTTTTCCCGACCTTCAATGGGGAAGATGTGCACAAATGGCTTTTCAAATGCACACAATACTTTGAGATGGAAGACATGGCTGATTCAGAAAAACTGCAAATAGCATCTTACTATTTGGATGGAGTTGCTCTTTATTGGCATCAAAACTTTCTAAGAAGTTTGGGAAATCAAAAGGCATCATGGGAGGACTACGTGGAGGCTATTGTTATCGGTTTGAAGGACAACAAGACCCTCTGGAAGAATTGATGGAGCTTAAGCAACAGGGAGAATTGGAAGAATACATTCAAGAGTTCGACATCCTGTGGAATAAGGCAGAAATGAGTGAGAAGCAAGCCTTGGTAATATTCTTAGGTGGATTGGAATTAGAAATAAAAAACACAGTTAAGATGTTTGAGCCCAAAACCCTTAAACATGCTTATAAGCTAGCTAGGTTGCAGGCCAATACTCTAGCATATAGGAAATCTCCTAGCTATGTCAAGAGGTTTCCTGGTGGTTTCACAAACCGTCCTACCCAGACCACTGCTAACTTCCCACCAAACACCACAAATAACATTACAAACACCCATCCGATCCCACAGAAACCCACTCCACCCTCCTGAACCAATAACCCCAGCAACAGTTACAATAAAAACCACATTAAACCCACAAAATCCATTAGAAGCCAAGAATTTGAAGACAGGAGGCTGAAGGAGTTGTGTTTTTGGTGTGATGACAAGTTTGTTCCGGGTCACAGGTGTAGGAACAAAAGGGTGTACTCACTTAGTGTAGTGGAAGAAGAAGATGGAGGGCTAGAGGAAGAGTTACCAGAAGAGGAAGCCAATGTAAGGGAGCTCACCCCTCACATTTCCTCGGATGCTCTAGAAGGAACCGTTGGGCTCAACACCTTAAAGGTAAATGGAAAGATAGATAAGACAACAGTCTGCATTTTGATAGACTCCGGCAGCACCCATAATTTCTTAAACACAACTGTAGCCAATAAGTTACAATACCAGTTGACAGCCATTAAACCAATGATCGTGCAAGCAGCCAATGGAGAGAAGATGGTATGCCAATCCATGTGCAAGGGGCTGAGATGGAAGATGCAGGGGATAAGTTTCCAGGCAGATGTGTACATCATCGAGCTTAGCAACTGTGAGATGGTTTTGGGAATACAATGGCTTTCCCTGTTAGGGGACATATTGTGCAACTACAAACACTTATGGATGTCCTTTGATTGGCAAGGGCAGAGGATCTTACTCAAGGGAGAAAATCCACCCAAGTTCCAAACTATTGAATTGAAATAGTTGAGTTCTTTAGTGGGTAATCACAAACAAGTGGCTGGTTACTTCTTATGTAGTCTAAGCACATCAGAGGAAGAAAAAGGGAAGGCAACAGACTCGGTAACACAAGGTTCTCAGTTCGAGGACATCAAGGATAATCATCTGCAGCATCTACTCCAGTCATACCAGGATTTATTCTAGGAGCCTAGTAGACTGCCACCACCTAGAACTCACGATCATAGAATTCCTCTTAAGGCTGGAAGTGAAGCGATCAATTTGAGACCTTATCGCTACTCAGGACTACAGAAGGATATCCTAGAGAGGATGGTAAAAGAAATGCTCGAGGCTAGGATTATCAGGACTAGTAACAGTCCTTTTGCATCCCCCGTAATTCTAGTTAAGAAGAAAGATGCCACCTGGAGATTTTGTGTGGACTACAGGGCACTGAACAAGCTTACCATCAAGGAAAAATACCCCATTCCAATGATTGAAGAACTGTTGGAGGAATTAGTGGGAGCAACAACATTCTCTAAGATCGACCTTAGGTCAGGGTATCACCAAATTAGAATGACTGCAGGGGAAGAGTTTAAGATAGCCTTCAGGACTCACAGTGCCCATTACGAATTCCTAGTCATGCCGTTCGACCTAACCAATGCCCCAGCTACCTTCCAAAGCCTCATGAATGAGGTTTTCAGGGATCATTTAAGGAAGTTTATTCTGGTATTTTTCGATGACATTTTAGTTTATAGTCGCACCTTAACCGATCATTATAAGCACCTCAAGATAGTCCTGGAAATATTGAGAGGGCATCAGTTAGTAGCCAAGGCTAACAAATGTTTTTTCAGCAAAAGTCAAGTGGAATATTTGGGCCACATTATTTCAGCGTAAGGTGTGGCAACAGACCCTCTTAAGATACAGGCCATTTCAGATTGGCCGATTCCTCTAAGTCTAAAACAGCTAATGGGGTTTTTGGGACTGACGGGATATTATCGAAGATTTGTTAAGGGTTATAGGAGCATTTCTAAGCCACTTACTTCTCTGTTGAAAAAGGGAGCCATGGGGTGGAATGAAGAAGCTGCACAAGCGTTTACCCTCTTGAAGAGCTTAATGACAAGTGCTCCGGTCTTAGCTTTACCAGATTTTAACAAGCTATTCGTAGTGGAAACAGATGCATCCAAGGCAGGAATAGGTGCAGTTCTAATGCAAGAAGGACATCCCATTGCTTTCATAAGCAAATGTCTGGGACCGAAACAACAAAGCTTATCTGTCTATGAGAGGGAAATGATGGCGATTATACATGCAGTCAACAAATGGAAACATTATTTGTGGGGATGACACTTCCACATTCGGACAGACCACATCAGCCTCAAGTACCTCTTACACTAGAAGTTGACAACTCCAGCTCAACATTTATGGTTAGTTAAAATGTTGGGGTATGATTATGACATTGAATATAAGCAGGGGAAGAAGAATGTCCTTGTCGATGCCTTATCTAGGATTCCAAGCAAGGACCTATATGCTATGACAACTTCCACTATTTCTACTAGTTTAATGGAGGAGATCAGACAGTCTTATACCAATGATTCCGCCATTAAGCATATCATTAAGGATCTACAACAGTCGACAGCTTCTCATCCACATTACATGTGGGTGAACGACCATCTTAACAGGAAGGGGAAGGTGGTGATAGGTAACAACGATGAGCTACGAATTAAACTTATAGCTATGTTTCACAATTCAGTCACGGAGGGGCACTCAGGAATGACTGTAACTACTAAGACAGTAGGGAGCTTATTCTACTGGAAGGGGCAGCAGAAGCAGATAAGGTAATACATCAGGGAATGCAATGTCTGCCAAAGAAATAAGCATGAAAACATGGCCAGCCCAGGACTTCTACAGCCACTACCAATTCCATTCGCACCCTTCATTGACATCAGCATGGATTTCATAGATGGTCTGCCTAAATCGGAGGGAAAAGAGGTCATTATGGTTGTGGTGGATCGATTCAGTAAGTATGCTCATTGCATGGCACTAAGTCACCCGTATTCTGCCCCTATGGTTGCCAAAGTTTTTATGGAAAATGTGTACAAACTCCATGGGCTACCTGCTTCTATCACCAGTGACAGAGACCCGGTGTTCCTCAGCAGATTTTGGAAAGAATTGTTCAGTATTCAAGGGGTGAATCTACACTATTCTACAGCTTATCACCCACAGACAGACGGTCAAACAGAGATAGTTAACAAAAGCATTAAGCACTACTTGAGATGCATGACAGGGGATATTCCAAATCAATGGGCACGGTGGCTACCTCTAGTTGAGTGGTGGTATAATACCATTTACCACTCGGCCACCAAAATGACCCCTTACGAAATAGTTTACGGGTTCCCTCCTTCCATACACATCCCATACTTTCCTAGGGATTCAACAGTAGCCTCAGTAGATGAATACCTAAGCACTAAAGAAGAGGTGATTAACCGAGTTAGAGGACATCTGCAAGTTGCTCAGAACAGGATGATTATCAGTGCAAATAAGAAGCGGAGCGACATGAGTTTTGAGGTCAAGGACTATGTTTACCTAAAACTACAGCCATATAGACAACAATCTATTTCACGCAGATCATCACAAAAGTTAGCTGCAAAATATTATGGCCCTTACCAGGTGATCGCCAAAGTGGGGACTGTAGCCTATAAGCTTGATCTGCCAACTTCTTCCATGATCCACCCCGTGTTCCACGTTTCCCAGCTCAAGAAGCATGTAGGAAACCAAATTGTGTAGAGATCCCTTCCAGTTATCAATTATGGTCCTTCCTTGCAACCCAGAGCCATACTGGAAAGACGTATGACCAGGCGTAACAACCAGGCTGCCACTCAAGTGCTCATACATTGGGAAGGGTTACCACCAGCTGATGCAACGTGGGAATTCACTGATGAGTTGAAGCTGAGGTTTCCAACATTCAACCTTGAGGACAAGGTTGGGTTTGAGGGGGGGGCAATTGTTATCAGCGAAAGAGGGAGAGGAAGAATTCTGATTTGAGCGAAAGAGGGAGAGGAAGAATTCTGATTTGAATTCAAATTAATTACTTTCCATTACGCACCGTTTTACTTAATTCCCTAAACACACCGTTTCACTTAGTTCGTTATGGTGCCAATATTAAGAACACGCCACACGCTTGTAGGTGTGGGATGGTAGAGTTTTTCATTCAGTTATAAAGGTGCAACAGAATGCATGAATGGGATCAAGAAATGAAATGAAATACGAATGACATTCCTTGAAGTCAGGGACTCTACTCTTCCTTCATCCTCTGTGACTCATCCCTCACAGCCACCACGACTAAACACTGAAACACCTAACGCCAGTCTATACCCTTCACCAGCCAGTCATTCCCCTCCTCCACTAAGCCCTATACAGGTAGGCACCCTAAGTGTTTCACCCATAACACACCGCCAGCCACAACAGCGCCGTCCTTACCAGTGAGCCAATAGCCCACACACGACAGCGCCCGGGCAACACTCTCTTCTTCGTCTTTTGCAACCGTCCTCCAGCAGCAACCAACACACGACGGTGCCCACAGACCCACAGCTATTCCCCGCGCCCAGGAAACACTCCATTCTCCTCCACGCCGAGACCTTCAAGCATTGGCATATCCGTCCACTACCACGACCACCACCAGATCCAACCGCAAGATCTGCCACCAGCAGAAATTAAATGAACCGATTAGAAGAGAGAAAATAGAAATGGGATAGATCTGAGAAGGAGAAAGAATTAGATTCGAGAAGGAGAAAATAAAATTAAAATCAACTGCTTTGTTGTGTTTTTTGGTATTTTGCAAGTCACCACCGGCTAGGAAAGGAAGATGGAAGAAAGTTTTTCCAGATCCTCTTGTTTTCTTGCAGCGGCGCGTGAACCCACGCACCGCTAGTGGTGGCGGTGCGTGGAGAAGACGCGCCGCCACTGTTCCTGCAGTCCTAGAAGGCCTTCCCTGTAATTCATGTATATTTTTTGGGTTTATTTTGTAATTTTTTAATTGTATTTGATTTATTTTGAATTTTTATTATTTTGTAACATGTAATTATATGTGTAAAATATAGTAAAAGTGAATGTGTGTGTTTGTATATATATATTTTTTATGGATGTTTTTTTTATGATAAAACAACTTTTTATGATAAAAAAACAAAGCCAAAAGAAGAATTTAATATTTTGATTTGTTCACGGTTAAGGCTTATGAACTTACATGTAAGTTGTATTCCTAATCTCCGATGAAAAGACAAAGCACAAAGCAGCTTATCTCAGGTAGGGTGTGTTAGGGGTGTTAATACCTTCCCTAACCACAACCAGTTCCTTACCCTCGAATCTCTGATAAAGACCAGTACGTTTGGGTTTCCTAGTAACCCTCAATGAAATACTAGGTGGCGACTCCCAAGATCAAACAACCAAATGAACAAAAATCGCCATAAGACGCCGCACACGTGCGACAGATTGGCGACTCTACTGGGGACCTTGTGGATTAAGCTTTGTTTTTTTTCTGATAATCGTGTTTTGTTTGGTTTGCATGTTTTCTGTTAATATGCTTATTTTATTTATTTTCATACACGCTTTAAATTTTGTACATATTTGTTCACGCTTTAATTTTTGTACATATTTGTTCATGCATTGTATAGAACTGCCTCATGCATCACACACTTTAATTTTATGGAAGCACACACAAGCCTCTAAGTTAGGTGGGGTATTAGCGATTTTCCCTATGATTATTGGTCAGGGTTCAGATGTGTGAAACACGCAACTCATATCTGAGTGCCTGTTTGGTAATGGTGGGCATACGTGCCTTAACTGTTTCTTGCAACACCCCCATACTGTCTTTACAAAGATCATCACTGGGAAAATATGAGATCCCTTCAAGAACAGATAAAAAACCTACCCATTCTCACTTAATAAATAGAGCTTGTCCTTAGGATATATATCTTACTTCCATTTGCATCAAGATTAATAATGTTAAATTCATCAATCCAGGTTTTTGAACTGAAATCATGACTAAATACCTATCTTTCCAAGAGTTAGCAGCAATCAAAGCCCTACTGAATTTTTAGGATCCTAGTTATCGGTGTTTTACATTCGGGAACATCGATATGACACCTACCTTGGGGGAATATGAGAGGATTCTAGATTTTTCAAATAACAGCTGTCATAACCCAATTCTGGGTTATTCCCCAAAATTCATTTTTTTTCAAAATAAAAATCAAACAAATAAAATAAAGGCTGGCAACGTGGAGAAAGCAAGCCGGGGAATGAAGCTGTAATTTTTGGAGGAAATTCAAGGCCTAATTGTACCCCATTATGCCCAAAAATGAAGAAAAAACGCAAATTCAAGGTCAAATTAAATGATTATTGTATGAATTTGCATAAAAATTAAGTCCAATGACATAATTAAATTTTTAATAGGCCAATTTGATTTAATCATGAGCCAAATTAAATTTTAATTATGTTTAAGAATTAATTTGGGTCCAATTGAAGGATTTAATTAAGTGCAAGGACTTAATTATACTTTAAATGGGTCAAATTAATTTTATTTGGGGCTTAATTGGTGAAAACTTAAGTTTGGGAGCCTAAGTTAGGCTTAATTGAGAAGATTGGAATTTTAAGAGACCAAATTTCATTTTTACCAAGTTAATTGATTGAAATTAGGGGTCAAATTGCAAGAACATTGAAGTTTTGGGGTCAATTAGGGGTTAAATTGAAGAAATTGACAGCCAAGGACTAAAGTGCAATAGGCGCGTAACTTCGGGGCTCCAATTGAAGGTCATCAGGGGCTTAATTGTAAAAGTTTAGGGTCAAGTAGGGGTTCAATTGAAAGAAATTGAAAGAGGAAGGACTGAAATGAACTTTGGCCAAAAACAGAATTCTGGTCACTATTCATTATCTTCTTCTTTTTTTCTGAAAAAACTGGTTCAGTCACCTCTTTGCAGGTGCATTTAATGCACCTAACGCCCACCAAATTTAACCAAACTTATACGAAAATGATCTTCTAAAGTTCCTCTACAGGTCCATATGAATAGGTCAGTCTGAATGATAATTCGTCGGCTTCGGCGCCGGTCTAAACATGCCAACTCAGGCAGCTTTTTCTGCGGATTTGACAGTGCACAATGCCTAGTTTGAGCCAACGGTTGGGATCCTTCCCAACAGAATCAAGGGCTGCAATTTTACGCTGGTGCAGATGACATTTCCCTCTTCTACCGTCTATAAATAGAGGCGGATTTCATGGTCTGAGAGAGGAGAAAATCGGGTCCAAAGTAAGCCAAAAAACCAGCTTTCCTCCCTCTCCCCGCTGCAGATTTTCTTCTTCAGCTTCTTCTTCTTTCTTCCTCCGCCACAGGAAACCAACACCGTCACCATTTCTTCCTCCAGATCCGCCTAGAGCAACCACCACCACCATCAGCGGTATGGAAACCATCATTTCCACCATAAGTCGCCGCCCAAACACCTTCTTTCAGTAACAACAGTCGCGACTTTCTCCTTCCTCTCCCCTCTGCAGATTTCTTCCTTTTCTTCCTCTTCCAGCTGCAGCCACCGCAGTCGACTCAGGCCACCATTTCTTCCACCAGAACCTCCACCCACTTCACGCCAGGCCAGTGACAGCAGCTCCTGTCCCTCCGCAAGGTTACCTTCCATTCCTCTCCGCCATCTGCAACTGCAGAGTTGCATGCACAACGTGAACTACTGTTCACGTTCTGCATATAATTCACTCTTCTGGTGGGCCGGACCTGATGTGGCCCAGCCCATATGTATGGGCCGGATCCGGCCCACCTATAAAAGGAAAAGGATGTGTTGGGCTGAGATCGGCCCAACCCAAAGTTCTTCGGCTCGACCCAGTCAGCTGGGCCGGCCCAGCCCATCTATATATATATATATAATAATAATATATAATATTATAACATTAAAAAAACAAAAGAAAAAACAAAAAATCCAAAAAAAATCAAAAATCATTTTAAAAAATTTATGATTTTCTCAAATATTTTTCTATCTATTTTGCATAATATCGGGTTGTATATTTACATTGTAAAATACAAATCCGGTATTAAAATACTCGGTTTTCTCCAAAATATTTTAAAAAAAATTAAAAAACATTTTCAAAAAGAAAAAAAATATTTTGCTGCATACGGCCAAATCCTAAAATTTTTCCATGCATATTTTTCATATAAAAAAAATTGCATCTTTTTTATGCTTAAAAAATCCAAAAATGGATATTATAACCAGTTTATGATTATCCATTAGGATTTGGCCAACATGTCAAAAATCTTTTTCCAATCCTTTTTAGGATCCAGATGTAGACTTTAATATTTGTGGGGTGTAAAATTACACGATAAAGTACACTCTCAGGTATTAAAGATACAAGGTGTATAAATGCGATACTAAAATTCAGACTTAAGAACGGTTAGGATTTAACCCAATAAGGTAGAGACTCTTTCATGAAAAGAGATCTGCCTTGAGCCTTAGAAAAGACCACCGAATAGAAACCCGACTTTGAAAAAAACAATCAAACAACAATGCAGCTTACCTTAGGTAGGGTGCACCGGGGGTGATGCGTCTTCCCTTTGCACAACCAGTCCCTTACTCAGACTCTCGCAGACCATAGGTTCCTAGTGACCATAATACTAGGTGGCGACTCCTAAACTTAATCATAATTTTATGATTAAATCCAAAAAAAACCTTCCCAACACACAACACCTCACAACAGGAGGCACGACAAAGAGCCTCCGCCGTCGCCAGACCACGTCGCGTCGGCTCGTGCGCCCCCGCGACAACAGCCATAAAATCTACCTCATACGAAGATTTGAAGACATAACTTCAGAGGTAGTCAAGTTATTAGGCCTGGGAAAGATCAGCCAATGTAGAATAGCTGATGGGGGTTTTAAAAGGAAGGTAATTGAAGCCCGAATGAAGAAGAATGTTGAAGAAGGCAAGTTAGGGGGTGAACAATACAGGTTGGTGGCCTTCGCCATCTTTGAACTAGTATTGTTCCCATTCGAAATCGGAGTCATCAGTTTAGAAGCCGCAAATGTCTTCATAGAATACGAGCACAACCGGATTAATCCATCTTCAGCTATTTTGGGCAAAACCATGTTATCACTCAACCATTGCAGAACGCATGGAAAAGGAGCCATGAGATGTTGCATCCTTATGTTGTATTTATGGATTATCAGTCATATCGAAACACCAAGGGACATCTTTAACAAGTTTTGGTGGTTTGACCTGCGACTATTAAAAGTTACCATGGATGAGACTTGGAAGAATTGGGATGAGAAAACATGGATAGATAAATATGCAGCATTGCCACATAGCAACTTCAAATGGAAAGCACCATGAATGAACAACGCCATCTGCACAATGAGCTGTGGAAACAAGATATGGGTTCCCCTAATTGGTGTAACCGGATACATCAGTTATGCACCCGCACTTGTAACAAGACAGTTGGGTGGAATGCAGTATACACCAAGAACTCTGGGTTTAGCCGATTTCATAGGTTTATTCAAGCACCAACCATTCCTTGAAAAGATGGACTGGGAAAGACCCCTGGTACTAAAAAGAGAAGAAGAAAGCAATTTTGAATCGTCATTCAGCTAGAACTATGCAATTTGGAGAGATGAAGAACTTTTTGAGGTGATAGGATTCTCAACACCTAAACATCCAGAATCAGCAATAGAGCAACCAAAAAGGAAAAGGACTGATAATGAGAAAGAGTTAAGAAATTGGCTAGAACGATGTAGGATTGATCTCAGCAAAAGCAAAGGGCAGCAACAACTACCGGAAAAGCAATTAGAGGAAGAAAATACGATGAGGAATTACTTGAACCAGTAGTTGGAAAAACAGAATAAACAGTTAACATCTTTTAAAGAATGGCAGAAAATGGTTGAGGTAGCTAAAGAAATAGCAAAAGGGGTTCAGACTGAGTTAAGGAATCGAATAACTGAATATGATGAGCTGGTTAACAAGAATGGGCTCACAAAAAAAGAGTTGGCCAAGGTTGAGAGATCAGCAAAAGGCAAGATGAATGTTGATAAAGAGATGATGGATTCCTTGAAGAAAGGAAGGAGCAATCTTACAAAGAAGGTAGAAGTTGAGAAAGAGAAGAATCGAGAGTACATGGGGGCCAGCAAAGCAACGAAGTGATAATCACAGATAACATCGTGTTCCACGATAAGATAAGACATATGATAAAGTAGGTCGAGCAAGTAGCCCGTTGTGCGGAAAGGTTGCAACAACAAGCCACCCAAGTTGGAAATGATGCTACAAAGTATCGAGAGTATATGGGGGCCATCACCTCCTTTACTAGGGACTTAGCTAATAGGGGAAATGCCTTTTAAGGGTAGCGATGTATAAGGCCCCTTTACAACAATTAGTTCGACTCAGAAATCTTGCCTAAAGGATTACAAAAGTCATGAATCAGTTCTAAAATACACATCACATGTGCATCACATTTCCATCATGCACTTGTTTATAATTTATCATATGCATCTCAGATCATGAAACATAGGTCCCATAACCAAAGTCTACCACACCCGGTCAAGGATGGAGAATGAAGAAAGAGCTAACTTCGAGTCACATTATCAGACCGAGTTAGAATCCGTAAAAAATGAAGTTGCTCGGTTGATCGACCTACTCGAGCAACTTCTAAGAGCCAAGAATAGGGAAGGAACATCCGCACAACCGCCTGCAGAAGCGCCAGCAGCTCATATCCCTCAAGCATTTCAAAACCAGGGGGAAAATTCAGCAACTGAACAACACTTTATGCTCATCACCCCTGTCCAGCCAACTCAAACTCCAATCACTGTGGACTTAACAGCTGAAGGAACTCCTAATAATAGATCTACCAGTTTGATGAACCATGACAAGCTGTCAGCTTTGGAAGAAAGATTAAGGGCAGTAGAGGGTAATGATTGGTTTGACCCCATGTGAGCAACTGAAGTATGTTTGGTACCAAACATCGTGGTGCCAAAGGATTTTAGGATACCAGATTTCATTAAGTACACTGGTTTGGAATGCCCGAACACTCACCTTTGATCCTGCTGCAACAAAATGGCGGAAGTAATCCGTGATGATAAATTACTGATCTATTTCTTTCAAGATAGCCTCGCAGGATCTACTTTGAGCTGGTACATGAGGTTAGACAGTGTCAAGATTAGGAGTTAGAAAGATTTGGTGGAGGCTTTCCTTAAACAGTACAAGTTTAACTTGGAAATTGCTCCAGATCGAACAAGTCTGATGACAATGAAGAAAAAAAGCAAAGAGTCAGTAAGGACATATGCGCAAAGGTGGAGGGATGAGGCAACACATGTCCAACCCCCTTTAATAGAAACAGAGATGGTGACTTTGTTTGCCAATACCTTCAACGCACCCTATTATGAGCATATAATGGGTAGCTCATCTCAACATTTATATGATGTTGTATACATAGCTGAAAGAATAGAGCAAGGGATTAAAGCTGGACGCATAGCTGAGCCTTTGGAGAAGAAAGGTTTTACTGGAAGGAAAAGGAAAGGTGATGTTAACAACTTGAAAGGTGGGTACAAGGGCAAGAAAGTGGATTACCAGAACCCACAAATACCTACCTCTTAATTTTCCCACATGAACGTTATCATACCTTTTTCCCCTAATCGAACAAATAACCAGTCAAACAATCAAAACAACCACCAAAGACTAAATACAAAATACACTTCATAACAACTGTCACCACTACCCATACCTTTGAAAGAATTGTATACCAAACTGCTGAGCATTGGACACATAGCTCTTATTCATGCACTACCACTACAACCACCATTCCCCATCTGGTACAAGCCCGAGTTGACTTGCGAGTACCATGCTGGTAATCCCAGGCATGGGATTGAAACCTGCAACGCTTTCAAGAAGAGGTTGTTGGAGCTCATCAAGATAGGATGGGTATCATTCAAAGACACACCCAATGTTAATTCAAACTCGTTACTTAATCATGCTACAAGTAGTAATGGAGTGAGTATGATAGAAATCAGAAATAGAAGCAAGGTGTTGAGGACATCTATGAAAAGGTTGTATGACATATTGATACAATCAGGATTTCTATCATTGTGAGTTCCATGAAAGAAAGGGACATCATATCGAGGATTGCATTAAGTTTCTCCAAAAGATTGCAAAAATACTAATCATGGGGGAATTGAGCCATCGAGGACAATCATGAGATAAGGATGATAGGAGGTCAAGATAAGTTGTCAGGAGTCTGTAGGATCCAACAAACAGTTAATGGGCCACCAAAGTTGATCTTGGCTAAACCTTCTTACGCAAACAAAAGAGACCATAATACAATGCCTTACAATTATGGCTATAACTCTAACATCCAAGTCAATGATCCTTCATTCCAAACCGAGATTAGTAGGCTGACTCAGAGTGGCTGATGCTTCACACCTGAAGAGTTGAGAAAAACAAAAAGCGAAGAGGTGGTAGATGTCGACTAGGAATTAGAGGTTAATAAGCCAGTGATTGAAGAAGAGTCAAATTAATTTTTAAAGTTGATAAAGAACAGTGAATACTGCATAGTAGATCAACTAAAAAAGACCCCTGCCAGGATCTCCCTTATGGCTTTGATACTCAGCTCCGAGCCACATTGAAATGCCTTGAAAAAGGACTTGATTTGTCGATATGGTCCTCTGGAAAAAATAGTGACCGATGATAGTGGAGTTGTGTACTAAGTAGAAGATCAAGCATTCAAATTCCTCGCCATACAGGCCAAAAATGAATGGCGCGGTAAAAGCCGCCAACAAGAATGTCAAAAAGATTATTTAGAAACTGTTAATCACGTATAGAGATTGGCATGAGATGTTGCCATTTGCTTTTCATGCATATCGCACCATAGTTAGGACCTCGACAGGGACTACCCCATATTCTTTGGTGTATGGGATGGAGGCAGTGATGCTTTTGGAAGTGGAAATCTCATCGTTAAAGAGTATTGATGGATTCTAAACTAGAAGAGGCTGAGTGGGCCAACGTGAGATATGAACAACTAAACCTGATAAGTTAAAAGAGGATAGTTGCAATCTGTCATCATCAACTTTACCAGAAACGAATGGCCAAAGCATACGATAGGAAGGTTAGACCGCGTTTGTTTCTAGAAGGCGATCTAGTGTTGAAGAAAATATTGGCTTTGCCAGAAGAAGATCAAAGCAAATGACCACCAAATTACAAGGGTCCTTACCAATATTGTTAAAATTGCGATTTAAATCGTAAAATCATATGATTTTACAAGTCAATAGAGGCTTAACGTGCTAAATCGTTCATAAAACTCGAAAATGAGTAAAATCGGGTTGAAATCGGGTAAAATCGTTAAAATCGGGTGAAATCGCGTAAAATCGCGATTTCACCACCGATTTAACGATTGCATTGCAGAAGATAAATTTGTCATTGGTATTACAGGTTTCCAACGCCTATTGGCATTTGGCCTATTGCTGTTACAGAACAAAAGCAAAAATCACAAAATCACATTCTTTCAGACTTTTAGTGTTTAACTTTCACAAAGACAATTTGATGGTGAGAATTCAATTTCGGCTTATACTATATGCCTCGATCAATTAGCAACTCTCCTAGCTCAAGAGGAGGCACATGGGAAGCAGCGAGCAAAGCAACTATGGTTGAAGGAGGGTGATTTGAATACAAAGCATTTCCATGAGATGACTTCTAGTAGAAGAAAGTGCAAGAGGTTGATTGCGCTGATTAATTATGCGGGTGAGGTGTTTGATGAGATGTAGGGGATGAACAAGGTATGGGGGATGAACAAGGTTGTGTTAGGGTATTTTCTCCAACTGTTCGACAAAAGTCCTGACTCAAAATCACCTTTGCTAAACTGTATTCAGCCGTGTGTTTCAGGCTTTCAGCTGCACAAAATGAATAATTGTTGGCTCCAGTACAAGATGATGAAATAAAAAGAGTTGTTTTTCTGGTGAAACCTTATATCTGTTGAGGATTATTACAGAGATAATTTATTGCAGAGATAAATTAACTAGTTGCCGAATTAGGATTTCAATTTTAGTATTAGTTTTATCCGTATAAGAAAAACATTTTTATTTACAATTTTTAAAAGAATAAATTTAAAAAAATACATGTCAATTAAAATTAATATGAAATAGATTTTTACATGTAAAATAAATAAATAAATTATTTGATCTTCTATATAATCAAAACTTAAAACTCAATTACATATCAGTTTAGTGCAAAAAGTAAAGTTTAGCATAAAAAGCAAAAATTACTTGGCTAACCAAATTATTTTTGCTGTATAAAAAATATAAGGTACCATAATAGCAATCGGTATTGAAGAAAAAAAAAGTATTTAATTTTTTTATTTGGACAATGTATTTTAAGATGCTTGAATTATGTATGAATTTTTATTTGAATCATGTATTTTAAGGTGCTTGAACTATGTATGAATTTTTATTTAAAGCATGATTTTTTAATGTATTTTAAAATTCCTTACGATTTTACGATCCGTTTTTACGATCCGAGTTTATTTTGCATTTTTCGTGTCGTGTCAAAATCGCGATTTTAACAACCTTGGTTCTTACGTAGTAAATAAGGCCTTCTCAGAAGGAGCTCTGAAGTTGGCTAGAATGGATGGAGGAGACCTAGCCAGACCTGTGAATTCCGACTCTGTAAAGAGATATTATGCTTAATGTATTCTCTTTTCTCCCAAATCAATAAAGTGAAGTTTGGTGATTGATTTCTTTGTGTAAAGAACCTTTTTTTTTTCATTGCATTGATCTCACAATGCTTAATTTATGCTTAATTTATTTTCTAGAAAGAAGAATCTTGAAAAACAATCAAAGATGAAATTCAAGCAAACAAACCAAAGCTAACCCTGAAATACAACCCTGTCTCTGGATAGCATAATGAATTGCATGGATAAATGGTTGAGTGATCACTCTATAATCACCTATAAATTTATTTCAAGATAAGAACAAAGTTTATCAATGCTAACAATGTGCATTTTGAAATGAGAAAATTCATTTTTTTGTTATCCCTTCACCCCCTAAAGAGTTTATCGTTGGTGGTCCCTTTTTGAGCTGGAATGAATTTCTTCTTTATAAAAGCCTGGACAAGGATCACACCCCCACACTGAGGGCAATAAAAGATATTTCATTACGAAAAATGGAGACAATATAGTACAATCAATGGAAAATGGCATGTTAAGGAAGAAGGTCCCATAATTGAGAAAAAGTTAAGAGGAAGAAAGAGAAGAAATTTAAGCAAAATAGCTAGATGCACACATTTATCTATGAAAGTCAAAACCAAACACGAAAAAAGAGTTAAGCCCCATATTTATCCATGCAAGAAAAATGTCAAATCCTGATACAAGGCAGTACTTCTTCTTCGTATCGTTTCTTTCAAGTTAATATTTAAAGCTTTCATGAAAAGATTTATGTGTTGAAACAGGATGAAAGCCTTTAGATTTGAAAAAGATAAGTTAAAGCATTTGACAAGAGCATGACCAAAAAAGACAATGACAAATCATACATTTTTTTTATAAAAAAAAAGCCACTTGTAAAAAGTCAAAGACTTCTTCTCGGAGATATGATGGGTAAGAAAGGCAGCACGAGACTTCTTCTCGGAGATATGATAGGTAGGAAAGGCAGCACAAGAAACGAATCCAACATACAACTTCAAACACGTAAACAAGATCATGTCAAGAGAGAGTTTCATGAAAATTGAAGAAAATGATGGGACCTATGTTTCGAAACCATGTAAGAATACATGCATGGCATCTAATCATAAATCATTGCATGAATTTTTTTGAATTGTTACAGGAGAAATTCTCAATAAAATCCAACAAGATTGTGGACGAGGAAAGAATCATTGAGTTGATGATAATAAAGAATCACAATTTTGATTCTGGAACAAGAATAAAGTGAGAAGAACCATACTATTAGGAATTTTTCAAAAGGAAAAGAAAAGTTCAAACCCTTCCATCAGGAAGAACAAACACCAATTTTAGCTTTGGCTAAAGGGAATCGCCAGATGGGATTTTAGGTTGGCCGAGTTACAAACATAGATTTTTGGTTTTGGTTAAAGGAGATCGCCAAAAGAGATCTCAGGTTAACCCAACCGTAATACCGATTTCAGCTTTGGTTAAAAAGAATTACCAGATGAGATTCAGGTTGACCGAGCAATAAAACATAGATTTTTTTTATCAAAATATAAATATGTATTATATATCAAAAGTAACAAGGCTAGTTACGCAGCGAGTGAATATACAGACATGAAAATAATATAAAATGCCTAGACAGGCAACGACCATACAATCATGAATAATTAGTGGGAACATCCTCCCCACAAAACATAGATAGCCTATTGACAGGTTAGCAAAGAAATCTATTCTAGGACAGGTGTCTAAAATAACCAGCCTTGAAAGTGAACCAACAAATCAACACACAGCTGTCATCAATCTTGCATCCCATCTGTCTGCCACACGGAAGAAACTGCTTGGTCTTCACCCATGCAGCGTGAAGGAGATGCCACACATCAACAAACAGCTTTCATCAATTGCATTCCATCTGTCTGCCACACGGAAGAACCCCCTTGGACCAGCTACTCGCCCATGCAGCAGCATTGCATGCAGAGTGAAAGAGATTCCACCACGCATTGCATGCAGCGTGCAGGAGATTCCACGCGTTACATGCAGCAGCATTGTATTGCATGCAGCGTGAAAGAGATTCCACGCCTTGCATGCAGCAGCATTGCATGCATCCAGAACACTGTTCATCTTCCTCATATAAAAGCAGCGCGCAATTCCCATCTACCACGTCAGATGAAGACCATCCAAAGCAAACGACCATCAACAAAAACCAGACCAAGCAGCATAGATTACTACTGTCAGCAGTCAACAAGATATGGAAGCAGCGTGAAAACTACAACAGACCAAACCAACCAGCAGCATGAAGCAAACAAACGACTGCACTGAACCGCTACAGACCAAACCAACCAGCAGCAAGAAGCAAACAAAAGGCTACCCTGAACCGCTGATCATCAGAAACCGCCACCATGCACCTCAGCCAACATTAAGAATGTGATGGTCTTTTTCATAGAAATGAAAAACAGTATAAAACATAACCTGAAATTTTCGAAAGGCATTTCCCACCGAAGTACAAGATCCATAAAAAATTCTCTTGTTCCTTTCTTCCCAGATAAGATAAACCGTGAGACCTAAAGAGACTCTTTTCATTCTGCTTCCAAGTTATTTCCCCTGGAGTGTAGTCCCCTGATGGCACTGGTCAAGGTCATCATCCTCCTATTGATGCGTAGCCACAACTTGATTTGCAACCAGAAGCAAGCTGTCCAAGAACAAGTAAAAAATAAATGGCTATGTGATTCCTCCATCTGCCCACAGAGAACACACGAAGTATCTATTTGAAAAAACCGAAGCCGATCTTTTGTTCTCAATTTTCCCAACACCGCTAGCCATAAAATGAAGTTGTGTCTTGGCATAGACCATTGCTCCCATACCACTCGCGCTCAGTTTACTTGAGGACCAGAGAGTCTAAAATAATTATATATATGCTTTCGCCGAGAAGTTGCCATCCCCAATGTTCCATTGCTGAAGTAATGTAACCGCTTCCTCTTGGCTCCCGCAATCTTCAAGTAACTGATATTTTAACAGGATAATAGATTTCCAAAGTGGGGATGTAGAGTGATGAGCAGTCACAGACCATATAGTATTCTGTTGTAGGTAAAAGTGATGAATCCATTGGATCCATATGGAGTCTGTTTTGAGATGAATGTTCCAGAGTTGTTTTGCTAAGAAGCTAAGTCAAATAAACCCAGGCCTCCTTCCTTCTTGGGGAGACAAAGCTGTTTCCAGGCCACAAGAGCAGAGTTGCTTTTTCTATAGTTGCCTGATCACAAGAAGTTCCTGCTGTTAAGTGTGGACACAAGATGGTGGTGGTGGCAGCCATGTCAAGCATGACTGCTGTCAAACATGGCTGCAAGGTTAGGCATGGTAGGTTGCCTAACCATTGAAAATGGTGGCTGCCATATTTGACTAAAGGAGAGTGTCTTGATTATAAATAGAGGTGCTGACAGAGAGACGAAGAATTGAAGAACAAGAGAGAAACACAGAGAGAGAGAGCTAGGGAGAGTTGAGTTGAGTAGAGAATTTTTCTCCTCCTCCTTGTTTTGTTGTTTGTATTGTTTCCAAGCTTGATTAATACAAACCAGTAGCTCCGTGGAGTAGGCAAGTTGCCGAACCACGTAAATTTGTGTGTGTTTGATTGCTTGAATGACCCAACAACTGGTATCAGAGCTTGTTCTTGACAAAGAGGGTGTTTGATCCAAACTCAAAAATCAAAGTTCTCCAAACGTGTTTTTGAACATACCATCGTGTAGAGGACAACCGGACGAATCCACTGTTGAAAACCCGGCGAAGAACCGACGTCCTGCATGCCCGCACGCGCCCGCACGCGCCGACGACCAGACTGCCCACGCGCACCAACGCGCCGTACGCGCACCACGCTCCATCTTCGCCCGGCTTCTGCAAAACGGGTCGGGCTGACCCGCCACGTCATCACATCCGTACGGTCAGCGTCCGCGTCACCTGCCACGTCATCAGACTGAGTTTTGTTCCGATGTGTCGCAGAAGCTGATATTCTGACACGTGGCTACATCATCACCGTTGAGGGGTTTTGATCCAGTACGACGCAGGATCCAATCAGTTGACACGTGGTTAAATCAAGACCACTCTTGAGTATTGATCCAAACCTAATCTGCTGACACGTGGCGTCATCAGAACCGCTACTGAGGTTTTGATCCGGTGCGACGCAGGCGGTACTCTGGTTGACACGCGGCTGCATCTGCACCGTCCGTTAATCCAAAACTTTGATTGCTAAAATCTGAGCCATCCGAAGTCCGATTGGGGTGATCTCAGTGTCATTGTAAGGTCAGATTTGGGAAATTCGAATTGGAGAAGTAGTAAAAATGGCAGATGAAATAAAAACAACTGGAATTGAAAAATTTGATGGAACAGATTTTGGATATTGGAAAATGCAAATTGAAGACTATTTATATGGGAAGAAACTTCATGTTCCTCTGTTGGGGAGCAAACCTGAAAATATGCCAGAAGAAGATTGGCAAATTCTTGATAGACAGGTTTTGGGCATTATCCGGCTATCCTTGTCGAGAAGAGTAGCTCACAATGTTACAAAAGAAAGATCCACTGCAAGACTAATGGAAGCTTTGTCTGGGATGTATGAGAAGCCCTCAGCAAATAACAAAGTGCACCTGATGAAGAAGTTGTTCAACTTGAAGATGACAGAAAGCACCTCTGTGACACAACATCTTAACAACTTCAATACCATCACAAATCAATTGTCATCTGTTGAGATTGAGTTTGATGATGAGATCCGTGCACTCATTTTGCTGGCTTCACTTCCAAGCAGTTGGGAAGGTATGAGGACAGCCGTGAGCAACTCAGCTGGAAAATCCAAACTGAAATATGATGACATCCGAGACTTAATTTTAGCTGAAGAAGTGCGAAGGAAAGACTCAGGTGAAAGTTCAAGTTCAGGATCAGCTCTCAACATTAACACTCGAGGGAGGAGACAGGATAGAGGCTAATCCAGAGGTAGATCCAAATCAAGATACAGAAGTAAAAGCAAGTTCGGACCCAGAAAGCAGGTTGAATGTTGGAATTGTGGCAAACCTGGTCATTTCATGAGGAATTGCATAAAACCGAAAAAACCTGAAGCTGACTCTGCAAACGCTACCACATATGAGGTGCAAGACGCTTTGATTCTTGCTGTACAAAGTCCAATTGATGATTGGATTCTTGATTCTGGTCCTTCATTCCACTGTACACCACACCATGAGATGATGCAAAACTATGTTGCTGGAGATCACGGTGTAGTCTATCTGGCTGATGGACAACCAATGGAGATTGTGGGTATAGGAGATGTGCAAATCAAGACAATGAATGGATCTACATGGATCTTGCAAAATGTAAGGCATGTTCCTGGACTAAAGAAGAAGTTGATCTCAGTCGGACAACTTGATGATAGTGGTCATTCAATTCTTTTTTCTGGAGGTATGTGGAAGGTATCAAAGGGAGCAATGGTTTTGGCTCGTGGAAAGAAAACCGGCACCCTGTATATGACCACAAGATTTGAAGACATTATTGCCTCTACTGAATCAGAAAATCAAGCACATCTATGGCACTGTAGACTCGGCCATATGAGTCAAAAGGGGATGAAGATACTTCAATCAAAGGGAAAGCTGCCAGAGCTCAAAAATGTTGATCTAGACATTTGTGAAAGTTGTGTTCTTGGAAAACAGAAGAAGCTCAGTTTCTTAAAGGTTGGCAGGACCTTAAGACCAAGAAAGCTAGAACTGGTACACACAGATTTATGGGGACCGTCTCCAGTAGCATCTCTTGGAGGTTCTCGGTATTATGTCACATTCATTGACGATTACAACAGAAAGGTATGGGTCTACTTTCTGAAAAATAAATCTGATGTGTTTGAAACATTCAAGAAGTGGAAGGCTATGGTTGAAACTGAATCAGGCCTGAAGTTGAAATGTTTGAGATCCGATAATGGAGGAGAATACATTGATGGAGGTTTCAAAGAGTATTGTGCTGTTAATGGCATCAGAATGGAAAAGACCGTTCCAGGCACACCGCAACAGAATGGCATTGCTGAACGGATGAATAGGACCATCAATGAACGAGCTAGAAGCATGAGGTTGCATTCTGGGTTACCTCAAACATTTTGGGCCGATGCAGTTCATACTGCAGTTTACTTGATCAACCGTGGACCATCAGTTCCTTTAGAGTTCAGATTGCCCGAGGAAGTATGGAGAGGAAAAGAGGTACAACTCTCTCATTTAAAGGTCTTTGGGTGTATTTCCTATGTGCATATAGATTCTGATGCTCGCAACAAGTTAGACGCCAAATCCAAGAAATGTTTCTTCATTGGTTATGGAAATGAAGAATTTGGATTTCGGTTCTGGGATGATCAGAATAGAAAGATTATCAGAAGCAGGAACGTGATCTTCAATGAGAAAGTTCTGTACAAAGACAGATCAAATGCAAAAACAGATAAGGCTGATTCAGATACAAGTCCACAAGGATCTGAATTCATAAGATTAGAAGGCCTTCCCGATGTTACTGAGCAGAACAACAATCAAGAGTCTTTACAAGAAGATTCAAGCACATATGTGCCCCCTGCTACACAAGAAGATGCGGAGCAAATTGAACCAGCTGTTCGCAGGTCTTCGAGGACGATAAAGCCCCCGCAACGGTTCACACTTTTACTGAATTACATTTTGTTGACAGATGGTGGTGAACCGCTAACTTATGAAGAATCCTTACAAGATGGAAACTCAAGCAAGTGGGAGTTAGCCATGAAGGATGAGATGAGTTCGTTGCTGAAGAACAAGACTTGGGAGCTAACCACACTACCTGAAGGAAAGAAGGCTTTACAAAACAAGTGGGTTTACAGAGTGAAGACTGAGCATGACAGAAGTAAACGGTTCAAGGCAAGACTTGTTGTCAAAGGGTTTCAACAAAAGAAAGGCATTGACTACTCTGAGATATTTTCTCCAGTTGTGAAGCTCACAACAATCAGAGTTGTTCTGGGGATAGTAGCTGCAGAAAATTTACATCTTGAGCAATTAGATGTAAAAACAGCCTTTCTTCATGGAGAATTGGAGGAAGACATTTACATGCAACAACCAGAGGGGTTTGAAATACAAGGAAAGGAGAACCAAGTCTGCAAGCTAAAGAAAAGCCTATACGGTTTGAAGCAAGCTCCAAGACAGTGGTACAAGAAGTTTGACAACTTCATGTGCAGTTCCGGGTATACAAGATGCCAAGCTGATCATTGTTGCTATGTCAAACATTTTGACAACTCCTACATCATTCTACTATTATATGTAGATGATATGTTGATTGCAGGATCCAGCATTGAGGAGATTGATAAGCTGAAACAACAGTTGTCAAAACAGTTTGAAATGAAGGATCTGGGAGCTGCTAAACAAATACTTGGCATGAGAATTTTCAGAGATAAAGACAAAGGCGTACTAAAGCTTTCACAAACAGAGTATGTCAAGAAGGTTCTCAACAGATTTAGTATGGATAATACTAAACCAGTAAGTACACCACTGGGGAATCATTTCAAGCTCAGCAAAGACCAGTCACCAAAAACTGAGCTAGAAAGTGGATACATGGATAAGATTCCATACGCCTCAGCTATCGGCTCTTTGATGTATGCTATGGTCTGTACCAGACCAGACATTGCCCATGCAGTGGGAGTTGTAAGCCGATATATGAGCAATCCTGGAAAGCAGCATTGGGAGGCGGTCAAATGGATCATGAGGTACTTAAAAGGGTCATCAGAGACATGTCTCACCTTCACAGCTAGTGGTTTGAAACTTGAAGGTTTTGTAGACGCTGATTTAGCAGGAGATGTTGATAGCCGAAAGAGCACTACAGGATATGTATATACTCTAGGAGGTACTGCTATTTCCTGGAGTTCTACCTTACAAAAGATCGTCGCTCTTTCAACAACAGAAGCTGAATATGTTGCAGTCTCAGAATCTGCAAAAGAGATCGTATGGTTGCAGAGTTTTCTGAAAGAATTGGGCAAGATGAATGAAAAGGGTACTTTGTATAGCGATAGTCAGAGTGCAATCTTCCTTGCCAAGAATCCAGCATTTCACTCAAGGACGAAGCATATTCAGATCAAATATCACTTCATCCGACAATTGCTAGACGAGGAGCAACTGATGCTAGAAAAGATCTGCGGAAGCAAGAATCCAGCTGACATGTTAACCAAAGGAGTTACTCTTGATAAACTGAAGCTGTGTAAAGCTTCAGTTGGTCTCAGAAATTAAAAGACAGATCTAGCACCATTTGTGTCCAAGTGGGAGATTGTTAAGTGTGGACACAAGATGGTGGTGGTGGCAGCCATGTCAAGCATGACTGCTGTCAAACATGGCTGCAAGGTTAGGCATGGTAGGTTGCCTAACCATTGAAAATGGTGGCTGCCATATTTGACTAAAGGAGAGTGTCTTGATTATAAATAGAGGTGCTGACAGAGAGACGAAGAATTGAAGAACAAGAGAGAAACACAGAGAGAGAGAGCTAGGGAGAGTTGAGTTGAGTAGAGAATTTTTCTCCTCCTCCTTGTTTTGTTGTTTGTATTGTTTCCAAGCTTGATTAATACAAACCAGTAGCTCCGTGGAGTAGGCAAGTTGCCGAACCACGTAAATTTGTGTGTGTTTGATTGCTTGAATGACCCAACACCTGCATATGCAGATAATTTGATTAATTACACTACTCGGCATAGGAAAAATGCTAAGCCAAAACTGGACCATGCCATAGAAAATTTTCCGCACTAGCTCCAACCTCCCAGCATAAGTGAGATGTTTCCCCATCCAACTTTGCACTGCCAATTCCAATTTCTGCAACAGAAGAGAGTATTGACTTGCTAGAAGTCTGTGGGGGCTGAGAGGAACACCGAGATATTTGAAGGGAAAACTACCTTCTCTGAAGCCAGTATCATGGAGGATTAACCGCTTCAAACTTTCACTAACGCCCCCAAAATATATTGATTATTTCGCTGCATTTATAGTCAACCCCGAAGTCTGCCCAAAGATTAATAACTGCTGAAATATACTGGAAACCGAGTGTCTATCCCCACGAGACAACAAACGTACATCATCAGCAAAAGCAAGGTGGCATATATCATGGACATTACATTTCAGGTGGAAACGAAAATCACAATTCCTCGATGCTAGCTTAAGCATTCTGGAGAAGTATTTCATGCATAAAATGAACAAATATGGAGATAATGGATCACCTTGCCTAACTCCACTCTTTCCAGGAAAGAAGCCATAAAGATTGCCATTAACTGCAACAGAGAAGGATGTAGTTTCGACACATTTTATAATTAAATGCACAAATCGTTCTGGGAAGCCAAACATGTGAAGCAACTGACGCAGGAAATGCCACTGAACTGAATCAAAAGCTTTCTTAAAATCAACCTTTATGAGACATCTAGGAGAAGCTCTCTTCCTGCCATAATGACGAAGAAGCTCCCGAACTAAATTGATGTTGTCTGACATCATTCTCCCACCTAGAAAGGCATTTTGCATTGGACTAATGATGCCATTTAGAGCAGAAGCTAATCTCCCCGAAAGGATTTTAGATATCACTTTGTAGACCACATTGTAGTAGGAAATGGGCCGGAAGTCAGCTGCTGTATTTACATTTGCTGCCTTGAGGATCAGAGCATGCAATAATAGAGTTGTTAGCTTGCCTCAAAAGTTCCCCAGAAGTGAAGAAATCATGGATTGCCGCCCAAAAATCCCCTCCAATGACATCCCAAGATTTTTTGAAGAAGAATGAAAAGTACCCATCTGGCCCTGGAGCTTTGTCAACAAAACATAGATTTTTGGTTTTGGTTAAAGAAGGTCGCCAGAAGGAATCTTATGTTAACCCAACCGCAACACCGATTTCAGCTTTGGTTAAAGGGAATCTCCAAATGAGATTTCAGGTTGACCGAGCTACCAACATAGATTTTTTAGTTTTGGTTAAAGGAGGTCGCTAGAAGGGATCCAAAAATCCCCTCCAATGACATCCCAAGATTTTTTTAAGAAGAATGAAGAGTACCCATCTGGCCCTGGAGCTTTGTTAACAAAACATAGATTTTTGGTTTTGGTTAAAGGAGGTCGCCAGAAGAAATCTTAGGTTAACTCAATCGCAACACCGATTTCAGCTTTGGTTAAAGGGAATCGCCAAATAGGATTTCAGGTTAACCGAGCTACCAACATAGATTTTTTTGTTTGGTTAAAGGAGGTCGCTAGAAGGGATCTTAAGTTAACCCAACCGCAACACCGATTTCAGCTTTGATTAAAGGGAATCACTAGATGGGATTTCAGGTTGACGAAGATAAAAACATAGATTTTTTGTTTTGGTTAAAGGGGATCGGCAGAAAGGATCTTAGGTTATCCCAACTGCAACACCAATTTTTGGTTAAAGGAAATCGTCAGATGAGATTTCAGGATGATCGAGCTACAAACATAGATTTGGTTAAAGGAGGTCACCAAAAGAGATCTCAAATGGAATTACAGGTTAATCTAACCGAAGTTAGAATTCAGAGGATCGGCAGATCAGGATCTCAAGATGACTAAGTTGCACATAGTTTTGATCGTTAGTTTCGGATTGAAAGGGATTGTTGTAAAGACAGAGTTTCAGATCAACCAAACTTCGATAAGATCAGTTTCAAAAATTTAGTTTTGTTTATCTTTACAAAACTTACTACGTAAAGTCTCGGCTCCGTAAGTATTGTAAAGAGAGAGCATCTGTTGTAACCCATTTTTGGGTCCCCACATAATATAATAATAATAATAATAATAATAGTGAGAATAGGATGCTAGAGCGCGCAGAAAATGGTCAGAAATTGATTGAGGAGGTTCAAAAATACAAAGATTAAAATTTGACAATATATACTTGACTAATGAGAACCCTATTGAAAAAGAAAATTTAATTTGAGGAGAAAAGTCCAAAATCAGAGGTTTATAGACTCAATTGGATTTTATTGAAGGTTTAATTGAATTTTTAGAGGGTTTGATTGCAAAGAAAATTGATTTTTAAGTCAATTTGGGCATTAATTGGAAGGAATTAAAGTTCAGGGGTCACATTACAATTTTTAAAAGTTGATTTGGTTAAATCATGGGCTTAATTGCATGAATATTGAAGTTTGGTGGCCAATTGGGACTTTATTAAATAAATCCAAAACCAATGACCAAACTGGAAAGACGCGTAAATAGAGGGACTGAAATTGACCGAATCAGGGACCATATTGAAGAAATTTAAAGTTTATTGATCAATTAAGAGTCAAAATGCACAAATTCAAAACCAAGGACTAAAGTGAAAAAGGCGGCCAACTTTAGGGCCGACGATTGAAGTTGGCAAGGATGCAATTGAATTGATTCTTAAAATCAAAATTGTATTTGAGGACTTAAATGAACAAAGGATGAATTAAGGACTGATTTAGAAGTTGTCATGTTTTGGGGCCATTTTTTATTTAAATGAAACAACACGTTTCGTCCAAAACATCACCGTTTCATGTTAAAAAAAAACAGTGTCACTTTAAGTGACACTGTTCCTCCTTTTTCTTCCCCTAGACGTGCAACAGAGGAAGAGAAATTTTTTGTTTTTTCTTCTTTATTTCTTCCTGCCTCTCTCTCTCCTCGCGTGCTCTGTCAAAACCTAAAGCCCGATGCCACCCACGCCCCCTCATGATGAGAAACCTGGGGGTCATGCCATGCAAGCGACACCTATTGGCCACCTCGCCCAACACAGTGACAGGGCAGGAAGGCCCCACTCCCCATGCGCAACGATAGGGCAGGGATAGGGTCGATCTCGCTCCCTTTTGCCCCTATAAATACCACCTAAAAGGAACAAAAAGAAAAAAAGAAAAGAGATGAAAGAGAGAGAGCAAGGAAAGAAGACGGAGAAGTTTGAAACAGGGGGGAACAAAAAAGAAAACATAAAAAAATAGAGAGGTGAAAGGGACTATGATAGCTAAGAAAAGAGAGGGACTCAAACAAAGAGAATCGGGGAAGAAAAGGAGTAGAGCAGACCAAGAACAAAGGAGACACCGCAACGCCACCGTCTGCAGTCCGCAACATAACCACCTTGAGCCACCGTCAACCATAGCAAAAAAATAAAAGAAGAAACAGAGAAGAAAGAGAAAGAAAACCAATGGAGAATCAGAAAAGAGAAACAGAGAAGAAAGAGAAAGAAAACCAATGGAGAATCAGAAAAGAGAAGAGGAAGAATCACCAGTTGCCACCGTTCCTCCTAGTCACGACCATAAGCCACCGTCAGTTCCGCTAACAGAGGCCCTTTGTTCCAAGTAACACTCTCCTTCTTATTGTCGATTTCTTGTTGTTTTTTTGCATGCAGAAACGTGCGCTATTCACATTTCTGCAGCAAGAAATATAATTAGCCGGTTACTATGCATGATAATCGACTAATTTTAATTCACTAGTTACTCTGCTCATGCACAGTAACTAGTTCATAGTTACTTCGGGCTGGATAATCAGCCGAGTCCACGCGTCTGGGCTGAGTCCGGCCTTATAGAAATAAGTTTTTTTGGCCGATCTCGGCCCAGTTTTCCCAATGGGCTTGTTGCGGCCAAATGCCTTTTCTTTCCTTTTGGGCTGGTCATGGCCCATATCCTGTTGGGCTAAGACTCAACCCATATATCTTAGGCCAGCCCAATCCCACCATAAATACATTAATATTATATCATATAATATTATATATTATACACTATATATATAAAGAAAACAAAACACAATACAAAAATTTTCAAAAATCTTTCTAAAAAATTTGTGATTTTCTCGTGTATTTTTCTATCTATTTTGCGTAATATTGGTTTGTATTTTTATACCGTAAAGATACAAATCCGGTATTAAAATACACGATTTTCGTCAAAACATTGCAAAAAAAATTATAAAACAAAAACAAAAAATAATTTGATTTTTATGCATACGGCCAAATCTCTTAAAGATAAGAAAACTCATCATATCGTATTTTCATACAACAAAAAATAATAATAATAATAATAATATATGTTTTAGCATGCTTTTTGGCTTTAATAACCAGTTTATTAAAGACATGATAACTAGGCCAATATTTCAAAAAATACCCAAAAAATATTTTGTTTTTTTTTTTAGTATCTGGATTATGAATTTATACGTAAAACATATTCCTGATATTAAAAAGGAAGTTCCTTTTTATTGATGTTAGAACGGTTAGGTTTTTTACCTGATAAGATAAGGACCTCCTTATTGAGGAGGACTTTCTTTTAAACCATAGACGGACCAACAATTAGAAATACAATAACGCCTTAGCTTTTTATCAGACAATCAAACAATGTAGCGTATCAGACAATCAAATAATGTAGCTTACCTTAGGTAAGGCGTATTTGAGGTGCTAATACCTTCCTTTTACGCAACCAGTCCCCGTACCCAATTTCTGAGACCAGTTAAGGTTCATAGTGACCAAAATACTAGGTGGCGACTCCCTTCCCCGTTTTCCACTGATAAAAGACAAGGAATCCTTGTCTCCCTATATTTCTCAATTTCTAGATACTTATTTGAGAGTGGAATACTCGTCACGACGCCGCACACGTGCAACGGTTTTTATTAATTGATAATATTTGATTAATTCCATACAGGTACTTGTTCAATCTTAAGAAAAAGGTTAAGAACAAGACGCATGTTGAGGCTTCGATATGTGAGGCCTATATTGTTGAGGAGATTTCAATATTTTTCTCGTACTATTTCAAACCACATTTGAAAACAACAATCAATCGCGTTCCATGGTATGATTATGATGGTGAAGTGTCTTCCAGTGGGAACTTGTCAATATTCTCCAATCATGGATGACCCACACCTAAAAATGTCATAAGGGGAAGATATTTGTCTCAAATAGAGTTCAGACAAGCACACAATTATGTTCTATTTAACTGTGATGAGCTGAGACCTTTTATTCAGTAAGTATATGTACTACTTAAACTTTGTTAAGAATGTACTATTTATATATTGTAATATCATAAACTCATATAATTTGGAACAACCTTGTAGACAACATCGACAATATTTACTGTCCAATAATTCACAGCTGATCGAATCCCAAATCTTTCAATTACAAGATGAACAATTTGCCATGTGGTTCAGAACACATGTAAATACTATCACAAACTCATTATCTCTTGCAAAGTTACTGTATGTCATTACAAAATTCTCATTTACTGTTCATTGTTGTACATGATATATAAGGTTTATCAAATGGGAAGGAGTGCTGTTATTTCATTATCTTCACTAAGCCTAGGCCCTGAAAGAAAAGATAAGTGCTACAAGGGTCTTTTGTCAATGGATATGTGTTTCATACTGTGTTAAGGGATCGACTTGTAGTGAGTTTGAAGTTGACTACTATGGTAAATTAGAAGAGGTCGTCGAACTGCAATATCACAGCGAGCATAATAAAATGTTTTTATTCAAATGTTATTGGTATGACACCACTGACAGAGGAATCAGAGTAGATCCTCACTATAGTCTGGTCAAGATCAACTCAAAAAACGATGTCTTTGTTTTCGCAAAGCAATGTCAACAAGTTTATTACACATACACCCCTTCCTTTAGAAAGGACCGATTAAGAGTTAATTGGTTATCCGTTTTAAAAACAAAACCTAGAGGTCGTGTCGAGGTTATTCAGGATGAGAACGAAGACACAAGTATGCAAGATGAAGTCTTTCAAATTAGTGAGTTGGTTGAATCATATCGAGTTGCTCCTTCGATTGACTTAGAAGAAAATTCAAATTTTCTTGTTTTCAATGATAGTCTTGTTGATGTTGACGCAAAGGAGTTGAATGTTGTTCTGAGCTCTAGCGGACAAACAAATATCGATGATAATGATATCCATATTGATGATTGCGATGGAGCTAATGACTATTCAATTGACGATGAAGAAGAAGAAAATTCTAACTAACTATCATAATCAAGGAAAGTGTGAAGCATTTTTTTATAATGTAATATTATGAATGATATTTTGTAACATGAAATATTCATTTTATAATTGTTAATTGTTGTTATTGTTTTGTGCAAGCAGTTTGTAATTTAAGTGTTTGCAGGAGGGTAAATAGACAATACAAACATAATCTTTCATGCACAGTGCACGATCACCGGCGTCTCTATAGACGGAAACATCTCGTTGGTATTTTATCGAGAGTGGCAAAATATTTACTTGAAATGTCACAATCACCGACGTTTATACCGAGGGATACTGTATCCATCGACATTTTACAAAGAGTTGAAAAATATTTACTAGAAATGCTACAATCACCGACGTCTCTACAGGCAGATAAAGTCCGTCGGTATTTTACTGAGAGTTGAGAAATATTTATTGCAAATGCCACAATCACAAAATTAATACCAACAGATAAATTCCGTCGGCATTTGTCGATAGTTCACAATTACCGACAGACTTACCGACGGATGGTGTGAATTCCAAATGATGGATATTAATGTATCTCTGATCGCGTGCACTTGCCGATGGAATTATCGACGGACTTCGAAAATTATAGAGGGTAATTAACAAATTTTGGTGCGAAATTCAAAATTTACCGACAGATTTTTGAAAAGTCACCGATGAAATAATTAAAAATAATATTATTTAAATATTCTATTAGTGAGTCCGTCGGTAAAACTGTGTTATATATCCAGCGACCGCCCCTTCAGTTCATTTTCCTCTCTTCTTCATTTAAGAGTTCTCTCATTTTCTTTTTTCTTTTCTCTCATTTGCTTCAAAACTCTTGTTTTTTGCTTGTAATCTCTAGTTATATCTTCAACAAATTAAAAGGTATGTATTTCCATTTAATAAGCTTAATGATTTTATTTTTTTTATTTTTTCTTTGTTTTAGTTATTGTTATTTTTGTTGTGTTTTTTGTGTTGGTGTATTTTTATAATGTTGATAAAGTTTTGAAATACACATATTATTAAGGTAAGAATTTTTCATTCCTAAAGTCAGTAGTTTTTTTTTTTAATTTGTTCAATATATCCTTAGGTGCCGATCAAGAAGAGGCACTTGTGCCGACTCACGATGCTGCCTCTTCCAGCGCGGTTTCACAGCGCAGAGGTGGTGTGCCTTCACAGTAGAATCAATTCACCGGCAAGTATAAGGCACATTGGAAGGACGACCTTTCACCGTAAGTTTGTTTCGGTTTTAGTTTTTTTTTAATTATAACATAATTTATGAATAACTAATTAATATTTCATTAATTTAATTTATTTTCAGGTTCACAAACATTGAGGCCCCCGAGTAATATCATTGGCTTTTCAATCATCAACGGAGATTCTATTATTTCAATGGAGTCAGGTTTCCATACATCCTGAATGAAAACCTTATATCGATGCATGGTTTCGAAGATTTCAGGTTGGTGTTAATTTCTAATTTCCAGCTTATTTTTAATAAATTATTATTATAATTGTACATAAATTATTATTTTTATTTTAAATAAATTATTTATACACAGCACAAATTCAAGTGAGACAACGCGCATGACAATGTTGCGAGGAAGGTGTGGGAAAATCACGAGACAACTAGGTAACATCGAAAACAATATGATATTTTTTTATAAAAAAAATTATGTTTTAAAATCTAATTTATCAGCATGGAAGTAGGTTGCGTGATTTTTGATATGAAGCAAAAAAAAAGGCCAAAAAATACACGAGAGATAACGGTCTCCAAGGCTGGAATGATGTGGCAGTTTGGAGGGATTTCAAACCGCCATACATCCCGGCGGATAAATGGCCGCAATATATTGAGCACATGATGTCTGAGCGGTTCACACGACACTCACAGTCCGGTGCCGACAACCAGAACCAACAAATTCATGGTTCGGTGACCACGCACATCAGCGACTCCGTTCTATTTGTTGCACATGCGAAACGGATGGTAAGATTAATTTAAATGAAATATATCGTTAATTAATTTGTTGTTACTTCATTTATTTTTTTCTTACAGGCTACGTCTCTTGGACATGAGCCAAGCCCCATGGAGTTGTTTGTAGAGACGCACGCGCGGATTGAAGATTGCCAAAAGGGGGTGCAATAGTTCGTTGACAACCGCGCTCAACACTTCGTGCTATGTTCGTTCAACCATTTTATTTTGTAAGTTATTATTTTTCTTGAATTGAATATGATGATTTCTTTTTCATTTTCAGGAGACCTACAATAGCCTGTTGAGGGAGAGATATGGGGACGATCCTTCGACACATCCAGATTTCAATCCGGATTTGTAGATGGAGGTAAGATAATCTGGTGGACCCGATAAAATCGAGTGTACGGGCTCTCCAACACCACGGCCGAGAACTTGCGGGCGGCCCGTAGTGTATCAACCGTTGGGAGCTCCCAATCAGTATCGAGCACCCAATTTAAGGAGTTCGTGGTCTTGCAGCAACACACGGCTCATCTCACAAAAAAATATGAGCAACTCTCGGTGAATTATGAACAACTCCGCCAAATGGTCAAGAACATTACATCACAGATGGATGATACATGTGCACCCCTTTTTTGGCCATATACTCCTAGGAACAACCAGTCTCCTCCTCCTCCAGCTCCGTCATTATACTAGTTTAATTTTTTTTTTGCAAACACATTAAATTTGTAATGATATTTGGAAGAATATGATTTAACTTTATTTTTATGTTTTTGATGTTTAATACAATTTTATTTGTATAATTGGTTTTTTTTACTATTAATTTATATAATTTTAGATTATTTATTCTAAATAATTTTTTAATTTTTTTAAAACATCACCGACGGATTTTCAGACGAAATATTTTTATCGGTATTTTCCAGAGAGTTAAAAAATATTTACTGGAAATGCCACACTCACCGACGTCTTCACAGACGGAAACATTCCGTCGGTATTTTACCGAGAGTTGCAAAAACTTTACTGGAAATGCCATAATCACCGACACTTATACAGACGGATTTCGTTTGTCGGCATTTCACCGAGAGTTGAAAAATATTTACTGCATATGCCACAATCACCAACGGAATATTTTTGTCGGTATATTTCCAGCAAGAATTTTGTTTTTGGCGCGTATTTTCCATCTGTAAAACCATCGGTATTTAATTTTTTTACCGACAGAATTAACGACAGAATATGGAATTACGACGAATGTTATGCCGACGAACTCGTTCCGTTGGGAATTTAGTCGGTAAAAAATTTACCGACAAAGTGGCAATTTTACACCGACGGATTTGGTTTGTTTGAAAAATTGTGAAATGTTGTAGTGATTGTAACACCTTGTATTTTTCCAAAGCCTATTTCCTATGATCTTGTAAATGTACATCTCTTATTAAAAATTACATTCACATTAACTATATATAAGCTTTTCTTTTTTAAAAAAATACAAATATCCTTTCGATATAATTCCGAGTAGCAATTTCATATCTACATCCATATTAAATATTCTTTCAGTGACCCTATAAAGTGGATGTCCTCATATGAACTTACCTGTGACATACATAAAATTACAAATTAAATCATGTGAAATATTTGCATCATTTTAGATACTAACATTTAACAATTATATAATCAAAATCAATTTCATAATTTTTGGTTTAAGAACGTTGATCTTATATCAATTTCCTATACCTTACACTTTTCATTATTTCCTGATAACTTTTCTTCCAATAATTCTATTCATCGCATTATCATCCTTGCATCATGAAAATTGTTTCATTTGTAATCTGGTTTACCTCGTCACTATACGATTTATTCCTTATAACTTTAAAATTGATTGGTCTCCTTTAAACAATTTCATATAATAGACCATTTCACATTGAGATTATTTCGTAACTATTTCTACTCCATGAATATACTCAATTTATATTAATATTATTATTTTACAACTCATAGAGTTTACCCCATAATTTATTTCCTCTACATATATAAATCATATGATATTTTCCTCTCTCAACCACCTTTAATACATATCGTAACTCATTATATAAACATGTCTAATTCACATCGTTATTTAATTCATGTCACCTTTTCACTTCCCCAACATTTATTTTATTTATAATACATCATACTTTAGTCATATAACACTTGATATTTGAGAAATTTTCTCAATTCTTTATTCATTCCACTTATTTCACATCCATTTATATTATTTATAATTTATCGCATAACCTTTCATCAAGACATGCTTAAATCATTTTTCTTTTTCCTTAAACTTTATCAGTAGGGCTAATTGAATACTCACTCATTAACCTATCAACATAACCAAACTCATATACACCTTGCTCCATTACATGTTATTGTTAATACTAAATACATGATCTATACACGACATGATGTTGTGAGGTACATGAAAATGGTTGAACTATTACACGTCTCTTGGACATGAGCCGAGCCCAATGAGGCTTTTTCTAGAGACGCACGTGCGGAGTGAAGATCACGAAAAGGGGGTGTAATAGTTCGTTGACAACCGTGCTCAACACTTTGTGGTATGTTCGTTCAACCATTTTCTTTTGTAAGTTATTATTTTCTTGAATTGAATTTGATGATTTCTTTTTTAATTTTCAGGAGATATATAATAGCCGGTTGAGGAAGAGATACGGGGATGATCTTTCGACCCCCCCGGATTTCGATCCGGATTTGTGGATGGAGGCAGGATTGTCGGGTGGACCTGATAGAAATTGGGTGTACGGACTCTCTAACACTACGGTTGAGAACTTGCAGGTAGCCCATAGTGTCTCAACCGTTGGGAGCTCTCAATCACTATCAAGCACTCAGTCTTAGGAGTTTGTGGCCTTGCAACAACACACGACTCATCTCACTGAAAAATATGAGTGACTCTCGATGGATTATGAACAACTTCGCCAAATGATCATGGAAATGAGATCATAGATGAGAGGTACGTGTGCACCTTTATTTTGGCAGTATGGACCCTGGAACGTGTAGCCTCGTCCTCCTCCTCCTCCAACACTGTCATTATTCTAGTATAATTTGTATTCATACAAATAAAATTGTAATGAATATTTGGATTTTATATTATTCAATTTTATTTTTACATATTTCAATTTTATAAAATTTTATTTGTTTAATTATTTTCTTTTTTTATTATTCTATACAAGTTATATTAATTATTCTGTGCAATTTTATTTTTAAAAATATTTTTTAATTATCACGGATGAAATTACAAATGTAAACAAGTCATCGGTATTTTTCAGAGAGTTGAAAAACATTTACTACATATACCACAATCACTGATGGAATTATTCAAGAGAGTTGGGAAAACATTATTGCATATGCCACTATCACCGATGGAAATTTACCAACGGAATAATTCCGTTGGCATATTTCCAGAGAGAATTTGTTTTTGCGCACATTTTCCGTCTGTAAAACCATTGGTTTTTAATTTTTTTTACTGACAGAATTAGTGATAGATGATGGAATTACCGACGAACGTTATACCGATAGAATAATTTCGTCCGTGAATTAGTTGGTAAAATTTTCACTGACAAAGTGGTAATCTCACGCTGACGAAAAAACTCCGTTAGTAAAACTGTTAAATGTTGTAGTGTGTTTAATCACCTCTTTGCTTCACAATTGCACTGTTAATTCCTGTTCTTTACAGACAAAATCAGCGACAGATTGAAAAGTAGTCCGAGTTATTTTGTGGTTTTCTGAAATATTTAGATTAAATTAAAATTTTAAATTAAATATTACAAACGGAATCACTGACTGATTGAAAAGTCGTCGGTGATATTTGGCGGTTTCTAAAATTTTTTATTAAATTAAAAATTTTAATTAAATATTACAGACAGAATCACCTACAGAATAATTAAAAATATTAATATTTAATTAACCGTCGATAAAACGCACCAATAAAAAGCCTAGAATCCCTAATTTCACAACAAACCCGTCTCCTTTCTTCTTCTTCTTCTTCTTCTTCTTCTTCCCCATATGTAAAAATCATCAATTTCCATTTCTTTTTCTTCTCTTCTCTCCTCAACTCCTTCTCTTCTCCTCCATACTCAGGTATGTCTTCTTCTCCTTTCTTTTTTTTCTTCTCAGTTTTTTTTAATTAGTAAACTTTATGAATTTTTTTGTTCTCTTCTTATCTTCACTTGCAACTACATTAAGGTAAGATTCTTTTCTTCTTCTTTTTTCATGTTTTTTCACTATATTTTTTTTTTATTTTTTTTTTAATTGTTTTTGTTCTTAATAATTGTATGAATGTTGTTGTAAGATTTTTTTTTCATATGAGATCAATTTTTAGTTGATTTATTTATTTGTTGCAAATTTGTTTGAGTTGATTTTCTTCTTTCTTTTTCCAAGCATTTTGAGTATTATAGAGTGTTGATTTATATTAATTTATTTATTTTATAGTTTTGTAAAATAGATTTTTTAAAAATATTTTTAAATAATTACCGATAGAATTACATATGGTATTTTGCAGAGGGAAATACCGACGGAATGAAGCGGGTAATTTTTTTTTACGTGTTTTTTTTGTCAGTAAATCCTGTTGTAACCCATTTTTGGGTCCCCACAAATAAAAAAATATATATAATAATAATAATAATAATAATAATAATAATTAAAAAAAAAAAGAATTTGAACAGTGTCGTTTTGACACTGTTCCTCTACCCGCCGCGCTCCATGCCGTTGGAGCCGAACCTCAACAGTAGCACCCAATGGCCGACCAGCCGCCGCGAGACCCGCTCCCATGCGCAACAGCAAAAGTCACACCCACTTGCTCTATAAATAGCACCCAACACAGCAGAAAAAGGGGGGAAAAATTTTTTGAAACGGAGAGAGGAAGAAGTTTAAAACGAGGAGAGTTTTGTTGAACGGGAGGGGGCTGGAAAACTAAAAGGGGAGGCGTGTTTTTGGAACGAGAAAGAGAGAGAGCACCCAAAAACAGTCCCCCTCCTGGCCATTCCCCTCTCTCGGCCATTTCTTCCCTGCACCCGAAACAGCCTTCTCTGTCAACGGAGCCCCAGACCGACCTCATTTTCTCCTCCATCCCAGCAGCAGCAGCAACAACACCAGGAGGAGGAGCAGCCGCAGTCATGCCCTGCCACCAGCACCTCCACGAAGACGTTGCAGAGAAGGAAGAACATTGTTGACAGCAGAAAACACCATCAACAACAGAAGGAGAAGACAAAACAGGGGCGAACAGAGGAGAAAGAGAGGAGAGAAACTGGAGTAAAACGGACCAGGAGGAGAGAGAGGAGAGGAGAGAGAACAAACCGAGAAGAGGGAGGAGGAAACGGACAGAAGAGAGGGGAAGAAACGAAAAAAACAGAGAAAAAACAGAGGGAAAGAAACGGGCAGAGAGGAGAGAAAAGAATAAAACAGAAACAGAGGAGAATAGAGCAGAAGAAAAACACAGAGAAGAAGAAGAAGAAAGGTCGACCACCGTCCAAGCCACTCCCCAGGCCGCCGCCGCCAGCACCTCCACGAAGCCGCTGCAGAGAGGGAAGAACATTGTTGACAGAGGGAACAAAAGAATCAAAGAGAAGAAGCAACGCATAACAGAGGGAAAGAGAAGAACAGTAACCTCTCTCGCAGGTCTCTTTCTCTCCACCGTTTGAAACAGCCATTGCTGCCACAACACTGTCACCATCAACACCACCGTCAGGTAATCCTTTCTCTCCTCTGTCCATTTTTTGTTCGTCTTCATTTGCATGCAGAATGTGAGCAATTCACGTTCTGCAGCAAATGAAATATAATTAGGTGGTTACTGTGTGGAGCACAGTAACCACCTAATTATAATTCACTGGTTACTATGCGGTTACTATGCGGAAATAATTATAATTCATTTGTTATGCACTGTGCATGTACAGTAACCCGGTTACTGTTGTTTCGGGCTGGACTGAGTCCAGCCCTGTGGAAAGTAGGCCCGTTTTATTTTGGGCCGATTTCGGCCCAGTCTCCTTTTGGGCCGGGTCTGGCCCGTTCGAACAAAAATTCTTCAAAAATTATTTCAAAAATATGTGATTTTCTGTAATTTTATTACTGTATTCTGATCAATATCGGTTTGTATTTTTATATTGTAAAGATACAAATCCGGTATTAAAATACCTGATTTGCGTCAAAACATCAAAAAATACATAATTACAAAAAAATATTTTGTTTTCATGCATACGGCCTAGTCTCTCCAATATATATATATAAATATTATAACATCATATTTTTACACAACAAAATAAATTTCAAAACAATATATGTATTAGCATGCATTTTGGCTTTAATAACCAGTTTATTCAAGCCATGAGAACTAGGCCAATATTTCAAAAATTCTAAAAAAATCTTTTTGTCTTATTTTAGTATATGGGATTACGAATTTAAACATAAAATGTATTCCTGATATTAAAAATATAGTTTTTTTACATAGACATTAGAACGGTTAGGTTTTACCCGATGAGATAAGGACCTTCTTATTGAGGAGGACTTTTCTTGAACCATAGACTGACCAACAGCTAGGAAACACAACGAGACCTTGAATTTTATCAGACAAATAAACAATGCAGCTTACCTTAGGTAGGGCGTATTTGGGGTGCTAATACCTTTCCTTTACGCAACCAGTCCCCGTGTCCAATCTCTGAGACCAGTTAGGGTTCCTAGTGACCAAAATACTAGGTGGCGACTCCCACACCATTTTTCACTGCTAAGAGACAAAGAATTCCTTGTCTCACCATATTTACCAGATATATATATATCCCATCACACATTCGAGGGTGGACGATCGCCGCGACGTCGCGCACCTGCGACAAATCCATCGGTAATAATATGTTTTTATTACCAACGGACTTACCGACAGACAAAAAATTATCGATGAAAGATTCACCGGCGAAACATCTCCGTCGATGATATCGTTGGTAAATTAATTACCAACGAAATGATAGTGCAAATACCAACGTAAAAATCCATCGGTAAATATAAAGATTGTGGTAATGTTTGAAAAATAAAATTATAACTGTTACATCCAATCAAAGAATTTGAACTCATATGGAGGGTATGATTAAAAGTATATTAGTTATTGTTCTTTAAAGTATTTTTATTTGAAAATATATTAAAATAATATCTTTCTATTTTTAAAAAATTATCTTTTACATCAACAAAAATAAAAAAAAAATTAAATTTTCATTAAACATTATTCCAACGCAATTCTAAACAGCTACAGTGATAATTGATCCACAACTTTCATCGTTGCAGAGAAAGAAATAGAAGGGAGAGAATCGTATTATATGGAAACAACAATGAAGACCGAGTCGTCGGGATTCTGAATAATTACTAACACTGAGGCAGATCAACTGGAGGTGGTGGCAAAGTAGATTCCGGGGTCGGTCCATTCTCAACCACGAAAGCGGTGGCTAATCCAAAGGGCAAGTGCACATCCAGATGACAGTGGAAGAACCATACACCTGGATTGTTGGCTGTAATTCTTATGACTCCCCATCCTCCCACCGGCACATTAATAGTGTTCCGTGATAGTGGATTGATAAGGTTGAACTTCTTAGGGTCGTTGACAGGATCATAATTTCCAAACCCTTGAGCCAACACATGGAAATTGAAACCGTGAAGATGTATGGGATGATTCTCCACACCAAGTAAGGCTGTGTTCTGCAACACCATCTCCACCGTAGCGTTATACTTCAACACCTTCACACTTGTTGATTTTGGTGTGATTAACAGTGATGGATTTACGGCGTTGATGACATTAGTGTAGTCAAATTTGACAGGAGGAGTATCAGGGAAGTCAGGAGTGTAGATTCCACTCACATTGAAAAAGAAGGCTTGCAACATTGACAAACTTGAAGGGCGCGCAAAAGAGAAATTGTTCATGCTAGCAGAGAGTCGCGTCCCATTTAAACATGTTGGACAAATTGAGAGCCCCAAGCCTACTGTCACAAACATGTGCTCATCAACTTGACGTGGGACTGGGACCCAATGAGGCCCACCAGCAAGGCCAGTAATGCTGGTGAAGAACTTGTGGGCAGTGGGGGTGTCAGTGAACGCAGGCATTAGTGGCATTATCGGAGTTGCTGATGTGGGTGCACCTTCGTAGACAACAGTTCCTCTTGTGGTTGTATTATCAAAGGGTGGAGCAGGAAAAGCAGGAGGAGCAGGACCAGCACTAGCATATGCGTTTGCAGCCATGAAATAAGACCCCACTTCCTGGTCGGCTGCGAGAAGAACGTCCACGGTCTGGCCGGGGCCGGTGACAACAACATCCGTGACATAGGGTACCGTGTACCCTGCATCGACAGCAACCACTGTCATATTATGATTGGCTATCTTGAAAAAGAGCTGGTTATTGAGTGCAGCGTTGATTATTCGGAGGAGATAAGTCTTCCCTTTCTGCACCTTAAGCTTGTACATTCCTGGAATTTCAGGAGCAAAATAAACCATAAAATAATGAGTCAAGACAGTTTCAAATGAAAAAATAAAAATAAAAAAATGTGTCAGCATTAATTAATATGCTTGTGGACAAATTCAACCTTTACTGTTCCATCTCTGATAGACCAGTAAATCTCTATCATGAATAACATTGATGATTGATGATGATGATGGCATATATATTATTACTTACTGTTTTGAGAGCAATTGTAGAGATCCCCAGGGAGTCCATTTATGGTGTAGGCATCCGAAATGTTAGGTGGTGCACCAATGGCTTCTGCCTGGTTTTCGACATCAACAACATTAGCATTCCACCACTCTCCTGCAATAATATAAACATATATGCATCACCATGCATGATCTCAACAAATTAATAACAGTTTCAGCGTTAATGAACTGGCTTTAGATTAAAAATCAATGGCTAGCTACCTACCTAATAGAATTGGAACTTCTCTGTGGGGTTTAGGGAAAGGGTAAGGATGACCAGATCTTGGACGGATAACAAGTGCCCCATAAACTGTTGCTCGGAGAAAACTGACATGAGCATGCCACCATAGCGTCCCCTCTTGCTGGAGGAGTTCAAATTTGTAGGTGTATTTACCTCCAGGGGGTATTGGACATTGAGTTACCATACTAGGTCCATCGGCCCACGCACTAAGCAATTGAAACACTCCATGCCTTCATAAAAAAGTACATAATCAGTAATTAATTGAATAATGATAGATTTAAAAGTAAGAGCGATAATAGTGATGACGACGACTACGATGATGACAGCTACAGAACCAAGTCTTTAGTAAATTTGTTAATCATAATTATATTAGCCTACAGCAGTTGAAGAATAACTTTCTCAAGTATTCAATTATAGTTTTTTTATTGGATAACTTGAAGACAATTTGATATTATGTTCTAATTTCATGGTTGACTAAGGAAAAGGATGGTATCTTGGTTGAGACAACATTATTTTATATACCAGAAAAAGATGTGCAAGAATATAGTTGTTAAGCTGCTAATTTCTAGTGAAATTACTTGGCAAGCTCGAAACGAATAGTCTTAATTTTCATCAGAGTTTACAAATCAACGAATAGTTTATTTTCTAATGCACTAATTAGACTTTTTACAATTGTCTAGCTTCTTAAATAAATAACCAAGAATTAATTTACCAGTGAATAGTCAGGTTGTAGGGTGACTTGTTAAAAACATGGACTATGAGGGTGTCTCCCTCTCGAACGCGAAGCGTGGGGCCTGGCAAGCTTCCATTCACTGCAGTTACCACTTGCTCGGAGCACAGCCGACGAACTGTAAGGTTTTGCACCTAAAACATTCACAATAAATTAAACCCATCAATCTGCAAAGCTTTAAGCAAGTAGAAAATATCTTTGCATGCCTATATATATACACACTCCGACGTCAGACTAATATTGCTAGGATATGCAATCTAGGTCGGTCCAAAGTGGATGAAAAAATTCCATAACTTAGATGATCGTGGGAAGAAGTGTATTGAATTTGCCAAAGAACGTAGTTCAATTGACACCCACGTTTCTTTTCTAGTAGGATATCTCGGTTTGAGCCTCTTTTGTGACCAAAAGAAGTGGATATATTGAATCTTGGGACGTTGCAGTATCAAAGGTAGCAGTATCTTTTCCCTCGATCCCTTCCATTTAAGCGTGAACATGATTTTGAGGAGCTCGAGATAAAACAAAAGGGTATGGCTAATTTGATGAATGTTTTTCCTATGTAAGAAACTTCAAGGTATAACAGGGCTACCATCCTATATATCCTGGCCACTCGTATATCGTTTAATTAACGACAACAATCCTAATGCAACCTTTGCATGAGATAATTTACCAAAACGAGAAACTATATACAAGGACCACGATTCAACTTCCTCAACGTCGACAAAACATCTTGGTAGTAATATAAGAAAGAAGAAGAATTACATAGAATGAGTGTTCCACAATTGCAGCAGAAGCCACTGAAGAAGCTAGAAGAGCCAAAGCACAAGTTAACAAAAACAGAAGACGCGACATGTTCCCAGAGAGAAGAGTTTGAAGAGGCGACGAATGAAGAGGGAAAGAGAAGAGAAGCTCTAATTTATAACGAAGATAGCTTTAGAAAATGTTTGTTGTTGAAATTTCAGTATCTCAACTAATATATATATAATAGAGAGAGAGAGAGAGAGAGAGAAGAGAGAGAGAAGAATTATGTAAGTTTAGAAAGTTTAGAGGTCCATGGCCTCGGCATGATTGCGTGTCTAGGTAGTTAAATTCTTATGGAGATTTGGTAAGAAATTTGAGTTGGAAAAATTCAATGTGGTAGCAAAAACTTCGTTATCTAACAACTTACGGCTTAAGTTAATGGTGGGATACTAAATCTACACAGCAATTATATAGATGAAAACAATGAAGAATGGTCCAGCCTGTTATTTGTTGGGTTATTTATATTAAACAATTTATTTAGGTTATTTATTTTAGATAATTTTAATTAATGAGTTGAGACTAATAATTTAATGTTTTAATGTTATATTATTTTTATGTTTATCTTACAGTTTTGATGAATGGAATCACATATTATTCCTCCTCTACATTCTCTTTTATTTGTAGCTTTTCTTTCCTTGCTTTTAATTCTTGTCTTCTTTCTTTCTTTCCCTACTTTTATTTCTTTTATTTATTGTTCTGTATCATCTTTGGTATTAAAACAAAGACTTTTAATTATTCTTATAGTTAATCGATCTCTTAGAGCTTGTGAAGATTTCTAGGTTGATCATCATCAATAGTTAATCTAGACTAAGAAAAATCCTTTAATCTTTCTATTTACAACTAAGGTAAAAAAATAATAATTTATGTTTATATCAATGAGGTTTCATTGGTAGCGGCATTTCAGGTGACATTGATTAGCTATACCAGGTTTGGATAGGTAATGGTATCAATGAGGTTTCATTGGTACTAGGATTTTAGACGATATTAATTAGCTATTTGAGTTTGGATAGCTAATGGTATCAATGAGGTTTCATTGGTACCGGCATTTCAGGTGACATTGATTAGCTATCCTAGTTTGGATAGCTAATGGTATCAATGAGGTTTCATTGGTACCAGCATTTTAGACGATATTGATTAGCTATCCGAGTTTGGATTGCTAATGGTATTGATGAGGTTTCATCGGTGCCGACATTTCTTAAATTGATTAGTCGATCCCGAGCAATTGGGTGACTAATGATGTTAGTAAAGATTACTAACATCGGCATGGTTACTCTTGATTCAGTGAAAAAGATAAGTTGATTAACTATTCTGGGTCGAGATTAGTTAATAATATCAATGGGTCACATTGGTATCGGCAACCATTTCTGGTATGATTAGCTACTCCAGGTAAGGAGGCTAATGATGTCAAGGGTCCCTAACATCAGCAACTTTGATGGTAAACTAGATATGAATAAGATTTGATTAACTATTTCGGGGAAGGAATAATTAATGATATTAATTGTTCCCTCAGCCAACAACTACTACCCACTAGTAGCAGTCGCTGCCCACAAATCCAGATCAATATGCCACCTTCAACATTTTAGATCTTCCCATGCCAGCGACAACAGCTATAATACACCAACAACTTTTCTCCATTTATTTTGGCAACATATAACAATTACTCCTTTAACTACAGCAACATCGATCATAACAGTAGCAGCACAATGGTTGAAGACGACAACACACCATCAGATCTACCCTTTTTACACCAACCATAACCTTAGCAACAAAGAAACTAGTCTTTTAAGGTAGACTAATTCACTAGTTCAGCGTCAGCGCCACATCATCGACATGGCATCGCTAATGAATATATGGTATAATTTGATGAATATAGGATAAAGTGTGTGGTTAGGAAGGATGAGAAAATTACTCTAAATAGATTTTGGAAGGGCTTGAATATGACCTTAAAAGAGAGGTTGTGTTTAGAGGTATGTCCACCCTTGATGAAGCTTATACCCTAGTGCAAAACTACGAGTTGGTCATAAAAAGTTAGTGGACATACAGGATATCAAGTCACCTGTAGTATCCCTCCTAGGTCTCAACTTGATAATAATAATTCTTTATTGGGTGACTCACCTCATAAACCTAATCCTACTATTTCCTAGATGCCTAGGGAAGACAAGGGTAAGGTTATTCTTTATGTAACACCTAATATGACCTCAAGGATTCAATGTATTAAGTGTCAGGGTTTCTAGTTGTCCAAATAATGTTTTATTCATTAAGGATCGGGAGGATATGGGTGAGGAAGAGAATTGTGAGGATAAGGTGTATGAACCTAATCCTGATAATTTATAAAATCTAAATGATGAGGAGGAAGAATCTAACCTGCTAGGATGTGTTAGGTCTATATCCACTCATATCGAGCAAGACTTTGTAGAAAGGGAGACAACTAAGTTAAATCTAGTTAGATATGCCTTAATATAACTTAAAGGAATCGAGGATTAAAAGAGAACTACTATCTTTTACATTTACATTAAATATGGAGATAAAAGTTGCAAGATCATTATAGATAATTGGAGTTATATCAATCCAATGTCCTATAGTAGCGTATCCTACTTAGGCTTAAAGTTTGTCCTACATCTTAAACCATATAAGGTGTCATGAGTTAACAATACATCTATGGTGATCAAGGAGAGAGTTTTTTCCCCATAAAAATGTAGGACTATCATGATGAAATTTGGTGTGATGTAATTCCTATGGATATAGGACATGTCATTTTAGGTAGGCCTTAGTTATATGAATTAGACATTACTATCTTTGGGCGATCAAATTCTTACTCATTCACTTTCCATAGTAAAAAGATTCAACTCATTATATTATCACCAAGGCCTAATGATAGTAACAAGAAGAAGAAAAAGGTGAAAGAAAAGAGGTTTAACATAATAAGTCAGAAGAATTTTGAAAAGAAGGTTCATAAAGTTTGTTGTGTTTATCTTAATAGCCAATGAGGTTATAGAAGATTTTTTAAATGAACCACCTGAAAAGATAAGGGAAGCGTTAAAAGAATTTCTAGATGTCTTTCTCTCTACACTACCATATGTGTTACCCTCTATGCATGACATTCAACACGCTATAGATTTTATCTCTAGTGTCATATTGCTAAACTTGCTTCACTATACGATGAACCCTAGTGAATATGCCAAATTGCAAAGGCAAGTAAATGAACTGTTACAAAAAAGATTTATATGAGAGAGTTTGAGCTCTTATACAGTACTTTCCCTTTTAACACCCAAGAAAAATGGATTCTAGAGAATATGTGTGGATAGTCGAGCCATTAACAAGATTATTATCAAGTATTGTGTCCCTATTCCTCGAGTGGATGACATGTTAGATATTATGGCAGGAGCTCAAATCTTCACTAAGGTTGATATGAAAAGTATGAATCGTCAAATTAGAACTCGCCTAGAAGATGAATGGAAAACAACATTTAAGACCAAGGATAGACCATATGAGTGGCTAGTCATACTTTTTGGCCTTCTAATACACCAAGTACTTTTATGCGAGTAATGACAGAAGTGTTTAGGCCTTTTATGGGATTATTTATGGCGCTATATTTTTTATGACATCTTTATTTATACCAAAACTAAGGAAGAGCATTTAGATCACCTTATTCAAGTTTGTACCACCCTAAGGATGGAAAGTTTGTATGTCAATATCAAAAAGTGTTCTTTCTTCATGGATCGAGTGGTTTTTTTTAAGCTTTATAATGTCATGTAAGGGAATCTTTGTTGATCCCTAAAAGGTCCAAGTTATTGTAGATTGGCCAGAACCTGAGAATATTCATGAGGTTTATAGTTTTCTTGGGATCATGACTTTCTATCATCGTTTCAACAAAGGATTTAGCATCATCATGTCTCTTATCATAGATTGTCTGAAACAAGATGAGTTTTAATAAAGTAAAGGAGTTAATAAGACATTTGAGAAGGTTATGAAGAAGATTATAGAGGCTCTAATAATATGGCTTCCTGATTTTACAAAGGTGTTTGAAGTAGAATTTGATGCCTTAGGAGTTGGTATAGGTGGAGTACTTAGTCAAGAACATCACTTTGTAGCTTACTTTAATGAGAAACTTAACAAGGCCAAACAAAAGTATTCAACCTATGATAAATAATTTTATACGGTAGTTCAGGCCTTGCGTTATTATCACCATTATTTACTATCACAGGAGTTTGGTATTTACTCCGACTATAAGGCCCTTCACTATCTCAACTCCCAAAACAAGCTCAACTATAGGCATGGTCGTTGGGTTGAATATTTGCAAGCCTATTCATTTGTATTGAAACATAAATCTAGAATGGAGAATAAGGCGACATATGTCTTGAGTTGTCGGGTAACATTGTTATTCGTAATGAATGTTGAAGTTACTAGATTTGAGAGACTCAAAGAGAGGTATGAATCTTGCCCAAAATTTTAAGAAATTTATATGACAGTAAGAGATGAGAGTAACCGTTTTATAGATAGTTTTTACTTCCAGTAAGGGTATTTTGTTTTAGATAATAAAATTTGTATCCTAAAAACATTAGTGCGTGATTTTTTGGTGTGAGAGATTCATGCTGGAGGTCTTTCAGGAGACTTTGAGAGAAATAAAACCATTAAAAAGGTGGAATGTTAGTTTTTTTAGTGTAGCTTAAAAAAATATGTAGTTAAGTTGGTAGGTCAATGTCGAACATGTCGATTAGCTAAGCATAGAAAACAGAACACTAGTCTTTACACCTCATTGCCTATTCCCACTTGCCCTTAGCAAGATATAAGTAAGGATTTTGTGTTTAGGCTTCCACATATTGCAAAGAAGCATGATTCTATCTTTATAGTTGTCGATCGCTTCTCTAAGAATACTCGTTTTATCCTTTGTACTAAGACCACAAATGTTTCTAAAGTTGCAAAACTTTATTTTGATGAATTGTCAAGTTGTATAGGTTTTCCTAAGCTATAGTCTCGGATAGGGATACAAGATTTATAAGTTATTTCTAGAAAACTCTTTGGCATATGGTGGGAACTAAGTTGGAGTTTTCTAGTGCCTACCACTCCTAAACTGATGGTCAAACCAAGATGGTTAATAGGAGTTTAACAACCTTTTGAGATGTCTAATGAGTGATCATAATAGAAATTGGAATTTGATTCTTCCTACAATCTAATTTTCCTATAATAGCTCTATCAATAGGTCGATAGGCATGAGTCCTTTTGAAGTTGTACATAGCTTTTATACCTTTTTCTCATCTCTCATCATGCTAGGGTGTTTGAGTCTGCCGAGTCATTTGCACGTAGAGTTCAAGATATGCATGTTGAGATCACTAAGCAGATTCAAGCAAGTAATGCACAAGATAAACTTCGAGATGATTTATATAGACGACACAATGAATTTAATGTTGGAGACTATGTTATGATATGGATTAGACCCGAACAATATCTTTCGAGAACTAATCGATAATTGCACGCATGTATTGTTAGGCCATTCAAAGTGCTACAATGGGTTGGTTCAAATGCTTATGTTATTGATTTACCATTTGATTTTAGAATTAGATCCACATTTAACATTGAAGATCTAGTTGCATACTAAAAACCACATTATATTCCAAATGATCCATTTGAAGCGCCACCCGATTCTCCTCATGGTGATCATATTGAAACCTTTACCCCTTTCATTTTAATATCAACTCAAAATGATAATATTAATGATATTCTAGATGAACAAGTTGTTTTTACCAGAGATTGTGAAGTTCAACTATTTCTAGTTTGTTGGGTGGGCCAACCTAATTTATATTACACTTGGATCACTAGAGATACATTACAACAGATGATCTAGATCTCTAGGAGTACTATCAAAGTTGTTTAGAGCTACACTCGACGAAGTCGAGTTTCTCCAACCTCGGGAGAGTTGGTGGAAACACCAGATCCACATCGCAAATTACACTAGTTTATGGACAAAGACGGTGAAAGATGGCTCAGGCTGTCACTCTTTGGTTGGGAGACTAAGCCTATCTAGACCTATTTCATAGTCTTTGTTTTATTTATTTGGATTATTTATGTTAGACAATTTTAATTTATTTGGGTTATTTATGTTAGATATTTTTAATTGACGGGATAAGCCCGATAGTTGAATGTTTTAAGATTATGAGATTTATATGTTTCTCTTTCAGTTTGTGAGATAATTTTAATGAATTGAATAAAAATGATATATTATTTGTCCTCTAAATTCTCTTTTCTTTCTAGCTTTTCATTCTTTGCTATTAATTCTTGGTTTTTTTTCTTTGAATTATTGTCACGCATCAATTATGCCATCAAAATATAAGTATAGAAAGTGCAAGGGCTTGAATCTTGATTGCTCAAGCAAACAAACAATATTTTCGAATAGCTAGGGTATTTGCGTTGTTGTACCAAATATTCTTTTTAAATTAATTTCCTCATTATATATATATATATATATATATATATATACCATGACAAAAACAAAACGATTATAGAATAAACATTTACCCTTTCATGACTGGTTAAGGCCTATAAATTAGTAATATAAACAGATTTGCGGATTCTAATTAATAAAACTCCAATACCAAGAACTGGGCAATCAAATATCTATATATACATATAACACCTGGAGTTGGGAAGCAGTCATCGCGAAAAAAGATCGAATAAAAAATTGCAGGCGTGATGGAGCTAAAGAAAATAACAATTCAAAGACAAAGAGATGCCAACAGCACACTACGAAAGAGAGAGTTGGACTTTTACTTCCTTGGACACCAATCAAGCGACTAAACAATGAAATAAACTGTTGAACCGAGAAAAATGAGGGGAAAAACAACTCATGCTGCCAAAGTTTTTTTTTTTTTACTACAGTAACTTGAAGTTATTATAATTGTAATATTTTTAGTATATTTAACAAATTATATAATAAATTTATAGAACAGCACATATATAATAAATTTCCATATGAAAAAAGAATATCAATCCGTAAAACAACACACATAAATGTTTATAAAAAAAATTTAAGAAAATATTATAATTAATTGAAAACTAGTGAATTCATTGAAACTAAAAATCATATTTTTTTTTAAATAGTTTATAGACAATTATTATGACTTGTAAAATTTAACACTCCTAATTAGATTTTTAATTTCATTATTAGATTGTCTTACAAGTTTTACATTCATATATAAAATATTCAGGAATAACGATATATAAGTTTTCTGAGTGTGTGTGTATACACATACTTGTAATGTCTTATAAATTTTACACTCATAAAATATTTAGAAATAATGATATATAAGTTTTATGAGTTGTACTTGTAATGTTTTTTGATGAGATCCGTTCTACTATATTAAAAAAAAAAAAAACAATTACAACTATTGAGGATCATATTACATACTTTATCCTTGAAATTACAAGTTGAATTGAAAACACTATTGTGTAGTTGGTCCTTGCTTGAATTATATTTTATGAGCAAGCAATCTTTTTCGAATAAGTATGGTAGCATCATCATCACCTTGTAAAATCTCATCACTACCATTTAAATTAATATAAGCATAATCACTTGCATTCACATCATGTTTTTCTACCAAAGGATTTCTACTTGAATGACTTTTTAGCTTAGGACACTTAAACATTTAATGTCCCAGCTCATCATATCTAAAATACTAAAATTTAAAATAGAAAACTAGAAAGCTAACTTATGGTTTGTTTAGCTGCTAATTCAGGTTGAACAGATTATATTTGTTTACTAGTATGCACCCTTTATTCTGGTAACATTACAAACCACCTCTATTAGTTCACTAGTAACCTGTTATTTCTCTATAGTCAAAGCCCTCTAATAGGCTTTAGAAACTATCAATAAAAAATAAAAACACATCACGTCCTAAATGGATTGTTGTAATCCACTTGGATACCTAACAACCAACTACCCTTTCATTGTTTTATAGATCATTCCTAGCCATTGTGTGGTGAACATTATTAGTGTATTCATCAACAATTCTCCAATCTTTTCTCAACATATTGATTTGTTGGTATAAAGTCAGAAAGTTCATTGAAAGGAAGAAAGGACTCCTTTGTATATCTATTTCTTCATCATTTCCTAATCACTAAACTTCCATTTATCTCATCTTCCTTGAGATCTCTTTAATTGGTTCCACCAAGCAGAAGCTCACCTTTTTAATATGATTGTGATTGGTTTTTCCTTTATCTACTCCAGGACTTCCTTATACTCGAAAATATCTTTAGTTCATTCAACCAATTGGTAAGTTCTTTTACCTGCAAGGTTCTTGACCGTAGACGATGAAAGAAAAAATCACATTTGCTCTTCCTAAAATTGATAAAGATATTCACCTATGATAAAAAAAAATATTTATTTTTATTTATTTTCTCTCTTGTTTTCTCTTATTCTTGTCTCATGTGTGCGGCGTTACGACGATCATTCTTTCAGGTTCGGATAGTCGGGAATGAGAGTCATCACCTAATATTTTGGTTACTAAGAACCCTAACCGGTCTCAAAGTCTAGGAAATGGCACTGATGATGTAAAAGAAAGGTATGAGCACCCTAAATACGTCTTACCTAAAGTAACTTGCATTGTTTATTTATATGATATAAACTAAGAAAATGTTGTGTTTTCTCACTTGTGGTCTATTTAAGGTTAAAGAAAAGTCTTTATCGGTAAGGAAGTCCTTATCTTATCAGGTTAAAAACCTAACCATTCTAATGCAAATATAAAAATAAAAATAAATTGTCTTTTTATTTAATATCAGGAATATGTCTTCCGTATAAGTTTATAATCTCATATATTAAAAAAAATTGGTATTTTTGAATTGTACGCATAAATCCTTTGAAATTTAACAAACTTGTTATAAAATATGTACAAAAGTATTTCATATTTTTAAAATAAATGCTCAAATTATTTTTTAGAATTCTTGGCATATGCAAATAAAACAAATAGATTAACTTGATTCAGTATAAATAGGTTAAACCCAACCAAGTCAATATAAGGAAAGCAATCACTCTCCCACAAATCACTCATTCAACAACATCAGATCCTCCACAAAATCCTCACTCACCGGAATCAAATCCTTACGTTTAAATTGAATCATGTACAGCTTGCAGTTAGTTACAGAATAGCAAAAGTTCAGGCTTAATAAGCTCCTCAATTCTGTATTTATACATGCATAATGTAAATGAAAAAGTGTGTGAAGTTATTCCGTTAAACTGCCTCTCCTTTATTCTTTATGGTATCAGAGCCCTCTTTTCTCAAACGAGTTCTACCTTGATCTTTTTTTTTTCTCTTCTTTCGCTTCTGCAATGGCTTCCTCGTCATCCTCCCCTGTTGCTATTAATGTTACACAACAAATTACGACCAAACTCACACCAACAAACTATCCCTCTTGGCATGCACAGTTTGAGTCCCTCCTTCTCAGCTTTAACCTATATGGTTACATTGATGGTACACTCACATGTCCCCTGTCCACGAATCCTGATGCAGCACCTACTACTGCCTCCACGTTCTGGTTTCGACAAGACAAACTAATTCTGAATGCTATACTCACTTCGATATCAGATTCTGTGATACCCTTCATAGCAGCCTCCAAAACATCTTCTCAAGCCTGGAACAAACTGACCAAGCTTTATGCCAGTCGTTCCAGAACACGAGTCATGCAACTCAAAGAAGATCTCACTCTCATTCAGCGTGGAACACGCACTGTCACAGAATTTCTTTATTCTATCAAGTCTATTGCCGATGAGCTTGCACTCATTGATGCTCCTCTCTCTACTGATGATATTACTCTCTATGCTCTCAATGGCTTAGGGCCTGAATATAGAGAAATGGTAGCTCCTATTCGTACACGCGAATCTGCCTTATCATTTGAAGAACTTCATGATCTTCTCATTGGTTATGAGTCTTATCTCAAATGCCTGGACATTACTTCTCCGCCCCTGGTCGTTACAGCACATAACACTCAGCGCAGGCATCACAGTTTTTCACAAAAACAACCATGGTCTCCTCATGCAGCCACACAAAAATATGATTCCAAACCTCAACCTCGCTATTTCAGACAGCAAAAATATACTCCCAAATGCCAATATTGTGATCAATTTGGCCATGTTGCCAAACAATGTCCTAAGTTACACACCAGGAAAGCTACAGCCAACTGCACCACTGCCTCCCAAAGTCCAGACCAGCGATGGCTCATTGATTTTGCTGCATCACATAACATCACCTCTCAAGTATCTAATCTGCACTTACACTCTAAATATGATGGCACAGATGAGGTGCTTATTGGAGACGGTTCAGGTTCGAAAATCACTCATTCAGGTTCTCTTTCTCTTTCCTTTCCTAAACGTACATTCCAAGTTCAAGATACTCTTTGTGTTCCCACCATAAATCAAAATTTGATTTCGATCCATCATTTTACCAAACATAACAATGTGTTCCTTGAATTTCATCCTTCTTGTTTCTTTGTCAAGGATCAATAGACGAGAGAGACTCTTCTTCAAGGACCCTGTGAGAATGGTGTCTATCCTCTACCTCATCCTCATGCCTCCACTCCCATTGCACTGGTTCATGAACGCACATCAATAACTGGCTGGCATCAGCGCCTAGGTCATCCTTCCTCCAAAGTTGTTGACAGAATGATCTCCTCATTCTCTCTTCCTGTTTCCAGCAATTCATCTACATCTCATTTTTATGATTCCTGTTCTATCAATAAATCTCATCGCCTGCCTTTTCATAAGCATGGTCTCACTAGCTCTGCCCCTTTTGATTTAATATATACCAATGTTTGGGGACCATCACCACAAATCAGCATTCAAGGTCATAAATACTATGTGATCTTCATTGATCACTTCACAAAATATGTCTGGTTCTTTCCCCTTCGAAACAAATCAGATGTTAAAATCATTTTTCCTCAATTTCATAAAATGATACTCAATCGGTTCAATGCTAATATCAAAAGTCTCTACTCTGATAATGGTGGGAATTTGTCACTCTACAACCATTTCTTACACTCCACGGCATCAGCCATTACACCACAGCCCCACACACCCCTCAGCAAAATGGAGTTTCAGAGCGCCGTCATAGACACATTGTAGAAACAGGCACCACACTTCTCAATCACGCCAACCTTCCTTTCTATTTCTGGTCCTATGCTTTTGCTGCAGCAACCTATCTAATCAACAGATTGCCCTCTCCTATTCTTCATCACAAATCTCCCTTTCAAAACTTGTTCGCAGCAGCTCCCAATTATCTCAAACTTAGAACATTTGGTTGCTTGTGTTTTCCATGGCTGAAACCCTACCACACACATAAACTCCAACCCAAGTCTGTTCCCTGTGTGTTCCTTGGTTATTCCAATACACAAAGTGCATATCTTTGCTTCCACTTACCTACACAAAGATTGTATATTTCACGGCATGTTGCGTTTGATGAAAACACATTTCCCCTACAAAACATCATCAACCAGTCCACCTCCAAGTCTTCCTTACTTGTTGCTCCTCATGTATCTACTCCACTACTACACCTTGTCCCCCCTGCAGCCAGTCAAAATCTTATAGGCTACAAATTTGTCTTTCGAACAAAATGAAATCCTGATGGAACCATCAGCAGATACAAAGCTCGTCTGGTTGCCAAAGGCTTCCACCAAAGACCAGGCCTTGATTATTCCCAGACATTCAGCCCAGTTGTCAAACCAGCTACAATTCGTTTAATTCTCTCCATTGCTGTCATGCATGGTTGGTCTCTTAGGCAGCTTGACATCAATAACGCCTTTCTTCATGGCAATCTTGAAGAAACAGTATTCATGCATCAACCTCCCGGCTTCAGAGACACTTCCAAGCCTGACTATGTTTGTAAACTAAAGAAAAGTATTTATAGCTTGAAACAGGCACCTCGCCAGTGGTATAAAGCTCTTCGGGATGCTCTACTGCAATTTGGCTTTGTTCACTCAGCTACAGACACATCTTTATTCATATATGTCTCTAACAGTGTTCTCTGTTATTGTCTTGTGTATGTTGATGACATTATTATCACAGGCAACGTCTCCACATTTGTAGATGCTATCATCAACAAAATCAGCCACACCTTCTCTGTCAAAGACATGGGACATCTTCATTTCTTCCTTGGCATTGAAGTCATCCCTACAGCCAAGGGCCTTTTCCTTTCACAACACAAATACATCAGAGATTTACTCTCTAAAACATCCATGAATATGGCCAAAGACGTTCACACTCCAATGTCCACCAGCACTCCATTAACTTTATCGGATGGTTCAGCTCCTACAGACAGCACAGAATATCGAAAAGTTATTGGGGCCCTGCAATATCTTGGTCTGACTAGACCTGACATTGCATTTGCAATAAATCGCCTTTCCAAGTTCATGCACAAACCAACAGCATGTCACTGGACTGCAGCAAAATGAATTCTCAGGTATCTCAAGCATACAATGTTTCACGGGATTCTTATTCAACAGAGCAGCCCCTTAAGTCTACAAACTTTTGTTGATGCGGACTGGGCTGCTAACACTGATACAAGGATCTCCACCACTGCTTTTATCACTTTTCTAGGCTCTAATCCCATTTTTTGGTCTGCACGCAAGCAAAAAGCTGTATCGCGCTCTTCTACAGAAGCTGAATTTCGTGCCTTAGCAACTGCAACCTCTGAAACAGTCTGGCTTCACTCCTTAATCACAGAACTTGGTTTACATCTTAAAAATCCTCCTCAGGTTTTTTGCGATAACATTGGTGCAACTCATTTCAGCCTAAATCCAATGCAACACACTCGAATGAAACACATTGACATTGATCTTCTTTTCGTTCGTGATCTTGTCCAGAAAGGTCGCATTACTGTCAGTCATGTTCACACTTTAGATCAGCTTGCAGACTTGCTTACGAAGCCTCTTCCACGTAACCGTTTTCAAGTCTTAAGATCCAAGATTGGAGTTACTGATGGTACCTCCATCTTACGGGGGCATATAAGGAAAGCAATCACTCTCCCACAAATCACTCATTCAACAGCATCAATTCCTCCACAAAATCCTCACTCACCGGAATCAAATCCTTACGTTTAAATTGAATTATGTATAGCTTGCAGTTAGTTACAGAATAGCAAAAGTTCAGGCTTAATAAGCTCCTCAATTCTGTATTTATACATGCATAATGTAAATGAAAAGGTGTGTGAAGTTATTCCATTAAACTGCCTCTCCTTTATTCTTTAGTCAAGTTGTTTGGTTAATCCTACCTAGACTGAAGATAGCCTCTAGTCAAATTTTTGGAATTCAATTAATGAGAAAGTGCTGCGAAGTTTTTCTATATTTTCACCGCCCATGCATGAGTAGCATTTATTGCATATCTGCATCCTGTTTATATTTGTATTTTAAAAATATTTTAAAAAAATTTAAGTTTTTCTTTTTCTTCAAATTCATATTTTTTTTGTGTGTTTTTTTCCTACAAATTCACCACCCATGCATGAGTAGCATTTACCGCATGTTTACATCTTTTTTATTTTTACATTCCAAAAATACTTTTAAATAAAATTAAAAAAATTTTATTTTTTTCTTCAAATTCATATTTTCTTTTCTGTTTTTATATCATGATGTCAAAATATTTTTTTAAAAAAAACTTTATTTTAATGTATTTCTAAGTGAAAAAACACTTTAAAAAATAATCATATTCTCAAACATCCCTTAAAACATGGGTTTTTCCGTTTCATTTCAAAGAAAAAAAAAAGAACTAAGAAATCCCATTAATGCTAATTGTCCATTAATTATTCTAGAATTTTGACTGAACATTCAAATTTCGTATATAGTCATTTGAAATTTCTTTCAGATTCTTTGTGCCTCTGATTCTCTTATAGTATATGAAAAAACATTTGCTCCTCTTGCCAGTCAACCTTCATGCATCCATCATCCATCTGTCGAATCTCCCTCCAAATCCAGCAATACCTAAAAAATTTCATTTAAGTGGAGAATACCGTATACACTCAACCATGAAAGCTTGGTACTTCAGAGACTTCGCCAACAATAGAATAGGTTTGCCCTGTTTGTTATTGTATTATAAAAATACTTTGAAAAAAATATAAAAATTTTTAATTTTTTTTTATTTTAAATTAATATTTTTTTAATGTTATCAGATTATTTTGATGTGTTGATATCAAAAATAATTTATAAAAAATAAAAAATATATTATTTTAATAAATTTTCAAGTAAATAATATTTAAAAAAAAATCATTACTATACTTTCAGACAAAAAAAAAAAAAAAATAACACTTAACCCAGGAACATATATAAGGTACATCTAATGGCGGATACACTTGGGGAGCAAACAAGTCTACGGATTCTTTTAATGATTACATGCATTAATCAAAGCAACAGGTCACATCATGTCGTTATCTTTTCTTCAAAGGCTTGTAATCTATTTCATTAATTATGATCTTGAAAAAAAAAATTACCAGACGTTTTGGAACAGTTCTTGTTCTTGTATTTGGTGGCCCGTTGACAATAATCTTTTAAAATTTCAAGATAAATGAAAGTCGCCCACTTGCCTTAGCCTCCAAGAGTGGAGATAATAACTCTTATGGCCATGTATCAATTCTGCTATCCTACTGGCTACTGGCTGCTGGCTGCTGGCTGCCCGTGGAAAATCAAGCTACCGATAAGTAAACCAAAATCTTGTTTGTGAAGAGATCGTAAATGACTAACTACGTATTATCCTTTTGATCGATATGTAAATCTTGATTTCTTCCATTATAGAGTGATATGAAACCTAGAATATATACTGAGTTAGGAAGAGTGAAAAGACTACGTATACCCTTAAAACTGGCACATGAACAATGCAGTGATTAGGAATATTCGAAACATTTTGAATTGTGATCTTCTGTTAGTTTGATTTTAATTGTATGTTTAGAAAGTAGGATTCGACTATATCAAATTCCAATAATATTATATTTACTTTTTCTTTTTGGTGTGAAGTGAATAAAAAAAATATTATTTATCTTTAATAATTATTTAAGTTTGATTAATAAATCTATAGTAAAGATAAAGTTCTTAAAATAAAAATATTTTATAAAATAAATGGTTATAATTTTAAGGATTTTGTATCAAAGTATTACTCTTAAATATTCATAGTCAATACTCTATTAAGACTGAACATTAATTAGAGTTATTGAAATTGATATATATTATGTTTTTTCTTGATGGAAGGAATTAAACAATTGTTCTCATAAATTAATTTTAAAAAAATATTTGGAACTAATATACAAGTGCTTATTAAAATACAAGTATACTGAACTAACATACTTAAAGATTTCATATGAAGAGATTACATGTCTATGAAAAGATTTATATGACTATTATATAGTGGTCCTTAGATTTTAGATCACCAAATTATATTAAACATGGCATGTTATATTTTAATTCTAACTATATATTGCAATATTGATCAAAGTTAATAAATTGATAGATATTGAGAGTAACACAAATTATATAAAAGTGTTTGAGTGATGAAAGGATGATTAATCTTAGATGAATTTAAAAAAAAATATTTCATATGCTCTTGAATATATATTATGAAATTATTGTGAAAGTTAGAATAAGATTAATTTGAAAGGATTTTTTTTTCAAAGAATTAATAAATTGCTACGCGTTGTATTACTCTTATTTTATTAATACACTTGCATCATTCCTATATAGCTATACTTTGACCAAGTGACTCAATATAATGCCTAGAATTGAATAAATCTACTCTTAATTGCCTGAACCAAACTTTATTAAAACGCGACTCGATATGACCTTTCAAGTTGAACAAATCCACTCTTCATAATTAAAAAAAAAAAAAAAAAACTGCCCTGAATTTATGGTGCTATCGAACATCAAATGATGATTTGATTCTAACCCAGCAGCTGCTGCAATGGCGAAACATATAATATTTCGTGGAAGCACTAACATATAACAGCTGAGCTCTGAATGATAAACAAATGTCATTCCTCTTTGTCGTTTCAGATATTTTTAAGTTTTAGCTTTAAAAGAGTGAATTGCAGGTGTCAACTCCTCCTCCTCTTCTTCTTTCTTTATTCTTTTCACCAACTTCTCCGCACAGAAAACATTGGAGCTGGCATATGTAAAGATCGGTTCAAACGATTAAGAATGGATTTAATAAACTTAAGGGTGATCCAGTCACTTTTTAATAAAGTTTTGCTCAAGCTATTGAGAGCATGCTTATTCAATCTAAGGCGTCATCTCTAGACACTTGCGAAATAGCAAATAAACTAAAGAAATTGTTGGTGAGGTCGACCTTTTTCGGAGCTATCAGTGAGAAATTGTTGGCAGATCGATGTCATTTGCATATTTTTCAGCACGGTTAAACTTCTAAATTACCCTTCAAAAGCAAAATATAATAAACTTACATCTAGGGTCAGTTTCACCTTTTTAATCTGTTCAACACAATAAAATATTATTACCCTTAAAAAGCAAAAATTGATGGACAATCATCCGGGGGTTATTCTGTCTTTTCACTCTTTTTATATATTTATGTTGTATTAGGGACATATTAATCTTTCCATAAATATAAAAAAACAAATGGGTGACAAGTGCACGCATCAAGACCTCAGGTGTTTCGCTGCCTTCACGCTACACATGCAAAAGCTTACGGAAATCAATGATGAGCTTTCTTGGTGTGGTTGTATTGGGCTTAGCAACCAACTCCCTTCTACGTCGACGGGTGGGGCGTTCCTAACCTCCAGTTTGGAGTGGGATTTTTTTTCCCTTCTTTTTTTTCTCCCTCTTGGTTTCCACGTATGGCACTGCAAAATTTCAAACTAGTCTTTCAATTTGTTTTTTCTTCAAATTTGATCCATGTTATTTTAATTACTATTTTTTATTTGCAATGATTTAAAGAAATATAATTTTTTTTCAATTCCATCCTCCTTTAATTTTTATTTGTTAGGTTTGGTCCCTATTTTTTTTAATTATTATTTGTTTTGTTTTATACAAATTTTAGAATTGAAGTTTTTTTTTCTGATTTCATCATCTTTTAGTTTTTTTTTTCCTATGGGATTTGATCCTCATTCTTTTTTTCATTTGCAATTCATTTTTCTTTGGAAAAAATTTAATTAAACCTTTTTTTATGATTTCATCCTCCAACATTAAATTAGTTGGAAACTGAGCTTCTTGATTGAACTCGAGTCTAAGATTTCATGGGTTGCGAGTTTGGAAGATTAACTTAAGTATAGGATAAACACATGGGTTTGCTTGGTTTATTTTCTTTCCTTTTTTAAAGATAATGTTTAATTTTCAGTTTCATCATTTAAAATTTATTTATTTATCAATTTCATCATTCTTTAATTTTTTATCTATCAGATTTGGTCCCCATTCTTTTAATTGTTACTTATTTTATCTTTTGTTGCCATTCCTTTTGCTTTGACAATTTATTTTTTTAATTTAATTTTTTTTATGATTTCATCCTTTAACATTAAATTGGTTGAAAATTGGGCTTCTTGATTGAACTGAAATCTAGGATTTCACGGTTGTGAGTTTGGAGAATTAACCCTTGTCTAGAATATTTGTTTGGGATTGTATGTTTTTTTTTTCTTTTTTAAGCTAATATTTTTTTAGTTTCATCCTTCAATATTTATTTATTTATTAAATTTTATCTTCATTCTTTAAATGAACCCAAGCTCAATTGAGACCCAGTCAAGGCTCAATAGAAAGGAGAATAAAAGTTAACTCATTGTGGTCGTGTTCATTACCCTAGTCATTGATTTTACGGGTTAGCACGGGTCAATACAGTGTGTCACCATCTTTTTATTTCACTCCCTATATTTATTTTTTGTGATTTAATCATTTGACAATTTATTGTTTCACATTTGAGCTAGAGTTAAGTAGGGGTTAAAACAATGACAATGTTAATTGTTTTTCACCAAGTCACCATTTAAAAAGGCAACCAGTGCTTTATTGCCATGTTAGGTCGAATAAGCCACACCAACTTTTGTTTAATGCAGTAGTTAGATTTTGATCAGGCCTGCAATAAAGCGGGAGGCTCAAGCCAAGTCTTAACTATATATAAGTGAATTGTGGGAATTAAAAAAAAATTTCCTGTTTCACCAAGGATTACTTCAGTACATAAAAATATTATATAAAACAATAAAGGGTGTGGGTTTTTCATTGTCGATGCACTATTCACCCACTCACAAAACATTGTGGATATACTGTTCATTTTTTAATAATTCATTTTGACCCTCAAAGTCAAAAATTTCATGAAAAACACACTTAGGTCCTTAAACTTTAAAAATAACACAAGTTATATAATTTAGGTTCCTTTAAATTAAAAAAATTCGCTTTTGGTACAAAAGTTTATTTATATTATTTTTAAATACCTAGTTACAAAAAGGAGAGATGGATGAATTACTGAATTCCAGCGATGAGAGAGAAAGTTGTCTTTCAAGCCATTTTTTACCACCAAAATAGATATTGTTTTTGTTTAAACAGGCTCCATATGGCAAGATAAGTTTGATGGTGGTGTTTTACAGCCTCAATATTGCTTGAAAAAAAATCTAAATCGAGAAAGATAAATTTAACCTAGTTTGATTTCGGGTTTTTGAACCCTGTTTTGGGTTCTTTGGGTTGGTGAGTTGATTTGTAGGTGTTTTAAAGGTGTTGGTAAGGTTTTTTGCATTGAAATTGCTTAAAAATTGGAATTTTTTGGGTAAAAAAGGACATTGCCTTGTTTTTTCGGCCACCATAGTGGTTGCTAGAATCTGGACTAGTAGATGACATGTCATCTGTCCTAGCAGGCGACGCATCATCTGAATAAGTTGTTTGCCCCTTTAAAAAATAAAAATAAATAAATAAAACCAAGCTCATGCATGTTGGCGAAGCACGGGTCAAATATATGACTCGTTGAAAAAACTGTAAAAGGTACTTATTTTATTTTTCCTTGGAAATTTTTTAACTGCAAAAACACGTTGAAAAAACCTATATATATAATTGTTTTTGTAGAAAAAAAATATAACCCACGACGAAACATGGGTAAAATAGCTTAGTTGGAGTTGGTGTGTGTGTAACTGGTTCAAACACTAAATAGTGGATTTATTCAATTCAAGTTTAAATAAATTGCATGATATACGATTTATGTTTGATTAATCGTGTTCATGGATATATTAAAAAATGTAGTCGTTGAGTTTAACTTGAATAGACAAATTGTTCCGTTGGACATCTCAAGAGACAAAGGGAAAAAAAAGTGGAAAAAAGCTCTAAATTTGGCTTCTGGTAATGGCAGTCAAATTTAGAGACAAGAAACTTGGAAAGGGCAATTACTTGTGTGAGAACAAAGAAATCCAAAGAAAAAAACAAAGAAAATCATCCTTGGCACCATTAATATAGTTGAATTTTCATAAAGGGAGATAAACACACCCAAATTATATAATAGATAATTAATTTCCTTTTCATTAATTATACTCTCATTCAAGGAATCCAGTTTTTTTTTGTGGGTGATGAATAAGGAGCAGAGACGTAGATCAGAAGGCTGGGGCAATGCAAAGAGCTACTACACACGCTAATGGCTTATTAATTAAAGCCAAGTTGGAGAAAGTTAGGGTCGGGATTAGGAGATCAGCATGGGCACGTCAGGCTTCCCTTTTTTTCTTTTCTTTTTTTTTAAGAAGGCATATTTGTTACTTGGTCATTATCACCTATATATATATATAAGCAATAGAACATTAGAAATTCACATATAATATACGAGTTTTAAAACTCTAGATTTATGCGTCGACTTTGCACCCATTTAATAAGTTACATGCTTCTTGTTCCTGATTTTTTTCTCCGAGACAGACAAACCCAGAAAGAGGAGAAACTCAATAACTTGTGAGGACGTAATTGTGACACAATCAATCACTTTAATCTATGTGTGTGTGTGATATCACGTGACCATGCATGGTGTTTACAATGTAATTTCTAGGATATTTCTAATCTTTGTAGTATTTGTTCTTGTGAACTTCACGCGTATTCAGAGAAAGAGAGAAATCAGATCACGGATTATATATTTGGTCAAATAGAGAGTCCATTAAAAAACTGATGATTTAGTTGCATGGATTTAGTTTCTTGAGTTTCATATTGTTGTTTGTGTTCTGGTTTTATGGGTTAATAAGTTTATTTTCAAAACATAAATGACTTATAATAAGTTTCACGTTCAATAAGTCCAGTTTTTAGGTTTATTTTTTAAACAAGTTTATGTCTTCTATATTTTCCTACAAAATCCTTCAAAAAATATTTGAAATTTTTTTATTTAACTTTTTTTCTTGGATAATAATTTACAACAAGTTTTATTATGTAAGTATTTTAATTTATTTTCTGGATTTTGACCATATATATATATATATATGAAATTATCTAATTTTATACTCTTATAATTTCATTTTAGTGACAAAAACAAAATTACCAATAAATGTCTAATTTAGCTGGTGACAAGTACGAGGAAATATTTATTTCGATTTTCGATTGTCCAGTGGGTTAATAATATATTAATTGGTTGTTTTTTAAGTGTATGAAGAGAGTAATTTAAGTAGCACAATTAGATATAATATTTTTTTGGAAAATAAACTATAAAATTAAACGTATGAAATTTTTCCAAAAAACCAAACAAAGGGAGGCCTCAACATTTCTATGTTCAAAGGAAAACATTTATTAAAAGAAGGCATTTCGTCTGCGCTCAAGTAGAAGCAGGCCCAAGGCCATTTAAAAACGGGCTTTACATTTTGTCTAGCCAACTCTGCGCGTTTGGGTTCTTAAGGGTTAAATTAAAATTTGTTCTGCACTTCTTGGATGAATTCGAAGTTAAGGTTAGACATTAACTAGCTTTTTTACGGTAACGTTTACCAGTTGCCATGAGCTTTGGGGCCTTCTTGTTTTTTCCTTCTCCCCCTCTTCGTATTTAATGATCATATCATCAATGGCGTTTTGGATTCTTAAATCTTATAAATTTCAACATTATCTGCTGCTTGGGGTGTGACTTGGATACACACAAGTAGTTTTGCTAGTCAAGATTTCAGCAAGGAATAGCGCAGATACAAAGAACATAACAGAGACTAGTCTTTCGGGCTGCTCTAAGCCAGGATATTGTGAAAATCCTGGTCCTGAAATGATGGGTGCAAGCAACATTTGCAAAGTCTGCTTTGTAACAACAACTCCCCCTTTTCCCTTCAGAGAGCAAGAGAGGTTGCTAACACTATATATAGAGTGGGGATAATCGCATAAAACTGTTGTTTCTAACATTTTGAAGGTCAAGATGAACATGGATAGGGGGGTATAAGTATCATGTCCACAACCACTGGGTTGCCACTCAAAATATTTCGAAAAACACTATCATAATGAGAGAATGAGCTTTTCCTTACTTTTATGTCATGGCGAGAGAATAAGCTCTTCTTTTCAGTAACATTTTAACGAAGAGGTCTTATATTTGGATGTTGGATGATATGCTACAGATGACTCAGATAATGGTTGATATAATGCCTGTTTATTAGCGATGTTGTGTTGTTGCGTTTGTGGATGCTTTGTCAAGAAAAAGAGAATTGAAGATATGAATGCAACCTATTATTATGCACTGCACGTCTTCACCTATATTCCATGAATAGGTATGGTTTCTTCTTAACAATCTCAAGCTTTCTATGTCCTTAACCTTGTTGTTAATGTGTTTGTTTTAGCTCAATTGGACTTAAGCCAGCTTCATTCAACACATCAAATTGTTTGTTAAGAGCTTCTCCAATTTGAGGTTAATGGTGATGTAGTCGAGCTTGGGATAATAGGTAATTATGAGTAGTCAGGTGTTGATCTACCATAACTAGATGATGATTTGCTCTAGAGAGATTATGTGGATAGTCTAATAGGTGTATTTATAGACTAGTGGGACAGGTCAAAACCCAAGAGAAGGTCTAGTGGTGCTAGACCAGAATGATGGCTTATAAGAGCCATAACTTTTGATTTGACTGTTGGATCGAGTTTAAATTTTTACAGGAGTTTTCAGAGGTTGTATTCTTTATAATAGCTCCTATGAGGCTATATGGACTATTAGATCTTGAGATATCAAAATTCTCGTCCCAATGCCTTGTTTTAGACAGTTCTGTTATTTTTCTTATTTTTTCTCGGATTTCCTACTTTGTTTCGGGTTTTATGGTTATTTCCTTAGTATTTTTTGATTTTTATTTTGTTTCCTAGTTGAGGTATGTTTTCTAGCCTATTTAAGGTTTTGTAAACCTCCGAAGGAGACAGACTTGATCAATATTATTTTTTTAGAGAGAATAAAGCTGTATTTGGAGTTCACATTTGCAAACTCTTTCGCATATCAATTATTTGTGTTCCGTGTTTGTTGTTATCTTTAGCTTTCATATTCACCTGTTGGTATTAGAATCCAAAGATCCCAGGTTTAGTGTGTCTTGTGTGCTGCAATCCCATGAATTAAAGAGAAATATTTGTTTGTTGTATGCCGCTAACAAACCATGGTGGAAAGAGGTCATGGAGTAGAGCATGGCAAAGAAGGGGGTAAGGAGCCTCAATTCAAGAGAGGTGTCTAATAGCTCATCATCAAAGACATGCAAAAGCAGATCATGAAACTAACCCGTAGGCTAAAGGAGATGAACCTATGAGATTAGAGGCAGCGTAACTAGGACCACGAGAGTGATCATGGGTCCTTAACCAATTATAACAATCAAAAATATATTCAGAGGAGACAACCTCTTAAGCAATAAGAGAACAGACTTGGGGATTTCATCTTCATCAAAGCCAACCTAGCCAGCATGGCTCCTTTGCAACGATCTTACTCATAGTTGGGCACCCCCATCATATTATACTGAAGATTTTCTTCAGGCTCCATCCCTTTGATGGTTGCAACATTTGTAAGTGCGTATGTTTTTGTTTACTCATCTTCCTTTTGTTTTTAGCCTCAAGGCAAGAGCCTTGGTTTTTGCTTTTTTGGTAGCACTCTTCCCAGTTACTTTCCTATTAAAGGGTCAATTAAGAATGGCAACTCGTATTAAATTTTTTTAGTTTTTAAGAACTTTAAATGCCAAAGGATTCATAGACTGGATGAATGAGGTTGGGAGAAATTTTTAATACAAGGACATGCCTGAATAGACACGAGTGAAATTGATTGTGATCAGATTAAAAGGTAAGGCATCTATTTAGTAGGAGCAGTTGAAGAAAAACACAGGAAATACAAGGGAAAACTAGGATTAAAGACTATTATAAGATGAAAGAACACTTTCTTTCTTTTAGCAACTCCCAAACTTTATATCAGAGGCTCAACATGCTGAAACAATGAGGTAAATATATCAATGACTACACTGATGAGTTTTACCAGCTACTTTCCAGAATGATATGGTAGAAACAGAGGAGTAGCGGGTGGTAAGGTATCATTGTAGCCTACATAAATCTATTTAGGATGTATTGTGTCTTCAGGCCTTGTGGACAATTTCAGAGGCATATCAACAGGATTTACGGTGTAGAAGCAACAAGCTAAGGTTGTTAGCAGAAATTTTGAGGCATAACAAAATAACTGAGGACACAATGGTAACCCAAAGTAGATCACCAACCAGACCAGATGAACTAAAAAAAATCAATGGGCAACAGATCAAGGTTATGGCTTTAGACTCTGCTGTTTTATATGTGGTGAGTTGGGACACTGGATTAGCGAATGTAACAAATTAGAGAGTCATCCAAAAAAAATCTACTAGTAGATAAGGATCCCATAAATTTTACTAACAACAAAGATAATTCAGACAATAATGGGGATGTTTTATAAGGAGATTGTGGTACAACCCTTGTGATTAAGAAGAGTTTGTTGACACCCAAGGGTAATTTAGATGAGGATTAGAGGCGAACAATTTTTGCACTCTACATGCAACATCAAAGACAAGGTCTGCAATTTGATCATAGATAGTGGGAGTTGTAAGAATGTGGTATTCATAGAGGCAATAAAGAAACTTCATCTAACAATTGAAAGTCACCCTAAACCCTACAAGCTAACACGACTGGACAGAGATACCGAGGTAATTATGAATAGACGTTGGCTTGTTTCTTTTTTTATAGGTCAAAAAAATTTGATAGTGCTTGGTGAAATGTGGTATCAATAAATGCTTGTAATATTTTGTTAGGGAAGCCATGGTAGTTTGATAAAAATGTTGTTCGTTATGGCAAAAAGAACATTTATACCCTTAGCATTAAAGGAGTTTATGGAAGAAATATAAAGTGAGACAGTGGAGACGAAAGCTGACGATAGGAAGAATTTTCTATCCTTATCATAGTTTATGGAGGAAATAAGGAGGGAGTTATTGGTGTATGCCCTAATGCCTAAGAGTATAATCAAGGAAGAGGTACAATGTATTTTGGCAAAAATTTTAGAGTTGATGTCGAATGAGTTTCCCCAAGGCTTACCTCACATTAACCTGATACCAGGTTTCAACCTACCAAACAAACTAGTTTATAGACTTAGCCCTAAAAAAGCTAAAGATTTGCATAGACAGGCGGTGTAGTTGCTAGAGAATGGGTTTATCTGGGAAAGTATGAGTCCTTGTGTCATGTCAGCCTTTTAATCCCCAAAAAGGATGGGTCATAGTATATGTGTGTAGGCAGTTGGGCCATCAAATGAATCATAGTAAAATATAGGTACCCCATATCACATCTAGTTGACACATTAGACTAGTTGGTAGGGTCAAAAGTATTCTCCAAGATTGATCTCGAAAGTGGGTATCGTCGAATCAAAATTAGACTACAAGATGAATAAAAGACAACCGTCAAAACTTACCATTGGTTAAATGAGTGGATGGTTATATCATTTGGATTGTCCAATGCTTCTAACACATTTATAATGTTCATGCATCAGGTATTGAGGTTATTCATGAGCAGATTTGTTGTGGTTTATTTTGATAAAATTCTAATATATAATCCCACTTCAGAGTCTTATTTGGAGCATCTACAAGTTATTTTTAATACTTAGAGAAAAGAACAACTATATGTCAATTGAAAGAAGTGTAAGTTCTTTATTGATATTGTTGCCTTTGTTGGCTTTATTGTGTTTGTTAATGGTATTCGGGCTTATCAAAGTAAGATTTTTACGATTGCTAAATGGCTGACATTGAGAAGCATTCATAATGTTTGGATTTTTCACTATCTTTCATCTTCTTATAAAAGATTTATCAGGAACTCCAATTCCATTATTGCACTCATTGTGGAGTGCCTAAAAGGATGTACTTTTTAATGGATAGAAGGGGTTGAAACCCTTTTTTAGTTGGTGAAGCAGAAGATGACTGAAGCTTTAGTGTTGGCATTGCCAAACTTTGAAAAGTTGTTTGAAGTAGATTATGATGCTTCTGGAGTAAGCATTAGGGAAGTTCTTAGCTAAGATAGGTGTCCAATCACCTTCTTCGGTGAGAAACTATCCAACTCAAAGAAGAACTACTCCATTTATGATTTGAAGTTTTACGCTATTGTTCAGACTCTAGAGCATTTGAGACATTACCTCGTGAAAAAGGAGTTTATTTTAATCACATATCATAAAGCTCTAAAGTACATAAATAGATAGTATAAATTAAGTCGTCAACATATGAAGTGGGTGTCGGTTTTGCAGGATTTCACCTTTTCATTAAGACACCAATCAAGCAACCTAAATAAGGTGGTTAATGCTCTCAGTAGACGGGTTACCTTGCTCAGCACTATACATACACATGTTCTGGGATTTGATAATTTATATGAGTTGTATTCTAGTGATTCCTCATTCGAGTAGATTTATGCTTAGTTATCAAAGGGAGGTAAACAAGGTAACTTTATAATTATAAATGGTTATCTTTTTCATGGTTTACAGCTATGTATTCCAGTTTTTTCCTTGTATGAACATATCATTCATGAATTACATTGTGATGGATATTTTGGATGGGATAAGACATTGGCTCTAGTTTTATCAGATTATTATTAGCCTAAGTTGTCGAGTCAAGTTTCTAATTTTGTCAAGAGGTGTGTTATTTGTTAGAGGTCCCAAGGGGCTTTAACAAATGCTAGATTGCACACCCCATTAGCAGTTCCTAATACCTTGTTTTTAGACGTGAGTGTGGATTTTGTATTAAGCTTACCCCATACACAATAGACTCTAATTTTGTTGTTGTTGATAGATTCTCAAAGATGTCCCATTTCATAGCTTACTGAAAGACCATGGATACATCTCAGGTTGCCCAACTTTACTTTAATGAGGTGGTTTATTTGCATGGAATTCCTAGGTCCATCACTTCAGATAGGGATGTAAATTTCATAAGTAATTTCTTGAAGAGTTTGTGACCAAGGATAAGAACTTAGCTTAGCTTTAACAATACTTATCATCCTCAAATAGATAGGTAAACCAAGGCGATTAATCATTGTCTTGGCAAATTATTGTAAAGCTTGGTTGGAGATAAGCTAAAATAGTGGGATATGGCACTACCACAAGGAGAGTTTGCTTATAATAGATCTTGAAATCAAACCACCCAACTAAATCCTTTTGAGGTCATCTATGGATAAAATCCTTCCAGAGTACTTGAGCTAATTATTGTTCCTCCCATTGGATGATTGAGCATCCAAGCTATAGATATGGCGAATTACTTGCATGAAATTCATGAGCAGGTCAAGCAGACAATCAATGACAACAATATCAAATATAAGGCGTTGACTGATACTCATCATATGAGAGTGGTGTTTGAGGTTGGTGATCTGGTATAGGAAGTCCTTACACGTGACAGGTTTCCAGTGGGTGAATATAACAAATTGATAGAAAGGAAAACAAATCAATGTGAGGTGTTGCAAAAGATAAATAATAATGATTACAGGATTCGTCTTCCTAATCATCTGAAGACTTCTGATGTCTTCAATGTCTAGCATTTGATATTTTATTTGAATGAAGAACAGAACTCGAGGATGAATTCTCTCCAACACAGGGAGAAAGATGTAGTCGGGCTTGAGATAACAAGCAATTCTGAGCAATCAAGTGTGAATCTGCCACAACTAGATGATGATCTACCCTAGATAGATTATGTGAATGGCCTAACATATGTATTTATAGATTAGTGGGACAGGTTTAGGTTTAAGAGGAGGTCTGGTCCCACCAGACCAGAATAATGGCTTAAAATAGCCATAACTTTTTATTCGACCGTTAGATCAGCTCAAATTTTTACAAGAGTTTCAAAAGCTGTTTTCCCTTTAGTAACCCCTAAAGCGCTATGCGGATCATCGGATCTTAAGATATCAAAATTCTCATCTCGGGCCCTGTTTTGGGTAATTTTGTTATTTTCCATGTTTTTCTCAAATTTCTTACTTTGTTTCAAATTTTATGGTTATTTCTTTAGTATTTTTGGATGTTTATTTTGTTTCTTAGTTGAGGTAGGTTTTTTGGTCTATTTAAGGTTTTCTAAACAAGTTATGTTCCATGCTTTACTCTGAAGTAGCACGCAGTGCCATCCCTGGGTTAAGGAACTCTCAAACATAGCATGAACATAATCTCCTTTAGCAAGCTAAGCATCCTGTACTTGCATTTTCCCAAAAAGATAGGAAGCCATGTTCCAAATTCTAAACAGATCTCCAAGAGCATCCATAAACTTGAGCGTGTTCGAAATATTTTCTCTCTTCGAGTAACATAATGGTCGAAGAGGCTACATAGTGACTAACGAGTAAGATTGAGAAAAGCTTATTTATTATATTCATCATGCAGGTATATATACAACAGAATAAAGCAGAGCCTGGCAGGATTGTCTAACAGAATTGCCTAAACTTAACTAACATATTTGTTAAACGAATTGTACACTTGGTTGTTATAGCAGCTGTACAATGTGCGTTGTGTGCATGGTTTGTTACACTGATTTGCACAGTGTGTGTTAGTGCATGGTTATTATCCCCCCTCAAGATGGAGCTCGGTATGAGAGACCAATCTTGTCACGAAGAAGTAGAAACCGAACTCTGGGAAGTGGTTTAGTGAGTAGATCAGCAAGTTGATCAGTGGAGGATACGTGAGCAACTTGTAGAGTTCTATTTTGTACTTGATCACGTATGAAGTGATAATCTATAGCAACATGTTTCATCCTAGAGTGGAAAACAGGATCGAAGCACAGTTGAGTTGCGTCTACATTGTCACAATAAATGACTGGACAGGTTGGTAGTAGGAGATCAAGATCACAGAGCAAAGATGATACCCAATTGAGTTCAGCAGCTGTGTTGGCAACAGACCTATATTCTGCCTCAGTCGAAGAACGTGCAATGATTTTCTGCTTTTTGGAGCTCTAAGAGATAGGATTGCGACCAAGATATACAATATAGGCACCTATAGAAGAGAAGTGATCTGGGTCGCCCACCCAATAAGTATCGGAGTAAACATGTAAAGTATCAGAAAAAGCATGCAGGGATAAAGGAGAATCACAGTAAAGTTGAAGACCAAGATCAGGAGTACCACACAGATAACGAAGCAGATGTTTTACAAGTGCCCAATGTTCAATGGTTGGTTTGTGCATAAACTGGGAGAGTTTATTTACTGCATAAGCGATGTCAAGTCTTGTGAGGAGGAGATATTGCAGACTTCCCATAACATAATGAAATTTGATGGGATTAAATAATACATCGCCATAATGTAATGAGAGTGTGGTGCCTGATGGGAGTGGTGTGGAGACAGATTTTGTTGTGTTCATGTGGCGAGTGAGTAGATCAAGCAAATAACGACGATGAGATAACAAAAATCCTTGCTTAGTGGGAAGAATTTATATCCCAAGAAAATAAGACAGTTGGCCAAGATCCTTAAGAGAGAATCGGTAAGCTAGCATATTGATGAACCAATTTACCAAGTTTACATCATCTTCAGTGATAATGAGATCATCAACATAGACTAGTAAGTAGACAAGATGTTGGCCAAGTTGAAGGACAAATAAGGATGTGTCAGCATGAGAGTTTTTGAACCCTGACTGAAGAAGAAAAGTCATGAGTTCATGAAACCATGCACGTGGAGCCTGTTTTAAGCCATAAATGGCTTTTTGAAGTTTACACACATGTGAAAGGAAGTCCTTATCAATGAAGCCTAGTGGTTGATGCATATACACATGTTCAGTGAGAGTACCTTGGAGGAATGCGTTATTCACATCAAGCTGTCGTAGTGTCCATCCATAACTGATGGTTATGCTAAGCACAAGTCTGATGGTGGTAGGTTTGATGATCAGACTGAAAGTATCATAATAGTCAACTTCGGGGCATTGATGAAATCCTTTGGCTACCAAACGAGCCTTGTACCTATCAATAGAGCCATCATAATGTCTTTTAGTGCGAAAAATCCATTTACAACCCACAACATTTTGACTAGAGCTGGCAGGAATGAGTTGCCAAGTGCCATTTCAAATAAGAGTATTGAATTCGTCTGACATGGCTTGGCGCCATTTGGGATCTTTAAGGGCTTGTGCTGAGGTTGTAGGTTCAAGATCAGAATTCTGGGATAACGTGGTATAAAGATTCAATTTTTAAAGGGGTTTGTGAATGTTGTTCTTGGCTCTTGTTTGCATGGGATGGTTTGGTTGAATAGCAGGTTGTAGGTTATCTGTGATGCGAAGTGAAGGTGTCTAGGTGTGGGTACTTGATGTTGTGAGTAGAGAAGTTTCAGATGCAGGGGTTGGAACGGAGGGACCTTCATTGAGGAGGTGCTGGTGAGGGCAAACTGCAGATGGTGATATGAGTGCTGAAGTGACAGTGCTGAGTTGGATAGGCGGTGGTATCCATGTAGTAAAAGTTGATGACTCAGGACGTGCATCTTGTGGAAGAGTGGATTTAAACGGGTAAATGGATTCTATAAACTTGACATGTTGTGAAACAAAAAATTTTAACGTGGATGGATCATAATAGAGATAGGCACTTTGAGTTAAAGAATACCCAAAAAAGATGCATGGTTTAGAACGAGGTTCCAATTTATGAGAGGTATAGGGATGAAGCCAGGGATAGCAAAGACAGCCGAAAACCTTGAGTTTGGAGTAATTAGGAGACGAACCAAAGATTTTTTTGTAAGGAGAACATAGGTTTAAAGTCTGTGTTGGCATCCTATTAATTAAATAAACTGATGTAACAAATGCATGAGGCCAAAAACGTAAAGAAATGGAAGCATGAGAAAGAAAAGTGAGTCTTGTTTCCACAATGTGGAGGTGTCTCCGTTCAGAAAAACCATTATGTTCAGGTGTGTGAAGGGGAGTAGTGAGGTGAGATATACCATGAAACGCAAGAAGGTTAGCTAGCGCAATGTATTCTCCACCATTATCAGAATATAGTGTATGGATTTACTGATGGAAGTGTTTTTCTGTGATAGCTTTGAAGCGAAGGAATACATTTTTTACTTGTGATTTGTGTGTTAAAGGATAAAGCCAGATATATTTAGTGAAATGATCAACAAAAATGACATAATATTTAAATCCATCAGAAGACAGAATAGGGGACGTCCATACATCTGAAAAGATGATTTGAAGGGTACGGGTGGATGTGATTGTGGATTTGGAAAATGAAAGTTTGTGACTCTTATTGCAATGACATGCATTACAGGAAAATTGTAACATACTGGAAGATGATAAATCGAGTGCATTTTTAGAGATGATATGCTTTACAATAGGAAGAGCAGGATAGCCTAAGCGGTGATGCCAGTCGAACGAGGTGATTTTGATACTGGAAAAGGCAATCAGTGGTGTGGATGTTGGCTACTCATATACACCATCTTTAGCTTTACCCTTCAGAAGCGTTGCTCATGTGTGAAGATCCTTGACAAGAAAAAGAAAAGGTAAGAATTCAATGGAAGCATTGTTTGAGATGTAGAATTTAGAAATGGAGATTAAGTTTTTGGTAATGCTGGGTACATAAAGAACATCTGTTAAAGAAAATTGCTTATTGGAGTGGAGAAGAGAGGTAGAACCAGTGTGTGTTATTGAAAGTCTTGTGCCATCACCAATCATAATGTCGTATGTCCCATTGTATGGAGTATGAATGGATAAGTTGTTTAGATCAGAGGTAACATAATGAGAAGCTTCATTGTCTAACAGTCATTCATTGTTGTGAGTAGAATTGGTAGCAAAATGTGATTTTGGTTGTCAGAGTGAGTTTAGCAATCCTGAAGTGTTGTTGTTAGGAGCTGCAACATGTATGAATTTTTAAGAGGGACAATACTTAGCCATATAGCCTTGGATTCTGCAGATTTAGCAAAAACCAAGGTATGGCTTCTGAGAGTTGCGAGAATTATGAGGTCCAGGTGGGGAAGGGTTAGAAAATCGAAGATTATATGAGTTGGTTGGGTGTCAGCCTGTGTGTCTGCTAGAGGAATAGTTGGAGTGTGGCAAGGGACGTGAACCAGAAGAGGCACAATTGGCGAGATGTGCAGAGGCATGAAAATAAGTTTGAGCAGTGTTGTTGGTATTGTGGAGAGATGCTTCAAAGTTGAGAAGTTTTTCATGTAGCTTATTGGAGTATCGTTTGGACTGCCCTGGCCAACTCTTTGTATTCAGCACCAAGGCCCTCAAGAATTCATTCTGAGAGATCTTCAATATCAACTGGTGCTCCAAGAATGGCAAACTCATCAGCTCGGGCTTTGATGGTTTGTAGGAACTCAGAGACACCCATGGATCCTTTTGTGATTTGTTTGAATTGACTTTTTACTTGCTTGATTCTGCCACGAGAGGGTTTAGCATATGTATTAGCTAATATTGTACATGTTTCCTTTGATGTTTGTGCTTGAGCAATGAACGACATGATTGTGGGTGAAGAGAACCAAGGATGGCATTGAGAAGTAATTGATCCTGTCGGATCCACAGTGTATGTGCTGAATTAGGTGTAGTTGTTCCTGGAATAGTGGTTGCTGGGCAAGGATGTGATCCATCAATGAATCCATTGAGATCATATCCTACGAAGAGAGTCTGGAACTGAAGTTTCCAGGCTAGATAGTTGTTGGAGGTAAGTTTTACTTGTGTTTGGGCTACTACATTGATGGTGATCAATGTGCTATGCGATTCATTTGTGTTAAGGATGGTGGTATTGACAGACATTGGAAACTTGGAGAAAAAAGAGAAGAAAACCGATGAGATAAGAGAAGATAAGATTAATGCTTTGATACCATAACGAGTAAGATTGAGAAAACCTTATTTATTGTATTCATCATGCAGGTATATATACAACATAATAAAGCGAGCCTGGCAGCATTGTCTAACAGAATCGTCTAAACTTAAGCTAACAGATTTGTTAAATGAATTGTACACTTGGTTGTTATAGCAGCAGCACAGTATGCGTTGTGTGCATGGTTTGTTACACTAATTTGCACAGTGTGTGTTAGTGCATTGTTATGAGTGACAATGAAACTGGACGAGTGGTCTTTTCTATTCTAAATAAATATCGTGCCATGACAATTTCAAAAATGACTGAACAATCCGAGTGGAAGATGCCGAGTTGAGAACGATAGCAGTATTGGAAATAGAAATGCACCTCTGGGGTCATAAAATTATCAAGTTAGTGAGTGGTGCCGTGAATTCCCTTTCAAATTTGCATACCACAAACTCTCAATATGGGAGAAAGGATTTCCATTTCTCTTTGATGTGGGTTCAATGATCCTAACACCATAGGCAAGAAAAGGGTATGGGTTATTTGTTTTCGTAAATGCCAGTTGTGCCACAGAAATGGTGCTATTAGAAAGAAAGTCGGACGTTCATTGAAGCATGAAAGTGACACATCTTTGGGCAATCAGCAGGGAGTAACATGTGTTGCTAGAAATTGGAGGCTCAATGTGCCACTTTTCTAAGTCATGGGTCCTATAATACAGAATGGCCGTCTCATTTTTTCCCCTCCAAATCAGCTGGAAAATCGTGTGAGAAGGGAAAGAAATGTGCATCACAATCACAAAATAAGATACTCGTTCGTCATCTTAGTAGACTGACTTCTTGGTCTCTAGTAGTGCTGCGTGATGTGAGGATGACCATGGTGCCATTAGCATGCGACTGTACAGTCCAAGCTTGGCCTGCTTTTTGTCAGTAACCTCACCCAAACTTAGCATAAATGACCGACGAGAAATATAAGCCAAAAGAGATCATGCAATTCATTTAAGAAGCTGTCGAAATTTAGGTTTGACCAGGTTAATTTGGTGGGGGAGTTGTACCAAAAGGAGAATAGCAGTAATATATTTGGGCACAGAGATTATTTTCCCATGGTGCGTCCATGGTCTAAGGATGATTTTTGTTGCTCTGAGACATGTAATTGAGCAGTCTCTTTCAAACTTTATTTAACCTGCAATTTTCTGGATTAGTCCAACTGCTCGGTGATCACAATATGTTAAGCGAGCATAGCATATTCTATTGTCCTTAAGTGCTGGGACTGAACCCATAAATTTTGTAGCTAATCTTAGGCCAGCAACTTGGGATTTTGTTCTCATTTGCCAAACTCATCCTGGGAAAAGTGGGAAGAATCAAGTGTACTTGCTCTCTCCTAATTTGCTGAAGACAAAAGGCGCTGTTTCCACTCCAGCTTGAGACGATTAGAGCTGGTTTCCTCTCTAGATCAGGTCATTGTTTGCTGCAAGTTATAATATTTAGGGTTTTGGAAGAGTGTTTTGTTGGCCACCTCTTGTACATGTAGTTTTCTCCTGTGTGGTTCTCATTGAATGGTCACAACAATAAATAGAAGGGTCTCAAATCCAACATGAAGAGAAGTTCGCCAGATTCAAGAGACATACATGAAATAAATAGATTTTTATTTAAAAAAAATTAATTTTCATTTTGGTTCTTCTTCTTTTTATTCTTTCATTCAATTTTAATTCTCGATTTTTTTTCTTTTCTAGATTAATATAATTTGTTTGTATGGCACAATTCAAGTCGTTGATTTCTTGAAATAGACACCATTAATAAACCTCTTACATCGTTAGTGATAAATCGAATGAAGGAATCATACATGACTATGACCTAAAATTAAATTGGTGGGGCTAACATAATCGTTGTGTTGTGTTGTGTTGTTCAATATTGAAAAAGCAGTGTATATCACAATCACATGGATAGATGATAACATGGACAGATCCAGCATGTGGGTAAAGTGGGCACTTGCCTGCCCAAAAAAAATCAAATGAGGTATATATTATGTCGAAACAAATAACGAGTCGATGGATAAAAAAATTGAAAAAAAATTAAAAGATATATGTGTTTTGAGAATAAGAAAGTAATTGTTAGAAATTAAAATGAAAATGAGAAATAAAAGTTAAGAAAGAACTGTGTAATCAAATATTAGTGTAAACCCCGGTTAAAAATTAGAAACGTTAACGTGAAACTGTAATAAGTGTGTAAATGAAACAAATGATAAAATAAAAAAATAAATATATTTTAGAATAATAAAATGACCCTGAAGACTTGTTAAAATAACTGATATGGTTCTAGTAATGATTGAATAAGAAAATTCGGATTTTGATGTAAAATCATCTATTAATCAGTTTTACGCTATCAAGCATAACTTTCAGTTCGACCGTCAGATTATGCTGAAATTTTACAATGAGCCTCATAACACATTGCACTATCTTGGGTTAAAACCTCAGGGTAATCAATGTTTGAAAAGACCATGTGAGAAAATCAACAGTCGGATCGTGTGGGCACTTGCCTGCCCCAAAATAAAAATCAAATGAGGTATATATTACGTCCAAATCAGTAATGAATTTTGATGGATAGAACAATTTGGAAATTTTTATAATAGATATGTTTTGAGAATGAGAAAATTATTCTAAGAAATTGAAATGGAAATGAGAAATAAAAGTTAAAAAAAAAACAGCGTGAAAAAGTGTTGGTATAAACCCCAGTTAAAAATCAGAAATATTAACATGAAATTGTAGTAAGTATGTAAATGAAACAAATGATGAAAAGAAAAAATAAATATATTTTGGAATAAGAAAATTTATAGAAGCTGAAGGGAAGATAAAATACTAGATTTGCAGAAACTGAACAAATATCACTTTAAAAAAAATTAACTTAAATACGAACATAAGAGAAAGTTGTATTTGAGATTAAGCCTCATTTCATAAAATCAGCTCTGATATCATGTTAAGCAATCCAAATTAACACACAAAAAATACGAACATAAAAGAGAAGGAAGTTAGAACTCTCATTAATCTGTTTATTTTAAAGTACATATATTAATCTAAATACAAAAATATTATATATAGGTTAAACTAAAAATATTATTCTAGTCTTAATACATAAAACAAGATAAATATATTTCTTAACATGTTGAATTAAGAATGAGATTGGAAATTGAATCTATTTGTAATTAGTATAAATATTGGTAATTTCGTATATTTAAAAAACATGAGAAACTCTGCAGGAATTTTGGTAAAAATTTTATTTTTATTTAAGAATATACAAATACATCATTAAATATTGCGAATTAAAAAAAAAAACTAGAGGTTATTACATGCAAACCTCCAATGACATCCAAACCCGCAATTTTAGCCCCGATATGAACCATAACCCGTATCGGTTTACTCATTCTATATCATTCCATTGTTATAAGGGTTTTGTTTTTGGTAAATTACATGAGCCTACTTTAACTCTGAGTCCCCTAAGTTTCGAATAATAACATTGGACACCCATCTTGAGATAAAACTCGGAAAATAAATTCTTCTTTGGAATTCAATGTTTACATGAACAATAAAACATCTAAAAAAACGTTTAGATAATCTATTCCAATTGCACACCCTAAGGCTTCATCTTGTTGCCAGCACATGAAGGTCGCCTTTTCTTTTCTTTGACTTTTCCGAACCCTTCAGCTTTTGGGATTTTTCTATTTTTAGTTCCCAAATTTATTATATTTCTTAATTTACTTGTAGTAGTTTTTTTTTTAGTTTAACGTGGCTGTCCGGGCCAGCTTGCGCGCACCTCGACTAATCTCACGGACCCTGAAGTTAACGACCATGTAAGTCTCCAGTGGCTATCATATGAGTAACCACAGGGGTCGAACCTGAGACCACAGAGAAAACAAACCTCTTAATCCTAAGTTTTTACTAGTAGACCACCACCTAGATGATTTGTAATAGCTTTTTTAGTTGTTCACGCAAAGGCACATTCATGCCCATACATGCACCTAGAAGTCAGTCAGTCAACGCCCAGTGCTGGTCAAATTGCTTTCTCCATGTCATGTCCCAAGCAAAACTATTCACATGGTATGCCTGCACTTCATTCTTCATGTGCACTAGCATATCCACCGTAAGATGAGAGTGTTAATTTAAAGGCTGGCTACTGAGGCTATGGTGAGATCATAATTGCAATTAGTTCTGGGTGCATCTTATAATCTTCTCCTATTCCTTTTTCTTTTATTCTTAAAATCAAAAAGAAAACGTTTTACACGGCAAAAATAGATAAGGATTAAGGATTGGTGTTTTTTGTTTTCTTTGATAAGCTGATGACATGACAATGACTAGTTTCCATACAGAATAATTAGCGTATTGGTTAATCTACAAAGGTTTGTGTTTTCCCTTTTTTTTCTTCTTAATTTCTTATGGATTAACTTAATTGTTCCCTTAACTACCAATTGCTTTAATTTTTTTCTTTAAAAAAAGAAAGCAAAGGATGCATCCCAAATTTATTCTCAAAAATCATACTTCACCGCATAGTTTTCAGACCCGGCTCGGATCCTGGATTTTGACCGGGTCACCGGGTCATCCAGATCAATTCTTTTTTTAATCAAGACGACGTCATTTTAGTAAAAAAAACAAAAAACAAAAGTCAACGGGTCGCAACCGGATTTTTGACCGGGTCTTGCCGAGTCTGTCGGGTCACACCATATTTTTTCTTCCCCTGTTTTTCTTTAACCCGACCCGGTTCCAGCCCCGAGTCGCCCGCCAGGTTGGGCCAGGGTTTTAAAACTATGGTTCATCGATTCAATGTATCTTTTTTGTTTTTTTGAGGTTTTTTGTTTGCCAAAGAAGAAATTGATTTTGAAAAATGAATTCCATGGTTTTATTTTTATTCTTAATTATTTCATAGAAAATAAGTTAGAAAATTTTTATTATTTAATAAACATTAAAACAAACTCTATTCATTTATAATAAAATTAACATGACCTGAAAAACTTGAGTTATCAATAAATATGACATAAATTGTACCTAGAATAAATGAAAATGCATCATTAGTTTTGAAGTTTCTTCTCTATCAGATAAAGTTGGCTTTAATAGGGAGTAGCAGTGCGGCCAAATAAAAATTGAGATTTTTTTATTTTAAATTAATAATGTTTTTAATATTTTTATATCGTGTTTTAAAGTATTGATTTTAAAAATAAAATAAAATAAATATTTTAATTAATTTATAAACAAAAAATCATTTTGAAACATATTCTCTACATTCCTAAATAGACTCCAAATCTCCCACCCTCCCCATCGACAACTCATACAAAAACAGGCATTTAGACTGTGATGTGTGAACCTTTCTTAGGATCAAGCGGTGAGATAGTTTCTTATGCCTGTTTTTCAGAGATCAGTCTCTTGATTCATCAAAGGTACAGAATCTGAATGGGGACATAGAGATTCCATTACACCATCGGCACCAAATGGAGTCCCATAGGACACGCTTCTGTCAAACCCTTTTGTACGGTACCCCTTCCCTCTCCAAAAAAAAATTACTATTTCTTACCAACCAAAGTGTTGTACTTTATAGCTAGTAATTAAATATGGCAGGTGTGTGTTTGTTCTCTTTCTTTTTTTTTTTTTTTTTTTTTTTTTTTTGGTTACGATTGAGGTTTAATTGGAGAATAATTTAATTACTTACAAAATTTAACTATAAAAGCTATTTTTTTTAGTTTTTTTTGTGGGTTTTATATACAAAACTCAACTTTAACTACAAAAACAAACACACTCATAGTAGCAAAGCAAAGCCAGAGGACAATTAATACGTTCGGATACGGGGTAAAAAAATAATTTTTAAAAATAATAAAAGTTAAAAGGTAAATGGCTCTCGTGAGAAGTATAAGCCTCAATTAATTACACAAGGATATAACTTCGTTGAAATATTTAGCCATATGGTTAAGCCTTCAATATCCATGTTATTCTCTGTCTTGCACTATATTATCGTGGTCAAGTAATTCATGTTAAAGAATAATATAAATCATATCTTGGGACCTCACCTAACAACTTAAGCTATTGGGTTAGGATGATTTTTTGACATGATATCAGAGCCTTGATGACCAATCGATCACGAGTTCGAATCTCACCATCCTTATTTATTTGATAAAAATTAAGCACAAGATAGTGTGGGTCTGTGCAAGTTTCAAGCCCAAAGGGTTTTTCACTTGAGGGGGTGTGTTAGAGAATAATATAAATCATATCTTGGAACCTCACCTAACAGCTTAAGCTATTAGGTTGAAATGGTTCTGACAATTCATTAGCTAGACATGAAAAATGCCTTTCTTCAAATGATTAGGCAGGTTTGAAGGTTATAATAATTTTGAATAATCAATTATTAAGCTTTCACAACTACATAACAAAGATCATGCCAAACGATTAGTTTGAAGGGAAATAAAAATAAAATCATAATTTTCAATTTGACTGTTAGATCACGTTCAAATTTGATCATGAGGTTTTATAGGCTTAGTTCCATAAAAAATCAGCTAGCTATAATTAGTCAAGGTCAGGTCAAATTAGGCTTCAAAGATACTATTTGAGCCAATTTTGTTATTTATTATTATTTTTGGATCTCTAGTTTATTTTTGGATTTTATATTTTTTTCTTTTTAATTTAGGATTATAATTTTTTTGCCTTTTAAAGGTTGGCTATTTATCTATTTAAGGAGTTGTAAACCCTAACTATATTAGAGAGAAATATTCAATAATAAAATATTCAGCATTGAATTTTCTTATTATTTATGATTTCCATAATATACTTGTCTATTTACTTCTCCATGCTATATGTTTTTGTTGATGACAAAGGGGAGCGATAATACATAGATAAATGTGTACGCGGAGAGAAGATATATAGATAAGCATTGAGGAGAGATGAGATATGTGGGAGAAATGTGTTTCAAAAACATATGCATACATTTAGACGGAAGAATTTAATTTTCTTAATGCATAAGTTATTATTAATTATGCAATCATTTCATATTTACTTAAATTGTGTTAAATTGTTGAAGTTTCTCATATATTACATTGCAAAATATAAGGGGAGACACTTTCTTGCATCTAAGTTATACATATTTATTATCATCATAAAAAAAGGAAGAAATTGTTGACCTTTAGGTCACACATTTATGTTTTTATATATTTTAATGATAAAAATAATATAAAAATTAAACTAATGATATGCTTGGTTGAGAATAAGTTTTTAAACAGGTTTTCTACAAAAATCATATCAACAAACATGAAGAATTTCATAAAAAAATCAATCATAAAGTCCAATAAGAAGCAAAGTGAAGACTTAATTTAAATATTCATTTTAGTGTTATATTGTAAATCTTTATATATTATCTTGATAGCACAGGTAAAATGAACTACACATTTCAATATGCATACATTAAAAAGATCGATAAATAAACTAATATAAATGATTCTAAGAATTCATGTAGGTTAATCTGTCAAAACTGAAATTCTACATGAACTGGTTGATTGTTTGGTATGACCAAATGAATCGGTTGATTGCTTATTCATCAATGATGAACTCCTGGAAATTCTGCAGGAACCGATCGACTAATTGACTTGAGCAATCTAAATCATTCAATTGTTTAAGTCCTCGGTGGGACTTAATGGCTATATATATATATATATATATATATATATTCTGAAAACATATCATATACAAGTTATTCTAAATGCAAAAACACTACAAAAACATCAATCATTTATTATAATTTAATTTGTACTATTAAACCTTCATAATCTAGCACAAGAGTATTCAACATTTTCACTTAACTTAAACACCTTCAAATTCTATAAGTGTTATCTTGTGAGTTATAGAGGTATTACATCTTTTAATTGTATTATCTACTTCATTAAGAGGATTAATTGTGATAACAAAATCACTCTTGTAAACCTTTGAGAGTTAGGTAGAAACTTTTAGTATTGGTGAGGTAATTTCAACAGGGAAAAATCTTGAAGATGACATATCTTCAAGTGAGAAAAATCTTGGTGTAGATACATCAAGAGGTGAAAAATCTTGAAGAGAGAATATCTTTAAATGGTAAAAAATATTGGTGTAGATTCATCAAATGGTGTAAAAATCTTGGCGTGGATTCATCATGTGGCTATTGTACTCTTGAACTTGGACTAGTGAAGGAATACATTACTCAAGTGTGGTTTGGTATTTGAGGTGTGGGTGTAGGCTTGCCGAACCATATTAAAAACAAGTTTGTAAATTCTCTCTCCTATCTATTTATTTTAAGCACTTTAATTATATTATTGGTTATTGTTTTTATTTAAATTAATTTGCAATATTTGTCGTTATTAGTGATAAACCTAATTCACCCAATTTTAAAAGTTATAGTTATCTTAATCCTAGAACAACACTACGGTCTCAGGGTTTTTCCCCACATCAGGATTTTCTAAATCCAAATCTTGGTGTTGATTTATTATGATTGTTTACTTAGTTTGTTAGTTGGTTGACCTTATTTTTAATTGCATAAGGAAAAGAGTTGGGACTTGTGGATTATGATTTTGGATATATTGGTGCATTTTTCCAATAGATTGGTATCAGAGTCTGGCTATATAGATTGATTTTCTTGTACGATTAAAATGAAAAAGGAAGATTCAAGAATAATAAAGCTCATTTCCTTCAATTATTTCATATAGAAGACATTGATAGAGGATCACTTTTAATACAATAATTTGGTTTTGTTGCTAGAATGTATAGAATATAAACCCACTAATATGGAGGTGGCAAAATGGAATGCACTTAATAAAAAAAAGTGATTGTTAATGTTAGAAAATGTATGTCTTCTAATTCTAGTAACCATATTTCTTAGGAATATAATTGTTACAAAGTTTGGAAAATACTAGAAGAATGTTAAGAAAAGTTCATAAAATAAGGCTTTCACGTTTAAAGACCTTGTGAATTTGAAGTAGAAAGATGGTGAAGTTGCTCCGGTCCATGTAAATGAATTCCAAGGGTTTCTAAATTAGTTTTTGTTGATAAATCTTGAGTTAGTTGATGAGATACAAGCATTAATTCTAATAAATTCATTTTAGAATAGTTGAGAGACTTTTATGGTGTCACTAAATAATTCTAATCCGAATAGAAAGGTCACTTTGAAGATAGTGAAGGACATTATTCTCAATGAAGAGATGAGGAAAAGGGTAGACATTTTTTAGTCTTGTATACTTGTTATAGAAAGCTAGGAGAGAAACCAAATCAGATCTTTTTCAAGCAAGATAGAGAATATGGTGATAGAAAAGACAAAAAGAAGACCTAGCGGGAGATCTCAGTTAAGGAAGGGAATCAAGTGTTATTGATTATGACAAGCTTGGAAATATTTAAAAGAATTGCAGAAAGTACAAAAAAGAATAAAATGATAAAAATGAAAACAAGAATGAAGAGAATAATACAACTGTTGTTGTTTTTTACGATGATGTTGCTATTATTTTTTATGATGGTTATGTTAATCTTACATGTTAGGATACGACTTGGGCTGTGGATTCAGTTGTTTCTTTCCATGTTACACCTCGATGAGATTTCTCCATATCCTACACTACTATTGACTTTGGCCAAGTTAGGATTGGAAATTAAGGGATGGCTAGTGTTATAGGCATTGGATACATTTGGTTAGAACCAATACCGATTTCAATTTGCAACTAAAAAATGCTAGACATGTGCTTGATATGCGCCTACACTTGATTTCTATAGTTATACTTGATGAAGAAAGTTATCACAATTACTTTGGAGATGGTAAATGAAAGCTCTCTAAATTTTTTTTTTATTGTTGATATAGGTAAAAATAGGTATCTACATGGCACAAGACAAGGTGATTAAGAAGGAGTGAATGTAATTGAAGATGTCTCTATTGATTTATGGTAAAAAGCGGCTTGGACATTTGAGTAGGAAAGGCCCTAACATCCTTTCCAAGAAGAACTACCTTCCCTTGAAATGTATGAACTTTAACACTTACACTCATTATTTAGATGGTAAACAATATAGAGTTACATTTCAAAGATCATGTTCACATAAATGATCACAAGTTCTTAATTTGATTCATTTTGTTATTTGCTCGATGACTGATAAATTTCTTAGAGGTGTTTTGTATTTTTCTAGTTTTATTGATGATCATTCCAGAAAAATTTGGATTACTTATTTGAAATTCAAAGATTAAGCTTGATGTTTTTAAGGATTTTCATGTTAGAGTTAAAAGGAAAACTGGTACAAGAACTTTGATTCTTTCACGGTGGAGCATAGTTATGGTATGACCATTTTTATCATTATATGTTTATAAAAAGGTTTCCTAATGGTAACTTCATTATTCTTTTACTATATATGGATGATATAATGATTTTTGGTCATGATGCTAAGAAGATCCAAAGTTTAAAGAGAGAGTTTAGCAAGTCTTTTGTAACGAAAAACTTAGGACCAACAAAACATATTCTTGGCATGAAGATTACTCATGGCAGGAAGAATGAAAAGCTTTGGCTATCTTAATAAAGAAATGTTTAAAAAGTACTTGACAGATTCAAAAGCAAGTTCAAATCTGTTTGTTCTCTACTTGCAAGTCATTTTAAGTTAAGTTCTAAAAAGTGTCCTTCAAATGATGAAGAATAAGTGAGATGAAGAAGGTTCCTTATACATTTATAATTGGTAGCTTGATGTATGTTATAGTTTGCACAAAGTTGAATATAACTCATATTGTTGGCGTGATCGGTCGCTTCCTCTCTAATCTTGGTAAAGAACATTGGTCAACGCTAAAATGGATACTCATGTATCTCAAAGACACTTCCAATTTTATTTTATATTTCAAAAATGGTAAACATATATTGGATGGATACACAAATGTAGATATATCTGGTGATGTTAATTTCAGAAAGTTCATATCGGGATACTTAATGACCGATCACGCCAACAATCATCAAGGTTGCAATCAAAGTTGCAAAACATATTGCATTATTCACTACAGAGGTTGAATATATTGCTCTTATTTAAAGGGGCAAAGAGTTTTTATATATGAATAAGTCTTTTCATGAACTTGACCTAGTGCAAGAGAACTTTGTGTTGCATTATGAGAGTCAGAGTATAATTCTTCTCAATAAGTATCCTACTTTTTATTCTCGATAAAAACACATTAAGGTTAGATATCAATGGATTCAAGATGCTATAGAAACGAAGTCCATTGTTTTTTAGAAAATCCATATTGATGACAATTTGTTGGATATGATGAACAAGTCTTTATCAAAAAAGATGTTTAAGTTTTACACGAGGCAAACAGGCTTTGTGAAGCCTTTTATATGAGTCGGGAAAGGGGTTAATTGTTAGGTATAGTCCTTTTTCAAATGTCATAACCTATATAAACTAAGAAAAAGAGGAACAAAGACTTAAAGTATTTTAGATCATATACGTGACTAGGTATAAAAAGTCAGTTTTGGCTTATGTTTAAGTTGTTGGTTGACATATACAAAGAGAAAAAAAAAAAAGGGCAACTTGAATAGTCTATGTTTAAACTTTGATAAGCAGTTGAGTCATCGTTGGATTGAGTTGAAGTTTTAACATAAGGTTTTGGATATATAACTCTTCATTATGTATGGTTGGATTAAAGATTGAAGGTGTGTAAATTGGCATGTTCTTTACAAAAGCGTAGTTGTCACTTTTATGATATTCTTCTAAACTTTTTTCTTTAATGTCAATGTATTCTAAGAATTTATTGTTATTGATAATTTGTTTTATAACCCTTAGTTTTAACTAAATAAGAAAATTTTTGTACCCATTATTATTATTGATAGTAAAAGTTTTTTGGTGGATTATGATTTTGTAGTTTTTTTCCACATTGGGTTATTCATGTAAGAATCTAGGTGTTGATTTATTTTGACTGATTGCTTAGTTTGTTGATTGGTTAACCCTATTTTTAATTGCATAAAGTGAGAAAATAATTGGGACTTGTGGATTGTGAATTTGGATATATTAATGTCTTTTTCCAACAATTTCACATTGTCTTCTTATTAAAGTATTTTGTGATAATATTCTTATCACTTATCTTGTTGTCAATATGATTAGTCATTCAAACACCAAGCATTTAAAAGTTTATCTATATTTTGTTTATAAGCAGGGTTTTTAGAGAAGAATTGTGGTTAGATTTTCTTATAGTGTTTATTAGATAGGTGATTGATATCTTTATGAAGGGATTCTCTTCAACTTAGTTCACTTGCTTACATGCCAATTTAATCATTTTGACTTCTACACTCTAATTCTAGAAGGGGTAATAGAGAAAATATTTTGCATAAAATCAAATTTTATGTATAAAAGTTTCATATAATTTATTCTCAATATAAAGACTCTATATTATAGAAAGTGTGTGTGTGTGTAACAATTAGTTAAAAATTATTTTTTTTAATTAAGAATTTGTAAGATTAGTCTTTTTATGAATGATCAAACTGCTACCACAATTAATTTAAGCTCGTTGAACCTTCAAATTGATTAAGCATACCTTGTTAAATTTTCTTTTAGATAAAAGAATTGTGTTTATTAAAGATATCTTGTCACATAGTCTATATCCAAGATGCTCCATAACTTACTGAAATCACATGTGGAATTCAATTCATAAGCAAATTTAAATTAAATTGATAACCTATTTCAATTATTATGTTTATAATAAAATATTAAATCACATAGTTAAATTCAATTATATTATTTGGAATATCTATGGAAATGAATTGAATAAGCAATCTTGATTATTTTACTTTTAATTCTTTAATTTTTTTTGTTACAAAAAAACTTTTTATTTCCTTGTAATAACCTTTATACTTATTTAAAATGACATAAAATATAGACATTTTAAATAAGATAAAAAAAATATACCTATCTCATTTTAGTTTTTTTTATTAAAAAACTAGAAAATTATATATTTGTTAAAAGAAATTCTATAACATTAATCTTTTCATTAGGATGTTGAGAAAACAAATTATAGAAATATTCCAATAAAGATTGGATGTAACCGAAATGAATGAATCAAGATTGTTGTCAACTGAATAACAAGTTACTCATAAATGAAAAATAACTTCCCAATTCATTGATAAGAAAGGCTCACAACACTGACACAATTCTAAGGGAAAATGATGTACTCAATAACATAGCAAACACCATCTTTGCAATGGAAACTTGCAGCAGATGATTAACTTGGATTTAACATAATAAAAAATAAGTATAAAGATGAAATAATATCAATTAGCACCGCTACCCTTAATCATCACCACCATTACCCCTACCCCTCTTCATCATTATCATTATCACTGCCACTATCATCACCCTATCACCAACACCACCATTACCACATTTCATATGACTATCATCCTATTACTATTACCACTATCATTCTATCATCATCATCCATCACCACCAAACCGTTATCATTATCGCTACTATCTTCTCTTTTACCCTACTTGAATCACTACTATTATTATAATCACCGTCATTACATAACAACTATAACACATTGAGTTTTTCATATCATCATTTACTAATTATTATAAAAAAAAATATGTATAATGTTTTTTTCCGTAAAACTTTTTACAGAAAACAAACACCAACTAAAAAAAGGAAGAAAAAAGTGATGGGAGGGGGTTTTGGTAGAAGCCTGTGCTATAGGCTTGCATTTTCAATGGGTAGGACCGAATCAAGGAAAGGTTTATAGATGGAAGACACAAATTGTAAAATTAGTAGTCTACGGACTATATTAAGACTCTATTAATAGTTGGAGGGGTAATTTAAAGTTTGCCATTTAATTTTAGTAGGGCCGCTTAATTATTATTATAATCTTAAAAAGGAAATCTCCTTGCAATTCTTCAAGCATACCTCCGTCTCTGTACTCTGTAGCTGCTTTGCAGTTGTCTTCAGTCCAAAGCAAAAGTCTTTTAAAATACAAAACCACAACCGTGTTTTGTCTCGATGAGAAAAAGGCAACCTTAAGCTTTTCTTTTTCCTCTTTTATTACATTCTCTGATAATAATCAATATAAATAAATTCCCCACTTCGGTGATTGTTAGCTCTTTTTTTTTCTTCTTTGCAAAGTATTGATTTTGGTAACGTTAATGGAGTTGTAGTAGTAGTTGTTGTTGTCACCTAGTCCAAGAACACCCACTTCATCAAGTCCTTTGAATTTATGTCAAATTCCTTAAAAAAACCAACCAAAGTTTCCAAAATTATACTTCAGCTTTTGATTCGTCCTGTGTCTAAATCTTCAAAATGTCAGTTCATGAAATGTCCCACATCGATTTAGAGAAAGGAACACACCGCCGCTCCGTTGCTGGAAGTGATGCCAGTTGTTTTTCTGATGCAGAAGATGGGTCTTGCTACTCCCAGTTCTATTCAACCACTGGTGGGTCTTATGATAATTACAGTTTCGCTTGTGTCTCTGATCCTGAGGGTATAAACAGTGTGGTTTTGGATTCTAGGAGGGTGTCTTCAGTGTCTGATTGTTCAGTGGAGGTGGGGATTGTAAATGGGGTGCCTGAAATAAAGGTGCATTTGAGTAAAGTGGAGAGAGATTGTAGGATTTGCCATCTGGGTTTAGAGAGTAATAGCCATGAATCAGGAGTTCCTATTGAATTGGGTTGTTCTTGCAAGGATGATTTGGCTGCTGCTCATAAACAGTGTGCAGAGGCTTGGTTCAAGATTAAGGGAAACAAGTAAGTACAAGATTGAATTCTAGTTTTTTTTTCTTTGGTAAATTTTCTTTTGCTCTTTTGAATACAAAAATTATTTATTTAAAGTGTTGGAATGATGATTATTATGTTAACTTTGTTTGTTTGTGAGAACTGGTAAATATCCACTTCGTGCTTCTTAGTATTATCTATAAGTTGGTTGATGTTTTTTTTTAAGTGTAAATGTTGCACTGAAGCGGGATTTCTTGAAGGATTAGTAACAACATTTTTTCACCAAAGAGGACAAAGGGTTCATTAGTTAAGGCTTTTGAATATTGGATTACAGTCTGATTAGTATGTGGGATATGAAGCATAATGTAGAAGTTAAGAATTATGATGAATAAAAGGGAAAGTGGAAGGAGTTTCTGTTTAGTAAACAAGTTGACAGAAAAAAAAAAAAGTAAAGCAAAAGAGTACAGCTTTAAGATACCAGTCCCAATGATATGTCGCTACACCGACAATTTCTTGCCAATCTGTACTTTTTAGAAGTTTAGGAATCTAAATAATGCTCCTTTCTGCTTCTCTTCTCTTTATCACAATGGAGTTCTGACTCCTTGTTGATACGCAGATTAAAAGATAATTGCTTGTGGGTGCACTACTTAATATTTTGTATTTGGATAATTGCTAATGCAGATTCCTTACTTCCTGTTCGTCTGATGTGCTTAGCAAAAAAATAATAGTTGACATCCATGGTATTGTGCATGAGATTTAAGCATCGTAGGACGCTGAATGATGGGTAGAAATCTCCTGATAGTTGTGAATCTTAAAACTTATGGTCCATGCGTTCCAGAATCAGTATTTCTCTGTCAGGCATGTCTATGTCAGACTATCAGTGTCATATTGGTTGATACCATACTCAAAACAATGGTGGAATATCTTGGTATCAGTTAGAATGCACTTCGCTGTTTACTTATTAAACGTGGACAATTGATTGGTCTGCTCTTATATTTAACATTGCTTTAATTTCTAGTTAGAACTACAACAGCCTGGAAAAAAATGATTTGATTGATGTTTTGGATCAGAAAACTGACATTCTAAACTGTTTATTCAAGCACGAGCACGTGCTTATTGATGCGTACTTTTAGTGGTAGCAAGGATCTTCTGTGGATCTTACTTCTCCTTGCTGGAATACTGTTATATGATTTAAAAAGATAAAAAAAAAAAAAGTGCTGGAACAAGTGATGGTAGATAGCTATTGTGGAGGTTTAATGTAAATTATCTATTATTTGATGATAGTGAATACAGTATTATTCATCATCTATTACATGATGTGGTAATAAAGCAGTATCTCCGGCTCCTAAGCTATCACCCTATTCTATGTCTGTCAATCAGAATAAGTTCTCTTTATGCTGTGTATTTGAAGCTTTAACCTAACAATATATCTCTGGCTTAAATTTCCAAAATCGCTGTTTTATCACTATATGATGTTCAAAGATCTCTCTCTCTCTCATTTCTGGGAGTCTTTTACCTGATCTTCTAGTTCACAATATGCCCGCTAGCCTTATCTCTGGACCAGGCATCTATTCTTTGCCATTTTTTGGGAATGTTTTGTTCTAAGTTATTTGCTGTTGTACACGGATGAACAGATGAATGAGCTATATTCTTTAGGGGTTGCATTAGTGCATATTACATGATCAATGAGCAGTATTTATTTGCATTTAACTTTCATTTCAAATTTCTAATCCTGTGGCAGCTATCATGGTATGTCTAATTAGTTCCTTTCATGAAAATTGGTCTCATTTATGTTTTGGTATTTATTTCTCACCTATATTTATTCGTTTCACGAGATATGCACCAGGACCTGTGAGATTTGTCATTCTATTGCACGCAATGTTGTTTTAGCAAGTGACATCGAGTCAATTGAGCATTCAAATGAGACAAACAATGTCATGGTAAATACCGCGGCGGCAGCAGCCTCAACATCAATTCCTACCACAGAAACTCGAAGCTTTTGGCAAGGCCACCGCTTCCTGAATTTCTTGCTTGCTTGTGTGGTATTTGCATTTATATTATCTTGGCTCTTTCACTTCAATGTGCCATCCTCCTCGTAAACTTCTGTAGGAGAGGCTTGAGGGGGAAAAGAAAGAAATAATTATAGAGAAAGCAGAATTATTCTAGAAGAACTTAAGAAATAATTATAGAGAAAGCAGAATTATTCTAGAAGAACTTGCAAAGATTGTTGTGTGATGAATGAGGAAGAGTTCAGTGCCTCGTGGGGTTTTATACGTCCACATTTTCCTTTAGAATGCATAGGTATTTGTTGATCTACATACGTACGCTTGTATTTATCAGAGCTTTATCTGCCTTGAAAAATATTTATGGGTGTTTGGAGGTTGTATTGATTCATCTAGATGCTGTTATTGTTGTTCCTTTCTTTATAACGTCTCGTAATATGGAGATGGATCCATGGCAGAAATATTCTCCAATACCTTATGATTTGTAAGAGTTTTTACCAGATTTCCCTCATAGTCATAAAGCATTTTGAAAATCCCCCAGCCATTAAAACTGTCTGTTCTCTCTTTTATTTCAACACTAGTCTTGGCCACTGTTATTCCTATGATGTTCACGACAGAGGTTCATGCATGTCGGATTCCCAGAATGAAGTGTTAACCAGCAACCTGGTTCTTGGTTGGGAGCATGATCAAATAACAGACAGCCTCTAAAAGAGTCCATGCTCACAGAAAACTGCAGCATCAACACTCTTCTATTTTCTTATTGCATTGCATGTGTCAATTACTGCACTCAAAAGATTAAGGAACGGCTGAACTGCCGAAGCATATACTTTATCCACACAAACAAAAATAATTGAAGAATCCTGTGATGTCAACAATGGGTCAAAATGAGGATGGAGAAATGAGAAGCAAGAATACACACAAGAGCCTACACAAAATTACTAAAAAAAAAAAAAACAATAATTAATAAACGAAAATCATAAAAATGGACCTATACACTTTCAGTTTTTGTTTCTTTTGGCTTCCAAGTGTGTGCCATCTTTGAGTGTTTCTTGCGCGTCAGTCTCCATTCCAAGGCTAAAGAGGCAAGCTGCTTGAAGGTACGAGGCAGTGGACCAATCAGGAGACACCACTTGGGCCTGCATAGCATCCCCTAGAGCTTCTTGCGGCATGTCACTCATCAAGTAAGATAAGCAGCGCCTCGCGTACACAGTGGGTGACACCATGGTTCCGCCATCAATGAACTGCAGAAGACAGGGAAAACTTAAATCTCCTATCACAAGCCAACAGAGTTTTACTGCCATCAGGATGCAGAAGGAAAACTAACCCATATTTTATTACAAAAGATTCAACATTAAATCTGTGGAAGAGGCTCAATTAAGTTTTACTATTATGCTAGCAGCAAACTATGCAGGATAACAAGAACTTTAGCCAGAACAATTTGATTTCCCTAACTTAATATAGGCATGTATTGAAACTTTATCAAGGGATAAGATTTTTTGTTCTATGTTGGTAGAATATGATCCACCCAATAGAAAACTTTCATCTCTAACAAGATAAAATGATACCACTGATTTATAATTGTTCTTATATTACCAATTTCTCTGCTTACTGAATATTCATCTCTAACAAGACGAAATGATACCACTAATCTATCATCCAATAGAAAATTACTTCATGAACTAATTTATAACATTGCTCTGCTTGTAACTAAATAAGAAAATAAACCATCCTAAGAATTCAAGTTCCATTTTTGACAATAACAAGAGATACTCACTTGTGTATAGCAATCAATGGCAGTCGCAAAATCCTTAGCTCGAAAAGCAGCATCTCCATGCTTCTTAGAATTCAAGGTCTCTTGCATTTGATTGGTCCACATTTGAAAAGAAAGCTACAGGAAAAAAAATAATTCAGAGCTAAGCACAGAGTTAAAGAACAGGTTACATATTAAAGCCAGAGCAACATAATAAGACTTCACCCAAAGCCCTGGGTATCTAGTTCCTCGGATTTAATTTTTTGATTCCGACACAAAATCCTACGAAGAAAAAAAAAGGATTCAGAACTGTTGACATGATTTGTAATTGCTAGGTGGACAAACTAATATTTCTTTTCTTTTCTTTTTTTAATTTTTTGAGAATGGACAAAAGGACTGTCAGCCCAAACGACAATAGATACATACAATTTGATTATACAATAACTCAATAGGACCTTGTCCTGCTTAAGGCGCATAGTTATGACTAGTATAAAGCATAGTGATATGACTAGTAAAAAAACATCTCATTTATCTATTTATTTATTTTCATAGCAATGAAATGTAGGAAACCATTTAAGTCACAGAGAAGAGATGTCAAACCTCATTAGCAATCCCCTCATCATCCTTGTATCCAATCTTTTCCAGTATTTCATGTATAGCAGTGAGATCCATTCTCAAGCATGCCTCGCCAAAAGGAGTCAATGACAATGGCAGAGTTGATGATGCAGTTTCTTCTCGGATACCCATCAAAACATAAGATGGGACCTGCTAAAACTATATTAGATAAGAACAAGCTTATTTGCAAAAACTATTCAACCTTGCAGAAGCAGGCCTCATTTTGACAAAACTATGCTGTCCGTACTCTACAAAGACGTGCAGCTCAATCAACTATTTTATATACCTCTGTTTCCTTTTGAAGTGACATAAGTGCAGTGACAAGAGATTTAGCATTTGGCCTTTCACGAGCTTCATACTGCAAACAACGGGAAGCTAATCTAACCAACTCTGTTCCATCATCTTTTGAAAAATGGCCTTCTAGAGCAGAATCCATCAACATCAGGAAATTTTTGCCACGAATCAGGTCAAGTGCCTAAAAACAAGGCAAAGAGTGGAGAAAATCCTCGAACTTTTTATGCTTAAATGGTTATCAATCAAAATGGGAATAACAATAATTCATTTGTACTACCAGGGACAAAGAAACCAACAAGATGGGTTACTACAGCAATAGAACAGCAAATTACTTACATGACTTGGGGGAATATGTTTGCCGCTCAGAAGGTCCAACAACAAGGTTCCAAAGCTGTAAACTACACTTTCTGGTGTAACTCTACCTGCCAGGATCACGAAATAATTTCAACCATCGACATTTCTAATATTTAACCATTTTCAACCTTTTCCCTAGCGTTTGATACCCAAAAACTAATCAGATTGAGATGTAACTGATCCATTTATGCACGCAAAGATCATATCAGTTTATAGCAATCAGAAGTTGTGATGCTGACACAAACAGTCCTTACCAGTTCTCAAGTACTCTGGAGGGGTGAAAGCCAAATTTGTACTGTAACTTTTTCCATCTCGGCTATTCTTCATGAGGCCGAAGCAAGATAGCCTGGGATTACCATCCTGTCAGCCACCAAACCAAAATCAGGACCGACATTATTGGCACCACAAAGTAAATTCTACGTCGCAGACAGCCACATTTACCTTATCAAATAAGATCCTGTAGGCATTGAGATCATGATACAACGCCCTTCCTTTGCTGCCACAGTATTCCAGAGCTTGTGCCAAGTACAGAGCTACCCTCAACCTCATTGCCCATTTCATGGGCTGGCTCTCCCCTTTAAGACCAAAATATAAAGAATTCAGACAAAGATTATTCCAAATTTAAAGTTCATCAACTCTATTCTACATACCATTATATCCCCTCATCAAATCTGGTCAACTTATTTTCAACGTTAGCCATTTTTGGCCAACAGAAAACGAAAAAAAAAAAAGAAAAAGAAAATTCTCTGAAGAAAAATGCTGGATAGGAAAAAGGGCCACCCTAGCACCAACCAGACAATAAAAAGATAGAAGATTAACAACCAAAAATAATAAAAAAAAAATTAAAATTAAAGAGACGATAAAAAGGACTCACGGTGGAAAAGATGCTTAGCAAGAGTTTCATGGGGCATAAACTCAGCAACAAGCAATCTCTCCTCCGCTTCACAGCAACATCCAATCAGATTCGCCAATCTCTCACTCCTCAAGCTCCCCACCGTTCTCGCTTCCTCCTAATTACAGTTTTACCATATTCATTTTTTAAAATGTCCTTAAATATACTAGTAATTTCTCATCATTTTAACAAAGCTTTAAAAAAAAAAGGCTGTACGAGGAATTGGCGAGAATCAGGCCAGGCGAGACGATTAAATCGTTTAACGGCGATCCAACGGTCATTGTCTAGTTTCCCTTTGTAAACAACGTTGGGAGCTTTCTCACCGTGTTCCGATACTATGTTGTCCGAAGAGAACCCAGACGTGGCTGCTCGCAGTTGTTCGAAACTGAACTCGGTGAAACTGGGAAAGGCGTTTCTGTCACTTTTGCCCCCATTTTCTGCACCGAAATGACAACATTACGCAAACTATTACCCCTCATTTTACACCCAAAAAAGAAAGAAAGAAAAAGACAGAGAGAGACTGGCAGAAAGAGAGGGGCTTGATGAGTTTACCGAGATCGGAGGATTCGAGGACTGAAGGTTTAAGGTGAGAGTGGAACCAGCAGAAAGAGAATTTGGAGCAGCGGGCTCCCATTGATTAGAGTAAAAAATTAAAAAAAAAAACTCCAAAATGATCAGACAGTGAGGAGACAATGTGAGGTGAAATAATCAAACGGTTAGGATGACGCTGATCCTTGTCTAAAAGTTTTTTGCATGCGCTGCTGCTTCACAAGAAGGGTTTGGAAAGGAAAGAGAAAGAGTGGGTTGTGGACAGTGGAGGATCCTTCGTTCCTAATCAGTTTTATTGAAGCTTGCAAGCAAGAAAGGTACTTCACTTGATGTTGTGTTGTGTTTGCGCAACAAAGTGCAGAGGGCCTTTTACTCTCCTTTCTGGTTTCAGCTTTCTGCCTCTTTTACCAACCTCTCTCTCTCTCTCTCTCCCTCTCCCTCTCTCCCCCTCTCTCTCTCTCTCTCTTATTTTTCGAAAAAATTTAGCAGGAAAACCTGGGGTGGTATTTGAGGGGATTTGCGCTTCTTTGCGTTTTTTATTATTATTAAAAAAATTTAGAATTTTTTTTAAAAAAGTATATTTATAAAAAAATTTAGATTATTTTAATATTTAATATAAACAAATATTTTTTAATATATTTAAAAAAAAAGAATTACTTTAAAAAATAAACATTACTGAACATATTTTTCTTTATGGGTAAACTATATTTTTGCTAGAACCGTCAATTTTCTCATTTTACCCATAGTTTGCGTTACCTTATAATTTTAAAAAGTTTTACTTTATCCCTTTATTATTAAATAACTTTTAAAAAACTGAATTTTTCATATTTTATTTTATTTCTTCTTGATTTTTCTTTTAAAAAACTATATTTTATTTCTTTTTAATATTTTATTTTAATGATAAATGAATAGAGGCGAATGTATGGGAATGAGTGGCCTAGTTGCATTTGTTTAAGTTTTGTTGGGTTGACAAACTTGTTAGTTTTATAATTAATATTGAGATTAAGTTAATTCTAATTTTAGTGGGTGTCCAGACCAGTTTACGTGCATCTCGATTAATCCCATGAACTCTAAAGTTAACGATTATGTAAACTTCTAGTGATTATTATATTATTAATCATAGAGTTTGAACCTGAGATTTCAGAATTTTAATTTGATGAGTGAGGTAAAGACTCATATTTGATGGTAAAAATAAAAATAAATAATAAAAAAAGTCATGTGTTCATGTGATCACTACAAGATCATGTGCATAAAAAAAAAAAAAAGAGTATTTCTCTTAACGTTACAATTTGATTGATTACCACAAAAGGAGGATGCATATCCAAGGAAAATCTTAATCAATGGAGAAAAGGTAGTTGCCTTTTTTAAATTGAGATGTTTTGCACTCAAGGATATAATAGCTTAGCTATTAGGGAAAGTTTGGGAATGCGGTTGCGGCTGTGATTGCGGCTGTGTTCTTAAAAAATTTAAATTTTTTTTTTATTAAAATTTAATATGGTTTGTACGTTTTGGATCGCTTTGATGTGCTGATGTCAAAAATGATTTTTAAAAAATAAAAAAACATCATTGGCATGCATTTTGGCATGAAAAATTATTTAAAAAGCACCCGCAATTACACTGTCAAACACGCTCTAAGTATACATTAGACGTACCATGACTTTATTTTGCGTGGTCATATGGGAGGATGTTTAGAAATGTAGTAGTAATTATAATTTAAAATAGTTTTTATTTAAAAATATATTAAATTAATATTTTTTATTTTTAAAAGTTATTTTTGATATTAATATATTAAAACAATTTGAAAATATAAAAAAAAAATATAAAAAACACGGTTCTTATGGGTTCCTTTAACCGAGTCATTGCATTTGAGTTGCTGGCTCATTCTTCAATAGGCAATCGGTGAGCCTTGGGCTCCCCCTGCTGTTTAGGAGCTTATGGTTTTATGTTCCATCGCCGTATTGGCTGCTGCAAAGGCAAAATATACACTAAATATAATGATATTTTTAAAAATATTTTAAAAATATATTAAAATAATTTTTTTATATTTTTTATTTTTAACATTAATATACAAAAATTATCTAAAAACATTAAAAAAAACATTAATTTTATGTTTTTTTAATGAAAAAAAACTTTAAAAAGCATAATCCAAAAACAAAAACATTTAGATATCTTTCTAATTAAATTTTAGGGGAGTTGTCTACATGTAACCGATACATTCCTAATAAATTGTTCAGCTGATAATATGCTGAATGATCAACAACTACAAAACACTCTTGCAAAACCTTCCATTGCATGGCTTTGCAGATCAGCAAAAGCCTGCAATTGCCATTTCAAATCAATGACCAAGTTCATATCATTCCTCGTGCCTTTTCCCTATTTTCTTCCATGTTGGAGGATGGGCCTCTTGTTTTGAGCGATAAAGATTCTTGCAAAATGGTTTCCATCACCAGACGTCAAGCCTAGGAAGATTAAACTCTCTTTTTTTTCCCGGTTGTATTACAACCAGCCGGAACAGATTTCAAAATGAAGACGATGTCTGCTATTCGAGGGTGAAGACAGAACAATCCATTACAGGACCTGAAACAAGCATATGATGTGCTTCCTCGTTGCCTATTTCGGTTGTAGGCAAAAAAACTGTTAAATACACCAGATTAGAAGCACACAACCTTAAAAGTTCTATGAACTGGGGCCTTGTTCTCCCCTTGCGCTTGCATTCTCTGCTGGATCACAAGCATGCCTTTGATCATCATTCAAAAAGGATAACAAAAACAGAAGAATGGAGAAAAGCAATCCTTTTGTCTGTCGACAGATGGAGGAGTTATTATTTGTATCGCCCATTCAGGGGTCAAGAGGACCCCCTCCCACCTCCTTTTTCCAGGGAAAAGAGAGAGCATGTAGGGGGAGAAAGTGGCTCTTCCATGGACATGCCTCAGCGATGATGATGATGATGCATCACTCAGATCTTATCATATTCTAGTAGCTACGTTGATAATTGGTCACTCTCCCTCTTTGTTGACCAACCATCTAGAGCTTGATTTGCGCCAGCATCACCTTTTGGGCATATAGACAATGGGGGGGGGGGGGGGGGCAATCCGTACCTATCCTGCCTCCATATTAGATGAGCGAGCATGGGATCTCGCTTATTTGCCGTCAAGTGTCACCAAAAACACCTTGGATTTTGTTATTTATTGTTTTTTACTCGTGAAATTCCTACCCGGGAAGGATTATTTTTCTTATAGTACAAGAATATTCATTAGTTTATTTTTAAAAGTTTTTTTTTTAGTTTTACAAAATCTTTAATGTGCAGAATTATAATTTTTAAGTGTCGAAATGATTTTTTAGTGTTTTAAAATCTTTTTCTTATAAATTTTTTTTATTTATTCTAACTACATGGTTCTAGGTTGATTTGTTTTTAATATACAGTTTTATACTAACAAGTATAATTTTTTATCCAATTGTTAGATCAAACTGAAATTTTACTAAATGTTTCCAAAAATATTGGTTTATATTAGGTTAAATTTTCATATCAATCAAACATCGGGAAAATTTAGGTTTTGGGCTTTAATTGTGTAGGAATTGTAAATTAGTTTCCTAGTTAATTTAGGAATTTTTTTCTATTTCATTTATAAAAAAATTATTATTTTTTCATAATTATTTAGAATGTTTTTTTCCTAATATAAATAGGTTTATTTAGCTTATACTTAGGTTTTTTTAGTTGGCAGCCGTGGATTATTGAATAAAACTGGTATTTTGCTTTAACTAACACGTTTTTCTCATTGTTTAAACAAAGAGCAATTGAAAATTATCATAGTATAATTGATTTTGTTGCGTTCTTTTTTATAATTTTCATTCATGAATTGATATTTATTAGGTGTGAGTTTATTCCAATAATATTGGTGTTTTAGTTCTAGTAATCTTTGTGTCATATTTCTATCAACTTGAATTTTTGACTTTTTAGAATTTGTCTTTCTTACGTGTGGATTACGTGAACACCTAATCATATAGTTCACATTAAAACATTGTTATAGAGATATAGAGGTTTTTATCTCTGTCTTAGAGATCATTTTTAACCGATTTTTTGTTCCTTTAAATAAAAAAGACAAAAGGAATAAAGATGGAGACAAGTAGGGACATGGATGAAAGTTTTTTTTTTCGTCAAATGTCCCTTTAAATATTTTGTAATTTTATTTTTTTATATTTTTTAATATGTATTATCACATGCATGCACATATTTTTATATTCTTAAAAACACCTTTTAAGAATATAATTGTATTAAAGAACATAAAAATTGGCATATGTTTATTATTGTTGTAGCTCCTTTTACATTTATAAGGTAGCTTTTAGGTACTATTATGCAAAAAAAAAAAACAAAGACAAATATTATAGAAATGTGTTTTGTTCTATAGAAAATTTTTATCTCTGTCTCATAGATAATTTTTAACCCATTTTTTTATCCATCTAAACAAAGAGAGATTTATAAGGTAGCCTTTAGTTACTGGGAGTTTGAGTTCATATACGCAAAGAAAGATTTTCAATCTATAGAAGATCTAAGTTGCAACCAAGAGCAGCTTACAACATCAAAAGATCCATTAGAAGTATTGATTGGGTCAATTACAGGGTTAAAAAGCAAGAAGATTAAAGAAGCACTTAATGGATTTATTCAGGATATTTAAACCAAGTTAAACTTTCAAAATTCAATAAGAAATTATCAGGTTTTAATTAATATGATATGTGCAAACTTGACCAAGTTTAATTAAGTTTTGGGCTTTATTTTTTCTAATGCATATATACTAACAAGTATAAATTTTAATTTTATTATTGAATTATATTGAAATTTTTCCATAAAATTCTAAATGACTTATTTTTTACGAGGTTAAAATTTGACAACAATACCGAACACTAACAAATATATAATGATCTAAAATTCCAGATTATTTCATAGCATTTAAACCCTAGAGTTTGTTTTTAATCTTTTCCGGCTATATACTTTTATTTATAATGAATTTAATTTAATCCCCAGGAAAATCCATCAAAGACTTTCCACATCTACATTGGAGGTGGCTGCAGAACCATTTAAGTATATGATGCGCCAGGCTTTTTCCAGGAGGGTATAGCATCAATGTAGGTGGTTTTGTTTTTTTTTTTAAAAAAAGACAAATATCAATCGTTCAGTTGGGGGGGGGGGGGGGGGGGGGAATATCAATTTTGAAGTTTTTTTCAATCAAAATACATTCTGTTAAAGGGAATCCTAACTACAGAACCATGATCCCATGATTCCTGAAAGAAAGAAATCAACTGAGATTCGTATCCCTGTTTTTTATCTGAGCATGTTGATCATGGCATGCGATTGTAAGGAACAGGTCACTGGTTTGAGCATGGAAGATTCTATTGTCTAGTACAAACTACCAGGGATAAAGGTCTGGCATGCCCTGAGTCCTGATAATAAAGAAACATGTGATGTAAGGTGCTGTGTTTCCATTTAAAATGGAAACCATGGCCAGTCATAACTCATAACTGTGATCTTAGCTGTATTAAGATGCATAACGACATGGAGGGTGTGCTCTGGCATGGAGAAACAGAGCATTTTCCCCGAATCAAACATCACATGCAACATTCAATTAAAAATAAACAAAAGAATCATCATGTGTTTCTTCACATGGTGGATCTTCCGCCATTGATTCGCTGGTTAAGGATTTTCTAAATGCTATGGCCATCAACACAGCCAACAAAGGACTAAGGCTGCAAAAACCCACATCTCACCGCTAATTATCATCAATCTATTCTTAGAGCTTGAGATCATCCCCAGATTCTAACTGAGAAGCCTTCGGCTTTGCAAATAATTATATTCACCAAAACATAAATAAGCATAGAGCAGGAGAGTTTCAAGAGCAACACAAGATGCGGCAAGATCTTCAAGAAAGAACATGGAGGAAATACGAACCATTGAGAAACCGTGCTACATACTGATGCTAGTGGGGGACTGTTTCAATCATGATTCATGACAAAGGAACAAGACTGCATATTGTAGCAATGCACAACCCCAAATTTCATTTTCTCTAGAATACAAATCAAATGTACTAGCAGTCTTGGGAATAGAAGCTGACCGCAGCAGCTACTAAATCCTTCTATCCAAGGTCAGAATGATGTGAACTTCAGTTCCTGCAAGCAGTTACGGAAGAGATAGCAGCCTCCATCATCTATGCACCATTCATTGCAGTAGCATCAGCATGGACTAAATTGGCATCATCCAGAATCTTGCCATTGACTTGGGTTCTCTGCCTCTGGAAAAGATAATAGACATCAGTATAAATAACAATCCATATCACATCCGTGCAAAGCCATTTCATGAGGAAGAAAAGGAGAATTTATAGAATCAATATTGACTATACCCAATCTGCAGGGTCCACTGAGTTCCCATTCAAGAGCTTGTGGTTCTCTTCTTTAGGCTTGCTATCCTTGTCTTTGGTACTCAATGGCAACAAGAAAGAAGCACCACCAGTCCGATCAGGTAGTTCTGCATTCAACAACTTAAAGTCAGTATGATCCCTCATTGAGCTCGTGGTTCTGCCGGAGGAAAAGGTGTACAGAAAAATCAGAACAAAAGATTGCAGGACACCCTTACCTGGTAATTTCTTGTCCAGGAAGAATACCACTAAATTAACAGTATACCTGGAATGCAACAATTGCAGAGCCAAAATAAAAATCAGAACGACAGAACTTTCTTTTTTTTAATAGAAATAATGACTGCACAATCGAACAATCGAATAGATGATACATACCACGCTACAGTAACATCAACAGTATAATGCTTGCGTGATGCTATAATTAAAAAGCTCTGAACTACAGCAATCAGCCAACCTAACTGCTTTATACACCTACAAAAAGACATCACAACAATTTGAAATTAGTTAAACTAGTAATGGCATTTAGTTCAGTAAAATTGTGTAGACTCTGAACAATAGGGAGCGGGTGCAGACTCAAACATAAGGAAACCAGACCACTTATTACACCATTCTCCAACCATATTGATATCACTAATCTTAACCAGAAACCACAAATTCATTCCCTATTGTCAGGACCAAATTTCAATATCAATCAATTGAAAGGATCAAATGGAACCAACTAGAAAAATCTCTTGTTTTTCCTTCTGGGAGGAAAAACAACATTTTTACAAGCCATATTTTACCTTTTTGTGCCATACTTCTGATATGTGAGGACAAAGACTAGAGTAAATATCATGTGCGATGAAAAAATCAAATCACCACAACCATGTGTCATGCCCCGAGGAACTGCATTGTTAAGAAACAAAATTAGCTCAAAAATCCATGGAAAATAACGAACAAAGGATCAAGTTAAAGCAACAGTTACGGACAATTAATTAAGAGTACTTCAAATACACTCTCTGGATGTGGCAACCTGGCAAGTTTTGATCCCTGCAGTGTAGAAAAGCAAGCCAAATTATATACGTAAATTTTTAAGTACCAGTTTTTAATTAAAATAAATGAAAAGGAAAGGCTCAAACTAGATAGACCATTTGTTTGTATTGCAAAAACCAACCATAGCTGTTTTTTTATCAAAAAATAGATATAGGAAATAGACATATTAGACATTCTACCTCACGACAATGATAATTTGGACCTGGAAGCTGGGTGGAATAGAACGTGATGATCCGCAGAAATTGAGAAGCCTAGTGAAGAAAAATAAGTCAGATAAAGTGTCAGAAAGCATTGAGAAATTGCGTACTCCCAAAGAGATACAGACCAAAGTCGTTACAGTAACTTTGGTGTGTGCTTTTTGTGCTAGCTTACAAGTTTCTAAATCTATCTCACTAATTGTCCCAGCATGATTCTGTTGTACATCATTTCAGGGCATGCAAGCTGCTCAACACAAGGAAAAGAAACATAGAGAGAGAGATTGGCACTTACAACTAGAAATGCTAGAACCCTGCACCAAATCAAAACTGTGTAGATCTTTTTGCTCTTGAAGATGAAAGGATGGAAAGTCCACTGCAATGGAACAAATTCCCAATTAAGTATAAAAGAGTGCAAAACTTGTTAAAGGTCAAAATCCACTTGAAGGTCCACTTCTAGGCGTTTTGGCAATCTGACCCACATATCAGGTCCATATTACTCCTGTCTTTAAAATTTAGCTTTGTGATTTTTTCTTTTCTTATTTTCCGTATATGTTTTATCTATTTCTATAAAAAAAATTCCTTGGTTTTGATTTCCTATTTAGCTCCGGATCAACTATGGCAGACGACTTTTATAGTTTTTTAGGCCTTTGGCCACCATTTATCGATTATCCAGAATTTCAAACTTTTGTGAGCTTCCACTACAATTATATTGTGTTGTTTCTGTGGGAAAAGCTGGAAACTAAAGAACGAACATCACAAAAAGGGCAAAAATGCAAGATATAAATAAATAAATAAATAAAACAAAAGAATAGGGAACTTCACAACTGCTTATGCTCAAGCACTTTTCACCAATAATGTAAACAACCAAAAAGTTTGTCAAGGTTCCTAGCAAGCAACAACCATCTAATAAAAGCTGCATGTGCGTGGGCATTGAATAGGATATGGCTGCAGCGAACTGGTTCAACTTAAATTCAACTTAGTTGGAAACAACCCCACATTGCATGAAAAGGAAGGAGATTATCAGAACGAGGAGATTTTAGAATCATCAGATGTGTAGCATGACAGGTACTCTGAAGATAAATATAACCGTGTATGGCAGGTACTTCAGGGTTAAGAACTACTTCCCCGTCAATCACTGCAAATAAATTTTCAAAAGTACAATAATGACAACCCTATTACAGCATTCTAAGCTTATGTGGAGTTAAGCGCTAGTCCAATTGCCAATATTAAACAATAAACTATTTCAAGCTTCACCTCTAGCAAACAGTGTTACTATCCAGATGACACTGTGATTCCAGATATAGCATAGCACATTTGAATTTCATGTGCATTTGATTTTATGTTATTGGGATATATTAATGTTCCGAAATCCTGATGTCAGAGGAGGCAGAAATTAACCTATGAACAACTTATCAACCCGGAAAACTGGAGAGGGAGAAGGAGGCTGGGAAAATTAAACAAGAAGAGGCAAACAGGAGCAAAAGTGCAACGGCAACTATATCGTAATCTTACCACGATAAAGGATAGAAAGACGAAGGTGAACACCGTCTCACTAATGTAGGATTTATCTTGCCCAAACTCCTGAATTATCAAACAGAGTTAGACAACAGAATAAAGCATACCAGAAAGGGGAGAGAAACGAAATAAATAAGCACCAACCGGAAGAAGAAAGAACCCAACATCCTGCAACGTTGGCCCTGGGCGGTGTAGATAATGAACTCCTCGGGCAGCTAAGCCATGTATGTACTGTGGGCAAGAAACATATAATACAGATGTTAGGACATAAGCATCAAACTATAATCAGAAGAAAAGAAAACAACAAGGGGAAGTGCAAAAACACAAGAACGCAGCCTAAAAGTCTGATGGTACCATACAAATGCATACGTTTCATCCCAGTAAGAAAAATCACATTATATTAGTTGACTAAGCGTTCATCCCCAGAATATGCTGCAATTCAGGTACTCAAAACAGCACACTATGCATTGTTCTTTATCGAACTTAACATACGCTTAAGCTAAGAGTACAAGTTTTCTCTCAAGGAGGGGCAAGGCAAGCGACGGCTACAACGTTTTACCAGACCCTTCACCCTTTTTCACAGTCCTCAGAATCAAACAAACAACTGGACCAAAGAATTGCAGCATTGGATTCATAGAAGAAGAAGAAGAAGAAGAACGAGAGAGTTAGGTAAGGTAACAATAGTAATTGAATTGAATTAACACCTGAAAAATTAAACCGGTAAGAATGTATTTCCAACTATCTGCAAGTAAATTGATCTCTGTTGTCGTCTCTGCACAAATCCTCTTCCATAACTACACGCACCAAAACCAAACCATTTGATCAAAAATCAGATTCAAAAATCTTGGGAAAATTAAAAGCACAAACAAGTTTTTCTCTTAAGGGAAAAGAAGAGAGAGAGAAACCTTGGAAGCCTCGCGACCAATGTAAACAGTCATCTTGTTGTTGGTGGTGGTGTTGTTGTTTCTGTAGTTGTTGTTGCTGGGTATGTTGGGCTATAAGCACCAGTTCCATAGCACTTCAAAACCCAACTGTTAAGGTCGACATCATTATTCTCCTCAAAATCCAACCATAAAAAAAAAAACCTCTCAAGAACTTTTCAACTTCCGACTTCGAAAACGGAAAAAGAAGAAGAAAACCGCTTCTGTTCTTGAGCGATCGAATAGCCAATCGAGATCTCCACTAAAAGGGTGAAAAGAAGACGAGGAGGCTTTTACAAGAAGAGAGAAAACCCAAAAAAAAGTATGATTTTGCGTGATTATTTCTATGACGATCGATGGATTTTTCTTCCTCTTTTTAATGGTTCAAAGCAATATAGAAAGAAAGAAGGAAACGCGAGTTGGACACGGAGAACAGGGAGAAGATCAAGAGAAAGAAAAGCGAGAGGGTTTTTATATTGTAGAAGAGTGGTACTTTCAAGGTTACGAGTGTTTTCGTTTTGCCGTCAAAAAGTGTTAATTTTTTTTTTATTTTTTTAATTTTAAATTATTTTAATACATTAATATTAAAAATAAATTTTACAATTTTGTTTTTAAAAAAAAACATTATTTTACCAGGAAACTGAGAGAGACTTTCTTTGGACAGACAGATATTAGAGTCACACAAGAAGAAGAAGATTCATTAAAACCACTCCTACAATTACTGACCACGTGGATTTATTTAACCCTAAAAATTATGGTTAATAAGGTGTGCTTTTTTTTTCTTCTTATTTTTAAGTCTTGGTGTCCTCACTAATAAAAATTATTAATGTTTTTTAAATACTTACAGCATAACCAAAAAAAAAAAAAACAATTTGTAGGTATTTTCATCTAAATTAATGTTGGGATTTATCATTTCAATCTAAGTAATTGGTGTGATAGTTAAAGGAATATAATTTCTTTTTTGATTTTTTAATTAAGAAAATTATTAAATTTATTTTTTTTGTTCTTACCCGAGTATCCTCACACCTTTTTAAAGGGTGAGATTAATCTCGTTCAGGGTTTGTGGCTTTCCCTTCCAATAAGTGTGTTTCCTGAGGATTGAACTTGTATTCTTACCCTTACAGGGATATAGCAGTGTCTTAACAGCTAGAACAACACTTCATTGGTTATTAAATTTATTTAAATACACTTAAAATCATTTGAAAAATAGACTTAATTTCGATTCATTCATTAATTATCCCAAAAAACTTTTTTATTATTAAAAAAAACTCTGAAAAGTAATATGATCCTATTTAGTTATAATGAGACTAAGAATGTGTTTTGTGTTGTAGTAATGATTATTTTTTATTTAGAAATATATTAAAATAATATGTTAGTATTTTAAAATAATTTTAAAATATTAATTTTTATAAAAAGATTTTCAAATCATAAAATATACATGTAATTAGCATTTATGACTATTAAAAAATAAAAAAAACAAAAACATTGTGAAAACAAAAACAACAGATATTCTCCTCCTCGGAAGACTACATATTTTTGTTTTACCTGCTGGGTGGGGGAGGAGGGAAGTCTGTTAAGAATTTTGGTTCCCTCCGGCCATGGCCTGCAGGCAGCATTAATAACTATAATTTTGTTTTTTTAAAAAAAAGAAAAAGAAAAAAGAAATTATCAATAGAAACTAGCTAGCTGCACATTTATGAGATCGAGGGTGGATCGATGAGTCAACAAAACTGTTAAAAAAGAGGGCTGCATTTTGGTTCATCGGATGAAGCGAAGAAAAAGTGAAAATTGGAGGAGGCTCAAGTCACGGGTGTCCAGTCATGGCTCGGCCGACGAGGATAACGGACTCCTCCTCCCTCGTCCTGTTTTTAAATTTGAAAAAATTCCTTGAACTGGTACAATCATGGCTTCATGCACCACATCATCTCTCTCTCTCTCTCTCTCGTAATCAACGAGGATACACGTCGTACCCACCATTTGTAATCACCTGATCACTAGCTAATCCCACGTGGTTAGGCGGTTATTTTGCAAATTACCCACTCTTTTTTCCCATATTTTACGTTGGTTTTCTTTTCTTTTCTTTTTTATTTCCCCTCGTGACTCCTACTCCACCTCATGCCATGATTACTGCTTTTTTTTTTTTTTCAAAAGTATTTAAAAAAAAATTGAATTTTTTTATTTTTTTATTTTAAATTAATATTTTTTTGGTGTTATTAGATCATTTTCATACGCTGATATCAAAAATTATTTTAAAAAAATAAAAAAATATATTATTTTGATATTTTTCTGAGTGAAAAGCACTTTGAAAAATAACCACAACCACACTTCCAAACATACCCAATTTCATGTGCATGTCACCGGTCACGGTTTTTGCTTTTGTTCTCAAGTATTTTTTTAAAATCAAATTAATATTTTTATTATTAGATTTTAATATTTTTAATGTACTAATATTAAAAAATTAAAAAAATATTTTAATATATTTTCTAGAAAAAAAGTTATTTTAAAAGGATTTTATATCATAATCTCAAATACCCTCTAAATCTAAATTAGATATGGTGTTGTGTGTCTCTCATTGGAAGAAAAAACAGTATGCTTAACCGAGTGTTTTGTTTTTTATTTATTTTTAAATTGTATTTCAAAATATTTTTTATTTTTTTCATAAAAAAATACATTAAATTGTTGTTTTTAAAATGTTATATATATATAAAAAAAGTTTGTGGCATGTTCTTAACCTGCAGAAGGAAACAAAAACTGTCAGTGACATTAAAATAATGAAAAGATTAATTCATAAAAACAAGGGAAGAAGCCTAGGCATGAAAATCACGAAAAGATTCAGTATATGAAGATGTTAGACATTGAGATTCTTCAGCCTGACATATAGCAGAACATACATGAAAAGGTGACGATAAAAGCCATACTTTGCAGGAAGGGTGCCATGGCGCAAGAAGCTCCCTCCAAATATATTTTTATAAATATTTTTATATTGTCATAAGTATTTTTGAGATTATTTTATTTTATTTTAAATTAATTTTTTAATAATTTTAGATCTTAATATACTGATATTAAAAATAAATTTTAAAAATAAAAAAAATATTATTTTAATATATTTTTAAATAAAAACACTTTAAAATTAAAACAACCACTACCACAATACCAAACAAGTTACTCATCAATAATAATTTGTTATGTCTTTTCGACAACAGGTACAAGAATATGTCTTTTTTGTTTGCTTTTTCTTTTCGGTGTAAAGTATTTTTTAATTAAAAATATATTAAAATAATATTTTTTATTCTTAATATTAATTTATTAAAATCATTAAAAACACTTAAAAAAACAACAATTTAATCAAAAATTAGTTTAAAAATATTTTAAAAAACCTAAAAAACAAGCGAACTCTTTCTCCTCGAAAATAAGCGTTGCTTCTACGGTTGAGCCAGCAATGCCATTGCCATTAGGTCAACAAAAACATCAAAATGGTCTCACAGGAACATTCCAAGATTTGTTGCTGTCATCGTTAATTAAATGGCTCTGGCAGAGATTGTAACACATGCTTGCATCAACCACCAGGCCCAGAAGCCAGGGACTCCAAATATATGCATAGAAGACTCGGTCTCTTGGAGACATGGAATAGTCAACTGTCAACCATGCCACAACCATAGCCATTATCTAGAATCTTGACTAAATGACAGCTGTTCCTTTGACTTTTGGCAAATTGCACAGAGGGCTAACACAAATTGCAGGGCTCCGAGAATTCCGAGTTTCAGCAGGCTTTGTCGATGAAATGGCTCGAGTGTATGCGCATCGCAGATCCTTTGTGCGGTGCCATTATTTTGCTTTTTTAAAGCGTTCAGGTGTGCTGGATATTATGTCCTTCCTTTCTTATTTGAACGGGAAAAGTGCCCGTAATGACTTGTAAAGATGTTACCGCCATTTTCGAAAGATAATATTAATAATAATTATTATTATTATTAAAAAAAATTATGTCAGTGAGTGTGCGATTAATGAGAGAGGAAAATATTTTGTATAGGATTATAAAACTCAAAAGCAAGCATAGCAATTTGGACCTTTAGCAGTCAATGGTCAATGGTCGTTATTGCCAGCGGGGCTAGCCATTGAGCTAAGTTTGAGTTTGTCATGATGAGATGGAAAAGATCAAGTGAATGATAGGCTGTGCTGGGAGGCGTGAAATCGGGAAAGGCGGCTTGGTGAACGTGATTAAGACGTGTCACCCAGCTTTAAAATTCACGTATTTCATGAATTATTTGTTTTTTATTTTAAAAGTATTTTTGAGTTCTTTTAGTTTTAGTTAATTTTTTTTTATAATTTTAAATTATTTTGATATGCTAATATAAAAAAGAAATATTAAAAAATTAAAAAATATACTATTTTAATATATTTTCAAGAAAAAAAACATTTTAAAAAGCAAATGTTATTACTATCTAAACTCAATGGATTCTTACGCTTTCAGTGAATTCTTATGTATTTTTCGTCATGCTCTCTCTTATTTGTATATCCTATATGCTTTATCGTATGCTCTATCATCGCGGATGGATACCAATAAAATTAAAAAAAAATAGAACCAATTCAAATCCTTATTCTTCCTATTTTGTGTTATAATTAAATCATATAATGATGGTACTTTGCACCTCCAATCACATCAATCATGTTCCAGAGTTCAAAATATAGCTTAAAGTCATGATACCCATCCTTAAGCTCAAATGAACTCACATTTATTTGGGCTCGGGTGTATCGTGTTGAAATATTTATTCGAGAAAAAAAACTCAAGGAAAACCTGGATTTATCAGTGCAGACCCCATTATAAGCCTTAGTGAGAAATAAGGCTTATAAATAAAAGAAAATCCATATCATAATGTTAGAATAAAGAATAAGCATTTCAAGATGGGGGATTGGTCCCGATAAAGATGGAGACGACATGCAATCTAGAGGGAAGATGAAATTTGACCACAAAATGGGATGACCCTTACAAAATTACTCTAGTGATCAAAACTAACACTTGTAATCTCTATGATGATAACAGAAGAACCTTCCATATATACGACACTCAGATTACTTAACAATATGTCACCCAAAAAAAGAAGAAAAACTAATGTGCTAGTACTGTAATATTTTAACAAGGAATGAAAAAATATATATATGTTTTCTTTATATTATCTAAAATAACTACGTTACTTAGGTATAAATGCCTTTTTTTTCTCTGATAAGATAAGTTATCTTGCACAAGTATAAAGGTTTAACTCCTTCTAGGAACAAGGAGCCACAGTGTCCAAGTATAATGACATTCACCCTCTGATGAAAGATAACATTTACCTAGGTGAAAATGCTTAATTGCCTCCAAGTAAAAGGAATCACCTTACCCACATCATAGCCCGTTAATGGAACCAGTGCCCATCAATTTATAATCTCAAAAATATTTATATGTGGAACCAGTGCCCGCTAATGGGCTATGTTGGGAAACTAGTTACCCGATTATAAGCTAATGACATCAATTTGTTTGATGACTAGAATATGTTATTTGGTTTAAATGGACTGTGTGGAGTTAATATTGCATGGAAGACTGACTTGTTGGACTGTTAATGAAATGTTGGGTGAAACCCAACTGTTAAATAAAGGTGGTAAATTGTATTTATGACATTAAGTGCTAAAAATTTATGATTGAGTGCAAGATATAGATGTTTTGTTGAATTCTATTCTTGAATAGTGATATAACAGTAAAGGTCTGAGATGGTTAAACTATGAATTTGTTTGGAATGGTTGTGTATGACTAAAAATAATAATAGTTTTTGAGATTTTTTGAGATGTGTTTTAAAGCTGAGGATTGTTACATAAAATTACCCGTGTGATGATGAAGTTGGAATTTATGAAAAAATTTGTACAAGAAATGGTGAGATAACATTTAGATAGGGTTTTCGGATAAGAGAAACTCTACCAAAATCTCATTAAGTTGGGAAAGTTTTCATTGAGAATAATAAGTCAAGGTACAATGCAAGTCTTAAATCCTTTAGAAAAGAGTGAAAATAATGTAAAAGATAACAACACAGGTAATATAAAAAGAGAATGAAATGATGAAACCTGGTGATGATAATAAGTATGAATTATAAGAGATCAAACTAGGTAATTAATTGCTCAAAAAGTTAAAATGACAAATTACATGAACATTAGTATTTGATTAGAAAACATTGAACATTTTGGAAGTCGAAAGGGCATGAATATGTTTGTGAAACAAAAGGTAACATAATTTATACGCATTATAAATGAAAATAATGATGTGAACCAGATACACATACATACAATCATACATATTAGATGTTTTTGAAGAAACATATTGTGGCATAAATTAAATGTGTTGTGAATAAGAATTTCTATAATGTGACTACAATAGTTAAATGAGTACTATGATGAAACTATAAGTTTATCAAGAATTGAAGGAAAGGTATTAAGTTGAAATCTAACATAGATTGATGTATTTACTCAAAAGTTGGCGAATATATATTTGTGTGAGTGTGTGTCTTTGTTGCAATATATTCTAATGTTATAAAAATAAATTATTTTCAGGATTATCACTAACTCAGATAGAATACAATAGTAGATCTTACCTAGCATTTCTTTTAGTTAGGTGATGATGATGAAATTTTGAATATGTTGACTATCTTTTGTAATGTAATTGTGAGAATAACCTGTATATATATGAAATCACTACTAAGGATATTCAGAACTTAATTATTACTCTTTCTTTATTGGGTTGTAATATGATATTTAAATCTAATCTAGTTTCATTAAATTAATATTATATATATTTAGTTTATAATGTTCATATATTTCATTTATGTCACTTGTTGTAAAATGATTTATACTATAATTGTATATGAACTATTAAATGGAGAATTATGAAGGATAAATGACTTTTATTCTTGATTGGTAATATCGGTTAAGGTTCATAAAATTTGAACAGTATTGAGATTGTGATATAAATGTATACACAAGAGTTAATAACTTGTAAAAGGTTCATATTAAATGAAACTCTATCGAACTTTTAGTATAGCTCTAAATGATATAAATGTTAGAAAAATGATACTAATATGTAAAAAAAAATTACACTATTTTCCTGAGTTCAAGGCTCAAGGAAGTTTATAACAATGAGAAAGGATGAGTTGTTACATTTAGTTTCAGTCAAGGGTTTTCTAGCACCATCTCGAGGTCCCTTACAATTAACTCTTTATAGGCTTCCCTACTAAGGGTAGTCTCCGACCCAATAGCTACTCTAGACATATCTATCATACGTAGAAAATTTTCAAGATGAGAAAAGTAACTAACCTTACCAAATTCTAATCACTAAATTCTAATAGAAAAAATAAAAACACTTTCTAAAATGCCCTAAAACATCTCGAAATATAGATTTAATAGCATGAAAATACCCTCAAACTCCACTACAATGACTTAATATAAGAAAAAAAAAAGGGTTTAATAGTGGATTGGGATATAATCTAATGGTTATATATAATGGTTGTCTCACTAAGAATCTTCAAGAGAAAGATAGACTAAAATTTCTTAGATTTGGTGAAAATGACAAAAAAAAAAAGCCAACCTCTATCGTATACAGGCTTGCAATCTCAGTAATTAAGCCCGGTTACCTTTCAACACATGCACCATTAATAGGAAACATGGCATATTAAGGGTGGATAGTTTGAATTTCAAAAGGCCCATAACCTTTGCCTTTTTCTCACGTGTCCACGAGCTAACCCTTGAACTTCTAGGAAGTGCTTTGTCATGATAACACTTTTAAAGAACTGAAAAAACAAGACAATTGAGAGGACAAAAAACGTGTGATTAGATGACGCACGATAGGATAGTTGAAAGGATGGTAGAGTGTGATCATGTACATGAAGATAACAAAGAATCATCTCGAGTGCATATTAATAGGATAATAGAATGCATTAACAAACATGTGTTATCCATGCTCCATAGCCGGTGAAGTCTCTATGTTATCCATGCTATAAAGACTTAGGGGGGGACAATGGGCTCAAGCCTTACACCCCTAATCATGTCGCCTATATCCATAACTCAAGATTATGAGGCTCATGGGAAACACATGCCCAAATCCATTATGAGTTATTAAGCCCACTCAGGCATCCCAAGGCCTAAATGAGCTAACATCCCTTATCACGTGGCCATGTTCAAAGCTCAAGATAAAGCTCACGGAAAACACAAGCCCAAATCCATTATGAGTCATTAAGCCCATTTCGGCATCCAAGACCAAAATAAGCTCACACCCACTCAGGTACACTTATGGTCTCATTCTCTATTAGATCTAGGGTGTACATAGATCACAACAAGATGACATCATTTAATAGAAAATACATTAAGTGATGAGTTAACTTTATTAAGTATTTATTTATTTTTTTGTAACCGTATGAGTTTGACACATATGTCAAATCTAAGGTAATGTGGGTCTGACACGCATACTAGACCCAAGGCATTTGAACTTGGTAGTCAGCCAAGTCCAAGATAATTATCATCCTCCCTTGATATGTGCAGGGGAATGATTTTCCTCCATTGGCATGTCCAAGGGAGTGACCAACCTCCCTTGAGCTTAATCTTAGGGAAGAACCCAGTCTTTATAGGCTTGGTTACACTTGACGTCTTAAACTCTAATCTCCCTACACCTTTTTAGGTGTATAAAAGTCCTTCAAGAATCCACCATATTCTTATCAAGTAAGGGATATTTATCCCTCATTCAATACTATTAGGATAATTACCTTGCATACCTTCCTTTTATGAACTATAAATACACCATGAAAGCCTCATGACAAAAGGTTCACAATCTTTATTTTTTATTACATTTATATATTTAGAGCATCTTTTTCTAAAATATTCTTGTATTTTTTCTCTAAAAAAATATTTATTTAAGCATCAGAGTCCTCACCTCCATCAAAAAGAATCTTTTGCAAGTACTAGCCACGAGTAGCTTTGGCTTATCAAGACCAAGTATAAGTTATCATCTACTTTGGCTAACAAGAATGAAAAAGATTTTTAGAACTAATTGATTAATCGATTGTACAATTAAGGAACCAGTTCCGAAACTAGTTGGACTTCATCCCTAAGTTCTTGTGCAAGCCTAATCCCAAACTGGTCAGACAGACCTTAAAGCCAACCGCTACATCTGGTTATTAGGGTGTCAATTCACAGCTCAGGTCACTGACTTTCTTTGGTGGCTATTTGTTTGTTGCATCAGCTCCCTTTCTGCAGTGGCGAAGATGATAGATCATGATCCAGCCAGCAAACCAGCATAAATGTCGGCATCTTACTTTCTTCCTTGTATTGGATTAGAACACATGATGATGCCATCAAAATATGGGAGTAGTCAATTTGCAACGGCTTGAAACTTCAAAATCCCAATGACACCCAAGAAAATCTACCATTTCTGCTTATAAAAACTCTCTAGATTGGCACGTCCCACACACAATTGTGGTCAATAGAAGACAGCCCAACGAACCCCCACCATATTTTCCTCTCCTTTCCTTTCTTTTTTTTTTTTAATCGAGGAAAGTGTTGGATTCTTCAACAAAGTTGTTTATTATAGCTTTGCTAGATACATCAGCATATATTCTCCTAAAACCAGCACAATATACGTAGAACTTGAGTTGGGGTGCTCTGCAACTACAATTGTGTGTGTTTTAAATATATTTTTGAAAAAAATTAAATTTTTTTTATTTTAAATTAATTTTATATATATTTTTATATCATTTCGATGTGCTAATATCAAAATAATTTAAAAAAAATAAAAAACATTTTTTTATTATACTTTCAAGTAAAATATACTTTAAAAAACAATCATTACATCGCTCATAGTTACCCGAAACCATGAGTAGCTTCATTCGGATTCTGCATTTCTTAGAATGATGTTCCTAATGCCAGAGGGGTCATGCCATATTTTGACCTTACATAGCAATTTGTTCCCTTTTTATACAACTATATATAATGCTTCTCCACGACAGTATATGATTCATGTGATGTGTTGGTAAATGGATTTCTTATAGCGTATTTCATGGTCGTCTATCATACTCTTGACATATCTACGAGTTCACTCACCATTGTCATCATCGTAGAAAAAAGAAAAAGAAAAAGATCCTTCCATTCATGTCTCTCGTTGCCGTCAATAATAAACGTCAAAAGAGGATCGCCCCGCACATGGAAAACCTCTTGATTCTTCAAATTAACGGTAGTTCGCAACAGAGCATTAGAGCTGTCAGGGAAGGTGAGGAGGGTGGATTATTTTTTAAAATATTTTTTTGTTTAGAAATAAATTAAAATAATATTTTTTAATTTTTACAAATTATTTTTAATAACAATATATTAAGACGATACGAAAACATAAAAATATTAATTTAAAGTAAAAAAATAAAAAATTTTATTTTTTTTTAAAATATTTTTAAAATATAAAAAAAGATTATTTTGATCAAGTTTTTTATTTTATTTTATTTTTATTGTCTAAATAAATATTCAGACCAGTTGGTGTGTATTGTTTGGTCAAATATCACAAAAGTCTTGGCTTGACCTCAAAATCGGACCAACACCAAGAATCCTTATCTAGAAGGGGCATGTGAACTGGCAATTGTCTATATATATATATATCTTCTCAGCGAAGGCATCAAGTTGTACGCATTTTGCAGCTAAAGTTTCAGAGCTGGTGTACAAAGGCAATCTCACAAGGCATTTGGGGTCATTGGGTTGTTGGAAATGGCAATGAAATGGGTGGTGGGATGTTGTTCATTGCGTACAAGAAGAAAAAAGAAAAGGGGACGAAAACAAAGAAACAAGTTCGTCTAACAGAAGAATTCTTTCCAGTTTTTATAATTAAAAATAAATTAATTAAAAGGCTCAACCTTTTCATGTAGCATGTAAAAAGATTTATTGGGAATTCAAGCAATGTAATTTGCATATTAAAATAACGCTTATAACCTGGCTGCTCAGATAAATAACCTTGAAAAAAAGAGTTTATTTATTTTTATATTACACAGTTAACCTTTAACTTTTTAGATTTTAAGAATGACTTAGATTATATTTTTGTCTTTACGATATAGGTTGTTTTGTAATAATGGTATGCCCTTAGACTTTTTTTGTAATTTGTCTCATTAAAATATTAATAAATCTATAAAATATGTTGACGTGTGCCACACACGTATCAAAGTCTTCTACCTTATTCTAGAGGCACTTGAGGACAATTACGGTGACCAAAAAAATCCGATCGCCATCTCATTTTATGCACAAGGTTGTGGCGTAGCTATTGGGGTGGCGTGTTTGGCAAGACGTGTGGCAGTTCATCAATGATGAGTTTTTTTCTCCTGCCTTTCGTTTCTCTCTCCTTGGCCTATTCTTGCTAGGCCTTTAAAATTTTAGTTATGTCCTCCATTTTGTATTTATTTTGGGTTTGATCCTTTTTTTTTTCTATTTGCTTTGATTTTAATGGTTCTTAAAATTTATTTTTTTCAATTTCATCCATCTCCGCATTTAATTTAATTTATTTTTTGTATCCAATCTAGCCCTTATTATTTTGATTGATATTTTTTTTATCCCTTGCATTTATTTTTATTTATTCCTTTAGGATTTTAATTCATTTTTTTTCAAATTTTGGTTCCCATTTTTTTCATTACTCTTTTTCTATCCTTATCTTCATTTATTTTGTTTTTAATTTAATCCTTGATTAGTTTCTTTCAATTATTTTTGGTATAAGATTTAGTTCTCATTGTTTTTTTTTTTTTTTTTGTAATTGATAATTTTGCTTTGTAATTATTTCTGTTTTTTTTAGGGTAGTCTCATTCTCATGACCTGGTCTACCAGTTTTAATGATTTACCAGGTTTGAGTTTGATATTTTTTTAAATCTTTTTTATAATTTTTTTTCTTTTCATTTTTATCATTTGACATTGACTTATTGGGCCTTAAACTTTGTAATTTATTCAACTTTTGTTTTTATGGGTTATCGCCATCTCATATCTTGGATCGCAAGTTAGTCGAGTTAACATGGGTTAATTTATTTTTTTTAAATTGATTTTTATTCGGTTTTATCCATTACCATTAAATTATTGACCCTTAAGCGATGTTATTTTTTTCACATTCCTTTACGCGGGGTTATCCTAGGTGCGGAATGGTCAAGCATCTCAGCGTTCCTTCCACATATAAGCGGCCCGTCTAGCTCGATGATGGTCGGAGTGGAGCGTGTAGGCTTTTGTTTTTTTTCTTTTTCTCTATCTCCTACTTGATTTTCATGTTGGCCTTAAAAAAATTGAATCAACCCCTAAGATTTGTTATTCTTAAGATTTCATCCTTATTCTCTTCATTATAATTTTTAAAATTTAAATTAATTTATGGAATTAAGGAGTTTTTTCAATTCTGTCACTATTCTCTTCATTGCAAATTTTTTATTAGGAATAATTTATTAAATTAAGATTTTTTTAATTTCACCCCAATAGATATTTTTACCTATCAGATGTGCTTCCTATTATTTTTATTGCTATTTTTTAGATGGTTTTTGCAATTGTTTTTTTTTGGAAATTTCATCATTCTTTTGTTTTTTTCCGGTCAAATCTAATCTTTTTTATCATTGTATATTATTTTTACCTTTCAAGATTTTCTAGATTGATTTTTTTGTATTTCATCCTCCAATATTTTATTGGACGGGTGTTTAGCTACTTAGTTGACTCCTAATCTAGAATTTAACGGTTTACAGGTTTAAGAGATTGTCTCGTGTTTACAAAGTTAACACGGACACAAGTTTTCATGGCTTTTTTTTGTTTTTTTAAAAGTTTTTTCTTTCCATCCTTTACCATTACGTTATTTTTATTCACTTTTGAGATGTTTTTTAGTCAATTTAAAATAACACATGTCACCTTGCTTTTTTTTTTTTGTCCTTGTTAAATTTAGATTTTCTAAAGGAATTTTGTTTTTAAATTGAATTAAATTAATTGATTTCATCTTCCAACATTTAATTTTTTAGGTGTTGAGCTCCTGGGTTGAGCCTAAATCAAGAATTTAATGGATTGCGAGTTTAAGAGTTTAACCCGGATTTACAAGATTTGCATCGTCTTGATATCTTTTTCCGATAAAAAAATGATTGGCCCTATTTTTGTTTTTTATTAAATTAAATTTATTGATTGCATCCCTAACATTTAATTTGAGAAAATACTTGAAGTAATTTGTTTTACATTTTTTTTTGTAAATGGATATTCTTTGTTTATTTACATTTTTTTTTCTAATGAGTTATCCCGATATTATATCTCAAGTTATTGATTCAGCAGGTTCACCAAGTTTGACCTGATTTTTTTTGTCATTGCTTTTAAATATTTTTGGATATCGAGTCAATAATTATAATCTTAATTTTTTAAAAAAAAATAATAATAGACACACAACATTACACAGACACGGACCACCTATCTAGTACCAATTAGAAGCCATACCGAAGACAATATGAACTCATCCACAGTGCCATCTAGCCCTTTAGGAAGCTTTCTATTTCGGCCACTAATTTCTTTTTTAATTTATCCTTTCGTTGTGTAATTTTGCATTTTGTCCTGAAAAAATGTTTTTATTACCTTTTTATGGAAGTGCTGGATAGAGTCATGACAATAATTGGATGCTCCATTTTGCAAAAACAAATTTGGTTTTGTTGCCTAGAAAATATAATAAAGATGCAGGATCAAATTTGATATATTGTCTAAAACCAATGGTTTTTTTACTGCATAAGTAGCGCCTTTTCAAGTTTTTTGCCCTCGGATTTTTATTTTTGCTTTCCATTTTAGTTCCTTTAGTTTTTTTAATTTTTATTTTGATCCAAAATTATATTTTATTTGTTTTTAATCACACAACAAAGGGGGGAGAGAGAGTTTGCCGATCGACCAAATCCCAGCTTGAAACAAATTGTTCTTGGTGTCAACAAGTTTTATTTGATGAGAGAGTTTTCTTAACTCTTTATTTTACTAGAAAAAGTATATCTAGTTTGTCAAAGATTTTTTTCTGACTTGATCTTGGTTTTTTCTCTCACCAATTTATGGTTTTTTGAGTTTAAAGATGTTTTGTATTTTAAGATTACGAGGGTGTTTATTAGGTATTTTTAAATGAAAATAGTTTATGAATCTAAAAAAACCTAGTTTTAATTTTCAACGGTGCTCGAAAACTATTCTTTTTTATATGACATATTGTTTATTGTTGTATGCGACATGTCATTTAATTGTGTTTTTTTTCAAAAAAAGGATGGGCGACATCCAAGCCAAAGAAAAGAAAACAAAAGAAAAGTCAGGCATGCAAGCCTATCTTTGCAGACCCAAGCACGTTGCCTTTTTATTTAATTGGCCAAACACGTTGGCTTACCTAGTCCTAGATGCCAACTTCTTTTGGGCCTTCAAATTTCTTCCCTCTTATATTTAATTTTAAATTAAAAAAAAAATTTTATTTTTAATTCAAACCGGTTCTTTTAATCTTTTAACTAAATTTCATTTAAATTAATTAAAAATGTATTTGAGATATTATTTAATAAAATATAATTGAATTTTACTTTGTTTTTTAATTGGATTGTAATAGATTTTTTTTAAATAGTGGCAAGAACTATTTTTACGCATCCCTTCATGATATTTCTTTATCTAAAATATTTTAGAATTATATTCATTTGCATGTCTATTTTTTTAATAATTTAATTAAATAAAAAATTAATTTAAAAAAACAAAATATTAGACCCAAGATCCGTGTGACAACTTAGACAAGTTATTGTTTTTAGGCATCCCTTTCAATTTTTGTTTTTTGAAATAAAACAATTACATCTTGAAAATATATCTTGAGTCAAATTAGTTTTGAATGTAACGATAATGTCATATTTGGACATGCTAGATCGAACATGTCATATTAAACCAACTTCAATACATTTTAATTATTATTTTTTAATTGAATTTAAAATTTTAATTTTTTAAAAATAAATATTGACATATAATTAACTAAAATAATTAAATAGCATTATGGTGTGTGAAATCATGTTTCTCTATCTATTGTTCAACTTTCTAAGTTAGTCTTTGCTTATTTTTTATGGCTCCTTATAATATTTATTGACTTATATAATTATAATTAATTTTATTTAACATGTGCATGTAAGATTTTCAAAAAAATTTCTAGGTTTTTTTGAAAGCTTAACAATGTTCACATATTTTTTTTCCATTAAAATTAAATTTTGATATGCAACGAGATGAGCACCAAGACTAGGTGGCCACTAATATATATTAACTTGAACAAACAAAATAAATAAATAAATAAATAATTTCAAAAATCCACAGCCCATGATGATTTGTTTTGTTAACCTTTTTAGCACAAATCAAAATATAAAACAGAGCAGCCCATTTCTATGATTTTCAAGGCCAAGCCCGTTTGAAAGATGAGCCCACATCTATCATCTTTCTCAAAATGTCCTTGACAGAGGAAAAACAACCTTATCCTCTGTTTCCATTTGATCTACCGGAAGTTTCAAGACCCTAACCTAACTCTTTAACTCTGGCTACTGTTTAGGTTTTGTGAAAAACCCATCGGACTCATGGCTCTACATGGATCTACCTTTTGCTACAAAGTGAGTTCTAAGTCTCATTAGCTCCATCAATTTTTTTTCTTCTTCTTATTTGATTCTGCTCGTTGATCAATCCATTACCATTACGACCTTGAAAGATGTTATCACCAAAAGATTTTCGAACTTGAAATTGAGGGTTACATAAGATTGCTCTAATTCTCATTAGCTTGCATGTTGTTGTAGGTAAATTTCATTGCTACAGGAGACTTTAAGAGACTGCAATGTTCATGGACTGACAGTTTCAAGAGAACCCACAATATCTCTTCACCTTCCTTGAAGAAAAATACATTTTTGGCTGGAAGACTTCATTTTCATAAAAAGTTGCACATTGGAGGAGGAACCCGTAAGTTTCTCTGCTTTTTTTTTTGCCTTGTTCTCGGGCCAGTGAACTACTGTGCGTATAGAAGCCAGTAAGTCTATCAAGTGCTAAGTTTTGTGATGAAAACATCTGATCGAAGATGTTTATGTCACTTCCATATGGATGCTCCAAATTGTGTTGTCATCGTCCCTTGTGGCGGCGGCAAATGTCTATACGTTCATCAGAGATTGATTATATCATTTTTGTTTATTTTTCCTCTCGTTCTTGTAAATGGGTGATAGCCCCCCCTCTCCGGTGCGCCATCATTAGTAGATTTTTACTCACTATGAAAAAAAAAAAAAAAATCAAGGCTGGCAAGTTAATCAAACAGTCTATGATTTACTCCTCAAATCGGAACTTACTTGCTGAGGTGCCCATGGTTGAACAGTTTGTATTGCGGGTCTGCATTTCAAATTTATTTTTGGTCATCAGTTGTCTGCATTCCTACTGTCTAAATTAGTGCTAGGTTGAAGTAGGTCTCTAACTGTATATTTGTATAGCACAGAGTCCTATGCACAGCCTTTCCGCTTATTTTCATTAAGAGCGTGTCAAGTAAGAAGTGAGGATTCAGAGGAAGTGTTAAGTGGCGAAAGCATTGTATTGGATGAGCAGACCTTAATGCGTGAGCTTCAGGTTGCCATTGAAGAAGAGAATTATGCCCAAGCTGCAAAAATCAGGGACGGCCTTAAAGTACTCCAGGAAGATAGCAAGGCTTCAGTACTGGCAGCAAATGCTCGGTTTTATAATGCTTTCAGGAAGGGGGATCTGGCTGCCATGCAATCCCTTTGGGCAAAAGCGGATAATGTATGTTGTGTGCACCCTGGTGCGAGTGGGATTCAAGGTTACGACGATGTTATGGAAAGCTGGGAGCTTGTATGGATGAACTATGATTTCCCACTAGAGATTGAGTTGAAAAATGTTCGAGTGCATTTTAGGGGAGATGTAGGTTATGTTACATGTGTAGAATTTGTGAGAACAAAAGGCAGCAGTTGGGGGGCACAATTTGTCACAAATGTTTTTGAGAAGATTGATGGTCAGTGGTTAATCTCCATTCACCATGCCTCACCTGTTGACCTGTAAGCATCATCGCCATACATTCAATAGATGAATTGCCTTTTTTGTTATTTAGATTCACTTGCATCACAGTTCAGTCTTTATAATGCTGGACGCTTCAGCATCCCTGGGCCAGTGATCTTAACACATTGTTCAACCGCCTACCTGGTAAACAGTGTGAGATGTTCACCTTCTGAAAATTGTTTTTATGATCTTACAAACTACAATGTATCGTGTATGTTGAAAGGGTACCCTTAGGAGGGTAAGTGCCGAAAATCTGTTGTAAACAAAGAGGTTCATCCCTTTTTGTTAAGTGCGGTGATTCCTATTCTTTGGTGATCATTCCTTTTTGTTTCCCTTTCTAGCCACAAACTACTCCTATTTTGGAGTGTTTGAAATTGTAGTTTAGAGTGTTATTAAAATTAATTTTTTATTTGAAAATATATTAAAATATATATTTTTAAATTTTTATTTATTGTAATATTAGTATATCAAAATTATTAAAAAAATATTAATTTAATATTTTTTCAAGCCAAAAATATTTTTAAAAAACATTTAAAAATAAAAGCTAAAACTGTTCCAAACACCCTTTTTTTTTTCAGCGCCCTGCAAAATTTGATTTTCAAATACTATAATGGCAATAACTTCATGATGATGAAGAGAAGTAACTTCGTGGTGGAGCACAGGACGAAGTTGTGCCTGAAGGCCACAACCTTTCCTGTTTCAAAAGAACTTGTGTACGAGGCACTCTGCAGTCGTTATGTGATGATAATGTAAATTTTTGCCTTATAAAAACCCTACTCTGAATTTCAGAGCTGTATATTTTATGCCCCATTGTTATCTTCACACAAAACAAAAGGAAGATATTAGTGGTGACTACAGCTGATGGAAGATCATGATGGCCTAACATAATTTCAGGAAACTGTCTAGGAGATCTTCCACCAACACTGATTTCTCCTCTTCCATTTGAAGAACTTTAGCCCGCTACATCCTTTCAAATGGGGAAACAGGGGGGCTTAGAGTGTATTTCACATTTGTTTGCCCTGGGGAAATGGTGTGAATCTTCTTTGATCCATTACTGGAGTTGCTGATCTCCTGGTGAAATTCTTTGCCGGAAGCATTTCCGCCATCTTGATCATATGATTTCCGACAACTTATAACATCGACACAAATGAAGAATGCTTGTAATGAAGAAATTGATGAACTGAATTCAGTCGAATACATCCCCTTTTCCACTTGTGCCAAACTGAAGATAGGATGGTCTTGTTGGATTGCTCCCTGCATGGGTGGATATACAAAATAAGAAAACGCCAATATAAATGACATCAAAAGAGCGAAGATAAATTCTCAGCTAAAACGCTAAAAAAGTACCTGAGTGAAAAGCTCAAAACAATCTGACATCAGGCAACTTTTGGATGTCCTTGTAATCTTACTACAATGGCTTCTGTTGGTGAGTATACGTAGTTTACAACCAACATCCCAACCACCACAGTCGCATGATCCACCAGATCTCCACCTATGTATCAATGGTGAAGGAACTCCTTCGTTTGGCATGCTATGGTTTCCACCAGGAAGTATAACAGTAGCACTACTAGAGTGTTCGGTTTCTCCCAGGTTACCGGAGCATTGACTTTCTGGAAGGTACTGTGAGGAGCCCTTGTGCATCAAATTTTCATTTTGATCAGTCTGCTGCAGGTCGAGGCTTGAGTTTTCACCAGGCATCTTGACCACAACAGCCGCAAGCTCTCTATTTGCCATGAACTTTGGCATTGCCTGATCCGCCTGACTTTGGTCGACACCAAACAAAACAGACTCTTTCACCTTAATCTGGCAAATGGAGTCTGTTCCAGTCAAATCAAAGATAGAAGAGCAATTAACCTTCATGTGGCCAATCAAATTGTACACATAGCCACAGCTCTTCTCCTTACTACCTCGATTTATCCAGCTGCCACTCTGTTTCTTGATTTCATCAATGGCATAGAATGTATAGTCGCAGCCTGAACCATTCTCTTGAGATGATGATAACCTGTTTATGGAGGCTTCCAGAATGTTGCTATTGTTCTCAATCACAAATCTGAACAAAGGAACTCCATTCCTTATAGTAAGCTGCAGGAGAGCTTTTGTTCTCGATGGCTCATGCTTGCCATCCTGAAGCAGTTCTTTGGCATCAAATTGCTTCAAGTTGAAGAAATTCAAGCTTTCATTTGATGAACCAGTTTCAGCTGACTGAAGTATTCTGGAGCTCCAGGACTTCAGCAGAGGATCTAGCATCCTTCTCAATGGGCTGGATCTAGCTCTGTTATGACCACCTGCCTTCTTTCTGTTTGAATTATTTAAACAAGCAGAACCTTCAGATATCAGGGGACCAGAATTAATGGAAATGTATGTGGAGCTGAACTGTGGGACAGCTGAACTCTCCTTGAAGCTGAAACTCCTGCTCATTCGACTCAAACTGAAGCTAAACCAGCGGTTTGGTAAAGGATGTCTGACTTTTCTAGGCATCAGCTCCACTTTTTCTTGATCCAATGCATTTGAAGTTTCAACTACACTTCCATTTGCTGTCCTGACTCTGCTCTCTTCTGCAAATTTATCTTCAGACAGTCTAATTGGCATCTTATACGAACATGCAGATGTACGAGATGCATCAGATGACATCTCTGCACTCTGTGTAACCATGGCAGTGTGCAACACTTTATGGGGCTCTGTGTTAGTTTTATTTCTAGAAAGAAGTGGACATGAGTGAGGAATTTCAGAAGAGTGAACTTCCTCGTGAGAAAAGTCATCTGACAAGCTCTTTCGATTTATTTCAGTAAAATCCTTATCCACTAGTGTCCTTAGTTCCTGAAGGGAACAATTTGTAGAGTAATTTTTTGGAACAAGGAGAACTATGTCCTTATCCACCGGTGTCCTTAGTTCCTGCAGGGAACAATTTGTAGAGTAATTTTTTGGATCAAGAACTATGTTCTTGTTTTCACTGGGTTGATGTTGAGGAGAAAGATCAATAGTTGATTCTTGCAACTCCTCTATTCCAGCTGATTCTTGCAACTCTATTCCCTTCTTAGTTTTGCCACCAGCAACATTCTTTTCCTTCAAACTGAGTGAATCATAATGACTTCTCAACTGTGATGATGAATCTCCGATGCTTGAAGTAATCTTCTGATCCAACGATTTTCTCTTTTTATCTGGTCCTTGCCTCTCCCCAGCTCTCTTCTCGGCTGCACTATCACAAGCAATTGCATTCACCTTGGACCTGATTGAGATAGTATTATATCTTGAGTTTGAGGACCAACTTCCAACTTTAGAAGTGATCTTCTGATCTACATATCCTCTCTTCGCCTGTTCAAGAATGACATCCGAATTATTTCTGCTGAAAGTCCTGTTGGTCCTTGGTACCTTTTTCTTCCCATCCACACTGCTCTTGGAAGCAGTTTCAAAATCTTTAAAGCGCAAGGCATTCTGGACCGAAGGTTTGGCAGGTTGAGAAACACGGTCATTGTGAGAAGGGTTCAGACTTGAAGAAAGAGAAGGATGCTTCTTGCTTCTGTAATTGAGAATATTATTGTGAACTGCATTAGGAGAGGTAGCTGAGTTCATAGCCATTTTACTCGGCAAATTGCTGCTAGTCAATGATGCACCACTGCTATCACTTGCTGCAATTCTCCATTTCTTTAGACGTGACCAGTCCAAAACTCCAACATTCAAAGCCTTATCTTGTATGCTTTCACTTCTCTGCATGCGCTGGAGATAACCTGGCAAATCTGACATATACTTCACAAGCTCATCATCCTTTCTTGCCTTTATCTTGTCAGAGTGCAGCTGATGGTGTTTCAATGAAGTTTTTGGTTGGACTGAGATCCGATCATTTGCATGAAGTCTTAGTTCATGAGGCACATCACCACATGGCTGACTATCATAATATTCAGCTTTCAACTTGTCTTGATGCTTTAGACTCTGCCTTGCCTGGGTTGGAAGAGCTGTATCCTTCACTATCCTGGAATGTTTCTGCCATCTAGAACTCTTCTTCAGGTCCAAACCGAATCCCCTTTCACTGGAAGGTTCCGAGCATGCACGACTTGATTTTACATCTGATGACATTTTTAACGCTTTCATACTTCACTGACCCATTTTTACCTGCAAAAGCATAAATGAAAAAGGGTTCTGATTCACTCTCCGGCAACTTCAGTTTCTTACACCGTTCACTGATTTACAGGTTGCTAGGATGCTGAAATTAAGTCACACCTGATGTCTGTAAGCGAATATGCATACATAAGTTCTTTCCAATGATCAGAATGGGAAACAATTAAAACATGGAAAAATTGAGAAGTGGCTAGGAAGACAATAGCCTGCAAGCAAGACTAGTGATAAACCTTCTTCTGACAGACGATCGCGAAATGGGGAGAAAACAAAGGGCAGCGAGTATAAAACTTAAAGAAATAAAAAAACAGCTACTGGGTTTTATTGACTTTGATGCCTGATCGTTGGGATTTATTGACACTAAACCTTATTCTAAATTTGAGAGAAGTAACAGTGACACCTTCGGATAATAATAAACCACCCACTCCATTTTCAAGAACCACCCTTTGCATCTTCGTCCATTTCAGTTCTTAAGAACCAAAAAAAAAAAAAAAATTGAAAAGAAACAAATTTCAACTTCCGACTATTTTAACACAAGTCAAAATCTATATCATACATAATTCGTTACTAATTACTTGGTTATAGATGCATCAAAGAAAGAAGAAGAAGAAAATTCAATCAGACTAGGTGGTCAAATATCTCCTTGCAATCTGATATTTCTCTCTAAGGTCTAAACAGATGCAAAATCCGTCCTTCCTTGCTCCAATCAGTAAAGTAACAGATAGAAACAAAATGCAGGTTCCTTCAATAATTTGTCCGCAGATAAATGCAAGAAGGAAAAAAAACAAGAATCCTGAAACTCCTGCGTTTTCCACTAACAAAGCAAGCCAGTCTAGACGTTAACTACTTATCATTTCGCGGAAAAGATAAATTTATTATTACATCAGAAAAAGAAACAATCTTTCCTTATCTAGTTTCCCAGCAACCAACCCAATAGAAAAGATTATTGAACAGAGCAAAAAGAAAAACAAAACATACCAGAAAAGAGAAACGAGGAAATGCAGGTTCAAGAAACGAAAAAAGGAAGAAGAAACTCCGATCCCGATACGTAAAATAGCAGTCAGTCTCCGTCTTCTATGTAAATTAAATCATCCTGAGGCCTTCCACAAATAAAGCAATGTTGCAGCAGTGGCTTACTTTGAAAAAACAAGGTTGCATGATAAAGCCCACATGAAATATGGGGAAGTTCTTGGACGATTAATTATGAGGAATCTTTTGCCAATTCTACTTTCCTTGTTCAGTTCCCCACCTCTTTTAAGTTTGTCGTATACCAATCTTGGCGTTCATGCTTTCGTCCCTAAACTGTTCCCTTCAACGCAAGGCATTTTACTTTGTGGGCGATCTGATCTCAACTTTGGTAAAGAAGAAAAGTGAAATTTGATCATATAGTGCTTCAATTGCAAATACAAGTTCTATAAACTTGTCATACCTCGTATAAACATAGGTCCACGACCTAGAATGTAAAGTACAAATCCCACGTGCCATTCTTTTATCAAGGCATTGAACTCACTGTTCATTGGATCACGCTAAGAACATGTCCAGAGGCTTCAGGAAAGGATGTTGGCTTCGTAAAAGATGGGTTACATTTTACAGGTATTGTGGTAAAGGACATGCCAGCAAAATGGAAGCTTTGGTTTTAAATTGCTGGTTTGCGAACGGGTTGTCATACGCCTAGGAGTTGCTAGAGTGTTCTTGAGAAATATGGGAATGATCAACAAGACCTCATGCAGAAGAAATAGGCTGAGCTGGAGTAGTTGTGATTTCAAGAATCTTGTCGGTCGGTACCCTAGTAGTTGGTGCAAAATCAAATGACGTAGTTCAGCAACGAGGATGTGATGAGTTCATGAAAATCATAAGCACAATAAAATTATAAAATTAAATTATTCAAGAGTTTTTAGAATTTTATTAATATATTTAGAGTTATTTATAAATTTATTATTTAAAAATTTAATTTTTTTTAATAATTCTTTAAAGATTGGATTGTTGCAAATCATAAATCGTCCAATTGTCAGACATCCAATGGTAATACACATGAACTACTAGTAAGAAATTTTCTAAATTCATATTTAGGAGAGAGGGATTGTCATGCCTAGAGTGCTAACTCTTTATGCCGTGACTTATATATATTTCTATCTAATAGACAACCACAAAAAAATAAGTGGTATAACTTATTATTTATAGGGAAATATAAAAAACCCTATAAATTAAAAAAATATCAATTTTTCCTTGAATAATATCCATATATTAATTTAGGATAATTTTAGAAATTAACTCAATTAGGTTCTTACTTGATTTTTGTAGGTCTAGAAATATAATCATTGTATTAATTATATTCTAGTTTTTAATTTCTAAAATATATTTTAATTAAGTCATACTTAATTAAATTATCTCAATTTAATTTCTAATATTTCTTAATATGTATGACCTATTAAGTTCCTAATATGTCGGCCAAAATATAAATTATAATTCCAATTAAATATAATTAAATAAATTAAACAATTTAATTTATTATCAATTCAACAATTGATTAATTTATATTTGAAGATCAGGTGTATCGTCTAACAACGTGTCATGATCTCCCAAATATTAGAAAAGTCATTAGTTGTTTTACTTAATCTTTGAGTGATTAATTTCTCAGTATAATTAATATCTTTTCATTAATAATGTTCCAATTTAACATTAAAACATGGAATATGTTTGCCATGTTAAATCATGTTTATTCTCTAAATAATAGTCATTGATCGTTTGAATAAAACTTAACTCTTTTCAAATCTTATTCCACATTGACCAATGTTTTCACAGTCAATACTATTTGAGAACAGATGAAATATTTTTTCTAATTCATCTAGGGTGATGAATCCTTTCTTGATCACTTAAGTACCTTCGTATAGTTCATGTTCTATCAAATATCTGCCCTTTCATTACCTCGATTAAGATAACATGTAACATGATCAAAGCATAACATTTTCTATATAAGACAACTTAATGATCTCAAGTCTAAGGATTACTTGCACAATCGTCACATGAGCCTTTCTATAGACATAAGTGATATCTCTATATAAAATTTTCATGCGGGTCAGTTCAATGTACATGTCTTATGACAAGCACCTACATATTAGTTCTAGATATCCCTTATACCTCAGCTTACGAGAACATTTACTTCCTTTCATAAAAGAAAGAACATAATATATACTAGTCTCTACGGCTTTGATAAAATAAAAATGGTAAATTATAGCTATTGGTCATCTCACATTTAGGATAGATAAGCTATCTCTTATTGGATTTAATAAGAAGTTTATTTGCATGCAACACATGCTTAACAATGCAAAAGAGGCCTAACCTTAGTGACAATGTTAATTTGAGAAACATAAACACTAATAAAATTAGAAGAAATAATTTGTTGAAAAGGTTGTGAAAAACAATACAATCCATCATTGCAACGATCTTTATATAGGGTGTTCCCAAGTCGTTCTGAATATATATAAAAAAATTATGAAATCCAATATAAACATTATTTTCCTTGGCAAATCTTAAAAATAAACTACATTTTTTTTTTGTAATTTATGAAACAACAAGAATTTGTTCAAGAACAAAATATTGTAAAAGTGTCAAGAGAGAAACAATGCCAATATGAGTTATAGTCAAACCCGTTCGATCACCAAGATGGATTTGATCTGTGCCAACATACTCATTGGTATAAAGATTGAGATTGTTCAAATTATTTTATCAGATGGTGAGTTTCTCTAGTGTTAGCATGCCACTCTGAATCAGATGTTTGCTGATTTTGGCTAGTGGAGAGACTAGCTCGAGCATTTTAGCATGATGGTGGTGGTAGAAAATGAGGACGGTAACGTTTATAGCAATAGGAGACAACATGCCCTAGTTTGTCATAAAGTTAACACTTCAAGTTAGGATTAGATAATGTAAAAAAGATATAATTACCTTGACTTGATCCACAAACTTCATTCCTTAGATAATAAGGAAAACATCAACGGGAGCTAGTATAGGTTGGAGTTTTAATAGCTACATAAGTCGAGGAAATTGGTAAATGAAATGTCTAAAAATGGTGTTGAATATAATCCTCACAAGAGAGCAACATTGAACAGACTTTGTCACACCACGATGGACATCATAATGACTCGGGATTATTGGATTTGGTTAGAAAATATAGGGAAAATGATGGAATTTGAGTTGTCATCTAGTAATTTGAGGGAACTAGAAATCTCAAAAGTAACACTATTTTAAGAGATTTAGGCACTAGGTTATTTATGCTTAAGAGAAAGTAAACATCACCCCTAACGCATCCTTTGAAATAAAAGGTTACCATTACATGTGTTTTCCTAAATCTATTCTCATGCTATAATATTATGAGCTTATTCACAATTTGTCTTGAAGGTTGACGCCAGTCCCTAAAACAAAAGGCATGTCAAAACATGACATTAGTCTCTAAAACAAAAGACATGTAAAAAATGTTGACGCAAAATCCTAAAAAGAAAATCTCGTTGAAATAGCTAAAAATAGGCTTGACATTAGTCCCATTTAAAAAAGGAAACATGTTAAAAAATGATGTTTATCCCAAGAAGGGAGATTACATCGAAGTTGCTAAAAACAAGCATTGAACCTATATTTGATATTGGTCCATTTTAAAAAGGAGACGTGTCAAAAAAATAACACTTATCCTTAACAAAAAAGATTACGTTGAATTTGCTAAAAATAAGTGTTGAACCTGTATTTAACATCGATTCTTTTTAAAAAGGAGACATGTTAAAAAATGAATCTTATCCCTAAAAAGAGAAATTACATCGAATTTTCTAAACATGAGTGTAACTCGTATTTGATATCAGTCATTTTTTTTTTAAAAAAAGACATGTCAAAAAATGACATTTATCCCTAAAAATAGAGATTACTTCGGAGTTGCTAAAGCAAGTGTAACCCGTGTTTGACATCGATCCCTTTTAAAAAAGAAGGCATGTATAAAACATAATGCTTATCCCTAAAAAGAGAGATTTCATCGAGGTTGTTAAAAATAACTTTGGACCTGTATAGATAATGAGAATTGGGCTTTGAACCTATTTTGTCAAACATGTCCGAAAGGTGCTACTTATATCCATTAGGCCTATACAAACCTGATCTACAATTGAGAGAACATGTTAACACAATAAAAGTATCAAATATATAACATAATACAAAGAATATAGCATTTTTTATATTCACAAACAATAAAAGGAAAAAATAACACAACACACATGAATTATCAAGAATATAAAGCAATTAACAAAAAACATGATATATTTTTATTTTTATTACGTGAAAATACCCTTTAAAAATCATATGCAAAATTTATGTTGCTAAAAATTAAAGACATACTTAAAAGTACACATAAAAATTTCAGAACTAAAAATAAAAACATCAACTCAATTAAAATTAACAATTTTAAAACATACAATAGTTTAATTATTGATAAATGTCTAATTCATAAAACAACTTCATAATCTAATAAAAATCATAATTATTCTAAAATAAAATCCTTAATTAAAGTTTTACCATATTAAACACAATCACACATTAAAAATTTAATAATATCCATCATAATACAATATCTCACTCACAAAAAATTAATAGACATTAAAAAGTTTAAATAAAATTTTTATCAAGATAAATCCACAAACCAAAATAGTTGTATACTCAAATCATTCAAACACACATAAGTCATAATTATTGTTGTTAACTATTTTTGGATCCCCACATAAAAAAAATATATATATAAAAAAGTTGTCGAAATAAAACCAAAAAATATATAGCAGTGAGAAGAAGACTCAAGGGCGCCCAGAAAATGACCAAGATTGGTTGACGAATTCAAAAATATAAAAATTAAAATTTGACAATATATTTTTGAATGATGAGAGCTTTCTTGGCAAAGAAAATTTATTTTGAGGAAGAAAAATCCAAAATCAGATGTTTAAAAGCTCAATTAGATTTTGTTGAAAGATTAATTGAGTTTATGAAGGGTTTGATTGCAAGAAAATTTGATTTTTAAGTCAATTTAGGCTTTAATTTGAAGAAATTAAAGTTTAGGGGTCGAATTATAATTTTTAAAAGTTAATTTGGTTATATCAGGGGTTTAATTGCGTAAATATTGAAGTTTGATGGGCAATTAGGAACTTGATTGGAGAAATCCAAAACCAAGGACTAAACTGGAAAAGACACATAAATATAGGGGCTAAAATTGACCGAACCAGGAGCCAAATTGAAGAAATAGGAAGTTTGTTGATAAATTGAGGGTCAAAATACACAAATTCAAAACCAATGACTAAAGTAAAAAAAGCAGCCAACTTCAGGGCTAAAATTTGAATTTAATAGGATGCAATTGAATTAATTTTTAAAATTAAAATTTCAATTAAGGATTTGATTGAACAAATAAAAAATTAAAGACTGATTTAAAAATAAACTTTTGGCGTCATTTTTTTTTAAATGAAACAATGCTGTTTCATTCATTGTTAAAAAAAAAACAGATGAAACAATGCAATTTTGACGGCACTATACATCTTCTTCTTCCCGTGGACGTGTTGTAGGCAGGGGAATAAGGGAGTGATTGCCACGTTCCCCCCTTTTTATTCACTGAACGGCCTCTTCGCTTATTTGTTCTCTCCTCCTTTGCTTCAAGGGTGCTGGTAAATGTGTTTGAAACTGTTTTTAACTGTTTTTTTTTATATACATATATTTGACATGAAAATACAATAAATTAGTATATTTTTAATGTTTTTTTAGTAATTCTAATGTACTAATTTATCTAAAAAAATTATTTAAATATATTTTTAAATAAAAAATTATTTCAAAAAACATCATCGTTGCCTTTTATTTCTTCTGTGTCCCCCACTCATAGCTGCCCTCCACGATTTTTCTTTCACCTTTTCCATCAGCAATTTGTCCATTACTCAATAATTCTACACTCGGCCCAATCCCCATTTCTTTTGTCTTTGGCCAACCATTGTTGTTAATATCATCTGGAATGGACGGTGTCTTTCTTTCTATCTAAACAAAAAAAAACAAAAAAAAATTCATCCGAGTCTCCCTTTGTTATCGTTTTAGAATAATCAAATAAAGGCCACCCATCAGCTATTTTCTCTATCCATTTTCAGGTCTCAAGTCACAACATTGTATAGCCTTGTCATCTCCGTCAAATAATCTTATTTGGGCACAGATAACTGATTGATGGATCATGGTTCTTAGACCTTGGATATCCATTGCAATTCAATACTGTGTCCTCACCAAATCGAAGCTCCACCATGGACCAGCCTGTTGTCCCTCACGTCGTCTTCCTACCCTTCCCCGCACAAGGTCATGTCAAACCAATGCTCATGCTAGCAGAGCTTCTTAGCCATGCTGGTTTTGAAGCCACCTTCATCAACTCCAATCACATTCAGCATCGTCTTGAACATTCCACAGACATAGCCACCATGTACTGTCGCTTCCCCAAGTTTCAATTCAGGTCCATTCCTGATGGTCTCCCATCCGATCATCCTCGCTCCGGCTCAAGCATCTCTCAACTTTTAATCGCTTCTAGAGATGAGACCAGGACAGAATTTCGCAACTTGTTGGTTAATCTTGGGCAAAAAAATGGCCGGTGGGAGCCTCCAACGTGTATTATCGCTGATGGGATCATGTCTTTTGCTATCGATATTGCCGAGGAGCTCACAATTCCAGTCATAACTTTTAGAACATTCAGTGCTTGTTGCACTTGGACTTACTTCCATCTCACAAAACTCATTGAAGAAGGCGAAGTTCCATTCCAAGGTATGTCAAACTTGTTTATTCCTCCTAATTATTGTTCGGATTTGAGTAATCTCAACTATAATCTAGTGGGATCAATAATTGATTTGTCAACCTCAAATAATTAAAAAAACAATTCTTCTACATGTGATGATGATTCAAGATGTTCATGAAAGTGACTGAAAAATTCACAGGGTAGCTATAAGAAAATAATTTTTATAGATAAGGTTAAGTGTGAATAATTCAATTGAAGATGAACAGAAAACCATATTAATTAATTTAGAGTAACATCAAACTATCAATTTCTCAAATATAAATAAATTATCACCTCTTTTTTTTTTTTTTTCCCTGTTTATGCTCTTGTTAGGAAAAGAAAAGTTAATCCCACTTTATAAGTAGCTCATGCATGAAATTCTTTTTTTAAAAAAAACATGTCAATGCTGGTAATCATATTCCAGGAGATGTAGACATGGACAAGACCATTACATGTATTCCTGGATTGGAAGGCACTCTCCGGTATCGAGACCTCCCAAGCATTTGCAGACGCAAAGAAGCTAATGATCCGCTTTTTCAGTTCTTCATCAAGGAAACTGCAGCTATGCCACGAGCATCTGGTCTCATACTTAATACCTTTGATAGACTCGAAGCCTCTATGGTCTCTAAACTTGGCTCCTTCTTTTCCAAGATTTACACTCTTGGTCCTCTACAAGGTCTCTTCGATACCTTTGCTGAAAGCCCCTCCGCAAGAACTTCCTCCAATGGTCTCTTGTGGAAAGAAGACAGAGGCTGCATGACGTGGCTTGATTCTCATCCGTCAAGATCGGTAATATATGTTAGTTTTGGTAGCTTGGTTGGTCTATTTCGTGATCAACTATTGGAGTTTTGGCATGGTTTAGTGAATAGTGGGAAACCATTCCTCTGGGTCATAAGATCTGACTCAATCATGGAAGAAGATGGTGTTAGTGAGGTTCCTTTGCAACTTAAAGCTGCAACTGAGGAAAGGGGATGCATAGTGGACTGGGCTCCACAAGAAGAGGTCCTAGCCCATCCAGCCATTGGAGGGTTCTTGACTCACAGTGGATGGAACTCCACATTGGAGAGTATTTTTGCAGGAGTTCCAATGATTTGTTGGCCCATGATTGCTGACCAACAAGTGAATAGTAGGTGTGTTAGCGAGTTATGGAAGATTGGTTTTGATATGAAAGACAAGTGTGAGAGGGCCGTGATTGAGAAATTGGTAAGGGATTTGATGGAAAGTGACGAGATTGTCAAATCGACAGATGAATTTGCAGGGATGGCTCGTGATAGCGTGAAGGAAGGTGGATCTTCCTACTCCAACTTGCAGAAGCTAGTTGAAGATATAAAATCGATGAGCTTAGCCGGGAAGGTCTCTTTGTCAAGTGTTGGATAACTTTAAAATTGGTTTGTCTGTTGAAGAGCTTGCGTCCTTAGATGCTTGTTAATAAAGAAATTGGTGAATTTTTCATGTATTGTCTCGGAAAGTGTGGAAAATCCTAATAATTACGAGGAGACAATTCTGACCCTCGTATTTATAATCTTCCCGGGGATCTTTAATATACAAAAAATATTATTTACCGAAATAATGAAAATGTTTTTTTTTTCATAATTATTAATTATATGAACATAATTTTCTTATAAAAATAATTTAAATTTCATCAAATAAAATAATTTATTATTATAATTGTTTTTATTAATATAACATGACAAGTCCAATCATTTGAATCTTTAATACATGAGATGATAATATTTTAAATTAACTTGGATCAACTTGTCTTAACTATTATACTCGTGACTTGAGTTAACTTGGGTTAATCCACTAAACTTATAATCCAGGTCATGGACTTGATTGAATTTAATAATTTTTTTAGAATCTATTTTTTTTAATCATACAAAAATTAAACTGGCATGTACGAGAAAGTCACCAAATAAAATTTAAGAAAAAAAATAATTGCAAAAGGTTATGAAAAAAAAGTATCCGCTAATGTCATAAAAAGAATACCATAACCTTATTAAAAAACAAATCAAAAATCAAATGAGATGTGAATCTCATGGATATAAAGATTTTGAAATTCACAACCAAATCGACTCTTTCTAAGAAAACTAAGATCAGGTTTGGAATTTGATCTTGACACAACAATAACTTGTACCGATGCATCAAAACTATAGGTAATTGAACCCCTACCAAATGCTTATAAAGAGATATGAACGAGAAGTATAGAAGACAACATGAAACTTGGTTAATTCTTTGATAAGTCAAAATAGTTTAATAAAGAACTATGAAGTAAAAGCAAAACCTTACACATAATAATAATTGTTGAAATCAAAGTCTGAAAAAACTTAAATACAAGATAAATAACCATATTATAATATGTAAATACATTCTAAATATTACTGGAAAAAATAAAAATAAATTTATAAATAAAATACGAAAAAAAATCTCAAATCAATTAGGAAACAATATAATTCTTGTATAATAGCTTTTGAACCTTATTGTAGGCTTTCTAAATGTTTGATTGTATTGAAATTTTAACCCAACATAAAAAAGATCTTTGAAAACTTTTGATAAAATTTTAACCCAATCTAATGGTTAGGTTGAAAAGTATGCTTGTCTGTGTATTAGAAAAAATAAGTTCAAAACCACCTCTAAAACTGGAATTAATTAGCCTACAATTGCAAAATAATTAGGCCCATATTGTATATGGATTAGAGCCTTCTTGCACATAAATTAAAATGAATAAAGTTTGATTATCACTTGTTGAAGTTGTAGCCTCCTTGAATTTCACGTTGACCCAAATACTCTAAATAAGCTCATTGAATGCATCTTTGAGCTTCTTTGATCTTGAATTTGTAATTGACCCAACTATAACTTCTAATGAATCCTTTGATGTAGTTTGAGATGCATCATCCCCTTTTTCCTGAAAACAATTTATTAACGAATCGTCACCAACATCAAACAAAGAGATAAAAAAAAAAAAGTAACACTAAAATCATATTCACCTAGTAGATCCACTTTATAAGTATTATTATTAATTCTTTCAAGGATTTGGAATTATCAATCTCCTCTCGGCATCAACTTCTCTATTTACACATGTACCGAAACACAATTTTAAATGCATATTGCTCATTTGTTTTTTATATACTAGCCACCTCACATTCTCATAAAGATCTTTTAGTACCTGTGCCTTTCTATTTCCATCAAGACTATCCCTTTTATCAATAGGTAAGGGAAACAAATCTAAATGAGTCAAAGAATTAAAGCAATAAATAATTTCAAAATACAAATAATCAGTAGTAGAATGCACACTTCTATTATAAATAAATTCAACAAATGATAGATAAACTTTCTAAATTTTTAAATTATTTTGAATGATAGTTTTTAACAATGTAGTTGAAGTTTTATTAACTATTTCAGTTTAACTATCTGTTTGTGGATGATAAGTAATAGAAAATAATAATTTGTCCTTAATTTCCCACATATAACCTTTTAAAAGTAACTAAGAAATTTAACATCACGGTCAGACACAATATTTCTAGGTACCCCATAGAGCCAAACTATCTTCTTAAAAAATAAATCAACTATGTTTGTTGTATCATCAGTTTTATGATAAGATATAAAATGTGTTATCTTAAAAAATATATCAACAACTACAAAAAATATAGCCTCTACCCCTTTTTAATTTAGGAAAACTTAGTACAAAATCCATATATATATCAACCTAAGGTTCTTTAGGCACTGGTAAATGTAAATAAACCATAAGGTAAAAATTTAGACTTAACTTGTTTACATGTTATATAGCTATCACAAATTCTTTGCATATATCTTTTCATCTTAGATAAATAAAAGTGCTCATGCAAAAAATCTAAAGTTTTAAAAACTCTAAAGTTTCCTATTAATCCGCCCAATGAGCTTTATAAATTAATAATTCACGCATATAACAATTAGACACACACAATCTCTTTTTATTTTTAAAAAAATCTAAGAAATACAATATTTTCCATGCAAAACTAACAATTTTTTCAACTTAACATATAAACATTCTTTTCACAAAATAACCAATACATTCCTTAAATGTTCAACATCCTCCTTTAAATTCTTACTATAAATTAAAATATCATCAAAGTAAACCACAACAAACTTACCTATAAAATTTCGCAAAACATGGTTTCTTAATCTCATGAAACTATTAGGTGTATTAGTAAGTTCAAAAGGTATAACTAACAACTTATATGAATCATATTTAGTTTTAAAGGAAGTTTTCCATTCATCTTTCTCTTTCATTCTTTTTTGATGATATTCACTTTTCAAATCAATTTTAGAAAATATAAAAAACACATGTAATTCATCTATTATGTCATCAAGTCTAGGAATCAAATGTCTATACTTTACTATAATTTTGTTGATAGCACGACAATCAACACACATCCTTAAAGTCTCATCCTTTTTTGATACTAACAACACATGTATTGCATATGGACTTATGCTTTGTCTTATGTGCCCTTTTATCATCGACTGTTCCTTTTGCCTTTGAAGTTCCTTTGTCTCATCAAGATTACTTTTATAAGTTGACCAATTAGATATAGATGCTCCAGTTACAAGACCAATTTGGTGCTTAATTCCCGTAAAAGATGGCAACCTACAAAGAATCTCATCAGAAAAGATGTTTTTAAAATCCTATAATAAAAAAACACAAACATTAGGAATATAATGATCAAGGTCATTGTGTTAAAATATATCTCTTTATACACAAGTAAAATCATAGGCATGTCAGAAAGATAAACATTCTTAATCTTACTCCCTTTGCATAAAAATAAACATGTTTTTATTTTTATTTTTTCCATATTTGTTTTCTCACCCTTCCTTTTTTTCTCTCCTTTCTCGACCGAATCCTTAGTAATTTCTATTTTATACTCAATAGATGTTACTCTTCTCATGTTTTACGTAAAAGTTTAGCTTTTTACTCTAATATACCCACCTTTGCCTTTTACTCAATTCTCAAAATTTATGTTCTTCAAGGAACTAATTCACAACAAATCAAAGATTAATATCTTAATGGCACAATTAAAATAATGTAAAGACTCAAGAAGCAATAAAGATTGAAAACTGTCAAAACAAAACTACGAATATGAAATCATGAATATCAATACGAATTCATGCTAAATATGAATGATATGAAGACATAAAATAAAAGACTACAAAAACTAAGAAACTAATACAACAAGATTTAAATGACTTAAAATAATAATAAAACATTCTATATATATATATATATATATATGATGGCCGAAACTAAAAAAAAAAAATATTACCTTGTTTTTGTAATTTCTCAAGAAAACCTAACCAAGCATACCTAAAATACCCCAAATCAAGATTTATCTCCAAGGAACTCCAATAATCAAGATGTTTTTTTAGATTTAAAGAAAGTGGTCGAACTTTATGTTTCTTTGAATTAAGATTTACGGCAAACCCTAAAAATTGTTTTTCTTACAATTTGCTTTGTTATTCATCTTCTTTTTTGTTTTATAAAACTTTATTAAATCAAGATCACTAATAGTTTCTTTTTCTTTTTAACTTGATGTCGTAACTAGTTTTTAGAGAAGATAAAGAACTCGACAACAATGAAGCATGCGAAACCTATAGTTAAATTGACTCTTTCAAGAAAGTTAAGATTAGATTTAGAATTGAGCTTGATACAATGATAACCTGTACCAATGCATCAAGACTATAAAGTAATTGAACTCTCACCTAGTGCCTATAGAGATACATGAATGAGAAGTATAGAAAATACCACAAAACTTGGTTAATTCTTTGATAAATCAGAGTAGTTCAATGAAGAACCAAAATGTATGAGCAAAACCTCTTACACACAACAATATTGTTGTAATCAATGTCTGCCAAGAAAAAATCTTAATACAAGCTAAATAACCCTATTTATAATAGGTAAAACATCCTAAAAAATACTAGAAAAACAATAAAAGAGTTCTAAATAACATAGAAAAAAAATATCTTAAATCAACTAGGTAACCAATACAATTCTCGTATAGCAGCTAGATCTTATCATTAGGCTTTTTCAATGTCTAAGTGCCCTGGGGTTTTAACCTAATATAGAAAATGACCTTTGGAAATGTCTATGGAAATTTTAGACCGATCCAACAATCGAATAAAAAATTATATTTGTTATAGTAAAATTATGTATTAGGAAAAATAAGTCAAAACCACCTCTAATGCCAAAATTAATTAGCTCACCATTGCAAAATAATTAGGCCTATATTTTAGATGGATCAGACCCTTCTTGCATATATTAGATTGATTAAGGTCTAATCATTACTTGTTGGAGTTGTAGCCTCCTTTAAACTTACCCTAACCCAAATTCTCTGAATAAGCTAATTGAATGTATCTTTGAGTTTCTTTACCATTGATATTGTAATTGACCCAACTAAAACTTCTAATGGATCATTTGATGTAGTTTGGATTGCATTAAAATGACATTTAGTAAAATGATATAGAAAAATCTATGATTAATTTATCCTACTGAATTGCAATTAAAATGAAAAAAAAAAGCTAAAAAAGGTCAGGCGTCTAGGACTGGGTGGCCAACATGCATGACCCATAAATAATATGGTTAGGCAATTGGGCCTACAAGGCCAGGATCGCATGCATGCCCATTAATCTTTTTTATTTGACATAAAATAGGTAGAAAAAACACCATTCACCTTTTTTTTTATATAAAAAAGCAGTTGTATAGTTGCAGGCAACACA